>NC_135892.1:22176659-22787666 GCF_964194155.1 Cetorhinus maximus | reverse complement strand
GTTAGGCAAAATACATTTTTGAAAAAGATGACTTTTGATTCCTAGTGTGTGCTGAGTTTAATGGATTTTAATTGGGACTAAATTGTTTTGACGTGATTCTGGACTAGGAAAGGAAAAATCTAACCAGGTGAGAGAATCAAATTGCATGGTTAATGTCATTGTCATTTATAGCCTAGGCTAAAATATTTTTCGTTTTCAACAGATGAGTCCGGTAGCCAGGAGGCTGTAATGAATTCAGAGGATGTTCCCATGAAAGAGGCAAGACCGATACAGGTGGTGTTGGCACATGAAGATAATCATCATTTTGATCTCGATGAAGAATCCTTGGAACGAATTCTATTGCAGGAACACATTCGGGACTTGAATGTTGTCGTTGTCTCTGTGGCAGGAGCATTTCGTAAAGGCAAATCATTTTTGTTGGACTTCATGCTGCGATACATGTACAATCAGGTAAGAGACCATGCTATCATTTCTTTTACTTAAAGTCTAAATTGTTTTGAAATGTGAATGTTGAAAGTATCTTCAGCCACTTAACAATGACAATTGTATATCCCTATCTGAGTGTTCCCATGAGTTAGATATTTGCAAGGTTTTTGTTTGCAACCAGTTGGTCTCAATTGAAACTGTAGTTGAGTAGCTACTTGTAGAATGCTTGCTTGGTTCTTGTCCAAATGCTCCAGGGCACTGAACATGAAATTCATTGCGCTTCATTTAAGCCTGCAGAGCAGTAATGTTCTTCAGGGTCAACCTAGGATAATTTGTAACTTGCTCTACAAATTCACTTTCTCCCACTTTCCTTATGAATATGAATCATTTTCAAGGAAAGGATACCCCTTTCACCTTGTACCTCACAAATCACAATTCCCGTTAGCCTTGATTGTGACTGTTGATGGATTATTTGATTGCAGAGGACATCACAGTTGATTGCGTTTGTTCATAGCTGACATCAATGTCTACTTCCACAGGGAGTCAATTGCTGACTGACATGCTTTGGGAGTCCTCTTTCCACAACCTGGGCTAATTATAGGACCTTTAGTATCACCTACTGAGAACAGATTAACCCTGGAAGTTCCTGGATTGTGATCATCAAGTACTTGCAAGATACAAATTGGAATCAGATAGAGAAATTAGTCCTTTAAAAGTGTAAACTTATAGTGACTTGTTTTGAGTAGATTTCAAGAGCAGAGCCACCTGCATGCTTGCTCTCTTTCGCTCCTGTTTTTCAGCAAAGATGCCAATTTCCCTCTGCCTGTTAATGTTCCCTCTATATTCCCTTGGAAATTTAGCAATTGCACTGCCAGCTCTGGCTCAATTAGTAGCATTTCTACCTCTTGACTCAGGTTGTGGGTTCAAGTCCCACTGCAGGACTTGTGCACAAAAGTCTCTAGGCTGAAACTAATGCAATACTGAGAGAATGCTTCACTGTCAGAGGTGCTATCTTTCAGGTGAGACGTTAAAGTGAGTCCCGGTGTGCTCTGTCAGGTGGACATAAGATTCCACGGCACTATTTTGAAGAAGAACAGGGGAGTTCTCCCCAGTGTCCTAGATATTTATCCCTCAATCACCAACAGAAACCTGGGAAGAGTGTGCTGCAGTCAGCCTCGCGGTGAAGCAGCCTGGGCAGAGTGTGCTGCAGTCAGCCTCGCGGTGAAGCAGCCTGGGCAGAGTGTGCTGCAGTCAGCCTCGCGGTGAAGCAGCCTGGGCAGAGTGTGCTGCAGTCAGCCTCGCGGTGAAGCAGCCTGGGCAGAGTGTGCTGCAGTCAGCCTCGCGGTGAAGCAGCCTGGGCAGAGTGTGCTGCAGTCAGCCTCGCGGTGAAAATAATGAGTGACATCAAGACAGCATGAGAGAGCGGCAGAGAGATCAGAACCAGCGTGAGTGTGGGGAAGCTTCAAAAAGTGATCTCAGCACAAAAGTGAGAGCTGATTGATGAGTAGTGGGTAAGTGTTTTTCTCCAGTTTAAAATAGATTAAGATAAGGATAGGTAAGGGCTCTAGTTATTTAAAGTACATAAATAATTTAACTTTTTTTTACTGTATTAACTTAAAGTAAGGGTTTTTTTTTCAATTAGAGGCGTGGCAGGGCAGCTCAGTCCTGTGTTAAGTCCTAGACGCTCCTTGCGCTCTGACTGACCCACGTGTGCAGGAAGTGCCACCAGCTGCAGGCACTTGAGCTCCGAATTTCAGAGCTTGAGCGACAGCTGGAGGCGGAGAGTTGCATCTGCGAGGCTGAGAGTTTCGTGGATAGCACATTTTTAGACGTGGCCACCCCACAATTTACGGAAGTGCAGACAGAGGGGGAATGGATGACCATCAGGCAGGTAGTCAGGAAATCCCCAGGGTGCCTCTCGCTCGAGAACCGTTTTTCTGCGTTGGAAAACGGTGAGAGTGATGGTTCCTCTGGGGAGTTTCTGCGGCCGTAGACATGACTCCAGGGTGGTATGTTGCCTCCCTTGTGCCAGGATCAAGGACATCACTGGCTGCAGGGCATTCTAAAGGGGGAGAGCAGCGGGACCTGTACAAGGTGCACAGGTTGCACCTGAACTGGAATGGGACCAACATCCTTGCGGGGAGGTTTGCTGTTGGGGAGGGTTTAAACTAACTTGGCAGGGGGATGGGATCCTGAGAGGAGGTTCAGTAGGGAGAGATGCATAGCCAAAAATAGAAGAGAGCAAGTGAGTCTGGAAGCCATAGAAATTATAGGCCAGTTAAGGCACAAGGGAGTTTGGCAAGGTTGGATGGTGTTTATTTTAATGCAAGGAGTCTGACGAATAAGGCAGATGAGTTGAGTGCACAAATGAACACATGAAAGTACGATGTCATTGCTGTCACAGAGACATGGTTGAGAGAGGGGCAGGAGTGGCAGCTCAATATTCCAGGATATAGGGTCTTCAGGCGAGGCAGGGAATGAGGTAAGAGGAGGGGATGTCGTGATATTGATCAAGGAATCAATTACAGCAGTAAGGAGGGATGACATCTTAAAAGGCTCCTCAAATGAAGCCATGTGGATAGAACTGAAAAAAAAAAGGAGCAATCACATAGCTGGGAGTGTACTATAGGCCCCCAAACAGTCAGAGAAATAGAGCAGATATGTAGGCAAATTTCAGAGAAGTGAAAAAATAATAGGGTAGTAATAGTGGGGGATTTCAACTTTCCCAACATTAACTGGATTAGTCATAGTGTGAGGATTTAGAGGGAGCGCAATTCTTAAAATGCATCCAGGAAAGCTTTTTAAGCCAGTACGTAGAAGGTCCTACAAGAGAAGGGGCGGTCGTGGACTTAATTTTAGGGAATGAAGTGGGGCAAGTGGTAGAGGTAAAAAGTGGGGGAGCATTTTGCAGATAGTGATCATAACTCTGTTAGATCCAAGGTTGTTATGGAAAAGGACAAGGACGGGCCAGAAATCAGAGTTCTAAATTGGGGGAAGGCCGATTTTTAATAAGATCAGATATGATTTGGTCAGAATGGAGTGGGAACAGCTACTTTTAGGTAAATCTGCATCAGAGCAGTGGGACTCATTCAAGAAGGAAATAGGGAGAGTATAGGGCCAAAATATTCCAGTAAAGATAAAGGGTGGGATCAACAAATCCAGGGAACCCTGGATGCTGAGGGATATACAGGATTGGCTAAAGAGAAGAAGGGAGGCTTATGGCAGATACTAAGGGCTCAGAACAGCGGAAGCCCTGGAGGAGTATAGAATGTGTAGGGGGAAACTTAAAAAGGAAATTAGGAGAGTGAAAAAGCATTGGCAGGTAAAATAAAGGAAAATCCAAAGTTATTTTACAAGTACATTAAGAGTAAGAGGATAACTAGGGAAAGAGTAGGGCCCATTAAGGGCCATAGTAGTAGTTTTTGTGTGGAGCCGGAAGACGTAGGTAGGGTTCTAAATGAATACTTTGCGTCGGTGTTCACAAGTGAGAAGGATGACATGGGTATGGAAATCAGGCAGAAGGACTGTGATGTAATTTTTAAAATTAGCATAGAAAGGAAGGAGGTTTTAAGTGGCCTGGCAGGCTTAAAAGTAGATAAATCTCCAGGCCCAGATGAAATGTATCCCAGGCTGTTGAGTGAGGCAAGGGAGGAAATAGCGGGGGCGCTGGCAATAATTTTCAATACCCCTCTGGCCACAGGAGAAGTACTAGAGGACAACCAACATGGTACTGTTATTCATGAAGAGGGGAAGGGGTAAACCATGGAACTACAGGCCAGTCAGTCTAACCTCAGTGATGGGAAAACTATTGGAAGCAATTCTGAGGGACAGAATTAATCTACACTTGGAGAGGCAGGGATTAATCAAGGACAGTCAGCATGGTTTTGTTAAGGGGAGGTCTTGCCTGTCCAATTTGATTGAATTTTTCGAAGAGGTGACCAGGTGTGTAGATGAGGGCAATGCATTTGATGTGGTCTACATGGACTTCAGCAAGGCTTTTGATGAGGTCCCACATGGGAGACTAACAAAGGTAAGAGCCCATGGGATCCAAGGCAATTTGGCAAATTGGATCCAGAATTGGCTGAGTGGCAGGAAGCAGAGGATGATGGTCGAGGGGTGTTTTTGTAACTGGATGCCTATGTCTATTGGGGTTCCACAGGTAACGGTGTTGGGTCCCTTGCTGTTTGTGGTACATATAAACGATTTAGACTTGAATGTAGGATTGATATTGATCAGTAAGTTCGCGGATGACATGAAAATTGGTGGGGTGGTAAATAGTGAGGAGGATAGCCTTAGATTACAGGAGTATGTAGACGGGCTGGTCAGATGGGCTGATCAGTGGCAAATGGAATTTAATCTGGATAAGTGTGAGGTGATGCACTTGGGCAGGACAAACGAGGCAAGGAAATGTATGTTGAATAGTAGGACCCTGGGAAGTACTGAGGATCAGGGGGGCCTTGGTGTGCATTTCAACCGGTCCCTTAAAATAGTGGGACAGGTAGATAAGGTGGTTAAGAAGGCATATGGGATACTTGACTTTATTAGCTGAGGCACAGAATATAAGAGCAGGGAGTTTATGCTGGAACTGTATGAAACGCTGGTTAGGCCACAGCTATAGAGTATTGTGCGCAGTTCTGGAATCCGCATTATTGGAAGGATGTGATTGCACTAGAGAGAGCGTGCAGAGGAGATTTACCAGGAAGTTGCCTGGGCTGGAGAGTTTTAGTTATGAGGAGTGATTGGATAGACTGGGGTTATTTTCCCTGGAACAGAGGAGATTGAGGGGGGACATGATTGAGGTGTATAAAATTGAGGGGCATAGATAGGGTAGACAGGAAGGAACTTTTCCCCATGGTGGAGGGATCAATGACCAGGGGGCAAAGATTTAAGGTAAGGAGCAGGAGGTTTAGAGGGGATGTGAGGAAGAATTTTTTCACCCAGAGGGTGATGGGTATCTGGAACTCATTGCCTGAAAGGGTGGTAGAGACAGAAATCCTCATAACATTTAAGAAGTATTTGGATGTACACTTGCGATGCCATGGCATACAAGGCTGTGGGCCTAGTGCTGGAAAATGGGATTAGAATACTTCGGTACTTGTTTGAGCGGCGCAGACTCGATGGGCCGAAGGGCCTTTTTCTGTGCTGTAGACCTCAATGACGATGAGAAACCGATTATCTGGCTTTAAGCCTGCTGTTGTGAGAGTTTGCTGTGCAGAAATTGGCTGCACGTTTCCTACAGTACAACAGTGACAGTACTTGATTGACGGTAAAATGCTTTGGAATGTGAAAGGTGCTGTATGGTGTGTAACTCTTCTGTTAAATAGAAGCACAATATTACACATGCTGGAAATCTGAAATAAAGTGCTGGAAATACTCAGGTCTGGCAGCATCTGCGGAGAGAGCAAGTGAACATTTTGAGTCAAGTATAACTCTTCAGAACTGAAGGATGGTTGAAATGTTTGTGTTTATGCCATCAAGTGGGGAGGGGGAGGAAGAACAAAAAGGGAGGGTCTGGGATAGGGTGGAGGGTTGGTGAGATTAAATGACAGATGTCATGGAACAAAAGGCAAAGGGAGTAGTAATGGTTGTGGTAAAGAGACAAAGCATTTGTCCAGAGTGAGTGTAAATGCCAGTATAATGGAAAGCTCTGTGCAAAAGCATAAACATGAAAAAAAAATTCAAACTGGCATATGGCTTTAAAAAAAAGAGTCAAAATAGGGGACAGAGTTCATGGTCTGAGATTGTTGAAGTCCATGTTGAGCCCAGAAGACTGTAAAGTGCCTAATTGGAAGATGAGGTGCTGTTCCTCGAGCTTGTGTTGAGCTTTACTAGAACACAGTAGCAGGCGGAGGACAGAAATGAGAGTGAGAGCAAGGTGGTAAATTAAAATTACATGCAACTGGAAGCTTAGTGCCACGCTTGCAGACTGAGTGGAAGTATTTTGCAGATGGTCACCCAATTTGTGTTTGGTCTCACCAGTGTAGAGGAGACTGCGTTGTGAGCAGTGAATGCAGTATACTACATTGAAAGAAGTACAAGTGCTTCACCTGGAAAGAAGTGTTTTAGGGCTGTGGACAGTGAGGAGAGAGGAGGTAGAAGGGCAAGTGTTACATCTCCTGCAATTGCATGGGAAGGGTGCGAGGTGTTGGGGGTGACTGAGGAGTGGACCAAGGTGTCGTAGAGGAAGCGATCCCTTCAGAATGCTGAAAGGGTTGGGGGTGGGGGGGTAGGGTAAGATGTGTTTGGTGGTGGTGGCAGCATCATGCTGGAGATGGTGGAAATGATGGGGGATGATCCTTTGAATGTGGAGGCTGATGTGGTGGAGAGTGAGGATGAGGGACCCTATCGTGGTTCTGGGAGGGAGGGGAAAACGGTGAGAGTAGAAGCGCATGAAATGGGTTGGCTGAGGGCCCTGTCAAACACTGTGGTGGATGGGGGGTGGTTGTGGAATCTTTGGTTGAGGGTAAAAGAAGATCTATTAGAAGTGCTGTTGTGGAAGGTTGCATCATCAGAACAGATGCAGCTGAGAAACTGGGGGAATGGAATCTTCCCAGGAAGCAGGGTGTGAGGAAATGTAGTCAAGGTAGCTGTGGGAGTCAGTGGGCTTATAATCGATATTAGTCGACTGTCTATCTCCAGAAATGGAGACCGTGAAGTTGAGACAGGGAAAAGAAGTGTTGGAGATGGACCATGTGAAGGTGAGAGTAGGATGGAAATTGGAAGCAAAGTTGAAGTTTTTCTGTTCTGGGCGAGAGCAGGAAACTGCATTAATAGTTTTTAATTTGATATTTTATAGTGAGTGTGAAACTGTTGGTTCCTTGTAGTATTTATATATAGTGCAAATCAAACCCATGCAATTACTAGGGAGATAAAAATGTATGTCACCCTTTTATACACTTAAATAAGAATGGTATGTAAATGACTTTCCTCTTTGTCGGTTTATAGGTCGATATTTGGAATTTCCTTGAACTAGTGCTTTGTGTATAAATGCCTTTTTAGTTCTATTAAAAATAACCGGACTATACTTGTCAATGTTTTTATGTAGCATAAACATCATTTTCACACTAACCTTTTGAGGCTCCCATCCCATAATTTGTTTGCAATTTTGCTCCCATCGTAAGGTTTTATTTTTGAATAATAGAAGCTTAGTGGTTCCTCTGGTTACTGAAAACAAAGTGCAATAGCATGAATATTTCTATTTTTAACTTTGGCTAAATATTAATTTCATGGCTTTTAGCATAGCATTATGCAACAGTTAATTACTAAATTAATCAAAACCGCATACAGATTGTTTCAAGTGGAGATTTGGGACTGAATGTTTGGAAAACCCCAAGGATAGCCAGAACTAAAGCTATGCAAACTATTGCAGTGTTATGCCTTTCATCCAATTAAAGTTGACAGTAAGCTCTGGCTTCGTATGTAATCCTGGTGTAATTTTTTTTGTCTTTGTGCTTAACAAAAGAAACTGTAAACTCCAGGAACTGTTCGAACATTTGATTCTTGGCATGTAGGTGTCTTAGCATTTCAGTATGGTATAAAGTTACTTGCATAGAAGCCTTGGATCAAATTTGATTCATGTCCCAACTTTGTGCTGTGCAATGTTATGATGTCATGAAAGACTTGTATACAAACAGCCGCTTTTACTGGTTTGGTGGTTTGGGGCTTTGCTACCACAAAATTTGGCATTAGTGATGCAATAAAGAGGGGGGACACAAATAAAATTTGGTATACTTGGGTTATAAATTAGCATTTGGTATGATTGCATAGAACACAGGCCAGCAACCTTGGTAACAAAGTTTTAAACTTTTAAATTTAGTCAAAAACACTAAAAAGTAGCAATGCTGTTACTCAAATGCCAATAATAATGAAAAACAAGACAGACACGTTTAAGGATTTCTTTGCAATACCATATTTTTTAATAATGCTCAAACATACAAGTATTAACATCAGTGAAAGGGGGCATTTGATTGTCAAACATTTTAAAAGGCTCTACATGTTAGCTTTCAGTGGCTTATGAGCAAGCACACCCTGGTCCCTTTGGACGTCAACACTTCCCAATCTCTCCCCATCTAAGAAATACTCTGCATTTCTGTTTTTTCTACCAAGTGGATAACTTCATATTTTTCCACATTATATTTCTTCTGCCTTGTTCTTGCCCACTCACTTACTCTGTCTAAATCTCCTTTGCATCCTCTTCACAACTCACATTCCCACCAAGTTTTGTGTCATCGACAAACTTGGAAATATTACATTTTTATACTGTTGCCAGTACAAAAAAAAATGCATCACTTCAAATTACTGTGAATCTCATCATAAAAACACCTGCTAAAAGGGGCATTTTTGGACTTTTTTGACATTGTTACTTTTATAATATTTTTCAACAAAAGCAGTGCATCAGGGCTATGTAGATGTTGTGAGCCCTGAAAACTTGAGGCACATTTTTCTTTGCTTCTCTGATAAACAATGTATTTCTGACCTAGAAGGTCCAATCTTTAATCTGTTCCCAGAGTAATGTTGCTTTTTCATTTTGGGGAATTGTAGTCAGGTTGGGTTGCACCACATGTAAAAACCGAGAATACTGGAAATACTCAGCAGTTCAGACAGCATCTCTGTTTCAGATTGATGATCTTTCATCAGAACTGGAAAAAGTTAGTTACCCTGGACATCTGAGCGTAGTGGGTAGGAACGGTTGGAGCCAGGAAACTAGACACCCTGGTTCATTTCTCCTCATTCCTCCTTCACCATATTGCAGTGAAGCTCGAGGTACAATACCTCCTTTTTCAATTAGGCACTTTACAGCCTGCGGAACTTAACGTTCACCCCCATCACCTTTATTTGTTTGGATGGCAACTGTTTCTGCTTTTTACATCTCCTCTAGACTCAATTTTTTGTTTCTTGTCCCATTCCAATCTCCTTTTGCCTTGCACCATCATCCCTTTTGTCATTTAATCTTTCCACCCTACCATTGACCTTTCCCTGTATCTTCATTTCCTTAAAACCTGTTACATCTTTAACTTTTCCAGTTCTGCTGAAAGATCATTGACCTAACACGTTAACTGTATTTCTCTTTTTCTCTCTCTCTCTCTCTCTCTCTCTCTCTCTCCACAGGTGCTGCCAGAGCTACTCAGTACTTCCATCAGCTTCTGTTTTTATTTTAGATTTCCTGCATCTGCAATACTTAGCTATTATGAGGGTTCTACCTGTTTGGCCAGCATCTTGGCCGCAAAAAGGTGAATGAACATGATTCAGGGTTATCTTCCTTGCTCCACATACTCTTGCTTTTCCTTCCATACATTGTTGTAATTGGTACACAGCATAGTATAAACTTTTCTCATGTAAAGTGTGGATTAGATTAACTGCTCAGCTATTTAAATTTATTTTTTCAGACTTGACAGACTTTTAGTAAGTTCAGTAGCAGTTTGCTCTGGTTGTAAGCAATAACAAAACAACATAGAATAAATTGAATTTTATTTTAGAAACAGCAAAAGTGAACTTTTGTTCCATATTGAAACAGTTTAAAAAATATATATATTTCTTTAGCTACCAGGTATACGGTTTTTTGTTTTGTTTTTAATTAAAACCTGATTTGAATAGTCCCAGAAGTTACCTAGTCCCTCATATGCTCTCCATAATAGTTGAAACCGATGAAATTCATCTTGAGAAATGTTAAACAGATTTAAAAGGGAAAATGAAACCTGAGATGCTTAGCATTAGAGAAAGGTAATTTTCTAATCAATGATGTGGTGTTACAGATGGAAACTGGCTGTGATCGTGCAAAATATTTTGATGTCCCCATTTTGTATCTATCTTGAAAAGATTATACTGTACTTCTGAAAAATGTGTCCAAGGATTCTGTAGGAGTAATTTTTGAACCTCAAATAGAAGAAAACTGTACAGATCTTGTCCCATGGCTATGAAACTGGCACTACTTTTTCATGTAGTGAAAACTAATACTTTTCAGAAATGTTTGTTATAACATGGAATGTACATAGTTTCTTGCTTTCCTGTTCCATGGTAACTGGTTATTAAAGCTACAGTGTGATTTCACCTATACTTAATCTAGGTAAATGACTTGCAATTAAATACTCTTGTATTCTTTGGCTTCCAGGTCCCATTACAGACTTTCTGCAGTTAGTAACTGTCAAGATGAACCTAGTGGACCTTTTAGGTTGAAATGAACGCAGACCCATTTTTCATTATGTATTCCTAGCAGCTGTTGATCTCAAAGGGGCTAGTAAACATTGTGTAACATGATACTAATCACTTGCTTTTATTTATTATCTTTGTGTTGATGTTACAATCCAAATGTCATGAAAAGCTTATTCATATGTTTGGCCTTCACCTAACTTTCATGGGAACCAATGGTATCAGTTTAAAAGTAACAATGGGTTACTGCCCTTGGACCTCTTCCCAAGACCCAGCTGATAAACGAAACTGGCATATCAGTGGTGTCTTGAGAGGCAACAATGAACTGGTAGCAAATATGAAGTGAATGAGAGTTTGTACAGCGCAGCCTTTTCCTCACCCATCAAAAACTTCCTGGTGGTCAGAAAGTATTCCTAAACCCTGCCTTGGACTTAAACAGCAGTTTAAATACCGTCAAGTCCTTCAAGGCTATGTGAACAAGCGTTTCTGCTTTGGCAACACTGCCAATCAATGCCCCAATTGGAAATGCAGAAGGGAAATTCCATATAGATGTGAAGGAATATCAGTTACCCATCAACAATGGACCTGAGAATATACATGGTGACTTGAAAGGATTTGACAAAAGTACAGCAGATTTATTACTATGCTGAATTTTTTAGTTCATTGGTCAGTGATCTGGAGAGATTAGAGAAATTGGTCTTAATTTTCCTCTGCTGTAAAAAGAATAAGGGAAGATTTGATCATGGATCTTAAAATTGAGGGCTTTTGATAAGTGCAGATAAGGAAAATTGTTTCCACTAGAGTTAATAAACAGAGGATACAGATTTCAGATAACTAGCAAGAGAACTGGGGGGGAAATGGGAGTATTTTTTAAAAATGTAGTGAGTTATGATTTGGAATGTACTTCCTGAAAGAGTGAAGGAAGCAAATTAAGTAGTAATTTTTAAGAAATTGGATGTGTTCTTGTAAAGGAAGAAATTGCAGACCTATGGCAAAAGAATGGGGAGAGTGGTACTGATTAGGTAGGTCTTTTAGAAAGCCAGCACAGGCACAAGGGACTGAAAGGCCACCATCTGTGCTGTAAAATTCTGAGTACTGAAACCTTGGACTTGCATCATAGAAACATAGAAAACAAGAGCAGGAGTAGGTCATTTGGCCCTTCTCTGCCATTCAATATGATCATGGCTGATCCTCTATCTCAATGCCATACTCCTGTGTTCTCCCCATACTCCTTGACACGTTTAAAATCGGGAAACATGTCTATTTCCTCCTTTAAATATATTCAGTGACTTGGCCCTCACAGCCTTCTGTGGTAGAATCTGCAGGTTCACCACCTTTTGAGTGAAGAAGTTTCCCCTCATCTCAGTCCTAAATAGCCTACCCCGTATCCTGAGACTATGACCCCTTGTTCCAGATCCCCTAGCCAGAGGAAGCATCATTCCTGCATCCAGTCTGTCCAACCCTGTCAGAATTTTGTTTCAATGAGATCCCATATCATTCTTTGAAACTCCAGTGAATACAGGCCTAGTCAGCCCAATCTCTCCTTGTATGACAATCTTGCCATCCCAGGAATCAGCCTGATGAACCTTTGCTGCACTTCCTCTAAGGCAAGTATATCCTTTCTTGGATAAGGAGACCAAAACTGCACACACTACTTCAGGTGTGGTCTCACCAAGGCCCTGTACAGCTGCAGTAAGACATCCTTGCTCCTGTACTCAATGTACTCCTCTTGCGATGAAGGCCAACATGCCATTTGCTGCCTTGACTGCTGCATCTACATGCTTGCTTTCAGTGATTGGTGTACAAGGACACCCAGGTCCCTTTGTCCATCAACATTTTCAATCTATCACAATTTAAATAATACTCTGCCATTCTGTTTTTCCTACCAAAGTAGATAACTTCACACTTAGCCACATTATACTGCATCTGAGCCACATTATACTGCATCCGCCATGTAGTTGTCCACTCACTCAACCTGTTTAAACCACCTTGCAGCTTCTTAACATCCTCCTCACCACTCGCATTCCCACCAAGTTTCATGCCGTCAGCAAACTTGGAAATATTACATTTGGTTCCCTCATCCAAATCATTGATCTATATTGTGAATAACTGGGGCCCAAGCACTGATCCCTGAGGCACCCCACTTGTCACCATCTGCCACTCTGAAAAAGACCCATTTAATCCTACTCTTTTTCAGCTGTCCTTTTTCACAGGCATCCCTTTTTTCTCCAAAATGGTCACTGTATCCACTGTGTTACAGATATCTAATTCATGGTTCATGTATTTCAGAGGCAGTTTTTAGCTCTGGGAAAATTAAACTCGAACTGTAGAAAATTGAATAAATGCAACTAAAGCAGCTTGGAGTTTATTACACTTTTTAAAAAGTTGGAGCCATGTTGACTTAAGGGGCTAACAGCTAGAAAGGAAAGATCCTAAAACCGCAATTGGGCTTACTTAGCTGGAGGCATGATGTGCATGCTGCTTGCAAAGAGATGTTTTGCTTAGGGAATTGGAGCTAAATTGGTTTGAAAGTATTCAGTGAACCTTGAAAGGATATATTTTTCTCTGGTTTCAATTTGTGTGTCTTTTTGCTGGAAGAGGGGCTGTTACAGTTTGGACCTTGTGTGGTGTGCAGTCCACGGAGAGACCCTGGGAGCTGTTAGCAGGCTCCAGGCATTGAGGATTTGGAGAAGTCTGGGGAGCTGAGAAGATGAAGGAAGGTCACTGGTTCAGTGACAGGCATTTAGGGCTCAGAAAAAGCCCTGGGAACCGCCTATAGCTCAGTGCAGCTGGGATACTGGATTTCAGAGAAACGCAGGGGGAAGTGCCAGCTTAGTGAAGTTGGCAGTCTGCAAAAGAGTTGGAAGTGTATTGGTAATTAGAGGCTGGAGTGCCTTTTTGTGAACCCTGTGTCTTAGGCAAAGAGGTTGGACCATCATGAGGTGAGCAATCATTGAGGCAGTCGGAGTCTGAGTGGCTCTTGAGGAAATTCAAAGCTAGACCGTTGAAAGCGAAGTGTTGAAATTCCTTTTGAGGGAGATAAGTTTTAACGAGATTTTGTGACTCAGTGGTCATTGGCGCCTGGATGGGTTGCCGAGAAATCTGTAGGATCTGTGGGTCGCATCTGCTACGTAATGTGCAGTGTGTATTTGACCACAGTTTGCCTGTTAATTCATATTTACCCCATCTTAATTTTGAATGTTAAGAGTATAAGATCGGTGTTATAGATTGTTCTACTTTACTGACTTTGTATGGTAAAGATTATTTTGTTCAAAACAGTGGCTTTATTCTCAGCAAGTACCTGGGATTTCGAACTTTGTCCACTTTAAACAAAAGTTATTGGTCCTTAACTGGATCTTAACTGTAAAAATGTTCTCGAGAACCAGCTGGTTAGGTGCTAAGAACTTTAGTTTCAATACAGATATAACAGCAAGACTGCAACCGATAGAGCAGAACCTACTTCTGACAATACTTTCTCAGACAACAGTCCTGTGTGATGGTTGGGTGCATACACATCTTCTGGCATTGTCAAAAGGTTGCTTTTGGAAACGGGGGCAGTGGCTGCAGGAGGATCAAACCTAGATACCAGTATGAGCAAAAAGGAATCCCAAATCAATTATGAGATTTTCAGACTCTCAAATGTTCAGATTATATCTTACCAAATTGTGATGGCAGGCTGAGACTCGCGATTTTAAGGTTAAGAAGGGCTTAGTGTATTGAAAAATGTCCGTAGTTTCTAATTTGAGAGTCTGTGGTTTGTGTGTCTAATTTTTTTTTTCATTCTTACATTGCAAGTTATTTGGGAGAATCCATTTATACAGATTTTGTTCTGCTGTGTACAAGGTTCACAGCTTCTGCAGTCTCAAAACAGCTGCTTCATGTAAATGTGTCATTAGTGTTTTCCATTGCAGGTACTTCTCTGGCTCTAACTGAAAAGGTAAGAATGCAGTCCCATACAGGTGGAGGGGGAGGATGTGGTCAGCCATATCAAAAGCTACAGACAGATTAAAATATGGATAGTTTGGCAAGCCACAAATACATTGGATGTCACTTGTGACCTTTGGAAGGATGGTTTCAGTAATGTGGCATGGATGGAAACCTGAGAGGAATTAAAACATGGAGTTGCAGGGGTAAATGGGCACAGATTTGGACTTTGGAGAAGAAAGGAAGGTTGGAGATTGGGCAGTAAATTTCAAGGACAGAGGTCAAGGGTGGGTTTTTAAAGGGAGGGGTGATGATGGCAGATTTGATTGGGAGGAACGTTGTACCTGAGGAGAGTCAGCAAATTTGGGGACCAGGAATGGAACTTGGATGGCCACAGTCACAATTTGAGCTATTCTTCATGTTCCACTACTAAAGCAAGTGGCCACATTTTCATGGCCTGCTTTTGAGCAGTTGAGGGTTGTCCAGATTTTCTGTGGAAGATTGAAACCTGGGAATTGACCACTGGGATCAGTTACCAGGTTGCAGTTGATGTTTGCAGCCAACTAGGAGGTGGGGCTGTCGGTTTGTAAGGTGTGGAGTGTGTTCCTATGGGGCTTAAGGGATTTCAGATGAGTGCATGCTGTTTTTCTTTCTTTGAGACCCTGTGTCAATGGGAGTGCTTTGTTAGCTGTCAGCTGGTGGTGTTCTTTGAGGATGTTTTCCCTGTGGACATGAAGAAGTTCAACTTTGTGCAAGCACAGGAAGCCACTCAAAGTGTGTTCGCTTCATCGTTCCCAAAGTTGATCCTTGTGACTTCCCAGTTGAGGATATCAGCCATGTTTGTGCAAACCAGGGCAAGTGAAGCAGCGCAGTATTGGCTCTGCTACCCAAGGTGGTACCCCCCAGTTTCTGTCGGAGATTTGCTTCCATTTTGACCATGGCTCTGGTGTTCTGGAAGCATTACTGGTCAATGTATGGTCAGGAGTGATGGCAAGGTACTTTGGTGTTAGGTCATGGGTGAGTGGTCAGCTACAGAATTGGACATGAAGTTCTTTACAAGCCTTAAGAGTTGTTCAGGTGGAAGGTTGAAACAACCATCCAGGCAATGTTTGGTTGAAGTTTCCATTTTCTGAAGTAGGCTTCCAGGGAACTGATCTTTAGTGAGTGTTTTCTCATTGCCCTGAAGTTCTTCAGCCTGGAAAGCCAGAGCCAAGTCATCAACATATATGAAGAGCCATGACTTTGTGGGAGTGTAGCCACTGGTATATATGTCAAAGAGAACTGGTGCAAGAACTGATCCTTGTGGGAGTCTGTTGGCTTTGCCTGGGTAGCTGATTTGATTTCCAAGGTTCCCATGGAACTGTTGATTGCTGATCATGGAATTGATTAGTTGTACGGTTTTCACCCAGATGATTTTGGAGAGTTTCAACAGCATGCCTATGTGCAACATGGTGTCATAGGCACAGGAGAAGTCAACAAAGGTGGTTCTTGTCTTTTGGCCTTGAAGTGAGAAAGTAATGGGGACAAAGTAATCAAAGGTGGACACGATGGTGTGATTGAGCAAATCGGTAGCTAAAGAAACGTGGTGGTGAATAGCTAGATGGTTGGAAATTTGGAAGTGTAGTTTGAAGTGACTTGTAGAGCTTTTTCAGGGCAGACACTGAAGGAAAGAGTTGGGAAGGAGGTAATGATCAGAGTTGGCCTATGCTGATATACATGGTTGGAATAGAGCGATTACCTCAGCTGCTGATCACTAGAATGTATGGAATTAAATAAAATGGTTTCATTGTTTGGTAGTCACTTTGACCAGCCTGACAGGTCCCCATCGAGCTATAATAAGAATTAAATCATGTATAGAAAAAAAAATTCCAGACTAATGAAAGCCTTTGTTACCCTGGTGTGAATTTGGAATGTCAACTTTGTCACCATGAATCGAAACCATTTGATCAGTTCCCAAGGTTTGCATGCCCTAATCCTGAACTTGCATCTTCCTCTAGTTTTTCTCCTGTCTTTCCTCATACCCTCTCTGAACTCACCCCTATCCATGAGACTCACCTCTTGCTCCTTTGACCCTACTTGTACCAGACCACCTAACATTCCTTCTTCCACATTTCTGTTGTCCCCAGCAAAACAATTAACTATGTCTCATTTTGGGTTTTGTTCTGCCTGGAATGGCCTTCATCTTTCGGCTTCCTGCTTCTCCCATTTTACTTGGAGTCACCGCAGTGCTTGTTGATCGTTCTTCTACGTCCCCTCCTGTCAGTCACCCATTCCTCTTCCAGTCATGCTATATTTAAATCTGTCACCACTGCATCTTTCCATCTGGCCATGGGCCTTCCTCCTCCTCCTCCTCCCTGACAATCTCCAATCTATTATCCGCCTCACCATATTTCCTCTCCCTCTTTCTGCGACAGGTAACCATACCATTTCATTCTCTTTTTAAAATATTCCAATCATGAATTGTTACAAAGTCTAGCAATTCGTTACTTCATTCAACTAAAATTAATGCAACTTTTTTTTTGCAACACTGTCAGTACACCATTTTAACTGGTTAATTTTGGCAGAGTATTCATCAAAACTTTAGTTATTATAAATCTAAGAGCTGACTTGTATGCACATACACAGGTTATATTTTATTCCTAAGAACTAACAAGTTGTAACAACATGCACTTCAGTTTAAATAAATGAAACATTGCCATAATTGCAAGTTATTGAGCTGCTTTTATATTGGAGCTATTTGAATCCTGGTGTTGCACATCTATTGAACGTGAGCCAGCTTCTGCCCTATAACTAAATCGAGCTATGCCATCCTGGCTATAGATTAGAATCTGAGCAGGCTCACAGATGTGTAAAACCAAACTATCCAAGTCTGCTGTTGGTATAAGTGAGCCAGAATTATCTGGGGTTGGCTCGGATTCTAATTTCTTAGAATCTGAATTGGAGCTGCTCCAATTTAAGAATAACTATGAAGTAGAAGGTTATGATGGTGCAGATGTAATTCAACATCTGTCATTTAAATCAATTTTCAGTACCAGTCCAGCTGAATTTATCATTTGCACAATCACTTGCTGTCTTTGAGCTCTTCTGTGCAGTGGGGGATGGGATCCTCTTTAGCCTGTACTTTATGCCATAAAATGATTGTATGGCACTGTTCGTATTTCATCGCAAAATGAAGGAATTAACAACATTGCCACATGTTTCGAAGCCCATAGTCCAGCTGTTGAGCTTTGCAGGGTTGTGGCACTCTAGTAACCAAGTGGTAAAATGAACTTGAGTAACAGGTGTGGAAATTGGAACTTGTGCTGATTTTGCATTTTAACTATGCTGAAAGGTAAGAGCTTTAATGCACAGTTTGTAAAGTGTTTAACCGTAAGTGCATCATTCCATGATTTTGTCTTTGCCTCAAGAAGTGAGCGTTGGTGTTTAATGGAATTGCACATCTATGTAGCTCTGTGTTTGATGAAAACCTGGTAAATGAGTGATTATCCTGAATTATGTATTGGAATTTAACTGGAAAACAATGAAATATTCCCATATTAATTTCAGGTTGACCATACTCAAAATCAACCCATCCATTCTTGCCATAATTAATGCCAGATTGTAGTTTTTTGATCTTGTGGATTGTTTTAATTTTGATCAACAGATATCATTACGTTTCATTGTTTGCAATTCACAAATATCCAATGTCTGACTTGTAGTTCTTACAAAATAGACCTTGGCCATATTTTTGAAACGAACTGTATTTAAAATGTGTATACCACAGTCATGTAATAAGCCTAGACCTAAATAGAATCTGATGGATAAATTTCCTTTGTCTGTGTACTGTGTACTAAGTACTTAGATGATCTTGGCATCCACTTTAAAATAGTGTTTGTTGCTAGTTAACCAGGAATAGAAATATCTATGGTATACTTTTCTTCTCCCTAATGTGGGGTGCCTAATCCAATTATAAGAGACTTAGCCCATCAGTGTGGTGCAGCAGGCTCTCTGTTTCTTGGTCTGCCTTAATGACCTCTTCCCTGGAAAGGGGTGGTTCTGCAAACGATCCCTCTTGTTTCCACTCTTCCCAGAATGTCAGGTTTTGAATGCCCAGTGAATATGGTCAAGGTCACTTCTGGTTCAGGATACCTCCTTGTGTGTCTTAATTCATTATTCTGCTTACCAACTCTCGTCCCTGCCCTGAAATCAGTTATATCACTACTTCATAGCTGCTGTATAACCTTCAATGGTGATGTGAAACTATTATTGAAAATAATAGTGTTGAGGAGAGAGGTTTGTTATAGTGCAAATTTTGGGTTTGTTTTGTGAGGTTGCATAGTATTGTTTAAATAAAGCGTTTGAAACGTGGTTGATGTTTACGCGATGCAGGATCATGTACCTGCCATGTGCCCATATTCCTTTATTCCTTTCCCTCAACTATATATCCTATATTTTACATGTTGACAGTACTCATTTCAATCACTAATTCTGGTAGTGCATTTTACTCCCCTCAACACTGTTTCATGTTAAAGAAAAATACGAAATCTTACATTTGTATCATAAGTGTGTTTCAATTTTAATTCTTGTGGCAAAAAAATTAAGTTGGTCTCACAGGAAATTCTAAAATCAGGGATTTTATTGGTTGTATCTAATAGATATGGATGGTTAGTTTGAACTCTTTGGGCAAAATTCAAAAATCTTTTGCTACCAAATTCTCCCAACATATGAAGCGTTTTTTGCAACTATTTCTATGTGGTATTTGTTTTTCCTCCCTCTGCAGAATCCTGGTACGTGGCTGGGTGGAGATGATGAGCCGTTGACTGGCTTTACTTGGCGAGGTGGATGTGAGCGAGAAACTACTGGTATACAAGTTTGGAGTGAAGTTTTTGTAATCAACAAATCTGATGGAAGCCAGGTATACTCAACAATGAACTTCTACAAAAACACTGAACACTTCATGGGTTCCATTTCATGCATTTAGCAATTTCTATAAATGGGATCACTATCTACAAATGCTCTAAATTGCCCCAATACCGGACTTCCCAAACTGGGGGCCGTAAGATGAGATTCTGCTGCTGCAGAGCTTGCAACCCCAAAGGTTGCCATGGAGCTCCAACTGAATGTTAACAGCTGCAAGGCTGCTTTAAATCCTCACTTTTTTTTCAATGGTGGGCCTGGCCTAAATGGTCCAAGCTTGAGGGCTGATTCATGCTGCAAGAAACCCATTGAAAAGGTGAGTTAATAAAATTTTGCGAAGATTAAAAACCCCACTCCTCTGTCCCCTCAGCTGCCACTGAGGGGTCACAGCAATTTCAAAGACTTGAAATGGGGTCACAGTGGGAAAAAGTTTGGGAAGCACTGCCTTAATGTGAGCTTTTACATTGTACCAGTATATCATTAGAAGGTATGAGTTATCTGGAATGAAATGCAATACAAATTTGTTTGCATAGTTCCACTGTTGGTTCAATTGGTAATGCCCATTGTGGTGCTGAACTCTACAAGTAGAGATCCAAATCAGAAGGGTTTGTTACCACATGCTTCCATAACTCTGGGCTAAAAATCAGGCAGGTTTTTTTAACTTTCACTCATGTCATAGTAATCCTACTGTGAAGTGTGCATATGAAAATCTGGGTGAGAAGAGGACCAGATTAGCTGTGAAGGCCTCTCTGACAGCTGATACTCACTGGTTTAAAATGTGAGAATAGGTCCTGCATCCAGGGGCTACTGGTGCCCTATGATCTATATCCCATTGCAAGTTGAGTGCCTTCAGGAGAAAGTGGGAGGTTAAAATGTAATAATTCTGCCTTTTCTGTTACTTGATACAGTACCTTTAATAGTTTTTGTCTGACTGGATTGTTTTGGTCAGTTTAAGGTGTGTGAAATAAGGTTTATTTGGTGGCAATGCCTGGTACACCTTTGTGATAGTTGGCTAATTAGATATTTTGAAACTTTGTTGTAACATTGAGGTACTGAGTGTACAGAGTATAATAGTTTTTGATTTCATCTGATACAAGGAACCTGTAGTAAGGGCAAGGGCCTCTGTTTGCAGTAGTGGAGAGTGGTGTGAGGAAGTAATACACATTCACCCACCCTTCTCATAAGCGGTTGTGACCAATTTCACATTTCAAGGCAAGTTCTTGGGGATGGAAAATCAGGCAAATCAATTATAACACTGGAAAATTATTTGAGGATTGTGTTGATTTGCTATTTGGTGATGTATTTGATGTCACTTATAGAGTCATAGTGAGAGTTATATAGCAGAAAAACAGGTCCTTTGGCCCATCGTGTCTGTGCCGGCCATCAAGCACCTATCTATTCTAATTGTAATCCCATTTTCCAGCACTTGGCCCATAGCCCCGTATGCTATGGTGTTTCAAGTGCTCATCTAAATACTTAATAATTATTTGAAAGCTATTCTTTCTGGTAAAAATGAAGATCCACTAGATTTGAGTGAAAAGTTTTCGAAAAGCTGCAAAATGAATTAAAATCGGCGTTGATTCTATAGATGAAGATGATGACAGTCTGCACCCTCCAGAGTTTCAACACCGTCTAAACCCAATGGGCATACCACTGCACAAACTTAGACTTCAGGAAGGCACAGAAACCTGAATCCTAAACAAGAACTTTGTAATGACCTCGATTGATAGTTAGGAAGCTGTTTTCTTAGATACTGAAATTAAAACAGATTTCAAGGAAATAATGTGTATTTCTTGAATAATATTGAGCCTTTCTTGAATAATATTGAGCCTATGAGAAGTAAACTTGCCTTTTCAACTCAAGAGAAAACGATTGCCAATTAGACTTTCATATTCTATGACAATAAGCATGTCCTGACAAAAGCTTGTTTTTTTATACATGGCCAGTTTTGTGTATCTCCTCCCGCCGCGCCCCCCCCCCCCCCAGAGTGGGAAGTTTTGATTCTGAAGCCTTTGGTGAAAGAATAACTAAAAGCCCTGTATTTAAAGAATACTGTTGCAATAAAGTTGCTAATTTGCCTGCAAATGTTTTAAGTCTGTGCTAGCATTGGAGGAGGTATTTTGGGATGGATGTGCCATGGGAGGGAGAAGTTGGCATAAGAGGGATGGAATGGCATGGAAGAGAGGGGATGCGTGAGGAATGGGGAGGGTCATTGCGTGGAAGGGTGGATGCCATGGGAGAAGTGGAAGCATCGTGGCTTGGGATGGGTGAATGAGATGTTGGGATTGGTTAGATATGCTAATTTGACTGCAGATGTTTTGCAAGTCTCTACTAATATACCCATATTATAAATTGTAAATGTAATTGCAAACCTGAGAATTTTATTTTGTGGTAAGAACTTGCATTTATATGGTACATGTGTGTCCTTTAGATATCCCAAAATGCTTCACAGCTACTTTTGCGGTATTTTCACACTATCGTTGGGTAAACAAACATGGCATGCAATTTTGCATGCAGCAACATGTCTTGAACTGTTCTTGATTGTACTAGTTGAGGGATAATTGATGGATCTTCAACAATTTGCCTGATCTTTTAAGTAATGTGTTAGGAATTAGAGGTCGTTTTAAGCAAGTTGTATTTGTGGGTGTTATGAAAAAGATATAACTTTAAGTTTAATTTTTTTTTTTATTTGTGGGTTAAAAGTGTAAAACCTAGGTCTAGTTTCATTTAGCATTTTTTCTGAGATGGAGACAGCAAATCTGAAGCTTTGTATACGTGCATTTTTAATGCGGTTTCAGGACTCTTGAAAGTGGTTTAGGGAAGTTAAGACAAAGTAGAGAAAAAAACTGGGCTGTTGCCTAGCAACAGGGAGCCCACAGAGAGACCGGGAGAAACAGAAAAGCAGTTTGAGTTCAGTAGGTAGGACCATTCCACAAACTGCCAGAGTAGGCAGGAAGGGAGCTGCAGAAAGCAGGTCCCAAGGAAGGAAGAAAGTCCCAATAACCAGGGAGTTGGGCAGAAGATGGTCCCCGGAAGACATTGAAGTCAAGGGAAAAGAACAGGAATCTGAACCAGCCTTGTTCAGTGCAATTGAAAGTAAGGAGCAGAGGAAAAGGCTTTGAATTAAGAGAAAACTGCGGGGAGCAGAATTAAGGCAGAATGGGCTTGCGAGAAGCTAGAAGATCCAAGGAGACAGCCAAAAGTTGGTGACTCTTTACTACAGGCTTGTGAAACTGTTGTGTTCTGTTGGCATGGCTGAGTATCTTGAGTGCGTGGAAGGTGAAGCTTGAATGATGTGGTGATCCAGGGGAAAGGAACATCAGAACAAGGTTGAAACCCTGGAGGTGGATCCTTGTGGAAGATGACCAAGTGAAAGTGTTGTTTGGGAGAAAATTAACAAGGGGATGAAAGGTTATTGAGGGTAGGCAGGAATGTGGGGTTGAAGTTACAATCAGATCAGCCATGATCTTGTTGAATGGCGGAGCATGCTTGAGAGGCCGAGTGGCCTACTCTTCCTAATTTATATGTTCGTATGCCAGAATTAATTCTTCGAGTGTCAAGATTGGAAACCTTGGGAGAAAGATGGTGTTCCGTGAAACTGGTTGGCTTACGATGTGACAAGCGTCTCGGAGTTGATGAGAGATCCATCGCATCTGTTTGGGGTGGCATTTGTCACTTGATCTTGGGAGTGTGGTATGTTTGACTGCAGGTCGCCTATTGGTTTACATGGATTGTATACTTAGTGTGAACATTAGAGTGTAAGATTTTTTTGCAGCTGTTATTCTTACAAATCTGTATATAACTCTAAAGGTATGGTTATAGGTGAAGGAGTAGTGTAATACAGTTAATCTTTTTCTTGTTTGATAAATGTTTTATTCTTTTGTTAAAAGTACATCAGCAGACTCTCTGACGCTGTTCAGTAGCTGCCCTCCTTATTTCTAAACAAAAAATTGTTTGGATCTATCAAGCCAGGTTCCACCCAGGGATCAGACTTGTCCAGTAGTAACATCAGCTGGGATCATGACAAGTGCCATGGAATCTTTTTGCATTTACCTGAACAACCAGGGGTTTTGGTTTAACACATCACTGGAAAGATTAAAAGTGTGCATTTTCTTCCAGAATCAGTATGTTACAGCACAGGACAAATATGTTCAGCCCATTTTGCCTGTACTGGCCCTTTGAAAGGGTTATCCAATCAGTCCCACTCCATTACTTGCTCTTTGTAGCCCAGCAAACGTTACCTTTTTCAAGTATTTGTCCAATTCCCTGTTGAATGTTGTTATTGAAACTTCTTCCACCGTGCTTTTGACAATGCAATCCAAATAATGACTTGCTGCATGAAAACGTTCTTCCTCATCGCTCGTTTGCCAATTAATTTAAATCTATTTCCTGTGATTACTGACATCTCTGCCATGGAAATTGTTTCCTATTTAATCTTTCGATATATTCAAGATTTTGAATATCTCTATCAAATATGTCCTTTAACCACCTTTACTCCTTAAGGTGAATATTCCAGTTTCTTTAGCCCTTCCATGTAATCGAAGTCTTTCCTTTTATCTACTATGCTAGTAAATCTCCTCTGCACCTTCTAAAGTCTTTGACATCCTTCCTAAAATGTGAGGCTCAGAATTGGTCACAATACTCCAACTGGGGCTTTACCAGTGTTTTATAAAGGTTTAGCATAACTTCCTTACTTGTGTACATTCTGCCGCTATTTATGAAGGCAAGGATCTCGAATGACACCTAACAGCCTTCTCAGCTTTTCCTGCCACCTTCAAAGACTTGCACATGTACACCTCCAGCTCTCTGTCCCTGACCATCCCTCTTTAAAGTTGTCCAATTTTAGTTTATATTGCCCCTCTTCCACCTTCCATCAAAATGAATCCTTTCATACTTTTCTACTTTAAATTTAGTCTACCCGTTTCAGTAGTCTGTTTGACCTTCTGAAATTTGATACCATTCTTGCTGTTTACTGAATTTGAGCTTTGTATTATCTGCAAACTTTGAAATTATGTCCTTCTACCCAATTCAAGAATGTTAATAAATTGTCAAAGAGCAGTGGTCCAACAGTTCACCTCTGGGGAACATCACTGCATTCCCTGTAGCTGTGGGGGTGGCCACCACTTAGAACATGTACTCGAGGAATTACTCAGCCTTTCATTCCGGTTATCTAGAACATGAGTTCCCATGTGGCACAGGAATTGGAGGTAACTGAGCTCAACTGCCCCATCACTTTTTCTCATATCTACTTATGATATGTAAAGGAGGGGGAAGATTTTTGCTAAAAGCTACTGCGGATGCTGGAAATCCAAAACAAAAACAGAATTACCTGGAAAAATTTTTGCAGTTGTTTTTGCTAGAGTGTCGTCATTCCTTAGGAAGGAGAATGTATGCTATGGTCATCAGGGCATGGGGTGATGGAGGAGGCCCTGTTCTGGTCCTTTCCAATGGATATAACACACAAATATGAAACTAAAATGTGCCAGTTGCTGGAAATCTGAAATAAAACACAAAATGCTGGAAATGTCCAGTAAGTCCAGCACCTGTGGAGAGGCAAAACATTAAATTTTCTGGACACTGCCATTCTGATGAAAGGTATATGTACTTGAGGATAAGGCTGCAGGATGGATAGCTAGAATGCTAACTGGCATCTTGAAACGGGAGATACTTTTGGGGGAATGGAGAGGGGGAGAATACAACAGAAATGTTGTGGTCCTAGAATTTGATAATTAAGGGTTGGACCACATCTTGCTGTTGTGACAGAATCCAGAAGGGATAAAGGAAATTGAAAAGGGAGGGAGGAAGAAGAGCCAGTTGTCATGGTCCATTTTGGGACCAATAATGTAGGAAAGACAAGGTCCTGCTAATGGAATATCAAGTTAAGAAATATATTTTTAAAAAAGGGTCCAGTTAGCATCTTGGGCTAATTGGCATAGGAAATGGGCATTTTTGGGAGGTGAAAGATTGGTGTGGGAAGATGTTCATTTCACAGGATATTGCCACCAGTACTGGGACAAAGAGCTGCAGCACTGGGACAGGCACTGGGACCTAATGGAAAGGATAGATAAGGCTATGGATAGGACTTCAAACTGAGGGACGGATGTGGTTTAAAAAACGGCATAAATTTGAAGTGGCAAGAAATGAGAGTTAAGAAAGAAGTCAGACCATAGTAAGTAACAAGGGTAGCAAATGGTCAGGGTGCAAATACAGTTTTGGGGGAACAATGTATAAAAGGATTGTTGAAAATTAAAGTAAAAGGAACAACCCATTGTGAGATTAATTTAACTGTCTGTAAAACAATGCACCTGGCACCTAAAATAAAACTGGAGGCAATGATCCATAGTAAGGAATCAGATGTAGTAGGAATAGCTGAAATTTGGCAACATAAATACAGGGAAGGCAACAAAACATTGCAGATTATAGCATAATTGGAGGATGGGGAAGGAAGAAGGTGCTGGGGTTGGGGGAGGTGGATAGGTTAGCTGTACAAATTAGATAATGGTAGCTGATGAGAAGGTTAGAAACAGGATCCATATGGATTGAAATAAAGGATAAGGAATTGACCATGCTAATAGTTGTATGCTGCCACCACCTAAATGATAAGGAAGAAATATCTAAGCAAATATGTGAAATGAAGAAAGGACATGAGATTAATAATCATGGGAGTTTTTAAGTACCCTCCAATGAACCAACTAGAGGTAGAAGGGGCATGGGAATGGTGTTTCAATGTGTGCAGGGCACTTTTCTTATATAAAAGGCCTAACACATGAAAGGTTACATTGGATTTAGTATTGGGAAATTAATTTATTTAAGTGACTTTCATTAATTGTTTTAGTACTTATACATTTCCCTTTTACATTTCCCTATTTTTGTGTAATGCAATTCTGATTCCTTTTTATGATCCTAGCTGAGGTTATGCCTGAACAATCCTGATCCCAGAGTGGAACCCAACTTGATAGATCCTAACTTCTAATTTGTTTGTTCAGACACATGGAGAGCAGCTACTGAACAGAGTCACAGGAGTCAGCTGTTGAACTTTTAACAAAAGAATAAAGCATTTATTCAACAAGAGAAGATAAACTATATTACAATATTCCTTCACCCAGAACTATATCTTTACAGATATATACAGATTTGTAATGGTAACACAAGTTACAAAAGCTATCTTATACTTTAATGTTCACAGTAAATACAGTTCATGTAAACCTATGGTCAGACACACCACGCTCTGAAACCAAGTGACAGATACCACCTCACCCAGATGCTATGGATCTCTGATCAACTCCTCCACAGACACTTGTCACACTGAGCCAACCAGTCTCTCTGAACTCCATCTTTCACACGAGGGTTTCCAATCTCCACTCTCCAAGAACTTGCTTTGAAATCTTCTCCCAAACTGTCGCTTTCTCACTGACGCCTTCCGCAAGGGTTCACCTCCAGGGTTTCAAAGTCCTCCTGATGTTCCTCTCCCCTGGATCACCATATGCATTCAAGCTATCTTCCATGCACTCTCCCTCACCGACTCAGCCACCAACAGTACCACTACTTCACATGCCCATACCAAAGACTTACAGACCTTCAGTTGTCTCTTTGGACCTCCTTACCTCTTGGAAGCTGTTCTTGCTTTAAACCTCCTTTCTGCAGTTTTCGTCTCTTTTAAATCTGAAGCTGGAGCCTTTCTCTCTGCCCCTCACCTCACTCTTAACTTCGCTTAACAGGACCTTTTTCCAGGTTCCTGTCTTTCCTTTGACTAAAAGGTCTGCTTGCGACTTTCCCCTGTTCCACTACCCTGGATTTTGGGGTCTTTTCTTTAGCTCAGGACTTGCTTTCTGTTCCCTTTGCTCCAGTCTCCTGGCAGGTACTTTCAAAACCAACTGAACTCAAACCACTTCCAAAATCAACCTTGTGTGTATACCTGTGGGAGGGACCTGCCCCTCTGGACCCCTGTTGCTGGGCACCAGCACTGTTTCTTTTTACTCTTAATTTTAGTTTTATCCTCTTGGGTGTAATTACTCTGTATTTACTGTTGCTCCTTAGTTTAAATTACTTAACATTTCCTCACCTCCTGCATTAAATTCCTGACATTCTGTTCAGAATAATCCAATTGTGATCAGGCTATCTACCCACAATTCTTTGCTTCAACAGTTATCCCCTCATACTGTTTTTGGAAACTCATCAATTACAACTGGTCAGCCAACTGGCAGCCAATGATTAACACCTGGTCAGGAACTCACTCTCAGCTGATTGTTACCTGCCTTTAACTTCCAGTTTTGAAGTAAGAAAACCAGGATAAATTTCAATATAACCATGGACCCAATGGAGCAGAATTGCTAATCACTTGGGTGTTATTTAGTGTGATCAAAGGCGGAGATGTGACACCCTGCCCCATAACCACAGATTTTTTTTTGGTGCTTGTATCATGGGCATCTTATGGAAGGACAAAATCAAGAGCAGACCTCCCAAGAAACGGCAATCAACAATGATGACAACCCACAATGACGTGATAACCATTTCCATATGTGGCACCTGTAGCAGAACCTGCTTCTCACGGATTGGTCTCTTCAGTCATCAGCAAAAATGCACCCTAAAAGCTGTTCCATCCCCAAATGATTTGATTTGCTGCATGTCCGTCACCTTATGCAGATGGAAGGATACCGACAATGATCTACATAGAAACATAGAAAATTGGAGCAGGAATAGATCATTTAACCCTTTGAGCCCGCTTTGCCATTCAATATGATCATGGCTCATCCTCTATCTCAACGCCATACTCATGTTCTATCCTCATACCCCCCTATTCACCTTTAGAGTCCAGAAATCTACTTATTTCCTTCTTAAATATATTCTGTCAAGATATAATGTTTTTGGAAATTATTTTAAAATAGAATTTAGTGGTGTTGGTGTCTATGTAGGTGTGTGTCTTAATTGGATTAAAGCCAGCTGGCCTAGAGGCTTTGATGTATGGAAGAGAAGTAGGTTTGAAATGTTAATTAGAAAAACATGGGGAAGTTTAGAAACATAGGTGTCAAGGGGGCAATTTGCATTTTTAAATAAACCATTCAAAAGAATGGGTGAAATATTATACCTAGCCAGAAGAAGCCAAACAATGTTTACTTTTTTTCAAAACTTACTAATAAAATCAGTGCTATGAAAGGGGTTTTATTGTTAGAGGTGAAGTTCACAAGACCTAGTGATACAATGAGAATTTGTATTCAAAGAGGAAAATATATACAAAGGAAGAAAAGGCTGTTGGCAAAGGGAGAGGGATTCTGAGATCTAAAGCCACCAGCCTGCAAGCCTCAAGCCGCTGTCTGCAAGGACCCGGAGCTGAAAGAAACTCATTTTGAATTGGACTGTCCTGTGTGTGTTTTGCCAGGGGTCTGTTTAAATGTTTGTTTTACTTTGCCTTAATGGAGGTGTAACTAGGAGTCAGATTAATTAGGGGATTTTAGTAGCTATTATAATTTTGTAAACATATGTATGTGCTTACAATCTTTCTTGTATTAATAAATACTTAATTTAGTTTTATAAAAATCTGTTGAGACTCAGTGGTCTTATTACTACTGAATTCAAAGCCTGCCTCTCGAAACATATAAATTGCAAAATAGGTTATGACAGTTGTTTCAAGTTTCCCTCTGGGATTTGAACAGCTCAGCATCTACCATCGGCTGTGTCATCATAATTCAGTGACTTGGCTCCCCACAGCCTTCTGTGATAGAGAATTCCCCCTCATTCTTCTAAACCGCAGTGAATACAGACCTAGCCGGCCCAATCTCTCCTCATGTGACAATCCTGCCATCCCAGGAATCAGTCTGGTGAACCTTTGCTGCACTCCCTCTATGGCAAGTATATCCTTTCTTGGGTAAGGAGACCAAAACTGCGCGCACTACTCCAGGTGTGGTCTCACCAAGGCCCTGTAAAGCTGCAGGAAAACATCCTTGCTTCTATACTCAAGTCCTCTCGCAATGAAGGCCAGCATACCATTTGCTGTCTTAACTGCTTACTGCACCTGCATTTCAGTGATTGGTGTATAAGGACACCCATTATACATCAATATTTCCCAATCTATCACCATTTAAATAATATTCTGCCATTCTGTTTTCCCTACCGAAGTGGATACTTTCACACATGGCAGATGCAGTATAACGTGGCTAAGTATTTGCCTGCCCACTCAACTTGTCTAAATCTCCTTGAAGCCTCTTAACACCCTCCTCCCCCACTCTCATTCCCACCAAGTTTCATGTTGCCAGCAAACTTGGAAATATTACATTTGGTGTTCTCATCCAAATCCTTATGTATTGCAAATAGCTGGGGCCCCAAGTACTGATCCCTGAGGTACCCCACTAGTCACCACCTGCCACTCCGAAAAAGATGCATTTATTCCTACTTTGTTTCCTGCCTGTTAACCAATTCTCAATCCATGCCAACATATTACCCACAATCCCATGAACTTAAAGTATCTCATAAGAAGTTAGTGTGTAAAATTAATCAAAAGCTTTCTGAAAATCCAAATACACCACATCCACTAGTTCTCCCTTATCTATTCTGCTAGTTACATCCTCAAACTGCAGTAGATTTGTCAAACATGATTTCCCTTTCATAAATCGATGTTGACTTTGTCTAATTCTGTTAATGTTTTCTAAGTGTACTATTATCATATCCTTTATAATAGACTCTAGCATTTTCCCTACTACTGATGTTAGGCTAACTGGTCTGTAATTGGCTGTTTTCTCCCTTTTTTAAGTAGTGGGGTTACATTTGCCACCCTCCAATCTGCTGGGACTGTTCCACAATCAACAGAATTTTGGAAGATGACAACCAATGTATCCAATATTTCCATCGCCACCACCTTCAGTACCCTGGGATGTAGATTATCGGGCCCTGGGGATTTATTGGCTTTCAGTCCCATTAATTTCTCCAGCACTATTGTTTTAGTAATACTAATTTCCTTTAATTACTCCTTCTCACTTGGTTCCCTTGCATTCCTGGGAAGTTATTTGTCTCTTCCTCTGAAGACCAAACTAAAGTAGTTGTTTAATTGCTCTGCCATTTCTTTGTTCTCTATTATAAATTCTCCTGTTTCGGATTGTAAGGGACCTACATTTGTCTTCACTAATCTTGTTTCTTTTTACGTACTTGGAAGCTTTTACAGTCTGCTTTTTTGCTCCTTACAAGTTTACTTTCATATTCTTGTTTTTCTCCTCTTAATCAATCTCACGGACCTCCTTTGCTGAATTCTAAACTGCTCCCAATCCTCAGGCTTGCTACTTTTTCTAGCAACTTTACATGACTCCTCTTTGGATCTAATACTACCCTTAATTTCTTTTGTCAGCCATGGTTGGGCCGATTTTCCTGTTGTGTTTTTGCACCAGAAAGGAATGTATAACTGTTGAAATGCATACATTCGTTCCTTAAATATTAGCCATTGCCTATCCACCTTTTAATGAAGTTCCCCAATCTCTCTTAGCCAACTCACGCCTCATACCTTCATAGTTTCCTTTGTTTAGATTTAGGACCCTAGTTTCAGGTTGGACAACTTCACTTTCCATCCTAATGAAGAATTCTATCATGTTATGGTCACTGTCCTCTAAAGGACCCTACGCAAGATTATTAATTAACCCTGTCTCATTGCACAATTCGAAATCTAGGATAGCCTGTTCCCTAGTTCTCAACATACTGGTCTAAAAAACCATCTTGTGCACACTCCAGGAATTCATCTGCCACGGTATTATTGCTAATTCGGTTTCCCCGGTCTATATGTAGATTAAAGTCACCCATGATTACTGTAGCACCCTTGTTACATGCATCCCTAATTTCCTGTTTAATGCCGCCCCCTACCTTATTACTACTGTTTGGAGGCCTACAGACTACTCTCTCTGATGTTTTCTGCCCGTTGTTGCTTCCTGGCTCCACCCAGACTGATTCTACATCTAGATTTTCTGAGCCAATATCCTCTCTCACTATTGCACTGATTTCATCCTTAACTAACAACACCAGGCCACCTCCTTCACCTTTTTGCCTATCCTTCCTAAATATTGAGTACCCTTGGATATTCAGTTCCCAACCTTGGTCACCCTGGAGCCATGTCTCCGTAATCGCAATCATATCGTACCAGTTTACATTTATTTGCGCTGTTAATTTGTCCACCTTATTGCGAATGCTCTGTGCATTTAGACACAGTGCCTTTAGACTTGTCTTTTTAACATTTATACACGTCATTTTTTGTACTATCGCCCTATTTGCTGCTAGCCCTTGTTTCCTCTGCCTTCCATTTTTGCTTTCTACTTTTCTGTCTTTCATTCCTATCTTTGTTTCCTCTTGTGCCTCCTTGCTCAGGTTCCCTGCCAGTCTAGTTTAAACCCTCCCCCATAGTACTAACAAATACCCCTGCGAGAATATTGGTCTCGGTCCTGCTGAGGTGCAACCCATGCAGCTTGTACAGGTCCTGTCTTCCCCAGAAATGGTCCTGATGCCTCAGGAATCTAAACCCCTCCCTCCTATACCATCTCTCCAGCCATGCATTGATTTGGTCTATTTTCCTATTCCTGATCTTGCTAGCACGTGGCACTGGGAGGAATCCTGCGATTACTACCTTTTTGAGGCCCTGCTTTTTCGTTTATTTCTTAGCTCCCCATATTATGCTTTCAAGAATTCATCCCTCTTACCGATATCATTGATACCGATATGGACCACGACTTCTGGCTGTTCACCTTCCAACATCAGAATGTCCTGCAGCCGCTCAGTGATATCCTTGACCTGGCACCAGGGAGGCAACATACCATCCTGGTGTCAAGCCTGTGGCCGCAGAAATGTCTATCTGTTGCCCTTAAGATAGAATCGCCTATCGCTATTGCTCTCCCACTCTTCCTACCCCTGCTGTGCAGTTGAACCACTTGTGGTGCCATGGTCTTGGCTCTTGCTGTATTCCCCTGAGAAACCATCTCCCCCAGCAGTATCCAAAGTGGAGAATCTGTTAGAGAGGGAGAAGGACCCAGGGGACTCCTGCACTACCTGCCTAGTGCTTTTACTCTTGCGGTCACCCATTCCCTTTCTGCCTGTGCACTCTTGCAGTGTAACCACTGCAGTGTGACTACCACACTACGTGCTATCCACGAAGATCTCATCCTTGCGGATGCTCAACAGCGATTCCAACTGCAGCTTCAGCTCCGAAATGCGGATTTCAAGTAGCTGCAGCTGGAGACACTTCCTGTAATATTCACAAAGAGTGTAAGGACAGTCCTAGCAACTACAGGCAAGTTAGTTCAACATTAGGGTGGTGGGTAATGGTTTACAAACAACAATAATCGGGGGTTGGGGGGCGATGTGAAATCTACAGGCACTTGGAGAGGGTTAAATTAATTAAGGATAGCCAGCACAGATTTTTAAGAAACAAAAATAGCTGGAAAAACTCAGCAGTCTGACAGCATCTGTGAAGAGGAAGACAGAGTTAACGTTTCAAGCCTGTATGACTCTTCATCAGAACTAAAGGGAGATAGAAATGTGGTGAAATATAAGCTGTTTAAGGGGGATAGGACAGGTGGAGCTGGATAGGGAGGGCCAGTGATAGGTGGTGGCAAAGGAGAGATTTTTAAGAGGCAGATCGTGCTTGATTAATTTCATTTTTCAATGAAGCAGCTGAGAATATTGATGAAGGGAATGCAGTAGTTGATGTTATCACAATAGATTTTAAGAAAGCGTTTGACAAAATCCAACATAAACTGGTTAACAAATTTGAGGCACATGGAATAGGAGGATCAATGTCAAATGGAATAAAAAATTGGCTTAAGGACAAAACAGTGAATCATGGTAACTGGTTATTTACCAGGTAATAAATACTGGAGAATGGTAGGCAATGGTGTTCTTCAAGGTTCAGTGCTAGGACCACTGTTGTTTTTGCTATATATGCATGACTTGGATATTGGAATACAGAGAAGCTCAAAGCTTGGAGTGACAAATAAGTGAAGATGATACTAATAGACTCTGACAGGATATAGATAGGCTAGCAGAATGGGCAAAGAAGTGGCAGATGGAATTTAATAGAGAACTAGCTCTCAATTTTATTAATTGAATTGAAATTCCACCGGCTGCCCTAACCCGTGTCAACATGATTGAAGTGTATAAAATTGAGGGGCATAGATAGAGTAGATGGGAAGGAACTTTTCCCCTTGGTGGAGGGATCAATAACCAGGGGGTATAGATTTAAGGTAAGGGGCAGGAGGTTTAGAGGGGATGAGGGGAAGAATTTTTTCACCCAGAGGGTGGTGGGAATCTGGAACTCAATGCCCGAAAGGGTGGTAGGGACAGAAACCCTCATAACATTTAAGAAGTATTTGGATGTGCACTTGCGATGCCATGTCATTACAAGGCTATGTGCCTAGTGCTGGAAAATGGGATTAGAATAGCTAGGTACTTGTTTGACTGGCGCAAACTCGATGGGCCGAATGGCCTTTTTTGTGCTGTAGACCTCTGTGACTATGTGAGGTGATGCATTTTGGTAGAAGGGATAGGGAGAGACTATATTGACTTAATGGCACATTTATAAAGTTTGTGCAGGGACAAAGATCTTTGAAGGTGGCTGATGGATTGCTTCCTAGGATATTAAAGGAAGTAGCTACAGAGCTAGTGGCTGCACTGGTAGTATTCTTCCAAGAATCATTAGATTCTGGAAAAGCCCCAGAGGATTGGAAAACTGCCAATGTAACACCCTTATTCAAAAAGGGAGGGAGACAAAAAAACAGGTAACTATAGGCCAAATTGCTTAACATCTGTCACTGGGAACATGTTAGAGTCTGTTATAAACGATGTAATAGAGCATTTAGAAATGCATAATATAATCAAGCAGAGTCATCATGGCTCCATGAAGGGGAAATCATGCCTGACAAATTTATTAGCATTCTTTGAGGAGGTAACAAGCAGGATAGATAAAGGGGAACCAGTAGATGTAATATAGTTGGATTTCCAAAAGGCATTTGATAAGGTGCCACACACAAGGCTACTTAATAACATAAGAGTTCATGGTGTTGGGGATAGTATATTAGCATGGATAAAGGATTGGCTAACCAACAGAAGACAGAGTTGGGATAAGGGGAGCATTTTCATGATGGCAACCTGTAACTAGTGGAGTGCCACAGGGATCAGTGCTGGGGCTACAATTATTTACAATATATATTAATGACTTGGATGAGGGAAGTGAATGTACTATCGCCAAGTTTGCGGATGACACAAAAATAGGTGGGAAGGCAAGTGGCGAGGATGACCCAAAGGGAATGGACTATAAAAATAGGGAAGCCTTGCTAAAACTATCTAAGGCCACACCTTAGAATAATGTGAACAGTTTTGATCCCCTTATAATCAGTAAGGGAATCAACGGTTATAGGGAAAAGGTAGGAAAGTGGAGTTGAGGATTATCAGATCGGCCATGATCTCATTGAATGGCGAGCAGACTTGATAGGTTGAATGGCCTACTGCTCCTACGTCTTATGGCAGGACATATTGAAAGAGTGGTTAGCAAAGGATATGGGATCTTGGACTTCATAAATCGAGGTATTGAGTACAAAATAGAGTAGTTATGCTGAGCTTTTATAAACCTCTGGTTAGGCTACCACGAGAGAATTGCACCAGTTTTGGTCACCACACTTTAGAAAGGATGTGAAGAACCTTGAGAGGGTGCAGAGGAGATTTACTAAAATGCTTCCAGGGATATGAGAATTTAGCTACAGGCTGCATTGGAGAAGTTGGAATTCACTTAGGAGCAAGGTTGTTAAATGTGTACAGGATTATGACAAGTTTAGATAAGCTAGACATAGAAAAGCTTGCTCCCGTTAGTTGGTGGTACAAGGACAAGGAGACATATTTAAGGTTTCGGACAGAAGATCCATGGGAAATGTGAGGAAGAACTTTTTAATGCAGCGAGTGGTAATGACCTGGAACTCATTGTCCATGAGAGTAGTGGAAGCAGACAATGATTTCAAAAATAAATTGATGGGCACTTGAAAGAAATAAACTTGCAGGGCTGTGAGAATAGAGTGGGGGAATGGGACTGATTGGATTGCTCCATGGAGAGCCAATGAGGACTCGATGGGCTGAATGGTGGCCTCTTGTGCTCTATATGATTCTGACTCTGACTGTTTAGCAAGCCACTTCGTTTAGTTGATTCACAGTTAACTGAAGTTATCAGGAAGCTAATTGTGTATTTAATAAATTGGTCCCTAGTGAATGAAGTTAATCTGCAGGTACAATTTTTGAAAGAAGCTCAATTGGATAAATATTTGAAGGGGAAAATGTTGCAGACTATAGCAAAGGCAAAGAATGGTATTAACTGGATAACTCAAAAGGCAGCACAGGCAAAGCAAGCTGAATGACCTTTTTCTGTGCTGTTACCATTCTGGCCTGGATCGTCTGGTTAGTGGTGCATTGCCGCTGCCTGTGAACTCTTCTCTGACCCAACATTACTACCCATTTTCAGCCCTATTTTCCGATTCTGGCTGAAGCAAAAATATAGCTGCTCCAGGGTAATTCCAGTGAGCATAGGAGAGTCGGGGGGAAGGAGACAACACGCCCTCTTTTTATGGCAGTAGCTGTCGTATTCAGGTAAGTTTTTAAATGTCTCAAGTTTTTGCATGAGTGGGGGTGAGAGAATGGGTGGCTGAGGGGAGTGGTCGGGGGGTGGGGAGGAGGTGGGGGCTGAGAGGGGTTGGTTGTGGTGCTCAGTTGAATTATGCTGGCTGACCACAGAGTTAGACCAGGTAATAAACTGTGTAACATTTCCAAGGTAAATGTGTAGATAAGGTGCTCATATCTGGTCCAGGTTTCTGACCCTGAGCTCCGGGTCCCAGGTTGCTGGGAGTTTAAATATCCTGGGTAATTTCCATGCATATGTGTGCCAGAACATCCGCAGGGTCCTGATTTGGGCCTGCCATGATTCATTAGAGCAGTATTTGCATTGGTATCTTTTCTGGTGTTAGTATTAGTTCAATGAATAAATGCTGCACGCTACCTTTTATTTAAAATTGCCTTAGATAGTCAGAAGCTTTTTCCCCAGGGTGGAAGAGTCAATTACTAGAGGACATAGATTTAAGGTGAGAGGAGAAAACTATAAAGGAGATATGTGGGGCAAGTTTTTTACACAGAGGATAGTGAGTGTCTGGAATTTGCTGCCAGAGGAGGTGGTGGAAGCAGGTACGATAGTGGTGTTTAAGAGGCAGCTTGACAAATACATGAATAGGATGGGAATAGAGGGATACGGACCCCGGAAGTGCAAAATGTTTTAGTTGGCGGGCAATATGATCGGCGCAGGCTTGGAGGACCGAAGGGCCTATTCCTGTGCTGCACTTTTCTTTGTTCTTTGTTCAACTTGGTTTCCTTGTGTGCATTTGCTCTCACCATTTCCAAGCCTGTGTTATAACGTAAAAGTAACCAACAAATAACTTGATCTGTGCTGATTTGCACTTTGAATGCAGTATATTAATTGAAATAAACACCATTGCAGCAATTTAGATATAAAATGATTATTACAAACTACCAAATGCTGACATTTTCATGTAGTTAAAAATAAAAGACCATTATCTCAAACTTTGGAATTATTTCCTTCTAGGTTGCAGTGCTTTTAATGGATACTCAGGGGGCCTTTGACAGTCAGTCAACCATAAGAGACTGTGCTACAGTATTTGCTCTCAGCACCATGACAAGTTCTGTTCAGGTAAAGATCAAATTTCCAACTGCTTACTAGGGATGCAGCAGGTGTTGTACAGTTTGCTATTGCATTATCATTCATTTGGGAGATCTATCCTGCATACAAGTTTTTTTTTAAAAAGCTTCCCAATTTCAATATTCAGTAATCAATACTGTAGAATGTTAGATTTCAATAATGAAGTTAATACATGTTGAATCAACTTTATGGTCAGTTATCCAGCTTCCCAATAGAATAAGAAGCTAATGGATAAAAAGCCAGAAAATGTCATCAGTATATTTAGTAATGCAAAATGATCTGGAACGCATTGCCTGAAAGGATTGTGAAAGTAGATTTAATAGTAACTTTAAGAAAGCATACTTGAAATACGTGAGCCTATATGGAAAGTGCAGGGAATAAGATCACTCTTTCAAAGATCCACTACAGGCACAGTAGGCCTATTGGCCACTTTCCGTGCTGTATGTTTTTTTTTATTCTTTCATGGGCATCACTGGCCACACCAGCATTTGTTGCCCCTCCCTAGTTGCCCTTGATGGTGATGGTGAGCTGCCGCCTTGAGATGCTGCAGTCCATCTGGTGCAGGCACATCCACAGTGCTGTTAGGAGGGAGTACCAGGATTTTGATCCAGTGGTGAAGGAACGGCAATTATAGTTCCTAGTCAGGATGGTGTGTGGCTTGGAGGAGAACTTGCAGGTGGAGGTGTTCCCATGCATCTGCTGCCTTTGTCCTTCTAGGTGGTAGAGGTAGCGGGTTTGGAAGGTGCTGTCGAAGGAGCCTTGGTGAATTGCTGCAGTGCATCTTGTATACAGCACACACTGCTGCCACTATGCGTCGGTGGCTAAGGGAGTGAAGCTTGGAGGTGATGGATGAGATGCCAGTCAAGTGAGCTGCTTTGTCCTGGGTGATGTCAAGCTTCTTGTGTTATTGGAGCTGCACTCATCCAGGCAAGTGGAGAGTAATTTTATTACATTTCTATGATAACAAGTGTTTTATCTGACTTTCTGTTGTAGGTATACAATTTGTCTCAGAACATTCAAGAAGATGATCTGCAACATTTGCAGGTATTGTAGCTATTTTATTTAGAGGGAAATCTTGATATATTTTACTTTGTTTTAATATTTTGTTACATTGAAGGCCTGTATGATTCCAATTTCAGACACTAAATTCCATTGGGATTTAATTCAGTATGCCAGTATTTCCTTGAGTGTGATGTTATTTTGGCCCAGTTTTATTTTCCTGCACTTCAGTTCTCACCCACTCTGCAAAGCTTGCATTTGCTCCTGCAATAGTCTTAAACCTTCCCAACATCAGTCTTCTGCTACTGATTTAAAACATTGCATCAGTGCTCCTGGCAGGCCCTTCCTGCATGGCTGGGTGCGGATGCAACCAAAGGCTGCACTGTAGAGGATTTTTTCCCCCACCCTCCCCCACAACAGTGGTGGCATGGCTATTTTTATTTTTTTTGAATTTTAAAAAATTTTTGGTGAGCAGACATCTTCATATTGAAGTTGCTTATGCTTTACTGCAGTCTGCTTCTCAAGCCCAAAAGCCTCTGGCCCTCTAGCTTCAAGAGTCCGCCCCGCCCCCCGTCCCCTTATTGGGCAGGAAATCCGTCTTTGCCAATTAAAGGAGTGCCCCAGTCAAATTCCCAAAAAGTGACTGTTTCTCTCTCTTCCTCACCCCCTCCCCGGGACCCTGGAATCCATCCTGACTCCAGTTTTCTGCTTCAAATCAAATTCAGTCCCGATTCCCAGCATTATTGGGATAATGCTGATTCTCGTACTTAATAGTCGTCTTGTCGATCACTCCTCCCTGTTGGACACTAACTCAGTATCTGTCAGGCTAGGTTTAAGAATACAGATGTTCTAAGTAAATGCAGATAAGGTGTATGCATCTGCCTGGTACAATCTGCCTATTTCAGGAAAGAAAATCTAGCAGAAGCAGAGATTTCCATACATTGAACCCTCTGCCTGTTCTTACTGTGCTCCTTGAACTTTGGTATATACAAAATGTACTGTTTTTGTGTTCAGTTATAATTTCCAATCATAAACTTATGCAAACTTGCTGATTACACAATTTTTGCCCTTTTATAGCTCTTCACAGAATATGGCCGATTGGCAATGGAGGAAGTGTATCAAAAACCTTTCCAGGTTTAGTATATTTAATGACTTGTGTTGTGAATGTATCCAACATTAGTTAGGTGTGACCTTCCTTCACCATTCCATTCCTTCAGAATCACTAGGATTTTTACTTGGGCACCCAAGACTTTGCGTGATGAGAATTGAGTGTTTATTTCTAAGATAGCTGAATATGTATTTACAATACCTAGGTTTAACTTTGTCAATAGATCCCCCAAATATCAATCAGGAACTGCAAATAATGGCAAAGCAAATGCTTAAATTTAGTCACATGACCAGCAAAGCTGAATATTTTTGTTTAGTATATAGCTGAAATTTAATTTAAATCAATGTTAACAATATTCATGCCTGCAAAGATACCTGATTGGCCTCACTATTCAAAGCAGCTGGATACTGCATTTGTAAAAAATCTGTTTAGCAATGAATTATATTAAGAACAAAAGGTTTAAATATTTGCTTGCAATTATGGAACTTTCTGTTTTCTAAGCATCATAATGGGCTTAGTGTACAATACAGACTTGTCTACAACTTTCCTCGGTGTTGGCATTCTTGCCAGAGTCATAGGATCATGGATTCAAGTTTCACTGAGATTTGAGCATATAATTTCAGTTTAGCGCTGATGAAGTACTGCACTGTCAAAGGTGTTGAGTGAAATGTTTAAACCAAGGTCCTTTTTTGGTTGCTGAAAGTAAATCTAAATTAAGTTAATTATATTCTTTCTATGTAGACTCTTATGTTTTTGATAAGAGATTGGAGTTATCCCTATGAACATCCATATGGGTTGGAAGGAGGCAGGAGTTTCTTGGAAAAACGGTTGGAGGTAAAATTTTAAATGTTATCCTCTGTTTTATATAACTTCTAGATGCTTTATGTAAGTACATGTCATACATCAATACTCCAAGTTGTTTAGATTTGGCTTTTCTCAGCATTCCTAGAAGCTGAAGAGCAATCCTGCATTTTAATAGGATAAAGTTCTATGGCTAATACCTATAAGTGCCCCATACTGGCTAAATAAGACTTTTGTTATTGCCTTGGGAAGATGTAATGAAAGGGTTGAGCTCTGAGGATGGTAATAGTGTGTTTTAAATAGCTTGTGCAAGAATTAAAAAAGCTGGAAGTTCATCATTTGCATCATGCCTGTAGCAATTTATAATCATAAGACATATACCTATCCTATGATCTATTGCAATATTGAATTAGAAGCATTTGTTTTGGTTTGTGTCCCTGTCAAACAAACAGAATATTCTCATTTAAAACGACCTTATGGTAAGAGCATGTGGTGTCCCTACTGATTCCTGCTGTTGGATTTCTGATGTATAGTTTAATTTCTCTCCACCCCCTAGTATTCTTACCATGAACTGTACTTGGACTGAAGTGAAGAGTAGGTGAACTGGCTCTTCTGCTAATGTTGGTTTGACATGCCTGTTGAAGTGCAAAACAAGGTAGCTTGAGTACTCCTCCTGCATTTAAATTTTTCATTTTGAAGATGACACTTAAGTGTCTGCTCAGTGCTTTCTAACTTCATAGTACCTTGTTAGGAGAGTTTGGGAGAAAAGTTACTCCAAGAGAAAATAATACTTGCTTCAGTGGAATGTGCCACTGGAGTGTTGCTGTTCCTGTCAACTATCTTTTGCAATGAATAAAGTTGTCGAGGGTCAGCTACAGTTGCATTTAGTCACTTGGTTTTTTTTCTATTTATTTGCGGGAGGTGGGCATTGCTGGCTAGGCCAGCATTTATTCCCTGTCCCTAACTGTCCTTGGGAAAGAGATGGTGAGCTGCCACCTTGAACCTCTGCAGTCCTTGTGGTGTAGGTACACCTACAGTGTTATTAGGGAGGGAGTTCCAAGATTTTGACCCAATGACAGTGAAGGAATAGTGATATAGCTCCAAGTCAGGAAGGTGAGTGGCTAGGAGGGGAACTTACAGGTGATGGTGTTCCCATGTGTCTGTTGCCCTTGTCCTTCTAGATGGTAGCAGTTGTGGGTTTGGACGGTGCTGCCTAAGGAACCCTAGTGAGTTCCTGCAATGCATCTTGTAGATGGTGCACACTGCTGCCACTGTGCATTGGTGGTGGAGGGAGTAAATGTTTGTGGATGGGGTGCCAATCAAGCTGACTGTCCTGGCTGGCGTCAAGCTTCTTGAGTTTTGTTGGATGGTGGACAGGCTTTGGGGAGTCAGAAGGTGGGTTACTCATCTTGGTTCCCTCAGCACCTGCCGCAGATCTCGCCTAGCAGCTATGCCCTTTAGGACTCGGTCTGTGGTGGTGCTACCGAGTCACTCTTGGTGATGGACATTGGAGTCACCCCACCCAGAGTACATTCTGCACCCTTGCCAGCCTCGGTGTTTCCTCCAAGTGGTGTTCAACATGGAGAAGTACTGATTCATCAGCTGAGGAGTGTGCGATATATGACAATCAGCAGGAGGTTTCCTTGCCCATGTTTGACTTGATGCCATGAGACTTCTCGGGCTGGGAGCCCATGTTAAGGACTCCCAGGGCAACTCCCTCCCAACTGTATACCACTGTGTTGCCACCTCCCACCAGCAGGACAGACCCAGGGATGGCAATGGTGGTGCCTGGGACATTGTCTGTAAGGTATGATTTGGTGAGTATGACTGTCAGGCTGTGGCTTGACTTGTCTGTGAGACAGCTCTCCCAATTTTGGCATAAGTTCCCAGATGTTAGTAAGGAGGACTTTGCAGGACCGACAGGGCTGGGTTTGCCGTTGTCATTTCCAGTGTCTAGGTCAATGCCAGATGGTCCATCCGGTTTATTCCTTTTTATTGACTTTTTAGCAGTTGGATCCAACTGAATGGCTTGCTAGGCTATTTCAGAGGGCAACATTGCCGTGGAGTCACGTGTAGGCCAGACCAGGCAAGGACAGCAGATTTCCTTCCCTAAAGGACATTAGTGAACCAGATGGGTTTTTATGACAATTGACAATGGTTTCATGGTCATCATTAGACTTTTAATTCCAGATTTTTATTGATTCAAATTTCACCATCTGCCATGGTGGAATTGAAACCCGGACTCCCAGAGCATTACTCTGGGCTTCTGGATTACTGGTCCAGTGACAATACCACCAAGCCCCTGCCTTACAGGACTTGAGTATTGCTGAGAAAAGAGACATGTTGTTGAAGGCTTTTCATCTTGCACTCGTCAGGACAGATGCAGGAATGCCAAATTTCAAAGGGGAGCAGCAATTTATACTGCATGAGAAGTAGGTACTGATTGTTGACAAGCCTGCTCTGGTTGAGGCTGGAGGGAGCTATAGTCCCCAGTGCTTTTGTTTAATTCAAAAAAGGGACAATGCCTGGACATGTTTCTCCTGCCTGCAGAGGACAGGTCCCTGTGTATGAACGTATGTAGCTTCTAGCAAACATAAGTGAACCATGTTGTGACCCCGACTGATGAACTTAAATTGGTTGTTAGTGTAATTCTTCACACACTCACACTGTTTAAGCGCTGTCCATTCATGGAATGACATATGATGTTAGATGTTATGGCTCAGAACTTTTCTTCCCCTGGGGGATTGTACTCCAGAAGATGCACTGGGGGATCCAGCAAGGTCCCCATGCAAGGACTGCACAGGAATTGTCTGGGAAGCTTAAACTTCTGATGGGCAATTATCCTGAACTGGGAACCATCCAATTTAAATCAGAGACTTTGGATAGTTCCAACTCGGTAGAATATTTACCTAGGAAAGGTAAGAAGGATTAAAACCACCTCTGACTCCTGGGTAACTATAGTACTGACACTCACCCACCCCCCGACTGCCAACCCCCACTCTAAACCTTCGCCCTCTTACCTTATGCTTACCTACTCCCTGGTTTCTCAAAGTGGCTGGGACCTTTTAACTTTATCTGGTTTACGGGAGCTAGTGCTGTATAAAGGGGGTGTGGCTTCACTTCCCTGACGCTGCTGCCCTGCACAGATGAGTCCCAGGAGATGGTATGCTGCACATTTCTTGCCCCACCTTCTGACTCGGGCCTGCTGAGAAATGTGCAGCTCCCAGCTAACGTAAGTAAAAAGAAGTGGAGTGCAATCCAATTGCCACTCCTCAAAGTTCTGGCCCAGTGTTCTGAGTTTTGCAAGCATGAGTTGGTTGAGTACAGTCAGTACTCTGCCTATTGTGAGCAGCAGAAGGGACGTGCTATTTGATGCGATCCGCCAGTCATTGGAATGTACGGCCTATGTACCTGGCATCACACTGGCTCTGAAATTCCAGATTGAAAAACCAGATTGCTCATTTGTGTGGTAGGCAGAACGCCTTTTTGGCTTGGTGACAGCATCCTGTTAGTGGAAAATACCACTCATCTTGCTGAAGTAGGGTGCATCAAAGCCATCCTGTGGGATGATAGCAATCCCGATCAAATCATTGCTCGCTGTGTGTCATGCTACTAAAGAATGTCTGAAATGCTGCCACTTGCAGACCTGAAAAGCACCCTGACTATCTCAAATTACCCTGGAAGCATGAAGTATCTCATAAATTTGAGCAACAGATGAAGTTAGCCAGTTCACGCTGCTGCTATGCAGTCGCAATAAGAGTGTGTTGTTATTGGTACTCCATTTACAGGATGCTGCCGTCAAGCCAAAAAGACATTTTTTTGCCACACAAATGAGTAATGTGGTATATGAATTTCAGTGGTGGTGGTGCAATGTCAGGTATGTAGGCCATATGTTCCACAACTGGTGGATTGTATCAAACAGTTCATCCCTTCAGCAGTTTGCAATAGGCAGAGTACTGACCGTACTCAAACCAACTCATGCTTGCAAAACTCAGAACATAATGTCTAATGTATAAATATGATTGCATAGCATTTGTTGAGCAATCCAGAGTGTATTAAGAATTACACCAACCAATTTATGATTATCAGTTGGGCTCACAATGTGGCTCATTAGGCTTGCTAGAAGTTGCATATATTTACAGTGGAGACCTGTCCTCTGCAGGCAGAAGGAATATGCCCAGGCATTGTGCCTTTTTGAAATAAACAAAAACGTGGGGGACAGTAGCTCCCTGGTGCATTTTCTATGGCAATGCCTTGACCATTCAGAACCAACCTGCCAACCAATCAGTCCCCTTTTCTCATGCAGTATAAATTGTTTCTCCCGTTGAAATTCGGCATTCTTGTCTGTCCTGATGAGTGCAAGATGAAAAGATTTGACAGCATGTCTTTTTACAGCAATACACAGTTACATTTCTTCAGTTGACTATATTATTTTGTTCTTTTAGATAAAACAAAACCAGCATGAAGAGTTGCAGAATGTGAGGAGACATATTCATTCCTGTTTTGCCAAGATCACCTGCTTCCTAATGCCACATCCAGGTCTGAAAGTTGCCACAAATCCTAGTTTTGATGGAAGATTAAAAGGTACCCAAAGGTTCTCATTGGTACTAATGTATACTTAAGTTGCGTGCATATATTTGCTGGATGATAAATTCTCTCATTCCCATGACCTATTGGTGTGACCAGGTTTGGCTAGATATTTGGCATCTTCTGAATTCTATTTTGTGTTTGCATGAAGAAAACAGAAATTGGAAATTCTGTCTGCATGGATCAATATTTTCTGTCATTTTAAGGTTCCTTCTGACATTGCTGATATACTGTTCGAACTTGCGGTTCTGCCTGGAGTCCTTTTTTGGCTTGCTTACTCACTCTAATTTTTTTACGTTGAGCCTTGTTCAGTTGCCTTGTAAATGAATTGATGGTGAGAATATTAATCACTTAGCCATCACCACCATGTCCACATGCCTGTATAGGTGTCACTTTTAATAACAAAAGTTTTATTTTCCCACAGCATCTGTGGAGAGAAAGACAGAGTTAAAGTTTCAAGTCTGTATGACTCTTCAGAGCTCTGAAGAAGAGTCATACAGATTCACAGCGTTAACTCTGTCTTTCTCTCCACAGATGCTGTTAGACCTGAGTTTGTCCAGCATTTTCTGTTTTTGTTTCAGATTTCCAGCATCCGCAGTATTTTGCTTTTATTTTATTTTCCCACTTGTGTTGCTGGCAGCAGTTCTGTATGTTCTTGCAGAATGGTAAACATTGTATTTAAACTTCAAATAATCTTGATCTATAAAAGTTAAAATAACTTAAAGGGCACACTCAAACTATAGTTCAAGGCATTACACCTGAAAGTGATCAGTAATCTGAAGTCCATTATCATGAAAAGCATGAGAAGCTAAATTTCTAAGATTTCTGTATTCACCTTCCATAGAGATTAATGTAGTCTCCATCCGTATATTGGAATGTCCTGTCCAGGAGACGGGAAGAAAAATAGATATATATCTATGTCAGCCTGGCTACTTTATAAAATTATTTTTTCTGTTTTCCAAAATGGACAATTACTGGGCTGATAAAATGGGCACAGCTGACCACATGCTCGTAGTTCTGGAAGATTCTAAGCTGTCCCAATGGACAAAGGCTACCTCATCATCCTCCTGCTATGAACAGTCCAGCCAACCCAACACACAGGATTCGTAGACGATATGTCTGCACCAGCCAGCTCTGGACAAAGACAGAGCTGTTTGGACTTGTCATCTCCAATGCCGTGATAATGGTTGTACAGTTACCTGCTCAAAACACAATGGGTTGTGACAAAGGGCCTCGTTAGCTGAATAGCTTGACCCAAAATCACCCTGTCACATGACTGAGACTTGCATTGTTAAAATTCAAAAGCTGTATAATTAAAGGAATTCAATCTTCATTTGCGGTTTAACCTTCAAAGAGAACTGGACTCCAGGCTAGCAGCCTGCCTTTGACCTCTATCTTTCTCCAAGTCTGATTTCCAGAAAGAACCCTGTATTTTGCCTACAGAGGGAACTAATACCCAGGGTATAAGAATACTTTGCTGCATCTTCAATGGGCTCAACCTGCAACCGAATTCCTAGGACCAAGACCTGGAATTCTGCCCCAAAAAAGCCACCTGAAAGAACATTCCCTGGACATTGATTCTGGACTCTGAATTTGCATGAAACTATAATTCTTATCTTTATTATGATCTTTGTCCTGACTCCCTTCCTTGCCCTTATCCCTCTTTTATTGTATGAGTGCAAAAGAGGCAGACATTGCGAAACCACTTCCCTCGTTTTTGTGTGTGTGTAAAATAAACTACCCTTCTTATTTTATCTTATCCTGAGTTTGCTGTGAGGTTATTGATAGAGGATCGGATAACTCCAAACTGAAGGGTTGGGGGAAATATGCCACCATTTATCAAGGGGGGAAATCAAAAATCATAAACACCTTTCTATTTATGGACAGGTAGTGAGAGGAAAAATCAGGGCTGTTTAAATTAATCCCCCTTCTGTCTGTAATTAAGATCGACATTAAGTTAGCTAGGTAATAATAAGTGGGAGTTCTAGCCAAGTCCCTGTTGAGCTCTAACTACTAAGTGATCTGCCTCCTATCACCTAATCGATGTTTTTCTTGTCAGTTCTTCCTATGGTCACCCAATCCAAGGATATCCTTAGATGAGTATTCCCCAAGGAGAAATGACCACTTGGCTGATTCTGAAATTTTTTTCCTGTTTTCTAAAAACGACAGAAAATTCATGAATTAAGGCTTGCTTCTCAGAATTAACGGAAATAAATATCTAACCACTAAATCACCTTTCACAGTCTTGTTCTGTATGCTGTATTTGCATCTGATGCAATTCTTAACAGGAATCTGTAATTCTCTGGAAAGGAATAGATTTTGTTTTCTATTCAGTGGTTACATTTTCCACTCTAGCCAAACAATGTTGAGAGTTTTATAGTAATACTTTATGGGTTTGAAGCTATCATTTTATATTCAGAAATTGTAAATATCCAACAAACTTGCTTGATTTGGAGCAGTTAACTGAGAGGCTAAGAACTGATTTTCCCAGATGCATTTTGAAGATTAAAGGGCACAAGTTCCATCAAACTTTCTTGGTCATCTTGCTTTCTAAACAAAGCCATCGCAACTTTTACTTGATTGTGCCACTTGTGGGTTTTCAGTGTCAAACATACTGTATCTTACCTGTTGCACTCATTCTGGTGTCCCACATAACAGTAGTGGAGAATTATTGGCAGGGTTTTAAATATTGCTGCCCAGTCTTTCACCTCTAATATTTTAGATGTGCACATTTGCTTTAAAAAGTAAAAAGCAAATCTGAAAGATTAAAGATGAGTTGTCACAAGCCTGAGTTAATTCATTTCCATTTAAGAATTTGTGTAGCAGATGCTGTTGTTTAACTTCTTTTCGGATTTCTGTTAATCCTCAAAGAAGGTGCTCTAGTCCCCACTGAAATTCACACCTGCTTAATCAGTCAGCTAAATGCAGTTAATTCTCCTCTCATGTTCTTCAGAGCTGGAGAGCTAGGTTTTGTCAACTTTTTGGGGGAGGTTGGATGCATTGAATTCAGTATTTAGAAGACTTGAGAAGAAGGGGACAGAGCTGGGGAGTGCTGATTTGGGTGAGGTTGGGAACAGTACAGAATCGGACTATTCCTGGAGCCCAAAAACTGGTGACAGTTCTTGGGGAGGAAAATGGAGAGTGTCCTCCAGCTCCATTAGACAACCTTGATATATGGCTCTGTCACTGCTTTCCTTGACACAGAGTTTACAGAGGGACATAGACAGGTTAAGTGAGTGGACAAAAACGTGGCAGATGGAATATAATGTGAGGTTATGCACTTTGGCAGGAAGAATAGAGGAGCTGAATATTACTTAAATGGAGAAAGACTGAAGAAAGCTGCAGCACTGAGATTTGGGGGTTCTCGTACATGAATCACAAAAAGCTAGCAAACCAGTTCAGGTAATAGGGACGGCAAATGGACTGTTGGCCTTTATTTCAAAGGGAATGGAGTATAAAAATAGGGAAGTCTTGCTAAAACTATACAAGGCACTAGTTAGACCACACCTAGAACACCGAACAGTTTTGGTCCCCTTATCTAAGGAAAGATATACTGCATTGGAGGCAGTCCAGAGAAGGTTCACTAGGTTGATCCTGGGTAGGGAGGGATTTTCTTTTGATGAGAGATTGAGAAGGTTGGGCCTGTACTCATTGGAGTATAGAAGAATGAGAGGCGACCCTATTGAAACATATAAGATGCTTAGGGGACTTGGCAGGGTAGATGTTGAAAGGTTGTTTCCCCTGTGGGAGAGTCTAGGATCAGAGGGCATAATCTCAGAGTAAGGGGTTGCCCATTTAATACAGAGATGAGGAGGAATTTCTTCTGAGGGTAGTCAATCTGTGGAATTCTTTACCGTAGAGGCTGGGTCGTTAAGCATATTCAAGGCTGAGTTAGACAGATTTTTAATCAATAAGGGAATCAAGGGTTACGGGGAAAAGGCAAGAAAGTGGAGTTGAGGATTATCAGATCAGCCATGATCTCATTGAATGGCAGAGCAGACTCAATCGGCCAAATGGCCTACTTCTCCTACTATGTCTTATGGTCTTATGGTAAATGAACAGACAGCTTCAAACCCCCAACACCAACAGCAGCTCCTGGTGTAGGCCAGACTTGTGTTTCTGGTCTTGGATCTGCTTCCTTCTGCTTCTCCCTGTCTGGCCCTAGTTAAGTAGAGGTTAAAAACAAAATACTGCAGATACTGGAGATAAAAAATAAAAACAAGTGTTGGAAGAACTCAGCATGTCTGGCAGTATCTGTGGAGAGAGAAACAGAGTTAATGTTTAGAGTCCAATATGAATCTTCCTCGGAGCTGAAGAGGTAGAAATGTGATGGGTTTTATGCTGTTGAAAAGGAAGATGGTCAGGTGGAACAAAAGGGAAGGTCAGGGATGGGTTAGAGGCTGGGGAAGATTAAATACCAAAGATGTCATGGAACAAAAGGGAAAAGGAGTGGTAATGGTTGTAGTAAAGAAGCAAAACATAGGTTCAGAGTAGGTGTTAATTGCAGAATAAATGCCAGTCTGAAAACAAAAACAAGACACAGACTGGCGCTTTTAGTAAAAAAAATCAAAATGGAGTACAGAGTTTATTATTTGAAGCTGTTGAACTCAATGTTGAGCCCACAAGGCTGTAAAATTGCCTAATTGGAAGCTGAGGTGCTATTCCTGCAGCCTGCATTAGACCTCACTAGAATATTTTAAGTATAGGCTAGAAGCTCCCACCTCCAGAATTTCTGGCCTTGGCTTCAGGGTAGCCAGTATTTTTATATGGCCAAATAAATTTTTCTTCCACAGTTGTACCTACTTAGCTGCTATTTCTTTAGCAATAGTGAGGATAACTATTTTGAGAAAATTCAATTCCCCACTGCAGTTTTTGTGGTTACAGTCTGTAGTTAAATGCAGATTAAGATTGGAAAGAAAGAATATAATACACGAAATAGGAGCAGGAATAGATCATTAGTGAACTACTATAGAAGTGTAGTTACTATTGCAGTATCTGAAATGCAGCAGACAATTTGTGCGCATGTTATATGGTCAACCACAGTAGTTTCAGCAGTAAGTAAAACTTAAAATAACTGCCAGTATTCTAAACATGTATATTAAAATTATAGACTTATGATTGTGTTGCACCTGCATTTATATTTTAAGAGTGATGGTCCAATAGTTCTAACCCTTTTACTTAGGCCATGCTTTTTCATCAACTTTTGCATTGAATTTAGGGATGCGACTGCAATAATCTAGTTTGTCAATTTCTTGGGATCTATTTGAAAGTATGTTGCATCATAAAGCAAGGTACTCGAGTGAAAACTGCAAGTTGATATGCTTACTTTGGAAGTAGCCTTGTTATATGACTTGCAAACTATTAGTATTTTCTCCTAATAGATATTGATGGTGACTTCAAGAAGGAGCTCCACAATGTAGTGCCATTTCTACTGTCTCCTGAAAATTTAGTAGAGAAGGAAATAGGGGGGTCCAAAATGACTTGTCGAGATCTTGTTGAGTATTTCAAGGTAGGAAAAGTCAGTTAATTTTTTTTTTTTGTTTTTCATTCAGATTTTTTTGTAAAGATGTTTTATTTCAGAAGGCACTATTAGCATATTATTGATCCAGTAACTCTCTTTGTACCCTTCAGGCTTACATCAAAATTTACCAAGGAGAGGAACTACCTCATCCAAAATCTATGCTACAGGTACTTTTGGTACTTTTAATCTCTACCTTAAAAAGATGTAGCTTCCTGTTACTGGTAAAATCAGGGAAAGAGTTCAGACAAATTTTTCTGGAGGTGGGGTGGAGAGGAGAAACATTCCACATTGATGAACATTTACAACTTCAACTACGGAATATTAATCTTTTTGACATAAACGTTGCAGAATCCTTCTGTATTCAAATTAATATTGCAGTTGGTGAAGGAAATCAAACAAATTAAACTTTTTTCTCTTTCCTGTTCTCTTCTCTCGCAACACCCCCTGCCCCACCCCACCCCCACTCCCCCAAAATTTGATAGTCACTAGCTATTTAGTAATGGAAAACTCAGCTGGATTTTCAAGAATTGCTCATGGTTTTTATGTAGCTACAGTGTTGCACAGATGATGTGCAGGGGTATTTAATGATAATCAAAGGAGATTTCTCCTCTGCATGGAAGACATTTTATAAATGCTTGATGTCAATACGTAGATTGTTAAATCATTGAAACAGCTATATACCACAATTGAAAGATTTTCATTTTAAGCTTCTGTGCAACATGATGTAAATTAACATTAAACTGTTGACCTAAATCAAAACCCCTTCCAGTGACATTAACCTGATAGTATATTTGAAATCCGCTGCTGAGTTCTAGCTCACAGCTGATCAGATGTATGACTCTTGTGCTGAGTCAGTAAGTACATTAAGTGGAAATTTAAATTCCTGCATCAAATAAGATTTTGTTTGATATCTTCAAATCTCTTGAGCAAATTGGCAGGATATCCATTGGTAATGGGAAAATCTGCAATGAGAAGACCATAAGACTTGCTCCCATATACTTGCCTAATAGAAGGGAACGCACTTGCCCTTTATCAAAGATGTGCAGTTATAAGAGAGCATGAGAAATTGCATGCCATTCAATGGAGCTCTGGTACCTTAGCAGCTAACTGTGTTTTAAATGTCCAAATGTTGTGTGTTCTCGACTGTCCTGCTGTCAGATTATTCATATGTTAATTGCCCTTGATCAAAGTTTTTATTAAGTCTGTTAAGTTCTTAGTGTTTTGATTTTTCTTTCATTTGTGCTCTGGTCCTACTAGCTTACTTTGAAGTAACTTTAGGTTTGCCTTTTCATGTATATTGGGGTTGTATCATAGCCAGCTACCTTAGACTGTAGATATTTCCTCAGATTTTACACTTTGAGCAGTCTAGGTGTCTTTTCTTTCCAGTACCTGTACAGTGAAGGCTAGTCTATGCACCTTGTCCTTGCTATTATGTCTGGAGATGTGCTCTTTTCTTTTTTATTGTTTACCCCAGCATTCTATCAGCTGTAACACAATCAGTTATCACAATCAGGAAGTGGAGACTGCAGCATTGGGCCAATCACACCTGATCTCATCACAAATCCTATTTGATTGAATATTTGGTTAGCAGTCTCCTAAATCCTTGCCCAATTAACACACTGGTTTCCCCAGAACTGAGAACATTTGAAAGGGAAAAAAGTTTTTAACTGGAAACTACAATTGGTGAATATCTGATTTAGTGGTGATTTGCAATTTTTATGTATAACTGTCACTCTTGAGGTTGGTGATTTTCAGAAAGCATCTTTGAGCAAGGTTAATTTGTAGTGCTTTGTAGGTTTGTGAAAACTCTCATCTTGGGCATAAGGTTGCCAAGAGAAAGATTGTTTAAAACAGTCATTGTTTTACAGGCAACAGCTGAAGCCAACAATCTAGCTGCTGTGGCAGGAGCGAAAGATGTCTACAATAAAGCCATGGAGATGGTATGCAACTATTGCTGTCTGAAAAGTTGCTTTTATTCTTTAACATGTAGTGCAAATGTTCGGTTTTATGGTTTTCATTCTGCACCTTATGCTACAAGTCTGTCCTGTTTACACTGCCGTACCTTCCAATTTGATGACAACTACTTTTCAAATTGAAGGGAGGGGCATTTTTAATACTGTTACATATGTTATGCAAAATTAGAGTAAATTACAAGCCTGTTTCAAATGTTGCCCATAATCGTTGATAGATAGACAATCTATATAAGATCCATTTTTTGATCTGTAATTTAGTTAGTGGTTTTAATTCAATTAGTTCATTTTTTTATTATACTAGCAAATAATTACATCCAAGTAATTTTTTGACTCGGGAACTTGCAATGTAGCATGCATAGCTGCTACTTGCATCCAGTTAATAAATACAGCATCTCTAACATATGATAAAAATTGACTCATACTTGAGTATTTTTCTGCACTATAACTATTTTGTGTTACAAGTTGGTTTCTGCTCAGCAATGAGTTGCGATCTATTCCTAAACCTCAAGCTATTACCCTGAACTGGCAATTCCAGATCAGATGGATTCAAATGCTAGATTTTCTTTATTTCACATGGTCAAGATACTTTTCAGCTCCACACTAAATGAACAGCTAGAAAGCACTAAAAAAATATCCTGCAAGAGACGGAGGTGATCCTTTTTGGTGATCCATTATGCGTGTAAAACTATAAAATATACTGAGTTCCAATATAAACAGCCTTAAGGTATTGGAGGGTTCCCTGCTTGTGATTGTCCAACTTTCGAGCTCTGCACAGAGAAGTTTTTTAATATTATATAATCATGGAATCATACAGCAATGAGTAGGAGGCTATTTGCTCCTTCATGCTTGTGCCGGCTCTTTGAAATAGCTATTCAATTAGCCTCATGCTCCTGCTCTTTCCTCATAGCTCTGCAATTTTTTAAACTCTAAGTATTAATAGTTAATTTTGAATCCCTTTCCACCGTCCTTTCAGGTAGTGTATTTCACAACATCATAGCTTGCTGTGTCATCTTAAAAACATTTCCCTCATGTCACTTTTCATTCTTTTGCCAACACCTTAAATCTTGTTTCCTCTGATAACTGACCAGCCTGCCATTGGAAACATTTTTTCCTTATTTACTATATTAAATTCCTCATAATTTTGAACATTTTTTTTACTAAATCTCCCCTATACCTTGCCTAATATGACGTAAACATCTTCAGTTTCTTCATGTCACAAGAGTTGCATCTCTGGTACCATTCTAGTAGATTTCCTGTGTACCCTTTCTAAGGCCTTGATGTCTTTCCTAAAATGTGGTGCCCAGAATTGGACAGACCAGTAATATGCCAGCCACCAGCCGAGATCTAAGTAGTGTTTACACCATAACTTTATTGCTTTTGTACTCTGCCTTTATTTATAAAACTAAGAATCCTCTATGCCTTTTTAACAGCTTTCTCAACTTGCCCTGCCACCTTCAAAGACTTTTATGTTCCTATGTGTTTGTCCATGCACCCTCTTTAAAATTGTGCATTTAGTTTATATTGTCTCTCCTGATTATTGCTACCAAAATGGTTTGCCACATTTATCTGCATTTAAGCTTCATCTGCTCTCTTCCAACTTCACCAGTCTCTCTCTTATCCTGAAGTCTGTTATTGCCCTCCTCGCTATTCACAACATTTGAGTTCCATGCCATCTGCAAACTTTGAAATTATGCCCTGTATACCCAAGTCCAGATTTTTTAAATTCATTCATGGTACGTGATATAAATATATATATCAGAGAGAGGGTCTAACACGCTGCACATTTCCCACTAGCCTGAAAAACAACTGTTCATCACAACTCTCTGCTTCCTGTCCCTTAGGCAATTTCATATCCATACAGCCATTTCCTCCAGGTAGCCAAACAATATTTACCTTTAGCAAATCTGATTTTCATTTATTAGCCCACATTATTCCAAGTGCCAATTAACTTCATCTCAGGTTTATGCCTTGAAAGTTTTCTCATTACCAGGCAGGTTGATCTGTATTTTCCAGGTTTACCATTTTGAACAGGTGTGATTTTGGAATCCTCCAGTCCTCTGGCAGTATTCCTATATGTAAGGAGGTTTGAAGAATGTGGCCAGAGCTTCTAATTTCTACCCTAACTTCCCTCTGTAATCTAGGATGCATCCCATCTGGACCCAATGGCATTTCTACTTTGGGTACTGCCAACTTTTTAAGTACTACTTTATCTATTTTTATCCTAAATAATTTTTCTACTATGTCCTCTTATTGCAACATTGGCAGCAACCCCTTTAGTGTAGACAGATGCAGTGCGCTCATTTAGCCCCTCAGCCATGTCCTCTACCTTCACACAAAGATCTCCTTTTTGGTCCCTAATTAACCCTACCCTTCCTTTCACTACCATTTTACTATTTATATGTTTATAAAAGACTTTTGAACTCCTTTTTATTCGTTTCTATCTACTTTGGATTGGAAAATTGTACCCACCCCACCATTTTTTAAAAAACAAGATGAGTGGGGAAACCAGGAAATTGTAGACCAGATAACTTAACATCTATTGTCAGGAAATTGAGTCAATAATTAAGGGTAATGAACATTTTGAATTTTCTTCTCCGCCGATGCTGCCAGACCTGCTGAGTTTTTCCAGGTAATTCTGTTTTTGTTTTGGATTTCCAGCATCCGCAGTAGTTTTTTGTTTTTATTTTGAATTTTCTACTGATCAGAGAACCAGCATGCATTTGTAAAGGGCAGATCATGCCTGACAAATCTGACTTTTTTTAAAGAATTGACTTAACTAGTGGACGGAGGAATATCTGTAGATGTTACTTTTTCAAATGCCTTCTGGAAATCCATGTAAAATTCTTCATAAGAGCTGCTAGCTAAAGTTGAAGTTCAAGGAATTGTGGCTAATTATTGACCTGGTTAGGAAATTGGCTGAGTAGCAGATGACAAGAGTAGGGATATAGTCAGGTACTCAAATTTGCACAATGTGACTAGTGTCCCACAGGGATCTCTGTTGGGTTAAGAACTGCTTACTATATTTATTAATGAATTGAATGACTGGATAGGAAGGCACATATCCAAGTTTGCTGAAGCCATAAAAATAGGTGGCAATGTAAGCAGTGTTAATAGAAGTGTAAAGTCACAAAGTGAACTGGGCAAACTATGGCAAATTGATTTCAATGTAGGCAAATGTGAGGTCATCCATTTTGGACAGAAAACACAGGTACTTTCAAAATGACGAGAAACTAGAAACAATGGATGCCTTTCAGGAGTGAAGTTAGAAAACACTTTTACGTGCAAAGGATGGTCGTAGATGTTTGGAGCTCTCTTCCTCAAATGGCAGTTGATACTTTCAGTTAATTCTAAATCTGAGATTGATGGTATCTTGGTTAACAAAGATATAAAGAGATATGTGGTAGATGCAGGTTTTAGGGTTGGGTCACAAATCTGCCATGACCTCGAAGGGCTAAATGGCCTACTCTTGTTCCTAGGTCCCTATATGCCCTGCCCCTCTTATTTCCTTTACTGAAAACCTTGGGTAGCAAGAATAATCCCTGGCACTTTGTGATGCCAAAAGATGAGTATGAATGTGGATCACTGTCATGCAAAACCATCCAATTTTAAGTCTGCTGGTGCCCCCAAACACTTCAGACTTAAATTTTCTTAACTAATGAACACTGAAGATTAAATATATTTTAACTAAAGAAACTTAGAGAACAGGAAGATGATGTGATAATTGAAGTGGGTGGGATAGAGTGACTAAAGGGATATTAACAGAATCTGAAGCCTTTTTCAATGAAACTTTTTATAAGCTAAAAATAAAAACAAATTTAAAAGCAATTTTGAAAAACCGTTTCAAACTTGTGGAATGAAATGGTACCAAGTGGGTTGGGGGTTGGTGGTGATCAGTGGGGGCATGGAAGAATAACTTCCTGACTGCCCATGAGTAGGGATTTAAATGTTTTCCAGTGAAACAAGAGATCAAAATGGATCAGAGCATGCCCAGGATAAGGACCTGAACAATGGGAGAAAATAAATGGTCTTTTGATGCACGTGCTGCACTTACCACTCAGCACACAGCAACAGGTTGTTTTAGCTGGTTATTTGGTATGTTTCCCACCCCAAAAAAATACTGTACCCACTTGAGGACAGTAAACATTTTTTATATTTTAAAAAAAAATCAGCAGAACTAGTATCAAAGTGCACAACTTCAGTCAAGACCGTTCAGGTAGGCTTGCATTTGTCTTTTAACTGTAGACTAAATGCATAATACAGTGATTGGAAATAGCATTATATTCAAGAATTGTAAATGTATTTGTTCTTGCAGTTCTGTGGGGGGGATAAGCCTTACATTGCGCCAGCAGACCTGGAGCAACAACACTTGACCTTGAAAGCAGCTTCTATCAAGCAGTTTCGATCCATCAAGAAAATGGGTGGGGAAGAGTTTTGTCAGCGCTACCAAGAGCAACTCGAGCAAGAAATGGATGAGAACTACACAAACTTTATAAAGCACAATGACAGCAAAAATATCTTTTATGCTGCCCGCACACCTGCCACGCTTTTTGCTGTGATGTTTACCATGTACATAATCTCAGGAGTGACTGGATTCATTGGTTTGAACTCGATAGCTTCTTTATGCAATCTTGTGATGGGAATGGCTTTAATATCCCTCTGCACCTGGGCTTACACTAAGTATTCTGGTGAATTCAGAGAATTCGGAACAATCATTGATCAAGTGGCTGAAACTATATGGGAGCAGGTTAGTACATTCCTCCACACTACCCATCCTTTTATTGCCACTAAGGTTGTGTTCAATTTAATTTTTGCTGACGGTTATAGTCTTAGCTGGTGAGCAATTTACACTTCTTTTCTAAAGAGATCACTTTGAATTATTTGGGTACAGATTCGTAAGTACATGACCTTCAGTGTGCTGCTGAATAAGAAGTTTGCTTTAATTCTTTAACCACTATTTAACATCTGTCAGCAATCTCCTTCTAATCATGCTTCTGCTTCTGTTCCTATATACCTGTCTGGCAAAACTAAATGACCATTTTAAAAAAATTCCTGAATTACGTTTGACCAGATTTAATAGATAAACTTTGATAAATGCTACCCTTCACTGATTTTAATCACTGCCCATCTTCCACTGCCGCATCATTTAATGAAACAATAATTGCAAATTAGAGGGTCCAAATTGTTCATTACTTAGTTCCTGAAAGTTTCCTACCCAAACACCTTTGATAACACAGACCCATAGGGTTGGTATGTCGCTTTGTTCCTGCTTCATGTCCACTGGATTACTGATATAAATCAATATGCTGTGAAGAAAAGACTTTCATTTATATAGGGCACATTTCATCACCTCAGGACATCCCAAAGTGTTTTATATAGCCAATTAAGTGCTTCTAATGTAGGAAACATTGCAACCATTTTGCACACTGCAAGGCCCTGTAAACAGGACCAGAAACTTTTTTTTAAGTAATGTTGGTTAATGGGTAATTAACGGCCAGAACACTAGGATAATTCACCTGCTCCTCTTTGAAATGGCATTATGGATTTTTTTATGCCCACTTGAGAGGGCAGACAGAGCCTTCATTTAATATTTGATGTGGACTTCACTTTGGACAGTCAACATTCCCTCAGTACTACACTGGAGTATCAGCCCAGGTTATGGGTTCAAGTCTCTGAGGTGGGACTTAAACCCACAAACATCTGACTTGGATGAGAATGCAACTAGCAGAACCAAGGCTACCATATTCCTCCTCGTCTGTACTGCCTGCAGCTAGAGAATGATCAGGGTAAATCAAATTAGAAGACAAATAGCTTGGGGGGGTGGGAATCTAGAATTCAGGGGCTTATTTGTTCTGTACAGCCTTTTGGTCACTATTTGGAACCACACAAGCTTAACTGAAATTACTGTAACTGAACTGGTCTTTGACTATTGAAGTAGTCCAAAGCTTTAGTTGCGCGCGCATTCTAAGAGTAAAATAGAATATTTAATGCACATTCGCGTTGATTAAAACAACCTTGCTTCATGCTGTTATTGTGATGAGCATGATTAAGATACTTTTATTCTTGATGTAGCTTATCTTTCTCGAGCAAATGCTTTGCAAATTTACTTTTGTTTTTATTCTGCTTGTTATGAGCCTCTAAAACGAAATATCGATGCTTTGAATAATCAAACCAATGCAAGATTAACTGCACATGATTCAGACTCAGCAGCATAGATGAGCAAGTGACTGAAGGATACGAGACTGCATAACAAAATTAAAGTTAAAAACAAAGTGCTGGAAAAACTCAGCCAGTCTGGCAGCATCTGTGGAGAGAGAAACCAAGTTAATGTTTCATGTCCAATATGACGACTCTTCATAACATATATTGGACTCGAAACGTTAACACTTTTTTCTCCACGGATGCTGCCAGACCAGCTGAGCTTTGTCAGCACTTTGTTTTTATTTCCGATTTTATCTCCAGCATCCACACTATTTTGCTTTATAAAATTTAAGGAGGTGCTGATAGAGGGAGACAAATGCCAGATTTAAAAAGGGGTGGGGATTGAGTGTTCGGCTACATTGGGAGTCTTGACATCTTGTGCAATGGATTAGATGTCCCAGTCTCTGCCATGAACTGCAAGTGGCTATCAAGTATTTCTCCACAGGGAGAATGTTGCTCTGGGTTCTCCTATTAGGTGACTTGTGGGTAAAGCAACCCAGGATCAAGGAAGGTGTAGACAACAACACTGAACTGAATTTGGGGCTAGTCAAGTAAAGATCAGGAGGTCCTGGTTCAATTTTTACTGTCCACTAAATTAGTTCAAACTGACCCGATTACTGAGATCAATCAAGACTGATCAAGGAGTAGAAAAATCAGTTCTGCAAGCAGGTGTTTTATTTTTAAAACCAATCTTTACCTGGCCTTTCCAAATGACTTATTGACTGCCTCAGTATTGTATGCTTCATGATGATTTGAAATCTAATAAATGATTACTGCAGCTGAAATAACTATCCTCAAGTAGCTTTTAATAACAAGGCACACGGAAAATGAGATAAGGATTCATAAGTAGTTAGATGATTCTGACAGTTGAGGGACAAGCACCAGTTGGGTGAAGGAATAGTAGTGGGTCCATATCTAGAACAACTTAGGAAGGGACTTTGGGAATTGGTGAAAGCTGTGCCTCCATTTATCCAAGCCCCATATGAGCCATTTAATAATATTGATCCTTGTTCTTGGGTAAAGCTTGAAATATCTGCTCTTGCTGCATTATATGTTCTGATGGCAGTTATTTTGTGCTGCTTTAAAGTAATCTTTGATTCCTAGTCCTTCCCTGTATGTACTGATTACTGATTACTGCATGCTTTGACTGCTTATTTTCTTTCTGTCCCTTCATGCAATCCAGAGGAGTCCAAAGAAGGTGAAAACCTTGTTTTCTGACTTATTACCACAAACAGACACTTTGTTTTAACACATTGCGGTCTACCCAGTTGATAACTGAATTGGCAAATCAGATGTTTTGGTGATCACTAATTAACAACTCCTTGTTTTAGGTATTATGCAAGCTGTTCACTTCAGCTCGAAATAGAGTGGTACATCGTTCTATTACATCAACACTGGGACTTTCGTCAAACAACAACAACAAGAAGAAAAACTAGCTGTTGCGCTTTAACCATCTGTTCTTTTTTGGGGGGGTGAAAGTGTGGACATTTGCAAACTGGTCAGGGCCGTGCTGTGTAACCGGCTGTAAAATGTACACAGCTAATTCAATAATGTAGGGTGCAGAACTGCTCATTTCTTTCTAACTGACTGTTAAGAGGGCAGGCAGACCCGCTTGAGGAAGAATTGTGGTAAATGCATCTTGATTCAGACTATTAATTTTGTGATTTTATTTTTTATATATAAATCATGTATTACCCATTGTATTACATACCAGAATAGCGCAGACTGCCATGGTCCAGCATGTTTTCCACTTAACATTCTTTTTCGCTTTAATGCACAGGGCTGAACATACTTTTCCATTCCATCTTTCCTCATCATTCCTTTCCATTTAACATTCTTGTAACTATTCTGCAACTATTTAATGGGAAAATATTTAATGGACATGGTATTACTGTTCTCTTTTTGTTACTAGCATGTTGTTGGTTACCCCATTTTAAGTCTCCCTTTCTTTCTTTTAACATTCCCATATTGCAGGTGTTGAAGCCACTGAGTGACAATTTGATGGAGGACAACATAAGACAAACTGTAGCAAACTCCATCAAAGCAGGTTTGACTGAGCAGGGCTCCCAACATACCAAATTAAAGACAAACTGACAATCCCTTGTCTGGTTCTATTGCTGTCAAGTGCTTGCTGTAGGTTACGGACTTTGAATCAGTTTAAAATTAGTCTACGTAGATTTTGAAGTGAAAGGCCCGACTTCACTGGACACTGCCAAAAAGGTCTGAAGAAAGAAGAAGGAAATGTTCCTGGAGATGATTTTTCAGTGGGTAGGTAGTTACATTAAGAAACAAGATGGTTCAGGGGTGTGTAACATTTGTAATTTGAATGTTGACACAAGAACACTAGTCAAATTTCCTTTTCAGGTCTCCTTTTATGTCAGTGGATTTGTGTGTGAGAGGCTGGTTTGCACTGTAGTATACTGTACAGATAAATCAATGGGATCATTGAGGTAGCCATGCATAGTTGAGCTTGAAATGAGCCAGTTTATTTTTTATGTTAACGCTTTGCTTGTACCAGTATTACACATTGCATGAATCCAAACTACACAGTCCACTGGATTAATTTAAGAGAGCAGAATTACTGTTAGCTGGGGGTAATTGAAGCTTGCCTTGCCTTTTTCCTGAAAGCAGCTCTAGAACAGTGTGAATCAGTGACAGTCGAACTGCTGGGAGGTTTTACCATTTCACCACTGCCACTTGAGTCCATCCAATATGCCTTTTTCTTTTTTTTTTGAGGGGGAGAGAGGGGGAAACCATCCAAAAAGAACTGTTGCCCGTAGCTATCAGTTAGCATTGTCTGTACAGTGCATTTATTTTTTTTAAATTTTATTTTCTATCAAATCATAGAGGTGGGGCATGTATATTAAATATAAATATATAAATACCAAATTTTGTATCAAAGTTTTTGTAGTTAATGGCAAAATCTGGTACAGTGGTAGGCTCCGTGCAGTTTATGTAAAGGAATGTTATTTGTGATTGATGTAAACATAAGTGCACCAAATTTGAGGTTTTGATATATTTGTGATATTACCTGCCTTGAGCACTGCAATCCCACCCCTTATGGCAAAGCAATGGGAATGTTAGTTGTGGAATTTGGTTGTCTTCTGTTGCATTTTAAAGTTATTTCCTGTAATTTATTTTTCAATACACAATTAAAGTACTCTATGAAATTCCCTGCTTCTGACTACATTTTTCAGTGATATGAATGAATCCGACAAGGTGTTGTAAAAGAAATTAAATGTCAAGAGAAAAGTGTTTAAACCTTACATATTTTTAAAATCAGCCATCTCTCCAATTAAGCTTGACTATATAACATGTATCTCTTATGTTGTTGGCTGCATTTAAATGTAAAAATGTGTGTGATTGGTGGTGGGGGCGAGAGGAGCCAGGAGTACAAAAAGAGCATGAGGAGAGCTGGGAGAGGGAGGTTAAAACAGCGAGACTCGAGGAGTAAAGGTAAAATAAAAGCGAGCGTCCACATTCTTTTTTAGTTAAGATGTGTCCAGGGAACTCAGTCCCGTGATTTGCACATCCTGTGCTATGTGGGAAATCCTAAATGCTCCTGGAGGCCTGGATGACCATGTATGCAGGAAGTGCCTCTGACTAGAGCAACTCGAGCTCCAGGTTTTAGAGCTTGAGCAGCAGCTGGGGGCACTACGATGCATTCACGAGGCTGAGAGGTTCATGGATAGCAGTTTCCAGGATGTGGTCACCCCACAGCTTAAGGAAGTGCAAGCGGAGAGGGAATCGGTGACTGCCAGACAGAAGAAGGAGACCAGTCAGGTAGCGTGGAAATCCCCTGAGTGCATCTCACTCGCAAACAGTTTTTCAGCCTTGGAAAGCGGCAAGAGTGATGGTTCCTCTGTGGAGGCCAACCAGAGCCAAGGCCACGGCACTGTGGGTGGTCCAGCTGCTCGGGGTGGCGGGGGGGGAAGAAGTGTGGAAGGGCAACAGTGGCAGGGGATTTGTTAGTGAGGGGAGTAGACAGGTGCTTCTGGGGCCATAGATGTGACTCCATATGTTGTCTCCCAAGTGCCAGGGTCAAGGATGTCATTGGAACGGCTGCAGGGCATTCTAAAGGGGCAGGGTGAACAGCCAGAGGTCGTGGTCCATGTTAGGGCCAATGACGTAGGAAGAAAGAGAAATGAGGTCCTGCAAGCAGACTTTAGGGAGTTAGGCAGGAAATTGAAAAGCAGAACTTCCGAGGGTATTAATCTCTGGATTACTCCTGGTGCCACGCAGTAGTGAGTATAGGAACAGAAGGATAGAGCAGATGAATGCGTGGCTGGAGAGATGGTGCAGAAGGGAGGGCTTTAGATTCCTGGGGCAATGGGACCGTTTCTGGGGGAGGTGCAACCTGTACAAGTTTAACAGGTTACATCTGAACAGGAACGGAACCAACATCCTTGCGGGCAGGTTTGCTAATGCTGTTGGGGCGGATTTAAACTAAATTGGCATGGGGGTGGGATCCTGAAAAGTAGTTTAGAGGGTAGGGAAGCTGAGATGGAATTAGAAGTTTAAATGCTAGTAAGTGAGCTGGAAGGTAAATGAAACATAGGCTAGATAAGAAAGAAGTGAGTTTAGCAAGGCTAAATGGAGTATATTTTAGTGCAAGGAGCCTGAGGAATAAGACAGACGAGCTGAGGGCACAGATAGGCATGTGGGAATATGATATCATAGCTAGACCGAGACTTGGCTAAAAGAAAGGCAGGATTGGCAGCTCAACATTCCTGGTTATAGGGTATTCAGACGAGATGGGGAATAGAAGGGGGGGTGGTTGTAATATTGATCAAGGAATCAATTATTAGCAGTGAGGAGGGATGATATTTTGGAAGGATCATCAAATGAGGCCATATGGGTAGAAGTAAAAAGCACAAGGGGCAAACACGATGTTGGGTGTGTACTTTAGGCCCCCAAACAGCCAGGGAGAGATAGAGGATCAAATATGTAATCAAATTTCAGAGAAGTGTAAAAATAATAGGGCAGTAAAAGGGGATTTTAACTACCCAAATATTAACTAGAACAGTTTTAGTGTGCAAGGTAGGGAGGGAGCAAAATTCCTAAGTTGCATCCAGGAGAACTTTTTTAGCTAGTATTTGAAAGCCCAACTAGGGAGGGGGTAGTTCTGGACCTAATATTCGGAAATGAGTCCGGGCAGGTGGAAGGTGTATCAGTAGGAGGGCATTTTGGAGATAGTGACCATAATTCAGCTAGATTTAGGATAGTTATAGAAAAGGATAAGGCTGGGCCGAGAATAAAAGTTCTAAACTTGGGAAAGGCTAGTTTTACTAAGATGCGATACGATTTGGCCCAAGTGGACTGGGAGCAGCTACTTGCAGATAAAACTGTCAGAGCAGTGGAGGCATTCAAGGAGGAAATGGTGAGAGTACAGGGCAAATATGTTCCCATCATGACAAAGGGGGGACCAAGTCCAGAGAACCCTGAATGTCAAGGGATATAAAGTTTAGAATTTAAAAAAAGAGAAGCTTATGGCAGATACCAAGGACTCAATATGGCAGGGTCCTTAGAGAAATATAAAAAGTGTGGGGGGAAACTTAAGAAGGAAATTAGGAAAGCTAAGAGTGCATGAGATAGCATTGGTGGGTAGAATAAAGGAAAACCCAAAGGGTTTTTTAAAATATATAACAGCATGAGAATAAATAGGGAATGGGTAGGGCCAAATAGGGACCATAGAGGTAACGTGTGTGTGGACCCGGAAGACATGGGTACAGTCCTCAATGAATACTTGGCAACGGTCATCACAATGGAAAAAGACGACACAGGTACAGACATCATGGTGGAGAACTGTAAAATATTAGAGAAAATTAAGAGGGAGGAGGTACTAGTGGGTTTAGTGGCCTTAAAAGTGCATAAATCCGCAGGCCTAAATGAGATGTATCCCAGGCTGTTGAGGGAGGCAAGGGAAAAGATATCGGGCCCTGGCAATTTTCAAATGCTCTCTGGTCACAGGTGAGATGCCAGAGAACTGGAGGACTGCTAACGTTGTCCCATTATTACAAAAGGGAGGAAGGGATAGACCAGAAATTTACAGGCCAGTCAGTCTAACCTCTATGGTGGGGAAGTTACTGGAAAGAATTCTGAGGGACAGAATATATCTGCACTTGGAGAGACACAGATTAATCAGGGAGAGTCAGCATGTATTTGTTAAGGGAAGGCTATGTTTGACACATTTGAATTTTTTGAGGAGGTAACCAGGAGTGTTGATGGGGGTAATGCATTCGATGTGGTCTACATGGACTTCAGGGCTTTTGATGAGGTCCCTCATGGAAGACTGGTTAAGAAAGTAAGAGCCCATGGGATCCAATCCAAAGGCATGTTGGATCCAAAATTGGCTGAGAGGCAGGAAGCAGAGGGTGATGGTAGAGGAATGTTTCTGTGACTGGAAGTCTGTTTCAAGTGGGGTTCCGGAAGGCTCAGTGCTAAGGCCCTTGCTGTTTGTGGTGTACATAAATAGTTTGGTCTTAAATGTCGGGGGTATGATCAAGAATTTTGTGGATGACACGAAAATTGGTAAGGTGGTAAATAGTGAGGAGGATAGCCATAAACTGCAGGAGGATATCAATGGACTGGTCAGGTGGGCAGAGCAGTGGCAAATGGAATTCAACCTAGAAAAGTGTGAGGTAATGCACTTTGCAGGGGGGCTAACAAGGCAAGGGATTACACTATGAAGGGTAGGACACTGGAAAGTACTGAAGATCGGAGGGACCTTTGTGTGTATATCCACAGATCCCTGAATGTAGCAGGGCAGGTAGATAAGGTGGTTAAGAAGACATATGTACTTTCCTTTATTAGCCAAGGCATAGAATACAAGAGCAGGGAGGATATGCTGGAACTGTATAAAACGCTGTTACGGCCAAAACTGGAGTGCTGTGTGCAGTTCTGGTCACCACATTATAGGAAGAATGTGATTGCACTGGAGAGGGTGCAGAGCAGATTTACCTCTGCCTGGGCTGGTGGGTCTGATCTATGAGAGAAGATTGGATAGACTGGGGTTGTTTTCCTTGGAGAAGCGAAGGTTGGGAGGGGACCTAATAGGTGTATAAGGTTATGAGGGGCACAGATAGGGTGGATAGGAAGGCTCTTTTTCCATTAGTCGGGGGGCGGGGTGGGGGGGGGGGGGGGGGGGGTGTCAATAACCAGGGGGCATAGAGTTAAGGTAAGTGGTAGAAGGCTAAGAGAGGAGTTGAGGAGAAATTTTTTCACCCAGAGGGTGGTGGGAGTCTGGAACTCGCTGTCTGAAAGGGTGGCTGAGTCAGAAACTCTTGTTACATTTAAGACATTTTTTTGATACTCACTTGCATTATCATAGCCTCCAGGGCTATGGGCCAAATACTGGAAAATGGAATTAATGTAGCCAGATCTTTGTTGACTGGTGTGGACATGATGGGGCTGAATGGCCTCTTGTGGGAGTTCTGAGTCTAAATGTATTAAATACAAACTGTTTAGACACTGACTAATAATTTTCACAAAACCGTACTTCAGAAGAAAGTATTCAAATATTTTGCTGTTATATGACATGGCTTAAATGGAATTTTTTTAAAAGTTCTCTTGTTAGAATATCTGATATTTCTTAACAAAACAGAATAATTGAGATCTACATAGTAACTAGTCCATAATAAGTGTGTTGGTTCAGAAGGATTTTTGAACAGATTAAACAGTCAATTGTCCCTCCAAGTAGATGTCTACACAACAGCAGTTCTTTCAGCTATTTCAATCTTCCAGAATACTGACCCTATAGCCTTCCTGTTTCATTGAGTCCTCTTTCATGACACAGCCAAAAGACAGTAACTGCAGCATCCCCATAGTACTGGACTGAGGTAATACACTAAATGGAGTGGGCGATGAACCCAGAACCTTTCCAGAAGTAAGAGAACTAACTTTGTTGCCCCAGTGAGAGATATGCTGATGCCCACAAATGAACTTTGCCTGCACTTTGAAGTGTGATTGTTAATGGGAGAATCTGAACCCTTGTACCATCGAGAAGCAATTACTAGCTGCTTTTACTTAATGAAAATTGAAAATGCCGGAAATGCTTGGGTCAGGCAGCATGTGTAGAGAAAGAAAATTAATCATTTCATCAAAACTGGGAAGTGTTACAGCTCTAACATCGAGGGAGGGAAGAAGAAAACAAAGTCTGTGATAGGGTGGTAGGGATTAAATGTCAAAAGGGAGGAGGTGTGAGGCAACAGGGGACAGTAATGGGCCAAGTGAAGTAAAATATGGGTCTGGAGGCAGAGTAAATGGCAATAGCAAGATCATTATTAAAAGTTGTTCTTTTTTTAAAAAATGGGAGCAGTAGTTATGATCTGATATTGTTAAATTTGATATTGGGCCGACAAGGCTATAAAGTACCTGATGTCAAGGAACAGCATTTCATCTTTCACTCTCGTTGTGCTTCATTTGTACAGTATTGGAGGCCATGGACAAGAGGTCAGAATGGGGTGGAGAATTAAAACAGGTGACCAGAAACTCTGGTTCATTTCAAATTGAATGGAGATGTTTCACAAGGCAATCATCTAATCTGTGTTTGGTTTCCTCAGTGTACAAGAAATTGCATTATGCACAAATTTTGGAAGAAGTACAAGTAAATCACTGTTTCACCTTGAAGTAACGGTTGGGCCTCTGGACTTTGTGATGAGAGGAGCTAAAGGGGCAGGTATTGCATCTCCGGTACTTGCATGGAAAGGGGAGGGGTTGTTGAAGTTAATTTGAAGAGTGAGCCAAGGTGTCATGGAAGGAACTGTCCCTTTGAAATGCTGAAAAGGAAGATGTTTGGTACAGGTGGCATAAATGGAAGAGGATAGTGTATTGAATGTGGAGGCTGGTGAGATGGAAGGTGAGGACAAGGGGAACCTTATCATAGTTTGGGGTGAGAACAGAAGCAGGAAATGGAATGGACAGGGTCGAGGTGAATCCTCAATTGGGGGAAAACAAGACACCATCTGAAGCACTGGTAGATTAGTATCATCTTTATTTTAATGCTATTGTGAAGTGCCTTGATGTTTAACATAAAAGGTGTAAGTTGTTGGAAGGGTGACATAGTCTAAGCCAAGGAGACAGAAGCTGGGAGAATGAAAGACTGAGTGGGAGGAAGTGTAGTCAAGGTAGCTGTGGGAGCCAGTTATGTTGGGGCCTATGTTAGTAGATATTGGTCAGAAATGGAAATAGATAAGTTGATGAAAGGACAAGTTCTCTCTGATAAATCTTGTGAAGGTGAGGGGATAGAAATTGGAAATAAGAGTTGATGAAATGTTCTAGTTCTGGATGAGAGCAGGAAATGGCACAGATAGTCAGCCATGTACTGGCAAAAGGACATGCCCTGTATGTTTTCAGCATGCAAAACCTGGGCATATTAAAGAAAATTGCTGGCATTACCAGGCTCATCCAACAGGGGCTCAGTAGCCAAACCAGTAGCTGTGGCCCTGAAAGTGGCTAGTTTGTGTTCAAATATTACAACCACCAACCCAGATATGTCAGGATTTTGTTTAAAGGGAAACTATCCTCAGGGACACTAGTTGTCTTCAAACACGACTTGTGGCAAAGGTTGCAGAGATGCCACCTGAAAGCTGAACAAGTGTTGGTACAAGGGCTTACTGGAAACTGTTTGTAGGTTCCCCTTAATTAAAATTTACCTGCAGACTAAGTTGATCACTGGGACAGTGACAGTAGGGGTAATATCATGCTTACTAATGCAAGGGGTCAACCTATTGCTGGGCAATGACAACTCTATTGTGTCCAGAGCAGTCCACAGAGTCTGAAGAAGCTGAGGGTAAATGAATAAAATCCTGCTCAGTTGCAGAGGTCTGAGGAAACTCCTAAAATCCTACAGTGGGTGATAGAACCAGTAATTGGAATAAAGAGATAAAAACAAAAAGCTAAAAGCTACTGCGGATGCTGGAAATCCAAAACAAAAACAGAATTACCTGGAAAAACTCAGCAGGTCTGGCAGCATTGGTGGAGAAGAAATCAGTTAACGTTTCGAGTCTTCATGACCCTTCGGCAGAACTGAAGCATAGTTAGGAGAAAGGTGAAATATAAGCTGGTTTAAGGTGGGGGGGGTGGGGGGAGAGAGAAGTTGAGGGTGTGGTGATTGTGGAGATAAGCAAGCAGTGATAGGAGCAGATAATCAAAAGATGTCACAGACAAAAGGATCAAAGAGGTGTTGAAGGTGGTGATATTGTCTAAGAAAAGTGCTAATTAAGAATGGAAGACAGGACACTCAAGGTACAGCTCTAGTGGGTAAAGAGGCTAAAGGAAAGCCAGCAAAATTTATAGGAGCTAGACTAGAGCCCATAGAATTTAAAGCAGCCAAATTTACAGAGGCCAGAGTAGAGCCTGTAGAATTTAAAAGGGCCAAAATAGTGCCAGAGGAAAGTATTCCATGTATGTATTGGAAAGTATGTTCCAATAGTATTGGAACAGAAGCAGCAGAGATTGAAGGAAATGCACCTGAAGTATCGTTAGCAGAAACCTTCTGGAATTTAAATAGGGACCAAGAAAGTTCCCAAGCAGGCAGACAAAGTGAGGGAGATGGCTCACCCAGTATAAGTGCCACAGCGGAGTGCAGCAGAGACTGGACCACTACCTGAGGGCAGTAGTGTCCCGCAGGACATGGGACAGATTGGGGAAAATTCATCCCCAATATGAAAAAAAAGGGTAAGATGCCATACCCTAAGACACAGAGCACTTGGGAAAACCACAAGGAAAATACAAGTACAGCCAGAGGGGCACTAACTACTAAAAGATCAAATGGTCAAATTCAAATTTCAAATCTCACAAAACCCAACAATTCCACTTCAGAACTCACTGGAGATGAGGTGCAGGAGGCAAACCCAGACGCCTCGCAAAGGCTTAATAATAATTCATCACCCTGGAAATAAGATTTATCAATATAGTATAAACAGAGCTATTTAACCCATGGGTTGTACAAACAGCCCTTGAAGTGTTAATGCATGTACGGATAGGGCAGCTATGCAGTAACAGAAATTTGCATTGTACAAGCATTGTCCTTCAACAGCCTGTGCAATCTGATTCTTTCGAGGACTGCACAATTAAGCTTGACACTCCATTTAACCTCAGCTCACCAAAAGCCACATGTCTATTGGGAGCAAAGCTTCCAAAGCACTCTCACCAAATGTTAATAAACGTCCTAACCCACTAGACAAAATAACTGGGTATTTTAGAAGGTGATAGAAGGCACTAAAACGCTGAATACAAGTTTTCTTCAAGTCAGACCTCAACACCCAATGAAAATTCATTTACACTTGTGCCTCAACCCAAGAGGGATGATGAGAAACCTAGAGAGATAAGATTGTTGCAGACAGTTGCATTATAGAAATAAGGTGTGGATGCTAGAATTAATGCACAGAATATGTGATCCTATTTCTCTTGCTTCACTATGAAAGCAATGGTTTTTTAAAAATGTAATCAAGATTTGATTTTTTTTTCCCTGTGCAGGGAAAGCACATCATCCAAAGTGAAGGCATGTCATATTCATAACTTTAAATATGGATTCTGTATACAAGCTTCTGGGGCTGTCTTTTATTTAATATGGACATTGATTAATTGTTAAGATGGCTGCTGGGGGTCAGGTGACTATTGCAGCTTCAACAGACTATTCCAAGCTTCCAGAAAGTTCCTAATGAAATCACCCTTGGTGGGGGCAACTCCTATACTGGACATGCCCAGACAGCACACCTCTGTGGAACTCCCACTGTCTCAGAAAGACTGGAACCTGTTTCAAACTTAGAGTCAACACCCATATCCTGAAACCATACAGACTGCATTATTGGCTTGAATGGGTCGAAGATTCACCAGACTTGGTCCTGGGATGGCAGGACTGTTCTATGAAGAGAGGTTGGAGAAACTGGGCCTGTATTCTCTAGAGTTTTGACAAATGAGAGGTGATCTTATTGAAACCTACAAAATAATTAAAGGAATAGACAGGATCGATGCAGGTAGGATGTTACCCCTGGCTAGGGAATCTAGAACCATGGGACACCATTTCAAAATAAGGGGGCAGTGACTTAGGACCGAGATGAGGGATTGTTTTTATACTCAGTTGTGAATCTTTGGAATTCTCTATTCCCAGGGGGCTGTGGAAGCTCAGTCATTGAATATGTTTAAAGCAGAGATTGACAGATTTATAAATGCCAATAACAAAGAGATATGGGTATGGTGTGGGAGGAAAGGATTTTAAGTGGATGATAGCCATGATTGTATTGAATGGTGGAGCAGGCTGAATGGCTGAAGGTCCACTCCTGCTCCTATGTTCCTTTGTTTTCAGAAACAAAGATATAATGATCTCAAGTCTGTGGGAGGTGGGGGGTGGTGGGGTGGTGGCTGGAAACAATAGTCTAGGATGTGGCTAATCAAAGTAAGACCAACACATATTTGCATGGGAGCTTTAGGCAGCCATATAGTGAGGCGGCCATATTTTTGGCTGCTCCTTTTCATTCAAATAGGCAGTCTGCAGAAAACATCAAAAAAGACAACAGCTGCAGAAAAAGGAAGTGTCATATTTGCCTTAAAGCACAGGAAGCTGTAAAATCTTAAGCCCCCCATCCTGATTTCTTCCTCTCAAAAGTCCACCAGTACAGAACTTAACCTCCGAGTAAGGCTGCCATAAGGCACCAACTTCATGTTCTGCTAAAAAGCCATCTCTGAGGGAATCCAGAGATCCGACCCCAGCTATTTGAAAGAGTAGATAAGACTACTTTCTTAACTGGGTCTGCAACGACAGTTCTCCTACATCAAGCCAGGCATGTGAACTATCAACTATTGTTTTGTTCACCATTTGTAAAAGCGCACCAATTCCTTTCATGGTATCTTTCTCAAGTGTGTGAGTGATGTAGCGATTAGACTTTTGGGTCACTGAGATCAGACTATTCACTACATTGTGAATGTTATGTGACCTATGAAAATTTGCTGCAGGATTCAAGGCAATCCATCTATCCACATACATGAGGTGTCCTCACCTATGGCTGTCCAACTTGGACTTAAACTCATAAAGCTCCAAGATGTCAAACGTAAGAATAAGTAAAAGTAATGAACAAAACACTATAAAGCAGCACCAGCCAATAATTTCTTCGTTCTTAATAAGTCCAACTCCATAATTACCAGTACTGAGCAGGTTCTATGTCCTGGTAGATAATGCTAGTTTTATCCAAAGTTGTTTTAATGGAAACATTTGTGAATGGTTTGAATGGGGATTTTAACTCAAATCATGGAAAATCACCTTAACACAAGCCAATGAACCCTTTGAAATCATGCTCAAGTACATATTGGTAGGAAGAATGAGTCTGCTTGCTTCTTGGAGAAGAGGATAACAAATGGCATAGAAGAGGAGGGACCTGGATGTACAGATACACAAGTAAATGAAAGAGAGGTAGTGTAACAAGGCCGTTTAAAAAAAAAATACTGGAGTGCATTTCTATCCACAGTAAACATAGCAAATCTGGTAATGGGTAAAACAGCAAAAGCATAGCGAGGTATTCAAATAAGAATTTGTGATTCAGTACCAGTTTGTACCCCACAGTGCAAGAGCTCTAATTGCCCCAAACCAGCTATGGATGACTAGAGGTAAGAAGAGATGATATAAGACTAAAAGAAAATTCAATCAAAAATGCCAAAATTGAGCACAGATGCTGGCTAATGGGAAAGATACAAAGAACAGCAAAGGGTGATAAAACAGACAGTGAGAGCTATATTTAAAAAAAGTATGAAAAGAAACTTGCAAAAAAGTATCAATCAACAAAAAAAATGTATATCTATAATAGGAGAAAAAGGGTGGTCAGGAGCAATGAGACAATGATCATGTAATCAATTCAGATTTGGTCAGGGACAGGAGGGTGTGACTGGAGGAGCAGCAGGTATGGGAATCCAGAAGGTAGAAATGGAGGAGCCACCAGCCCTTGCAATTGCCCTAGAGGTTTGATGTTCTTGCAGCTTGTGTGGACGAGAGCAGGGACTGCAGGGAGCATGAGCAAACTGACCATGGCACCATGATGCAGGAAGCCATTCAAGCCGGGGAAGCAAAAAGGAAGCCGGTTGTAGCAGGGGACAATATAGTTTTTTTTTCATCCTTTCACAGCATGTGGGTGTCACTGGCAAGGCCAACATTTATTTTCAATCCCTAATTGCCCTTGAGAAGGTGGTGGTGAGCTGCCTTCTAGAACCATTGCAGTCCATGTGGTGTAGGTACACCCACAGTTCTGTTAGGAGGGAGTTCCAGGATTTTGACCCAGTCCCAAGTCAAGATGGTGTGTGTCGTGGAGGGGAAAATGCAGGTGGTGGTATTCCCATGCACCTGCTGCCTTTGTCCTAGGTGGTAGAGGTCATGGATTTGGAAGGTGTTGTCAAAGGAACCTCGATGAGTTGCTGCAGTACATCTTGCAGATGATAGATACTGCTGCCACTGTGCGTTGGCGGTGGAGGGAGTGCATGTTGAAAGTGGCGGATGGGGTACCAATCAAACTGGCTGCTTTGTCCTGGATGGTGTTGAGCTTCTTGAGTGTTGGAATTGCGCTCATCCAGGCAAGTGGAGAATATTCCATCACATTCCCGAGTTGTGCCAAGTTGTGGACACATTTGGGGGAGTCAGGAAGCGAATTATGCACCACAGAATTCCCAGCTTCTGACCTGCTCTTGTAGCCACAGTATTCATATGGCTGGTCCAGTTTAGTTTCTGATCAATGGCATCCCCCAAGTTGTTGATATTGGGGGATTCAGTGATGGTAATGCCATTAAATGTCAAGGGGAGATGATTAGATTCTCTCTTGTTGGAGATGGTCATTGCCTGGCACTTATGTGGCATGAATGCTACTTGCCATTTATCTGCCCAAGCCTGAATGTTGCCCAGGTCTTGCTGCATATGGGTACGGACTGCTTCAGTGTCTGAGGAGTCGCAAATGGTGCTGAACATTGTGTAATCATTAGCAAAAATCCCCACTCCTGACCTTATGATGGAAGGAAGGTAATTGATGAAGCAGCTGAAGATGTTGGATCTGGGACACTACCCTGAGGTACTCCTGCAGCGATGTCCTGGGACTGAGATGATTGACCTCCAACAATCACAACCATCTTCCTTTGTGCTAAGTATGACTCCAACCAGCAGAGAGTTTTCCCCCTGATTTCCATTGACTCCAGTTTTGCTAGGGCTCCTTGATGCCACACTCTTGTCAAATGCTGCCTTGATGTCAATAGCAGTCACTCTCACCTCACCTCTGGAGCTCAGCTCTTTTGTCCATATTTGGACTAAGGCTGTAATGAGGTCAGGAGCTGAGTGGCCCTGGCGGAACCCAAACTGACCATCAGTGAGCAGGCAGTTGCTAAGTGTCGCTTGATAACATTGTTGACGACACTTTCCATCACTTTGCTGATAATCGAGAGTAAACTCATAGGGTAATTGGTCTGGTTGGATTTGTGCTGCTTTTTGTGGACAGGACATACCTGGGCAATTTTCCACCCTGCCGGCTAGATGCCTACGTTGTAGCTGTACTGGAACAGCTTGGCTAAGGGTGCAGCTATTTCTGGAGCACCGGTCTTCAGTACTATTGCAGGAATATTGTCGAGGTCAATAGCCTTTTCAGTATCCAGTGCCTTCAGCCATTTCTTGATGTCATGTGGGAGTGAATCAAATTGGCTGAAAACTGGCATCTGTGATGCTGGGGATCTCGGGATGAGGCCAAGATGGATCATCCACTTGGCACTTCCGGCTGAAGATTGTTGCTATTGCTTCAGCCTTGTCTTTTGCACTGATATGCTGGGCTCCCCTATCATAGAGGATGGTGATACTTGTGGAGCCTTTTCTTCCTGCTGGTTGTTTAATTGTCCACCACCCTTCATGATTGGATGTGGCAGGTCTGCAGAGCTTAGGTCTGATCCATTGGTTGTGGGATTTCTTTTTTTTTGCAAAAATATAGTTTATTCATAAAATATCTTCAACCACATTCCAACCATTTCAAAAACACCATTACAAGGGTACAATCCGGTTCAACTTTTACAAAATGTATCACCAGGTGCATCAGTACAAACAATATTACAATCATTTACAGCCTTTCATTTTGAGCTGTACAGCCCAAGGGGATTTAAACAGTTCCCAGTCCCTTGGTGCACTGTGGCAAAAAGGTCTTAGACAGCGACCCTTCCCCATTGCGCCTTTGCGGCAGCTGCCCCAAGCTTTAGTGTGTCCCTCAGCACGTAGTCCTGGACTTTGGATTGTGCCAGTCCGCAACACTCGGTCGGGGACAACTCTTTGTGCTGGAAGACCAACAAGTTTCGGGCAGACCAAAGAGCGTCTTTCACCGAGTTGATGATCCTCCAGCTGCAGTTGATGTTTGTCTCGGTGTGGGATTTCTTAGCTCTGTCTATTGCATGCTGCTTTCGCTGTTTGGCATGCAAGTAGCCCTGTGTTGTAGCTTTACCAGGTTGACACCTCATTTTTAGGTATGCCTGGTGCTGTCCCTGACTTGTGTTCCTGCACCCTTTGAACCAGGGTTGATCCCCTGGCTTGGTGGTAATGGTAGAGTGGGGGATACGCTGGGCCATAAGGATACAGATTGTGATTATATACAATTCTGCTACATTAAGTTTTGAATTGCTAGATCTGTTCGAAATCTATCCCATGCTGTTGGATACAATCCATCACACAACACGATGGAGGGTTTTTTTTCAACATGAAGACAGGACTTTGTCTCCATAAGGACTGTGCAGTGGCCACTCCTGCCAATACTGTCATGGACAGATGCATCTGCAACAGGTAAATTGGGACGGACAAGTTCAAGTGGGTTTTTCTCTCTTGTTGGTCCCCTCACCACCTGCCACAGACCAGACCGGCATCTATGTCCTTTAGGATTCAGCCAGCTCGGGCAGTAGTGGTGCTAGCAAGCTACTCTTGGTGTTGGACATTGAAGTCCGCCACCCAGAATACATTCTGTGCCCTTGCCATTTCAGTTCTTCCTCCAAGTTGTGTTCAATATGGAGGAATATTGATTCATCAGTTGATGGGAGGGGGTGGCAGTAGGTGTTTGATCTGATGCCATGAGACTTCATGAGGTCCAGAGTAGACTTTGAGAACTCCCAATGCAACTCCCTCCCAACTGTATACTACTGTGCTGCCACCTCTGGTGGGTCTGCCCTGTCAGTGGTGTCTAGGACATTGTAAGGTACGATTCGGTGAGTATGACTATGTCAGGCTGTTGCTTGACTAGGCTGTGGGACAGCTCTCTGAATTTTGGCACAAGCCCCCAGATGTTAGTAAGGAGGACTTTGCAGAGTTGACAGGGTTATTGTCCTTTCCAGTGCCTAGGTCGATGCCAGGTGATTCATCCAGTTTCATTCCTTTTTGTAGGCTTTGTAGAAGTTTGTTACAACTGAGTAATGTGGTATATGAATGATGGTATATGAATTAGCCACACAAATGAGTAATATGGTATATGAATTTCAGTGCCAGTGTGATGCTAGGTATGTAGGCCATATGTCGCAAAGACTGAGGATTGTATCCAACAGCATAACTCAGCAACGGACAAAGTACCAACCATACCCAGCCAGCCCGTGCTTGCAAAACTCAAACCACAGTGTCCAACATTAGATGTGACTCCGCAATTGGACAACATTTGCGAAATAATCCTCAGTGTGCTAGGATTTACACTAACAACCAATGTAAGATTCAAACAGGCTCACAATGTGGCGCATTTGCGTGTACTGGAAGCTATGTATATCAATATACAGGGCCCTGTTCTTTGCAGACAGAAAAAACATGTACATTGCTCCTGTTTAGCTGAAACAGGATCAATCAGGGTCAAGCTGCCTGGTTTAAATTTCAAACAATGTTTAGCAGTTAACTGTCAGTCACCACCAACTGGTGCATTCTCCATGGCAACACCTCTACCAATCAGAGTCCACTTTCCAACCAATCAGCACCCTCTTCTCATATGGTATAAATTGTTGTTTTCCCCAAGAATTGGTATTCTTGCAAAGTGTCCTGATGCATGCAAGACAAGAAAGCATTGACATGTCCCTTTCTTCAGCAACACACAACAGAGTTGCTTGCTAGGCCATTTCAGAGGGTAGTTAAGCTTGTTAGGGAGATGGATACTGTTCTCTGCAGCTGAGAGTGTCAGTCCCAAAGGCTATTCCCAGAATTAAGGACATCTTCTCAGGGATGGAGAGTGACTTGAAATGGGAGGGAAAAGATCTAATTGTCATGGTCCATAGGTAGATCTAAGAAAGAGGTTCTGCTGAGGGAGTATAAGCAGCTAGGAACTAAATTAAAAAGCAAAAACACAAAGGTAATAATCTCTGGATTAGTACCTGAACCTCGAGCAAATTGGCTTAGGGTAAATAAGATTGGAGAGTTGGATGCATGGCTCAAAGATTGGTGTGTGAAAAATGTGTTTCAATTCCTGGGATACTTGTATCAGCACTGGGGAAAGAGCAAGCTGTAATGTTTGGATGGCCTTCACCTGAACCATGCTGGGACCAGCGTACTGATGAAGCATGTAACAAGGGCTGTAGAGGGGGGTTTAAACTAAATAGCAGGAGAGATGTGGAGAATTCACGTGAGGGGAGATTCAAAAAGTTAAAGACAAAGGACAAAGTAATAGTGCAGAGGAGTGATCTGGGTGATGATAACCAGTGTGACAGGAAGGGACAGAGTATACAAACATAAGAGCACACAAACAAATAAGGTCAGAGTAGGGAAAAAAACAAAAAAAACTAAAAGCTCTTTATCTGAATGCACACATCAGTTGTAACAAGATGGATGAATTGATGACACAAAATATAGATAAATGAGTATACGATAGCCATTACAGAGACATGGTTGCAAAGTAAGCACAGCTGGGATCTGAATATTGAAGGATATTTGACAATTTGGGAAAGCAGGAAGAAAGAAAAAGGAGGTGGGCTAGCTCTGTTAATCAAGAATAGTTCAGTAGAGTAGGGAGAAATGATCTTGGTTCAGAGGATCAAAATGTCAAATCAGTTTGGGTGGAGATAGGGAATAGCAAAGGAAGTCACTGATGGGAGTTTATGGCCCCTAAGAGTAGCTACACTGTAGGACAAAGTGTAAATCGAATAATAGGGGTTTGTAAGAAAGGTACTACAATAATTGTGGGATATTTTAATCTTCATATAGATTGGACAAATCAAATTGACAAAATAGCCTGGAGGAGGAGTTCATGGAGTGTATCTGAGACTGTTTCATATAACAATATGTTCTGGAACCAACCAGGGAACAGGCTATTTTAGACCTGACAATGTGTAGTGAAAAAAGATTAATAAATGACCTCATAGTAAAGGATCCTCTAGGTAAGAGCGATCATAACATGAAAGAATTTCACATTCAGTTTGAGGGTAAGAAATGTGGTTCTGAAATTAATGCCTTAAACTTAAATAAAGGCAATTACAAGGATATGAAGACAGAGTTGGCTAAAGTGAAATGGGAAAATTGGTTGAAAGCTAAGAGGATAGAGAAGCAGTGGCAGCCATTTAAGGGGATATGTCATAATTCCCAAGATAATTACATTTCATTGAGAAAAAAGGACACGTACCAGAAGGATGCACTATCTGTTGCTAACTAAGGAAGTTAAGAACGGTATCAAATTTAAAGAAAAGATGTACAATGCTGTAAAGGTTAGTTGTAGGCCAAAAGATTGGGAATTTTTTAGAAACCTGCAAAAGATGACAAAAAGAATAAAGAGACAAAAATTGGAGTATGGGAGAAGACTAGTAAGAAATATAAAAACAGACAGTAAAAGCTTCTACAAGTATATAAAAAGGAAAAGAGTGGCCACAGTGAGCATTGATCCCATAGAGGGTGATACCGGGGAATTAATAAAGGGGAACAAGGAAATTGCAGAGGATTTGAATAGGTATTATGTATCTGTCTTCACAGTAGCAGACACAAAAAGCATCCCAAGAGTAGTAGGAAATCAGGTGGGCAAAAGGAAGGGAGGGGTGTAAAACAATCACCATCACTAGATAAAAAGTATTAGGAAAGTGAATAGGATTAAAGGCTAACAAGTCCCCTGGACCTGATGGCCTGCTTCCTAGAATCTTAAAGTGGATGCATTGGTTGCAATCTTCCAAAATTCCCTAGATTCTGGAAATGTCGCAGCAGACTGGAAAGCTACAAATGTAACACTTCTGTTCAAGAAAGGAGGGAAACAGAAAGCAGGAAATTATAGGCCAGTTATTCTAAGTTTGATCATTGAGAAAATGCTAGAACCATAAGACCATAAGACGTAGGAGCAGAAATTAGGCCATTCGGCCCATCGAGTCTGCTCCGCCATTCAATCATGGCTGATAAGTTTCTCAACCCCATTCTCCCACCTTCTCCCCGTAACCTTTGATCCCCTTACCAATCAAGAACCTATCTATCTCGGTCTTAAATACACTCAATGACCTGGCCTCCACAGCCTTCTGTGGCAATGAATTCCATAGATTCACCATTATTAAGGAGATAGTAGCAGGACATGTAGAAAATCAAAACATAATCAGACAGAGTCAATATGGTTTTGTGAAAGGGAAATCATGTTTGACAAATTTATTAGAGTTCCTGAGAATGCGATAAGCAGAGGAACCAGTAGATGTGGCGTATTTGGATTTCCTAAAAGGCATTTGATAAGGTGCCATATAAAAGGTTACTGCAAAGGCTAAGAGGTCATGGTGTTGGGGGTGATATATTAGCATGGATAAGAATTGGCTAACTAACATAGAGTCAGGATAAATGTGTCATTTTTCAGGTTGGCAAACTAACCAGTGGAGTGCTGAAGAGATCAGTGCTGGGGCCTCAACTATTTGCAATCTACATGAACAGATACAGAAAATAATCAAAAAGGGTAGTGGAATGCTGGCCTTTATATCTAGAGGACTAGAGTACAAGGGGGTAGAAATTATGCTTCTGCTATTTACAAAGCTCTGGTTAGACTACATCTGAAGAGCTATGAACAGTTTTGGGCATCAAACCTTAGGGAAATTATCTTGGCCTTAGAGACAGTACAGTAAAGGTTTACCAAAATTATACCTGGATTTCAAGGTTTAAATTTTTTGGAGAGACTACACAAACTAGAGTTTTATTCCCTGGAATTTAGAAGGTTAAGGGGTGCTTTGATCAACATTTTTGAGATAGTAGGAGAAACAGATTTCCACTGAGTGGGACGTCTTGAACTAGGGAACATAGTCTAAAAATTAGAGACAGATCTTTCAGGACTGAAATTTGGAAACACTTCTACATACAAAGATCAAGAACCCTTATCAGTTGAGCTCGAGATGGTCATCAGTGGCTAGTGAACAAAAGAGCACCTGGCAAGGGCAGAATCCCAGCTGAGCTGCTCAGACATGGAAAGTCCCATCTATTGCCACACCTTTATGATCTTATCCTTTCACTCCACAGGAGATGTCATAGTCATCACACTATACCAAAACAAAGGTGACAGGAGACTGCAACAACTACAGTGGCATTTCACTCCTCAGAGTCATGGGGAAGACCTTTGCTAGGATCATACTTAAAACACTCCAACTATTTGCAGACCAAGTGTACCCGGAAGCAAAGTGCGGTTTCCGTGCCGGCAGGTCTACTGTGGACATGGTCTTTGCTATATGCCAGCTGCAAGAGAAGTTTATATACCCCTTGACCTTATTTTTGTAGATCTTCAACAGAACGGCCATGAGGACTCGAAACGTCAACTGTACTCTTCTCCGCCGATGCTGCCAGACCTGCTGAGTTTTTCCAGGTATTTCTGTTTCTGTTTTTGTTTTGGATTTCCAGCATCCGCAGTTTTTTGTTTTTATCTATGAAGGCCCTAAACGTCGACTATCACACCTGGGAGTCACTAAGTGGTTAAAGAGGCATGCACCACCACAACCAGTGAATACAGCAGCTTGGCAACACATGGCAACACCGAAAACAATTCACAACCTCACATGATAGCTTCATGTGTGGCACCTGTTACAGAACCTGGCTCTCAAAGATTGGCTTTCATAGCCATCAGCAAAGGTGCAAGCGAAGACACCCCATCTAAAGGGATTGTTTGAGAGATGAACACGCACTGTAGATGGAAGGATGATAACAGGTTAATTAATGTGGAATTCACTACTTCAAGGAATAGTTGATACACATAGCAGAGATCCATTTAAACTGGATAAACATGAGGAAGAAAATAAAGACGGGGAGGTAATGGTGTGGTGGCATTGTCACTGACCTAGTAAGCCACAAACCCAGGGAATGAGGACCCGGGTTCGAATCCTACCACGGCATATGGTGGAATTTGAATTCAATAAAGATTTGGAATTAAAAGTCCAATGATAATCATGAAGCCATTATTGATTGTTGTAAAAAACTCATCTAGCTCACAAATGCCCTTTAGGGAAGGAAATCTGCTGTCTTTACCTGGTCTGGCCTACATGTGACTCCAGACCCAGAGCAATGTGGTTGGCTCTTAAAATGCCCTGAGCAAGGACAATTAGGAATGGGCAATAAATGCTGGCCTAGCCAGTGACACATCCCATGAACAAATAAAAAAAATATGTTGATGAGGTTAGATTAAGGATGGAAGGAGCCTTGTGTTGTGCATAGCTACCAGCATTGAGCTGTGAATACTTTATAAGATAACCTACCAGCTTCACTATGTTCTTCAACTTTTGATGCTACTTTGGAGATCTGTGCAATCAGTTGAGAAGTCATTAGGTTCCTAAACAGCTGCACAAGGCAAAATTAAGGCAAAAGGGATGGTGTCGGTAACTGTGATACGGAGTTTGGAGCCAGAACCAAAAACAATGGCTTCAGTTTTCCCAATATTTAATTAGAGGAAATTTCTGCTCATCCAGTGCTGCATGTCAGATAAGCAGTCTGATAATTTAGCAACAGTAGCAGAGCCAAGGTAGATGGTGGTGAGGTAGAATAGCGAGTTGTCAGAGTAATTGCGAAAACTAATGCTATTATTATGACATAGCCGATGGTAAATGCTGAGCTATTAAGATCCAAGGGAAACTTGAAACAACTGTCATAACCAATTTTTGCAATTTGTATGTTTCGAATTGCAGGCTTTGAATGCAGTAGTAATAAGACCACCGAGTCTCAGGTTTTTATAAAACTAAATCAAACATTTATTAATAAAAGAAAGATTGTAAGCACATATATATTGTCATGGAGAGATATTAATGTCTATAATAATGTTATTGGAAATTATTTTTAAAATGGAATTGTAGTGGGGTCTGTGTCTATGTGTTTGACTGTGTGTCTTAATTCGATTAAAGCCAGCTAGTCTGGGTGCTTTGGTATATAGTAGTTTTGAGATATTAATTAGATAAACGTAAGGAGGATAGGAGGTAAAGTGTAAATTTGCATTTGTTGAATAAAGCATCCAAGAGTGGGAGTAAAATCTTGCACCTAGCTAGAAGACGCCTAGCGATGTGTTTTTTTTTCAGCTTACTAATAAAATTGGTGGAATGAAAGGATATTATTGTTAGGAGATGTAATGTTGAAAGCCTAGTGATACAATGGAAAACTTATATTCAAAGGAAAAGCTAGGTATAAACAGAAAGGAGTTTGTGTGTGCAAGCAGAGGCATTTAAGATCTAACCAGCCTGTAAGCCTACAACTGTGTCTCCAAAGCAACCAAATTGCAAGGAACCTTATTTTGAATTCGAAAGGTCAAATGTGCTTTGCCTGGTGTCTGTTTAAAGTCTATGGGTTACTGTTGCCTTGGTGGAGATTTACCTGGGAGTGATTAATTTGGGGATTTGTTTAAAAGTTATTATGGTAGTAATGTGTAGACATGTGTGTTTTTAATTTGTTGTTAAATTAAAAATGTTTAATTTAGTTTTATATTTAAAAAATCTCTTGAGGCTCAGTGGTCTTATTCCTGAATTGAGAGCTGCATCTCAAATATACCATTTGAAAATATAGGTTATGACAGTTGTTCAAGTTCCCCTCTGGAGTTTAAACAACTCAGCCTTTACACAACTGCTGTATCATAACAATATGTCTACAAAATTACTACTATAATAACTACAAAAATCCCCTAATTAATCTGACTCCTAGTTACACCTCCGTTAAGGCAACTGTTAAACACAGATTTAAACAGACCTGGCAAAGCACACCTTTCAAAATGAGTTTCTTTCAGCTCTGGGTCCTTGCAGACAGTGGCTTGAGGCTTACAGGCTGGAGGCTTTAGATCTTAGAATCCCCCCTCCTTTTTACTAACTGCCTTCTATTCCTTAGTAATCCTTGGGAAAAATAAACAAGCACACTGTTTTTGAGCTTCACTTGGTTAGGTGTGATATTTCACTCCCTCTCTTCCAATCCAAGCTACACTAGTTTGTTTAACGAAAAATTGCAAATTGCCCCCATGTTTACCTAATTAACAATTCAAACCTACTTCTCTTCTATACATCAAAGCTCTAGACCAGCTGACTTTAATCTAATTAAGACACACACATCGCTAAAATCTATTTTAAAATAATTTCCAATAACATTATAGCCATTATTATATATTCTTGACACTATGCTTTTGGATAACGTTGCCCAGGTGCAGCATGTAAATGAGAAATAGGTGTTAGGAGGTGGGGGGGGGGAAGGGGTGGCAAGGATCGATTCTTGGTGTTGTAAAGTACTGCCACAGAGCAAGTAGTGTGCCAACATGAGAAGTCATTGCAAGTGATTTGCATATATATCCATTTATGTAACCAACTAACTGCCCTTTATATATCATGCGGTTTTGTACACAAGATGGGGATTGCAATATACTTATCACCACTTTGTTCATCTAACAGCCTGATAGCTAACTGTACCATCCTGTATTGCACAAAGCCACACAAGCCCATATTATATTTGTTGTCTAAGTTGAATATTGCTTCTTCTAATGCACAGGTGTACAAACAGAGGGAATTGAAAGCCATAATTGGACAGCACTTATCCAGTATTCTGCCTGGAGTGTGTAATTTGATCAAGTCTGTGCAGCCTTCAAGTTCTGCTCAACTATGCAGGGACACCAATGTGTTGTGTCAATGCAGGCAGTTCAGACAACGAAAAGCGCCTACACTCCCGTGTTCAGACAATCAGGTGCAGAGATGCTCTTCACAGTTGAACAGCTTGTAAATGGGCACTTGAAAAATAGCCAATTGATAGAAATTTCATTGGTGCCAATTTTTCAGTAAGTCCAACAATTGATGGGACAAACAAAGAGGATAGAAAAGTGCAAGTCTAAATAAGAGGAAAATAAAACACCAAAAATCTAGTGATCCCAGCAGCTGTAGATGAAAGGCCATGCGAGAAACTCTAGGGGCACAGCACAGCATACTTCCTAGAGAACTTTACAGATGAGCCAACCTAGTATAGGTAAACACTGCAGAAGTACCAGTATTCCACAGATTAACTACTAGACTGAAAAATTTAGTATATCTAGTACTGAAGTGTTTGTAAGGTAAAAGAGGAGACACAACTAGTTAAACCACTGAGTTGTAGCATTCTACCCATGCAGTAAAAAATTCTTGGTTCATCATTTACATCCTGAATCAGTCACTGATAAGCAAAGCACTGCTTACAGAAAAACGTTTCTATATTGAGATGATTCATGTAAGAGATCATGCCAGGGACGAAATACATCTCATGGTTCTAGTTCTGTCAGAAATGTGTGATGAGTACTTAGCTCTTCACCAACATGCCCAGTAATCTATAATAGTAGATATAATAGTCTTTGTCTGTCTGCACTTGTCTGATTGGGTTGATTTGTTGGACAGAACCTGGCCCACAGAGGCAAGTGGGGCATGCAGAGGACTTGAGCATGTGGTGCACATGCAGCTGCCAACAGCTGATGGCATGACTGGGAGTGGGGTGGATGTTAGTGGAGAAAAAGAACAGCAGAACGTAAAAGGAGCCCAACAGCAAAGTTACCCTGGCTGGAGGGGAGATTTGTCAGGTGCGGGGGATAGCATGGTGATGGCATGGGAGGTATGGCATGGCGATGAGATGGCATGGGATAATAGCAATGGGATTGATATAGTATGGGAAGGATGGAATGGCATGGGATGGGGACTTAAAGAAGTACTTTTGCAACAAAAAAATACTAATTTCATTGTGAATGTTTTGAGAGCCTCTCCTAGTATTCAAATAATATCACTTATTTGCCAGGGCCAGGGAAGCACTTTGCTGTCTTTGAACACTATGCTTGTATTTAAAAGCAGAAGGGGCTTTTTAAAACCTTTGAGAAAGCACCTAAGCTGTTTTCAGCTTAGAATACAGAATCATTTACCTATCAAATGAAATTACGTAACTAGGAGGGAAAAATTAATATCTACTTATTGTCTAATAATCAGCACTGAGCTGCTGGATCATCATATAACCTCAATTGGTGCACTCATGTCCTTTTAAGGAAAGAATCCTGTCACCATTACCTGGTTTATGCCTATATGTGACTATAAGCCCCATACTAATGGGGTTTTAACTGACTACCATTTAAGGTGGGTTAGCAAGCCACTCAGTTGCAACAAAGAATCACAGCATTAGGGATGGCAATCAGGTTGGCTTTAAATGTGTGGAGTGATGAGTAGAGAGATCAGGAACCGGTACATCTGGGGTGGGGAAGGGAGGTTGTCAGTGAAGATTGTCAAAGGATCGAAGAAAGTAGCCAGGAAGTGATTGAAATGTTATGGTAATCTGCTGCAGAGAAAGAGAGCGAGAGAAAATGTGTTGAGGCGAGTGAGGGACATGGGATTTCCAGGAAGGAATAAAGGAAGGCCTAAGACCAGGTGGAAGGATGCGGTGGTGAGAGAATTAAACACAGCAGGATTGGATGAGGAATGGGTGACTGACAGGAGGAGATGCAGACGAGTGCTCAACCAGCACTGTGGCAACCCCAAATAAAATGGAAGAAGCTTCACAGAGGAATGTAGGTCATATCAATGACATCCAATCCAAGAATGAATAATATAAGATTCTTTTTTCCAGGTGTTTAAACCTCTATGACAAGCTAGAAATTAAGATCATTGTACAAACTGCATATAGAAGAGGTCCTCCCCTTTCATATCAGCACCTTTAAAGTGACAAGACAACAGACAGTCATAGACCTTCCTAGTGGGACCACGAGACCTGATGCCTCTATTTCTACAAACATTAAGAAGTGTGATCATGGACCAACATTAAAGGACATTAATATCAAACTTTAATGAAGATGAATGGTATCCATACATAGCATTTCAGTAAAATTGCAGATTTAAGTTCAACATTAAAATTATGTATTATTTAATACTTGCAAACAAAAAGGCCAGTAATCCCATGTGTACAAAATAAAGCAATAACATTGGTTTACAAAACCACGTGCTACTGAAAATAAGATATAAATTCTACAAACAGAAAGCTAGATGTACAGAGTCCTTATACAACGTCAAGTGTTTCGTTTTCAACCGAAGCAATGTAATCCACTGCCCATCCAGGTCCTCAGGTCTTTCATTTCCTTTAAATAAGGTCAGCAACTAGACAAACAAAAGAAACAAATTTTAATATTTGAAGTACTTAAAAACCTACATAACCTAAAATGCATGCATGCAGAACATACAACACAACCTATTGCGTGTGTACTTAATTTAGTGCTTCCAAAAATTCTTTTAAGGAAAAATGAATGGAGGAAGCTGTGCCTTTATGACCTTCAATTAATTAGCTTCCCCAAATCTTAGAGTCACAGGACTATGAAACTGCCATTTGTTTTCTGGGTGGTATGGTTTTACAATTTACAATCTCAGGGTTGTACATTTACCAGTTTACATCATTCGGTTATTTGGTGTTAATGGGGGGGGAAAAAAAGGAAAACAATTTTTAAAAAAAGGAAGCGGATACGATCTATCACCCAGGGTTTTGTTCCCAAGCACTATTCAGCAACATCTTCCAAAACTGAGCATACACATTTGGTGCCAAATTTTTCAGCTGTGGTGGACCCTGGCGTTTGATGCTGAACTCATACGGAGAATGGTTGTTGGTACCAGACAGCACATGCTGGCAAAATTAACAGAGTGTGATTTGCCACCTTCAGGAGAGCACAGGCAAGAGTACCATTCAATAAAAGAAACAGAAAGAATCCCAGCATACTGCACCAAGCTCCTTCCTTATAACACGAAATGAGACTGGGAAAGAGGTAGGGGTATAGAGAAACGGATTCCAGTGTAAAAACTGTGTGGATGGAAGCTTGGAATGTTAAAGTATATATAGTAAATAAGGAGGACTTTATTTGTCAAAGATGAATATGCTATTGTGAGATGATACCAGTAAATCAATAGCAGCTGAATCTGAGAGAATATAATTACAGTCCCCACGCTTAGAAGAGCATAAGAAAGTTGAGGTATTCATGTAAATGTGATTTGCCTGCTATAAGCAATGGCTGGTATAACAGGATAGCGCTATTACTGTATTCTACTATGTAACAAAAAATGTTTCCTCTGTGTAATATCTTTTACCTGGTTGTTTCCAGCACCACTCTGACCTGCAGCTTTATTTAAGCAATCAGTGCTTCGCAAAAACTATTAACCTTATACAATTTAGAGGAAGTTAGAAAGTCTTAAGTATACAGTACATAGGTAATTCTTCCTTTAAAATGCAACTTAACAATGTGCAAATTAGTGAGTAAGCACAGCTCTGACTAAAATAAATGTAGTACTTAAAACGCTAAAACCACCAACCTTATTCATGTTAATTGATGCAAATGGTCGGAGTGCTTTTTGGACAAAAAGCGACTGCCCATTTTAAACATGGACATTTTAAGTGGAAGAGACTGCAGTTCAAGCTAATGGTTCCAAGTTATTATTGGCGTCAGCAGACTCCAGGAGAAAAATCTAAGGGTCAAGGAACAGTGTTCACAAATTGCTAAAGCATCTAATTTGGGCCATTTTTCGTTTAATTGATCAATAAAGATGACACTAGATTGTCACAGTCTCAGCCATCCGTTGAAGAATACCCTGCTCGATCAGAGGATACTGTAATTTGAGCTCACCGTTCATTGGCATTTCATCAATCTGTGTAGAGTAGTACTGTTCAATATCTCGCAGTATACGAATGTCATCATTCTTAACAAAGTTGATAGCCACACCTTTCCGGCCGTATCGACCTGATCGACCAATCCTGAAAATCAATACAAGAGCCTGTCAACATCCAATATGGTTGCAGAATTTACTGGAGTGAAAGGTTAACAGCTTCAACAGATAGCAGCTCCCCGAGTATTAACACAACAACTGATCAACAGCACCCAAAATGAAAACAATTCACCACATTACCTGCAGCCAGTTATTGAAGACATTTCTCTTAGATTAAAATTTATTATTTGATTGTTTTGAGGATGTGTCCAGAAACAACATAAAATGCTGGTTAAGATTCTCTATATTCCAGTTGCTTCTTCACAAATGAAATTTGCAAATTATACTTTTAATCTGATAGTTTGCCTTGCTCACTTTTTTAAACTGCAGTTCATTTTATTCTCCCAATTACAATAAATTGGCTTCAATCCCCAGATATTCCATCCTCCAAAAGTGAACAGGATAGCATAGGAAATACTTTGAATTTCACCACCAGCAATGTAGAAAGCAGAATAAGGTCCATTAGGAACCAGAATGAAACCAAGGTACAAAAAGGGAGCAGAGACTAAGAACATTAGGTTGACAAGTTCAGTGGGCTCTAAAAATGCATCCATTATGAAATTAAACATGGTATGAGAAAAGTATGCCAAGGTTACCTGTGGATATACAACTCTCTGTTATTTGGCAAATCATAGTTTATGATCAGCGAGACTTGAGGGACATCCAATCCTCTGGCCCAAACGTCAGTAGAAATAAGCACTCGACTGTAAAGCAAACAGAGGAAACACTTATCTTTAGAACACTGGCATCAGAAATAGTCAGCAAGGCACACAGTTTTCAAACACCACTCACCTTGCACCGGAACGGAATTCCTTCATAATGGATTCCCTCTCCTTTTGTGGCATGTCGCCATGCATTGATGATACTGTGAAATTAGCTTCTCTCATTTTTTCAGTGAGCCAGTCCACCTGCAGTAAAGAAAGACTAGTAATGGAAGCTATTTGCTGATCATTTCCACTTTGAGGACAGTAATTATTTTGTACCACTTTGGATCATTTTTAATTACAAAAAAATTCTACTTCTGTTCAGCATCTGAAATGAACAAAATTAAATTAAATGGTAGAACAGAACTTTTCATTTAGAAGCAGTGAAAGCAATGCCTGCAGGAACCCCAGCACTGGATTACAGTGTGTGAAACCTGTCAGTAAAATTCAGAAGGAACCCACATTTAATCAGAGTCAACTATACCATCTCTTTTTTTTTTAAAATTGCACCCCATCATTTTCCTTGCCTTCTTGGTTGCAATGCACAGTTTAAAAAAATATTGTAAAACATTTCTCAATGATTTTAAACAAATTCTTGTCATATCTTACTTATTCCCTCCAACTGATTGTTTCCTTGTGACTTCTGGTTATAGGAGTGTATACATGGCACACAGACATACACACAAGTATTATTTTGAGTGACATGGGAGAGTTTCCAAGAGAGTTATGGTTTTGCATTATTCCTATATTATGAAAGCATTTTATGAACATATTCAGAATTAACTTACTTTTTTCTGTCCTTTTTACATAATTTTCATGTCTATTAGTTTAAATAACTAATCTTATTCTTTTGTGCAACCTCACTCCCTCCAATCTTGAGAGGGTATACAGATACAATCTCGAAACTAGCAACCTCGGGACTGAGTCTGTGCTGGGTTTCAGATCTTGCCAGTTTTTGGGTCGGGTGATTCAGGCCAGGATAAGGGTCACTCAGATCACTCGAAGCATGGGAGAAGACAGGCATGCAAAGCTGATAACTAGTCAGTGCACCACTGCAGCTCCTAGCCCAACAAGCTGGTCAGTTATTTTACTCATCTAATAATAATAATAATATAAAAATCCATGCATGGCAACTTAAAAAATTGTCCGGTTTTCAGATAGACACTGTACCTGTACCCACACACATTACCAACTGGGAGCCAGGAACCCTCCAGCTCACTGTCAATACCAACCGATGCAGAAATTGCAGTTAATTTTCTTCAAATCAGACAAGCTGCCTCTTTCCCCAAGAAAATCTCAGAAACCAGTTGCTTTAGTCACTGGTCTACCTTAGAGCCCACGCTATTTTTATGCTAAAAAATTCAACCACTCACATTGTCATTGTGCTTCTGGTTTTATTTTTCAACTTTATCTCCTACAAGCATTGGTTGAAGGGCTGAGTGACCCTTATCCTGGCCTGAATCATCCGACCTGAAAACTGGCAAGATCCGAAACCCAGCACAAACTCAGTCCCAAGGTTGCTGGTTTCAAGACTGTATCTGTATCCCCTCTCAAGATTGGAGGGAGTGAGGTTGCACAAAAGAATAAGATTAGTTATTTAAACTAATGGACATGAAAATTGTGTAAAAAGGACAGAAAAGACTAAACCAATTTAGTGATTCTTATAGAAGAATCACTAAAGGCTGCAAATTTAAGATTAGCTAATTGAACCAATAACAATATGCATGTCAAAGTCAGTACATTTACAATGTACTTCAGAATGTTGTTGGTTTTCCTTATGAAAGAAGGAATTGATTGTCAGCTCAAACTACAAACATTTTAATGTAATTCCTATTCGACAAGTTTAGAAGATGGGTGGGAAAGGAATGTTTTCCGTACCTTCCGTTTCGTATTGCAGAAAATAACAGCTTGAGTAATGGTCAGTGTGTCGTACAAGTCACACAATGTGTCGAACTTCCACTCCTCCCTTTCAACTGCTACAAAGAACTGTTTGATTCCTTCCAGGGTCAACTCATCACTGTAAACACAATACCATCAAGCATTATATTTAAAAAAAAATCTCTGTGCGCATGAACATGAAGTTACAGAATAGTGCTTTTAAATCTCCACTGGCTGCACTTCCATCTCTGGCCTTCAAGTTGGTTTGTTCTTTAGCTCCCAATATAAAACCTTGTCCCAGTAGGGCATTAATTCCTCTTTCAGTTAATTGTAGACTACAGTCAAACATATAAAATCCTACTTTTATGCCAGCCTGTATGACTTCCATTTGAATACACGCACTAGGATGGCACACGGAGGACAAATGGGAACTAGATCTGTCACATCTTAAAAATGGAATCCTGTTCTTAGCTCTTCCAATTGTGTAGTTAAATGCACAGGTTGGTGTGCAACTGAGCTGCACAGATCAGGAAGGTTCACAATTCGATTGTGGATTGGCCCAGAGCTCGCAGATTTCGGCTAGGGCTCTGCTAGGATTGGCAAGTAGCCGTAATGAACTGTGGCCTGAGACAACAAAACAATCTTCGATTTTTAGTCAAGTTATGATTTCTAAAATTTGAAAAAAGAATATTACAAGACTTAGTATTCCGGAGAAGGCAAAATATAAAGTTGAATGCAAATAAAATATTGAGTGGAAGTTGAAGTTAGACAGCCATGGTTCAGTTGGTAGCACTCTTGCACCTGAGCCAGAAGGTTTTGGGTTCAAATCCCACTCTGGGACTTCAGCACAAAAAATTATTAAGCACGCTGCAATGCAGTTAAGGAGTGTTGCACTGTCAAGACGTGTTGTCACCTGGTGCACCGCAGGAGGTTGGCAAGGTGCCAAGAGGGCACAGGTGGGCAGCTGAAAAGAGGCCAACCGAGAAGGAGCAGGGTGCATCCGAGAAGGAGCAGGGGGCACAAAATGTGCAGGCAACCCTCTGGTTTTACATATTCACTTTCTATTCAAACATGATGCTCACTTAAAACTGACATCAAAGGCCTTGCCCACCCTGTTAGTTAGAGAATGCTACATGGTGCTGGAGGCCAAAATGATTTTTAAAACCCTATGAGAAAGTAAAAATGGACGGAACTTACAGAATTACTTTCCTACAATTTCCAACAAGTAGGGTAATGGGAAGGAGTAATTTCTAAGGTAGGCCTAATTTATACAACTCATAGTAAATTAACACTTACAGTGGCAATATACTTCAATTCAGAAGAAGAATGGGAAAGCCAAATCAAATTACATTATTTGAATCAAGTGCAGTTTTTGCAATTCCAAATGAATGAGGAATTTCATATTGCAATGGCTTGTACTGAAATCACAGAGCCTCTCCTTAAACCAATAAGATTCCAAGGCAACTTGAAATGGCACCTTTACTAATGCAAAAACAACAACGTACCGTTTGACAAGGATTCGGATCGGGTCAGTCATGAACTTGTTGGTCATTTCCAGGATTTCATGAGGCAGTGTGGCACTGATCAGAATTACTTGTGTGGCTGGAGGTAAATATCTGTACACATCATAGATCTGTTCCTTAAAACCTGCAGTCAGGAAACGAAGTTAAATGATGATGCCAGACACACCATACAAACACCTCACAGACTGATTTTCAGGTAATATTTCAAATCAATTCATGCTTCTACAGAATGATTCAACACAAAATGAAGTACAGGGTTAAAGATATAAGTAGGCTTTCTTTCCTCTAACAGCCTCTATGATAAGCATTTCAAAATATTTATTTAAAACAAACACTTTCTAGAAAAAAACACCTTTGTAGACAAAAATACCACAATCTATTCAATACTAATGTGATTGGGGAAGCCACAAGCATTATGATTATATCAGTTCTCCTACTACCTAATATGTTTAATGTGGAGCTAAATAGAATAGCTGCCTTATTTACTGCAACTCTTTGGGCAAAATATGAAGAAAAGGATAACAAGTTATTGAAGGGATAGGAACATAGGAACAGCAATAGGCCGTTCAGCCCTCAAACTAATTCCACAATGCAATTAGATCATGGCTGATCTGCACCTTAATCAAATCTAAACCGCCTTCGCTCCATATCCGATACCAGTATTCCCTGTAAGCTGCACATATTCACCCAAAAGGTACTGCTGGGACACTCAAGTTGAGTGAATGTATGTTGAGATACTGTGTCTATGCTAAAACGTTTGAAGGTATTGAGCATTAAAAGTTAGAGGGAACATTGCTTGATATCCAAACCCAACAAAACTTCAGTCACTCTCAATCTTGAAATTTTCAACTTAGCCAACATCAACAACTGGGGAAGACAGTTCCAGATTTCCACTAGGTGTGTGTGAAGAAGTGCATACTGATCTTGCTCCTTAGTGATCATCCCTTCTAATTTTAAGGTCATACCCTCTTGTTTGGGATTCCTGCACCATATGAAATAGTTTATCATCCTCTACCCTACTGAATCCCTACTATATTTTTTAACATCTTGATTAGATCATTCTTCAGCTTCTGTATGCAAGGGAATACATGACAAGCTATGCAAACCGTCCCCAGAATTTAAGGATCAGGTACCTTTGTTCAGCATCTCATCTGCTTCATCAAGAACCAACATTTTGATGGCACGTGTCCTCAAACTTCGTCTTCGGATCATATCTGTTAAAACAGAACCTATAGTCAGGATCACTTTCCATGTGTTCACTGGCCTGCCAAGATATGATTGACAGCTCACCAATTAAAGTTTTGAGTATGTGCTTTAACTTCAGGGACTGACTCATTCAACGCAACTGATCCACCATATGCTACATTACAATATTCCATCCGCCACTCAAACTTTGGTAGATATTTGATAACTAAAAATATTCATTGCCCTATAATTATCAGGATCAACTATTTGGTGAGGATGTGAATTTTTGTCTGTCCTCTTCCTTTTACTGGAGAGGGGTGGAACAAATGAGACGATGGGAAAATATTGGGCTTATCATGACTGGGTCTCGTCGATACAAAATTCAAATGGGACAGTTAAAACTGATGACAGAATGTTTGCATTTAATGACCATGATGATGGATCTGTACATGTATGGCATTAATGTTTAATAAATATGTATGCCCAAATTAAATTCTATGGTTTTAAACTCCATACGTCAGTAAACTTCTATGTTTCACTTTTGTTGGCATTAGCCATAGCTCAGTGTTAGCTGGTACACTTGCCCTGAATGGTTGTAGGTTTAAGACCCAGTCCAGAAACTTGAGTTCATAATCCTAAACTGGGAGATGCCATCTTTCGGATAAAACATTAAACTCTTTCTGGTGGCTGTAAAAGATCCTATGGCGATATTTCAAATAATTTCGGGGCAGTTCTTCCAGTGTACTGGTTAATATTGTGCTGCAGTCTTCCTCCATTAATAGCTGTAAGAGCACAATTCAGACACAAATTTGATGGGCTGAATCATCTAATCCTATACTGTAAAGTTCTATGATCTCAATTACCAAAGAATGAAAAGAGGTGACTAAATTAATGGGTCCCTTTACATCAAGTACACTGTGTGGTTTCTGAAGTTTTCCAAATGTGTTATCCATTTACAACATTCTATTTTATTAGAGCACCTTGATTAATAGCAAGTGGATGAACTATAATGAAGCACAGAAGTTTTGAACAGTGGAAAGGTAAATACTGAAAAAGGTGGTTAACTTACTCGAGGAATTGAACATTTAATAATAAAAAAACAGGACGGACAGAACAGGTTCCTTACCAAATACACGTCCAGGAGTACCAGCAACTACATGCTGTCCATAGTCCAATTTCCGAATGTCTTCTCCAACATTGGTACCTCCAATACAAGCATGGCATTGTACGTTCATATAGTCACCGAGAGCAAGGAGTACCTGTTAAATGGACACAAGACACTCAGACACTGTAATTAAATAGTACCAAACAAGGCAATCCTATTGTTACGAACTCAGCACATGGAGATTCAGGAGGGACTAGTAGATCCGACAGGGTCATGTTTGCCATCCACATCCACTAAACGTTTTCAGATTTCTATTCAAAATTTTCAGTAGATTCTGCTGGAACATGATGGATGAGAAGCAAGAGATCCTATGACTCTATTCAAGTGAGATGCAAAACAGATTTTCCCATATCCTGCCCAACATTCATCCCTCAGACATCATCACCTTGCTGTGCATAAAATGGCTTCAATGCTTCCCTAAAATAGTGACTACATTTAAATGGCAGAGGTAATTATTTGGCCTTGGAGCACTTTGGGACATCCTGAGATTGCAAAAGGTGCTTTATAAATGTAAATTTTTATTATATTTAAAGGTACAACCAGAAGTTGATATTGTAGAACAAACTGTTGCTAAAAGACTGGAATAAATTGGTTTGATGCTAATGGTTTATACAATATGTTAAAAAAATAATTAATTTAGACCTATGCTTACCACTTGTATGATGACCAGTTAAAAATCTGAGACACTGATTACCCATTTCATATCCAGATAAGTTTTATATAAACAAACCCCTATATTTTCATGTGCATTTTACAAAGTCCTCCCCTCAACTCTACTGGGGGGTAGAATTCAGTTCATGTATGGTGCCAAGGCAAAGTCCATCAGCTCTCATCTGGTGTCCACGTGAGCACTTTCCAGAAAGGGCCACTGGGCACAAACAGAAGAGATTTATTCTCACAGCACTAAGTCAGGGGCATTGATGTCAATTGTAATATCCCATTTCTGCCTCGGTTGGGATCAGCTAACTCAGCATGACCGTGGATCTACGAAGTTACACAATGCATTCTGTCAATACACCATTAGGGAAGCTGTAACTTAGTAGAATGATAAAACGGAAATCATAGCAGCACAATCAGGGATGTACCCTTGAATTAGTATCATGCAATAACTACAGTCTTGCTTTTATATCAGGAAGGATGTTTTCCTGATTGAAAGCAGATATACTGTTACAACTATAGGAAAATGACCATAGCTGTTGATTTACACTGACGGAAGGGATTTTATTATGTGAAATTCTGTTTTTTTAAAACCAACTTTTGGGATCAAATCCTCCGAATCAACTTACAATTAGAGCCACTGGTTCAGAATAACTGAATAAATCAAACTGCACTTCTGTTACAGGTGATTGCAGGATATTTACCAATGTTTTGGAGATAGATCATCCCTATTACATTCTGCGAAAACCACTAACTAGTAACATTGAAAATGATTCTTCGGTGCTGTATTAAATGGCATCTTTCATTCAGTTTCAATTATGGATGACAGAATTGTAACATGTTTAATTCTTACCTTCTGTATCTGCCCTGCGAGCTCCCGAGTTGGTGCCAATATTAAAGCCTGGGTCTCACGGACCTAAATTTAAAAAAAAAATATTAAAACGGAAATAATCTGCATTGAATTGTCAACTGGACATTTCATGAGTTCAGAACTGATGCTAAACTGAACTATATAAAGCATACTCTTTTCAACACCAAGACAACTTGCTGCTTTATTTCTTTGCTTAATATAATCAATTAACCAGGAAATAGTCATATGCATTTGTTAATAAGTTTTACCTGAATGTCCAGGCATTGTAATACTGACACGCAGAAAGTTGCTGTCTTCCCTGTACCAGATTGGGATCTAGGGAAAAAAATAGTATGAAATAGCAATAGTACAGTTTACACAACGAAATACTTCTGCCATCCATTTAGGTCAACAAGGGGATCCTGGAAACGTGGACGTTTTCTATATTTTGGGGGCCTCCTCTCGACGAAGTCAGACAGACGACAAAAAATTGCTAACGTCCCCATGCCAGCTGAGCCTTCAGTTGACTGAGGAAAAGAGTGTTTGAGGGCCAGGGTCTCAAACCCAAGACTATGGTCACGGTTTACTGGGCAACAGCGATTCCTACAAAGCACTGGAGAAGTACCATCAGTGGTGCCTTCGCAGGACCCCCCAAATCCGGTGATAAGAAAGGCGGTCAAACAGCCTCTCTTCTCCCAAATCAACTTGCCTAGCATCGAAGCACTAATCATTCAAAACCAACACTGCTGGGCAGGACATGTTGTTCATATGCCTGAAACCTGACTCCTGAAGCAATTGCTCTACTCGGAACTCAACAGGAAGCTCCCAGGAGGACAAATGAAACATTTTAGGGATGTCCTCAAAGCATCCCTGAAGAGGACAAACATCTCCACCAACTCATGGGAGTCCTTGGCTTGTGATCAACCAAAATGGGGAAGGTTCATTCGAGAAAGCACCGATCACATTAAGAGACTCCATTGGGAGCACGCAGAGGCCAAGTAGAAGCATCAGAGGGTGCGCCAACAGTTCATCTACCCAACACTACAAGCACCACCTGCCGTGCAAGTGGCAGAGTCTGCAGATCGAGCATTGAACTTATCAACCATCTCAGAACCATCAAACCAGAATGGAACCAAGTAATCCTTGATTTTGAGAGACTGCCTAAGATGACGACAATTTACAACAACATACAAGGTCAGAAACAAAATTAAACTTACTGAGCAATGACGTCTCTCCCTTTGATTATTTGCTTGATGGCTCTTTGTTGAATGGCTGATGGTTTTTCAAAGCCTACAAAATATAAGACCTGTCAGTTCCTTGGTACTCTACTCTCAACCATACATTTTGTAAAATGAAGTAAGAAAGAAAGCATTCTGTGGAACAAGCTAGAGCAAAAAGTGTCACATCTATAGTTGCTTACTTCACACACTCATTGTATACAACACTATTACTGCCACATGCTAATGTAAATCAATATTCATAATGGTCACTGTGGATTAGTAAGGCATCACTTTATAATCATTTATGGCAGCTTTATGAATGTCTCCAAGAAATACATCATGCTCAAGATGCTCAAATATTAGGTTTTGGATCCAGCAATTGCAAGAACAGACTGCATGAACTACTCAGTTTCCCCCTCAGCTCTTTATTATAAATGTTTTGCATTAAAATCTCTCCATCATCCATGTTACCTCTCTGTAATGAGTAGCATCAATTCTACAAGGCTTCTTTAGCAGCATCTCCTAAACCCGTGACCTCCACCACCTAAAAGAAGTGGTAGTAGTTGCATGGGAACAATATCACCTCCAAGTTCCCCTCCAAATAACACACCATCCTGACTTGGGGTATTTATTGTGAATGTTCATAGTCACAGGTTCAAAATCCTGAAACTGCCTACCTAACAGCATTGAGGGAGTATGTTCACTACACAGATTATAGTAAGTTCAAGGTGGGGACCCAGTGCCAACTTCTCAAGGGCAACTAGAGAAGGACAATAATTGCTGACCTTGTCAGAGATGCCCATGCCTCAGAATGATATCAAAAAAGATTCCATTTGGAACTGTACATGTTTTCAACTGTAGTTCTGCAAAGAGATCCGCAAAGTCAGCAAATTTCTGTCCATTTATGATCATATCTCAATTTTTCAGTCATTTTTCAACTACTAGCATGTCATTTGTTGCTGCACCAATAAAAATTACATTTCCTTCAACAACAGCAATTTATCTTCTTAGTGTAGCTAACACAGATCTTTGGAAGGTAGTTAAGGAGGTCTCTGGGCTGCATAAATTTTTACAAGTGGCACCCTGCCCCAGAAATGTTTGAAAACACTGTAAAACATTGTAATAGATTACAGTCAAAAAAAACCAAAGTATATATAGCCAGAACAGGTCATTCAGCCTAACAATTCCATGATCAATGTTTAAGCTCCAAACAAGTTTCTTCCCACTTCTCTTCATCGAGATCTTACAGCACAGCTGCAGGGTAGGGTTTTTCTACTGTTAATTATACAGTTAGATGAAATACTACACTATTTCATAGGTCAGTTGATTGACCATGTCTCACAGTCATTATTGATTGAATGTGTCCCAGTCCCAGTCCCATTGCACCTTTATTATCCTAAACCCTGCTACAATTGTGTCAGGCACTAATCTTGTTCATATAGATTAATGATAATGCCCTATGTATACCATTTTAAATTGAGCATTACACTTTAGGAGTCAGTTTATTTTTATTCTCTTGGATTAAAGGCATGCAGAAGAGATTTTCCATTATTGATGGGATGGGGTGCACCAGAGAGAGATAAGACAGAGTTAAGAACTCCAACAATTTCTACAGGCATACATTTAAATAAAAACATACAAAAGGATTAACCCAGAAGTGGGCCTGGTTATCCTGCTTAGAAATGTATCTCTTGAGTTCTAAGAGTGCCCTGACAGATAAATTAACTATAGTACATCACTTATAGTGGGAATTACCGTAGGAAGATGCCTTAATTCTTTTTATAATACCCATTACATGCATACATGTGGTTTTTGAGGGATCCCTACTCACTTGTTATGTCAGCTGTATCACCAGAGGGTCATTTTTTTCCAAGCCATTGATACCTGAATTGTTTACACACATACACTCTGACAACTGCTTTACTGAAATTTGTAATGATAAAAACAATGCCTTTTATTGTTGAAAAGGGACTGCTTGAGAACTGTTGGTATAATAAGTTAACTTCATAACAGTTTGCATATGAATTCTTCACACTGCAGTTCTCTGTGAAAATAAAGCAGGAAATATGCCACAGAGAAAGATAAACCCAGGATAAAGAGCGAAAAGAAACGCTGGATGGAGACAGGTTGGAGAGGAACAAACAAGGGTCTGAGAAAAATGAGTCTTTTTTGCTGGCACATTTGAAGATGGTTGGAGTACACGCAACAGATTTGAATTTCAAATAAGAAATAGCATAATGCACAAATAAAATCCAAGTTAACACCACAGGCAGGGAGTGGGGTCGCACTTCACTTAGCTATGAGATTGCTTGGGTGATCTTGCAGCCCACAGATGCTTCGATCTCAGTTTGGAGGTAGAGCAGTTGCAGCTTGTGGAGCACTAATGCACTTGTCACTGTGTCGTTGTTGTTCATCCTTTCATAACCTCAATACATCCCAATGTGCTTTACAGCCAACTGAGTACTTTTTACGGGTTGTCATAAAGATCCACACCCAGCAAGGTCCCACGGCAATGAGATAATGATCAAATCAGTTTTTTTTTAGTGATTTTGTTTGACATATGGTCACAACACAGGGGAGGGCTCCCAAATAGTGCCATGGGGGTCTGTCATCACATCTGAAAGATATGACAATGCTGCACCCCGTCAATACTGTACTGGAGTATCAGCCTGGATTATATGTTTTAGCTTCGGGAGTGGGGCTTGAACCCCTAAATTTCTGACTCAGAGGCGAGAATACTACCCACTACAGAATGACATTAGCGAAAGGAGGTGGAGCTGGATTGCGGCCCCCAAGTAATTCCTCTAAATGGAGACGTTCAAATCCCAGGAGCTTAAACAAGCGCCACGACGTGGCGGCGCCAACAGGTCTCAGGCCCTGGACCCCGAGCCGGAGCCCTGCTTTCATTCACCTCAGCTCTGCCTGCCATTGGACGGTATATCCGAGGAGCCACTGCGAGGCTCCTCGCCAGGCTAGGCCGCGCCGCGCCGCTCTCACTTACTCACTCACCGTACGCGTAGATCCCCCGCAGTAAATCCTCCCGCAAGCCCATGGTGTCGAAGGTAGGGGTAACATCCACCTCCTCGCTGGTCTCGAACTCCACCTTGGAGATGTCCTCCTCCTTCAGGATACGCTTCCTTCCCGAGCTCGCCATGATGAGGGCGACGGACACAGGAACACGGCGAACTTCCACCACCACGCACGCGCCAACCTCACGCCCCACGTGACACTGCGGCGCGGCGTCGTCACATCATCCATGCGTATTTCCCGGTCGTCAACGTGAGGACGTCACTGTGGGCGTGGCTTAGGTTTGATTGACAGGCGCAACAGGCATTCCATCTGGATAAAAAATGAGGTCTTGAAAGTTCTTTCAATCTCAATGATATCAGCTCTATCTCTCCACTATCTCTGTGCTGTCATATTTTATGTGGAAAATCCTAGTATTGGATAAATCTTGGATTACTCCAGTTGAGCATCGGGAAGCCTAAAGTTATTGTCTTCCTTCCATAAATTCTGCTTCTTTGCAATTGTTTCCAGTGTTCTACCTGGCCATTGTCTCTGGTTGAACCAGTCTCTCCACAGCCTCGGTGTCCTATGTGGCCCTGGCTGAACATCACACCTCAGATCCTCTCAGTTATTTCTGAAATGTTTCCCATCTCCTCCAATACCCAGACCATCTGCTGCTGAAACCCTCTTTCATGCCTTTGTCACTTCCAAATTTGACAGTTCAAGTGGTTTCCATGCTCATCACATGTTGTCCACCTTCCATAAACTCCAACTTGTTTAAAGTTCTGCAAACAGATGCCAAGTCTTGCTTGCCCAAAACCCTTTATCTTCTTTGATCTCATTGCCTCCCTATCTCCGAGGCTTAAAATTAAAATTGATTATCTTTGTATTTAAATCCTTCCATGGCCTCACCCCTCCCATTATTGGAAATTCCTGCAGCACATAAAACCATGCTCAAACTCTCACCCTCTGACTCTGACCTTTTGTGAATCTCTCCCTCCCTTTGCCCACTATTGGCAGCCATGCTTTCAGCTGTCAGGGTTCGATTCTCTGGAACAAAATAAAAATACCTGGAAAAACTCAGCAGGTCTGACAGCATCTGTGGAGAGGAACACAGTTAATATTTCGAGTCCGTATGACTCTTCAACAGAACTAAGGAAAAATAGAAAAGAGGTGAAATATAAGTTGGTTTAAGGGGGAGGGGTGGGTGGGACAAGTAGAGCTGGATAAAGGGCCAGTGATAGGTGGAGATAACCAAAAGATGTCATAGACAAAAGGACAAAGAGGTGTTGAAGGTGGTGATATTATCTAAGGAATGTGCTAATAGGTGACATTAAGGGTAGAAAGCGAGTTTTAGTAAACACCTTGTCAAACACCAGGAGAGAAATGGAAAGCAATGAAGGTGAACAAGGCAAAAGAGAGAGATAGAAATCCTGTCGGAGAGAAGAGTAATACTTCTTCAAGGTAGGCATTCCTTGAAGAGAAGTGGCAGTCAATTAAACACTAAGATAAAAGCAAAAAACTGCGGATGCTGGAAATCCAAAACAAAAATAAAAATATCTGGAAAAACTCAGCAGGTCTGACAGCATCTGCGGAGAGGAACACAGTTAATGTTTCGAGTTCGTATGACTCTTCAAAAGAACTGAGGAAAAATAGAAAAGAGGTGAACTATAAGCTGGTTTAAGGGGGGTGGGTGGGACAAGTAGAGCTGGATAGAGGGCCAGTGATAGGTGGAGACAGCCAAAAGATGTCATCCAGCTCTACTTGTCTCACCGCCCCCCCCCCCCGCCCCCGCCCCCTTAAACCAGCTTATATTTCACCTCTTTTCTATTTTATGTATGCTTTGCTCAAAGACAGGTCATTGGCTCATTGTCTGCTGATGCTTCATCCTGAGCTGTTTTCTTTCGTCAGTGGTGGTTTGCCATTGCCTTCCACTATATAGGGCAGGGCCAGGGGGTACGTTCCAAGTTTACCTCAACCGGAATGGTAATCAAACCTGCACTGTTGATGTTATTCTGAACCACGCGATAGCTATCTAGCGACTTGAGCTAACCAGTCCCCTAGTCTAATACATAACGGCCCAGATCTTCCGGTCAGGGATGGAACTCCTGTTTCCAACCTTGATCAGATAAAAAAACTACCCACTCACTTTCCTCTGATTTTTCTGGGCAATCTTCCAATGGAGGATCCTGCAAAACTCACAGCACAGGAATCCTCAGAGGGAACTGTGGAGAGAATTTGCTCCTTTTTACGGCACTAGCTGCCATATTCTGATAAGAGTTTACATGTTCCAAAGCTTCTCAGTGTGTTAGTAAACAAGCGTATGGATGAACGTGCAGGTGTGTAAGTGGATAAGGGTGGGTGAGAAAAGTGGGTAGAATGGAGGTGGAGTATTGTGGCAACTGGGTGGGGTGGTCGGTGGGTAGGGTGGCAGCTAGGCAGGGTGGTGGTCAGATCAGGGGTCAGTGGGGGAGTCAGGTGGTGGGGGCTAGGCAGGTCGGATCAGGCACAGTTGGGGTGGGGTTGTTGGAGAGGTCCAGAGGAGAAGAGAGGAGAGGGAGAGGGAGAGGAGGAGAGGGAGAGGGAGAGGGGGGGCGGTGCTGGCAGTTGGATTCAGTTGTTCCAGGTAGCTGGAATAAGACTTTTCTGGGTAACTATTCAGCTAAGACCCAGAACTGTCCAACTCAGAGGTGGAGACTTTTTTGGGGGGATCCCTGGGAGCAGGGGAATTGCCCAGAGGAAGTTCAAACTTCAGCGCGTCAGGACTTCCAAGGGGTCCCGAAGTGGATCTCTCTGGAGACGGGAGATTCGTATTTTAAAATTTCGTAAGGCAGGTTCCTCCAAGCCAGCAGGGGTTGCAATCAGGAAAGGGGAGTTTCAGGAGGCTGGGATTGTAGAGCTTTTGCCTCGTTCCTGTATTGGGCGGGAGGTGGGAGAGGGGAGGCTGGCTTGTGGTTGATGGAGTTCAGAGGTGAGAACCTCGGTTTGATTGAATGGTGAGCGACACTCGCCTGCCCGCTACATTGTAACAAAGCGGCGGAGTATCAGCTCGCCGGCTTCACTGCGATACCTCCCCAGACTCAATACACAGGCTACAATGGAACCATGAACTTCATTGCTTCTTATTACGAAGGGGATGAGAGAGGGTTTTGGGGAAGAAGATAACGTGAAGTGAGAACAGGGGGAAAAAAGCGGTAAGAATTTTTTTTTTTAAATCCACTTTTTATTTTTCTCACTCTGCTGCAGTTTGCACCTTAAAAACACGAATAACTTTTATAATATGAGCTTTATATTATATTTACCGCTAAGCGAGTCGATTCGGTTCCCATGGTGAAGCGTTGTCTGTCCCTCCCACACTGTCCGAAAGGGACTTTAAGGAAGCTTTTTTTCCTGGTCGCCGGGTATGTCCTTGAAAACCTTTACTTTGCTTGATTTTTTGTTAAAGAATGTTAACTTTTCGGGTGCTACATTTAACGATCATTAAAACTCACCAATTTCCAATTTTCTTTTGGGTCTTTAATGGTGGGCAATGAAATGTCCTATTATCCAAGCAAAAAAAAAAGATCAATTTACCTTTGTGTGCAACACTTCAAAGCACTTGGGCTTCCTCCAGCCCAACAGGAATCCAGAAAGGGGCAGACCATAGATGCGCTGTAACGCGTTCCTAAATTAAGCTCTGTATTTTGCTGGGCGAGTTGCCATTATTCCTTAAATTTGAAGTTCTGTCTGTCAGATTTTTCAAAAAAATTAATACTTGAGGCTTAGTTTTTCCACAATTACTGATCCTATGGTCAAATATCACAATGGATTCGAGCTCCCTCTTCTCTAAAACAAAAAGTAATGCAGTACCCCTATTGCCTTCCAGGCTGGAGTTATACCGCACTCGATGCCAGTTCTAATTGGAGTGAGATGACCTTCCATGGAAGGGTTTCTTTTTGTTTTACGTGTTCTCCCCTAGTCTCCTGGATTATAGTGCCACTTTTGTCTGGATGTGACACCCAAAAAACCTGTGAAGTATTTATATAACAGTGGCAGTATAACTGCATCTGCCTGCAGTATAACTTGAGTTTGACAAATTCATGCAATGGGAATAAATGATCCTTTATAATTCTTGCGTTGAAACGGCACAGGGTCTTTGATAAACACTGCAATCTTTTGGAATTAAAAACCAAGGAGAAAATGCACTAAAATCCCATAAAGAATTTCATTTTAGGAATTAAGCAATTCTCAGCACACACCTTTTTTTATTCGTTCATGGGATGCGGGGGTCGCTGGCTGGACCAGCATTTATTACCTTGAGTTGCTGCAGTCCATGTGCTGTAGGAACGCCCACAGCGCTGCTCGGAAGGGAGTTCCAGGATTTTGACCCAGGGACCATATAGCTCCAAGTCAGGATGTGTGTGGCTTGGAGGGAGCATACAACCATATGAATCAGAAGCAGGAGTACGCCATTTGGTCCTTCGAGCTTGCTCTGCCATTCAATAAGATACTGGCTGATCTGACTGTGGCCTGAACTCCACATTCCTGCCACATCCCTGATATCCTTTGACTCCCTTGTTAGTCAAGAACCTACCTACCTCTGCCTTAAAAATATTAAATGACCCTGTCTCTACTGTTCTCTGGGGAAGAAGGTTCCAAAGACTAACCACTCAGAGAGAAAAATTCTCCTCATCGCAGTCTTAAATGGGAGACCCCTTATTTTTAAACTCTGCCACCAAGTTCTAGTCTCTCCCACAAGGGGAAACATCCTTTCAGCATCCACCCTGTCAAGCTACCTCAGGGTCTTATTTGTTTTAATAAGATCGCTCCTCATTCTTCTGAACTCCAGTGGACACGGCTTAGCCTGTGCAGCATTTCTTCATAAGATAAACCCCCATTCCAGGTATCAGTTGAGTGAACTTTTCTCTGAACTGCTTATAATGCATTTATATCCTTTCTTACACGAGGAGACCAAAACTGTACACACACTCCAGATGTGGTCTTGCCAACACCCTGTACAACTGTAGCAAAACATCCTTATCACTATACTTCATTCCCCTTGCAATAAATGACAACTTTCTATTTGCCTTCCTAATCACTTGCTGTACGTAATACTAACTTTTTGTGATTCATATACCAGGACACCCAGATCCCTCTGCACCTCAATCTGCAATCCTTCTTAAGTAATATACTGCTTTTCTATTTTTGCCAAAGTGAACAAGTTCACATTTTCCACATTATACTCCATCTGCCAAATTTTTGCCCGCTCACTTAGCTATTTATATCCCTTTGCAGGCTCCTTATGTCCTCTTCATAACTTACTTTCCTATCTATCTTTGTGTCATCAGCAAAATTAGCAACAATACATTCAGTCCCTTCATCCAAGTCATTGATATAAATTGTAAATAATTGAGGCCCCAGTACAGATCCCTGTGGCACTCCACTCGTCACATCTTGCCAACCTGAAAATGACTCATTTATGACTACAAAACAAAAACAGAATTACCTGGAAAAACTCAGCAGGTCTGGCAGCATCGGTGGAGAAGAAATCAGTTAACGTTTCGGGTCTTCATGACCCTTCGGCAGAACTGAGTATAGTTAGGAGAAAAGTGAAATATAAGCTGGTCTAAGGTGGGGGGGGGCAGGGGGAGAGAGAAGTTGAGGGTGTGGTGATTGTGGAGATAAGCAAGCATTGATAGGAGCAGATAATCAAAAGATGTCACAGACAAAAGGATCAAAGAGGTGTTGAAGGTGGTGATATTGTCTGAGAAAAGTGCTAATTAAGAATGGAAGACACTTGATTAGCACTTTTCTCAGACAATATCACCACCTTCAACACCTCTTTGATCCTTTTGTCTGTGACATCTTTTGATTATCTGCTCCTATCACTGCTTGCTTATCTCCACAATCACCACACCCTCAACTTCTCTCTCCCTCCGCCCCCCCACCTTAGACCAGCTTATATTTCACTTTTCTCCTAACTATACTCAGTTCTGCCGAAGGGTCATGAAGACCCGAAACGTTAACTGATTTCTTCTCCACCGATGCTGCCAGACCTGCTGAGTTTTTCCAGGTAATTCTGTTTTTGTTTTGGATTTGCAGCATCCGCAGTAGCTTTTAGCTTTTTGTTTTTATCATTTATGACTACTCTCTGTTTCCTGTTAGCTAACAAATCCTCTGTCCATGCTAATATGTTACCCCCTACACCATGAGCTCTTATTTTGTGTAGTAACCTTTTGATTTGGCAGTTTGTCAAATGCCTTCTGGAAGTCTAAGAACAGCAGATCCACAGGTTCCACTGTATCCACGTTGTTTGTTGCTTCCTCAAAGAGCTCCAATAAATTAGTCAAACGTGATTTCCCTTTCACAATCATGTTGTCTCTGCCTGATTGCATTGAGATTTTTTAAGTGCCCTGCTATGACCCCCTTAATAATAAATTCTAACATTTTCCCAATGACAGACGTTAAGCTAACTGGCCTGTAGTTTCCTGCTTTCTGTCTCCCTTCTTTCTTAAACAGAGGAATCACATTTGCTATTTTCCAATCTTGTGGGACCGTTGCAGAATCTAGTGAGTTTTGGAAAATTAAAACGAATGCATCTGTCTCAGTAGCCACTTCCTTTAAGAGCCTAGGATGAAGTCCATCAGGACCTGGGGACTTGTCAGCCTTTAGTTGTAATAATTTTCTCAGTACTCTTTCTGTGATTGTTTTAAGTTCCCCTCTCCCTTTCACCTCCTGAATCACATTTATTTCTGGGATGTTATTTGTATCCTCTTCAGTGAAGACAGACGCAAAATATCCATTCAGTCTGTCTGCCATTTTTCCATTACTAATTCCCAGACTCACTCTCTAGAGGACCAATGCTCACTTTACTTTTTTTCACCTTTTCAAATACCTGTGGAAACTCTTACTAACTGTTTTTATGTTTCTGGCTACACATTCGAGTGCAAAATGTAATGTTAAAAAATGTTAATGTCAAATAATCCATTTGCCAAAGTTTGTAAAAGAATTCTCATAGCACTATACATGACCATACTTGTCGCTGTACTGACATGCTGGCAAAACACCACACATTTCAAAGGAATGTTTTTATTTCTGTAATTTCTTTAGCGAGCAATTTAGTCATGGAACAATGGGCATTCTTCCAACTATCTTTAAAAGTATTCTGATACCAAGATTGCTTTTCCTGCAGATTATGGAATCAGCTTTATGTTTTAGCTTGATTTATGTTCCCCCTTTTGTGTTCACTGTATACAGCCACTGACTAGGACAATACAAATAATTTATTATGATCTAAGGTTAGGTTAAGAAACATTTGTGCATCATTTTTTCTTAGCCTCTTTAATTTTCTTTCCCCAATTATGCCTCTGGCGTTAAAGTAATTTAGAGTCTTGGAGAAATGTATGATTTTTTTTTCAGAGAATGAAATGTCGAGCAAGAAAAATAATAAATTCTAGAGAATAACAGAGAATCTTTACCCACGTCTCAAAATACTTTAGGACTTCTAACACATATCTGAATACCTGTAAACTTTTGAACATTAGGATTTGATTGATTTTTAAATTAAATGTCTATTTGTCAAAGTTTTAACAAAGGCTTCTGATACTTTGGATGAATGGACACGCACTGTAATAGTTTACCGTAATATTAGTCATCTAATAGCTAAAGAACCAAATTGAAAGCCACTTGAAATGCAGCTGATGAAATATTCAATTTTTGTATTGATTTTGGAGAGTTATAATGTAGCTTACAACTAAAATGGTACTACAGTATTGGCAGCAGTTGTACACCAGGAAAGTTGAGACAATACCTGTGTTTAGTGAGCTGATCCAAGTTGTATTAAAATTCTCATTCTTGTGTTCAAATTCCTCCATAGCCTTGCCACTCCCTATATCTGTAACCTCCCCTCCAGCCCTACCACTCTCCAATGCTGGCCTCTTGTGCAGACTCCACTTCATTCACCCCACAATTGGTGACTGTGCCTTCAGCTGTCTAGGTCAGTGGTTCTTGAGCTTTACTTAATTGCACGCTCCCCTCTAGATCTACCATTTGCCTGTGTACCCTTCCCAGCATACACATTTAATATTTTAACAACCTTAATGCCTAAGTCTTGAACAAAATGTACAAATTATAATACAGGCATGCAACTAAACCAATAGCTTAGTGGTACTAAATTGCCATTAATGTGATGGATGAGGTTTTTGGTTTGAGCATAGGTGCTTTAGGGTAGAAATTTGTCTTGGGCTGGGGCGTGAAATGGTTGGTATCAGATGTGCCGCTGATTACACGCAGTGACTGTTATTCAGTTCTATTTGTGCAGGGTGAGTTTCTACCCCATAATGGTGTGTTAGGTGATGGTTTGAGTCATAAGTTGTCCAATAAATTGGTTGCTGAAGCATAATGACACATTTTGTGCGTTGTACCGTTGGGTGAACTAACCTTTGGTTAGCCCTTTGTCACTGTCAATTATCCACCCCCAAGTATCCTCCCTCTTCACTTCATTCAGTCGCAGTTTTATGAATTGTTGTCAATGATCTGACTATGGGAATATTCTCTCAATGTCAGCTGTCACTAAACACCATGCTGTAAAAATAGATAAAGATGAAAATGGCAGCTATAAACTCTGCTCCTTTATGATCATACAATACAGAAGACGACCATACTAAAGTCCTTGCTATTTATATATAACAAAAAAAGCAATGATTGTAATATCAAGCCCTGGGGGGGCCCAAAGCATCCTTGACTTGAGTCAGAAAAACACCTGTTCACCACTACTCTGTGGCTTCTGCTTCTTAGCCAATTTTGTACCAAAGTTATAACGATCCCTTTAACCCTGAGCACTTCTATTTTCTGAATAAGTCTGTTATGTATTACTTTTATTAAATGTACTTTGAAAGTCTGTGGAATAGAGACGTGTGAGGTGGCACAAAACAGGCAGGGTCAGATTGGGTCAGCAGCCCACTATGCGCAGCACCTGATATTCAGTTGCATTGCAGTCAACGGAATTAAATATCGAGGGCTGCATAGAATGTATGCCTCTTTGGTACCGTGTGTTTTGTGCTACCACCTGAGACATGTTTCTAGCCCCACTTGCACAACATCTATAGCACTACTTTCATCAATCCTCATTGCTATTTCATCAAAGAATTCAGTCAAGTTAGTCAGACATGACTTGCCTTGAACAATTCCCTGCTGGTATCCCTTATTAGCCCGTGCTTCTCCACTACTGATTTCGGCCCCCTTTCCAGCCACTCAGACTAAAGTAAACTATGTGAATCCTTACCATTCTATTTGATACCGAGCTGAATTTTAAACCTCAGAACCTAACTATCACCAACACCACCTATTTTCATTTTCAGCTGTGCAGCATTGCTGCCAGTCTGCCACTGAAAGTTTTATCCATTCTTTGTTATCCATAGCCTTGATTATTTCAATGCCCTCCCATCCTCCAAAAAAATGCCACTTGTCCAAATAACAGCAACCTGGATCCTGTTCTGCACTAAGCCCCATTCACCCATAATTTGCCTAACAAGTCCTTGTTGCCCAACATTTTAAATTTAAATTACTAATTTCTGTAAAATTCTTTCATGGCCTTGCTGAACCCTATCTCTACAACGTCTTCCAAGTCTTGTATTCCCTCCCACGGTACTCTTCGTCCTCTGATTCTATTATTTTTTAATAACAACTTCTTCCCTTAACTTCACCAGCAGTGCTTTCTTTTTTGGCATTAGCTCCACTCTCTGCCTAACCTCCTTCTCATGTCCACCAGTCTCTACTCCTGTAAAAGTCTTCTCAAAACCCATCTATTTGATCATCCATTGCCAATCTCTCCCTCGATGACACACATGTCTTTTGCTTCCAACTTCTAGTTGTGAAGTTTTTTTGGGACTTTTTTAATGTTAAAGGTGTTATATGAATGCAAACTTCTGTTTAAACTGGCTATTCAGACTTTTTTGTTCTTTCTGTACACAAATCAATTGAACCTTTTCCATCAAGTCAATGCTCCTTTAATTATTGGCACCATCAGGCAAACATTTATATGAAATGTAAATGATATATTTCATTAATGGACTAGTAAGGATGTGCAGATTTTCTGATTCTATGATATTGAGAGTTCAACTTCTTTTAAGAAGCAGAAGTATAAAAACTCTGAATTTCTAACCTAAATTGGTGAATTTTTCAGCAGTCTCCCAGCCCGCACCATATGGTCTGAGAAACAGCCAGCCTTGCTGGCTGTGTCTAGTGCTTTTGTGCGGGACCCTGGAAGAACCAAGCTTCTTTCTAGGTGCAGAGACTCTCCATAGGGTGACCAACATTCTCATCCTTCCCCAGAGGAGCTAGCCCAGAGACATGGGGTTTCCTGGAGCTCATGATTGGCGGATTAAGATCAGTGGACTGGAGCAGTTGTCCCACTTACTCCGCCAGACCACAGAAGTCCATTTCCAGCCAGGCGTCCCATGCTCTCAGGCAACTACTAACAGTCAGTGTGTTGTCTTGCTTCTCTAGGCAAAAGGCTAGGTAAGTTTGGGGAAAGGTCTCCTCTGCCCAAGTGATACAATGCTTCAGGTGACCCTGCCAGCTCCAAGTAGTTTGGAAGTGGACAGGTCCTCTGTGGAGACCTCTGATCTGTGCTAGGAAGCTCACATCGACGGCTGGGGGATCACTGGTGACCAAATGGCACAGAAACCTGCCTTCCTGGGTCAAATCCACCAGCCCATTCCTGTGCTATGCTACATGCCCTTGTATTTGAGAAAAATGCAACTGACACACCAAACGTCCACAGGAAGTATTCTAAATTTTCAGATCTTTATACACACATGCATTGAAAAATTAATGAACTAACAAAAAAATGAGGAAAAAAATTGGGTAAATGTTTGCATTGGGCCTTAAATCCACCACTAGACAATTTCTCCTGCGTATCCCCACAGGGTGGCCTCGGTCCTAAGTTCTGGTATTCGCTCCCTAAACCTTTCTGCCTAACCACCTCCTTTAAGGTGCTCCTTAAAACTTAAATCTTTGACCAAGGTTTTGCCTGTACTAATGTATTCTCTAACTTGGTGTTCAATTTTTGTCTGATTACGTTCTTGTGAAGATTCTTGGGATGTTTTAATATGTGAAAAGTACAATATAAATGCAAGTTGTTGTTTTTTGTTGTCTTTTGTTTGTGCTTAATTCTGACCTTAGCTGGAGGTTGTAACGATTGAGCTCAGGGGTATTACAGAGGAGCAAACGGAACTAGAGCTCCTGCTCACAATTATTACCCACTGTTTGACGTGAGTATGTGAATGTTCGTTGAAGATGGGATTGGGCTTATCTTGCTGGACATGCGTGGCCAAATAGTTTTCTGATACTTGCCAAGGCAAAAATATGAACAGTCCTCTTGGCCAGAAGTAGTGTAGGAGGTTTTGTAGAGGTTTTGAGAAGCATGAAAGTCACTTGACACACAAGCAAAGAGTAAGAAAATTGCTTGACACAAGTTGTATGCTGAAGTGACAAATTGAAAACTGAGTTGTGAGTTCCTGTGAAATGACAGCAGAAAGCGCATTTCAAAGAAGCATTAGCTAATGCTAGAAAAAAGAAAAGCTTGCCTTTATTTAGAATCTTTTATGACTTCAGGACATCCGAGTGCTTTACAGTCAATGAAGCGTAGTCACTGTTTTCAAGTAGGAAGTGCAGCCGCCAATTTGCCCCACAAGCAGTAGTTAATTAAATGTCCGGATAATCTTTTCTTTTTAAACTGATATTGGTTGAGAGAGAAATTTTAGTCAGGGCATGAGGTGAAACACTTTTTAAAAAAAATTAATCATTCATGGGATGTGGGCTTCGCTGTCTGGGCCAGCATTTATTACCCATCCCTAATTGCCCTTAAGAAGGTGGTGGTGAGCTGCCGTCTTGAACCGCTGCAGTACATGTGGTGTAGGTACACCCACAGTGCTGTTAGGAAGGGAGTTCCAGGATTTTGACCCAGTGACAGTGAAGGAACAGCGATATGTTTTCAAGTCAGGATGGTGAGTGACTAGGAGGGGAACTTCCAGGTGGTGGTGTTCCCATCTATCTGTTGCCCTTGTCCTTCTAGATGGTAGTGGTCATGGGTTTGGAAGGTGCTGTCGAAGGAGCCTTGGTGAATTTCTGCAGTGCATCTTGTAGATGGTACACACTGCTGCTACTGTGCGTCAGTGGTGGAGGGAGTGAATGTTTGTGGATGTGGCGCCAATCAAGCGGGGGGGGGTTGCTTTGTCCAGGATGGTGTCAGGCTTCTTTAGTGTTGTGGGGGCTGCACTCATCCAGGCAAGTGGGGAGTATTCCATCACACTCCTGATTTGTGCCTTGTAGACAGTAGACAGGCTTTGAGGAGTCAGGCGGTGGGTTATTCGTCACACGGTTCCTAGCCTCTGACTTGCTCTTCTTCGAAAAGCACTGTGGAATCTTTTGCCTACCTGAGGCAGCAGACTGGTTTAATATCATCTGAAACAATGCACCACTCCCTCAATACTGAACTGCTGTGTCAGCCTAGATTTTAAACCTACTACCTCATGACTCAGGTAAGAGTGCTACTGCTGGGCCACAGCTTGACACTTTAAAAATGACTAAAGGATTTGTACTCATGGAAATGTAGGGCTATGAATTAGTTTGCGTTGTTGTCAATGGCGGTCCTGTAATTTGAGGATGATGTATACTTAGGGTTGCATGTTTCTGCCATGGGTCTTCATGTGACAGAACAGACCAATTCTCAACCCACAGATCCTTGGGTGCATGGGGCAGGGTGTCTCACGAGGTAGTAGGATCCGGAGTGCAGAATTTGCTTCCTTTTCTTTCTTTCTCTGCCACCACTCTGCCTCGTCATTAAGGCATTGGGACATGATGCAGCTTGATGGGTAAATTATCACTATCCTGAATAATTAGTAGCAAGCCGCTGCCAGTCATTAATGTTGATGCTGCCGTGCTTCAAGGAGAGCTTCAGATTGCCTTTGAAGTGTTTTCTTTGCCCGCCCTGGAACGTTAGCCATTTGAGAGTTGAGAGAACAGGATTTGGTGGGGGAGATAGTTTTTGGTCATCTGGACTCAGTGACCAGTCCATCAAAGTTGATTTTGCAGGCGTTTTTCCTGAATTCTTGAGTACCTAACTTCAAGAAAGACACTAACTTTTGTCTGATGCTCTTCTTATTGGATCCGGAGAATGTGGTAGAGGCATTGCTGATGGAATTTGCTGAACGCTCTTGTGTTGCTGATACACAATCCAGGCCTTACTGCAGTACAGGAGCATGGTGACGACAACTGCTTTGTACACTAGGACTTTTTTTGATTCGCAGAGGTCTTTGTTATCAAACACTTGCTTCTGTAGTTTGTAGAAGGCTGAGCTGGCGCAGTGTTGGATCTCATCATCAATGGTGGCCTTTTGAGAGAGGTGGCTGCTGAGATATAGAAAGTATTCAACATATTTCAAATGTCATCTTCAACATATATGGGAGGTGGAATATTTGGCTGACCAGATGTTGGTTGATATGAGTTTTGTTTTGGCAACATTCAAGGTCAGGCAGAGTTTCTTGTGTGTAGAATTGAAGAGATTGAGAGTGACTTGCAAATCTGGTGCAGAGTGGGCAACGACGCTGCTGACATCTGCAAACTGTAGACCATGTATATCTATGGTGGTCAGTTTAGAGCCACATCAAAGCAGTACTAAATGAGATTAGTTAGGTAGGTCAGGTGTTTCTCACGTGTCGGTGCAGACTCGATGGGCCGAAGGGCCTCTTCTGCACTGTGAGATTCTGTGATTCTGTAAATAGACTACATAGACTTCCCATTTGCAGCCTGCCCCACGGGTCACTACCTGCATGAGCCATACTTGGTGTGGCAATGCTATCAATGAGAAAACCCATGTGGCAACAGAGGTAATGGCTGACAGTGCTGTCTGTACATAGGAACTGATGAAGTCTGCCTGATGCTGCTTTGAAGAGATGCTATGTAAATTATTATTTTTTTCTCCGTATTTTTCTCAAAAAAGGACCTTGTATTCGGTCTTTTCCTGGCTGGCTATCTTTTCCATTATACTTTATTTGAACACTAATTTAGAGTTACCCCTCTTGCTTGCCAGCTTCCTGGATATTTACATGTTCTGGCCATTTGTTACTGCTATCAGATAAATGCTGTTAGGGTAAATTAATTGGCCTAATACGAAGAGGGAATAATTGTCCATTGATGAGAAAATTGCTTCAGCGGCCAAAAACAATTTGTGTATGAGACAACTGAGTTAGAATTTATTTAATTAACGTGTATAAGCCAGTTTTGTTTTCCTTTGAGATACATTATTCTAAAATGTAATGTCTGAGCTCTCCTTAAAACTTTCTGTCATTTAAATTAAAAATAGTTTCATCCCAGTTTTCTCCCATTCACTGCTTCTCAGGCACTAGTAGCTCGCTCATACTTGATCTGAGTGGTTGTTTGCAACTGAGTGTATGCAGTGAGTGTTGGGTTGTTGCAAAGAAGCCTGATCCTGCCCTTTACTGTCTGTACAGTTTCAGCAAAGGGATGGTGAATCACTGGCAGTGAACAGAAGTGAGTGTACTTTCTTTCCCCTCCTGCAACCTGAAGACAATTGTATCACTCGTGACCTCACTTAACAAGGCAATTTCAGCATAGACTAAGGATGGAATCTAGGATCCTCCTGGTTTTTGTGAATCTTATACATGCATGTGTGTGTATGCATATTTGGATGGCCTCTTGAGCATCCTCAATTTTATTTGCTCCACCAATGGTGACTCTGCCTTCAGCTGTTGAGGCCCTAAGCATTGGAATTCCCACCCTAAACCTCTGCATCTCACTTTCCTCCTTTAAGATATCCCTTAAAACCTATGTCTGTAAGCAAGCTTCTGGTCACCTATGGTAATATCGCCTCCTGTAGGTTGGTGTCAAATATTATTTTATTACTCTCCTCTGAAGTGTTTTAGAGCTTTATATTATGGTAAAGGTGATATACAAATGCAAGTTGTTATTGCTGTTTTGCTAATTACCTAAAATTTATGCCAATGAAAGGTGCTATACAAATGCAATGATTTGCTTTCTTTTAATGTTTTGGCACTGACCCGGGAGTGGGTTAACTTGCCGGCGAAGGGATTGATACTTGGGCCTTGTATTATATAGCTCTGTGTCTATCTGTGGGTGCATCCAGCCACTGAGCCATGATGGGAAGCTAGTTGTTTATTGTGTATGTTTTCTCTTTAATTAAAAAAAAAACAAATTATTTTCCTCCCTGCAGGAATTGGGATGGGTTTCACTCTTGTCTACTTTCATTGGACCAGAAAGGGAATCACAGTGCCATCTCATCACAATGCCATCTTTCAATAAGTTGTGTATTATGAAATAGCATCTGTATCAAGAGATTCCCAAAGGCTTTTTTGGAAAAGCACCCCTCCCACTTTGGGAATTCCTATCCCGTGTGCAGCCCCATTTTAAGAAACACTGTTTTTGCACAATCAATGTTTGCGCAGAAGCAACTGCTTCAGTATGTTTGTCACGATTGCTGTTTTCTTCTGTTACTTTGCACTTGTAGGTCTTAATCTGAAGCTTAATCATATCATCGGAAGTGGTAGGCTGGAAAGTTTTTCGGACTTGCTTCTCCTTCAGTGGTAGTGCAGTGGAAACGTGCAGATCCAAAGAATTTCCTGTCCTGCCTGATAACCTCATCTTCCCCCAGTTTGGGAAACTGCATAATTCCATTTGTTGTTTCTACTGTTTTTTAAAAAAAAGCAATGTATTTATTTAAATATATCTCTTGTTTTTCGATTCCCCCCCCGCCCAGTGGAAGATAATTCCGACGCTTTTCTTTTGAACTCTGGTCAATTCTTTATTCTCCTCTGCAGCTGGATGGTGCTATGGGATGGAAGAAGCAGAACACAACAAGTACGTGTTACAGCTTAAGGATGTTTTTGACAGCTGCGACACTACAGGGACTGGATACCTGGACAGGGAGGAGCTGACTGAGCTGTGCCAAAAGCTTCATCTGGAGGCTCAGATCCCTCTTCTACTGCAGACGCTTTTGGGCAGCAACCATCATGGCAGGGTAAGCATTTCACTGTATTTAAATACATACATATGTCACAGCCTGTTCCTCCAGGTGGTGATAAGACCTTTATGCTTTGCGTGCATGAATCCAACTTTGAAATATGTATTTTTAGAATGGAGGTGCCCTGTGCCTATGGTTGGAGAGGAGGGGTGTTGAGGGTACACTCATGGATATAGAGTCATATAATCCTAGAGTACTGAAGATCTACCTTCCTATTCCTTGTCAGTTTTCAATTACGCATTCAATTTTGTTTCATTCCAAGTTACTATTCATTATGCTCTCCACCATCCTTTCAGCCAGTCTAATCAAGATCATTAAAAAAAAAACTCCTAATTTCCTCTCTGGTTCATATACTGTATACCAAAATGTTATTTTCTGAAAGAAATTTTTCTAATTTGCATTATTCAGGGACTCGGCAGAGAGAGGCTGATCCTGTTGAGGGCTGAGATGGGAGATCTCTGGTTGTGGTAGTGGAGAGGGAGCACCTGTAGAGGGTGAAGAAAGACCAACTAAGTTTGGTCCAGAGACATGCTGTTGCGGTGGCTGGGAGGAAAGAGAAGGGATCCTGTTGTGTGAAGTTTTCAGAAAAATGTAAACTGTGTAAAAAGTTTCATGTTTAAAATTCCAAACTTGTGGAAACAAGATATATATTGGTCAGTGTTGATGTACAGAACATATATCACTTGTGGTAATGCCTCCACTTGTGATTATGTGCTCAGTGCCATTCTGTAAATCGCTGGTCTGATACATACAGATATAGAGAGAATGTGATCACGTGGGTGTGGGTGGGTGGGTGTGTGTGTGTGGGGGTGGGTGGGTGTGTGTGTGTGTGTGGGTGACGTCAGTAGTTCATTCCCCTTATTTTCTTCCAAAAAGTAACTGGTGCTATTGAAATTTTCAGGTAAATTTTGAGGAGTTTAAAGAAGGATTTGTTGCTGTGCTATCTACCAGTATTGACCTCAGTATTTCAGAAGATGAGAGCAGTTATTTAGAACCAGGTAAGTACAGTCTCCTTTACATATATTTTAGTTTAATTTACCCTCCAGGTAAGAGTGGATCTGATTTTCCATCATTTAACATAGTAAAACATTGTTAAAATTTGTTGGTGTAACAAGTATAAATGACCTAAGACTGGGCACCTATGAATATAAGAAGGATAATACCTGCAATACTGCCCATCGAGCCTCCTCTGCCATTCAATATAATCATGGCTGATCTTGTCTTAAACTCCACTTTCCCGCCTGGTCATCATATCCTTTGATTCCCTGAGAGATCAAAAATCTGTCTATCTCAGCCTTAAATATATTCAATAGTGGTGCATCCACAACCCTCTGGGGTAGAGAATTCCAAAGATTCAGAACCTTTGAGTGAAGAAATTTCTCCTCATCTCAGTCCTGAATGATCAGCCCCTTATCCTGAAACTGTGCCCCCTTGTTCTGGATCCCTAGCCGGGGAAACAACGCCCCAGTATCTACCCCGTCAAGCCCCTTCATAATCTTGAATATTTTAATGAGATCATTTCTCATTCTTCTAAACTGTTGAGAATATGGAGCCAATTTACCGAGCCTCTCATCATGGGACAACCCTCTCATCCCACAGACCAACCTAGTGAACCCTCACTGTACTGCCTCCAATGCAAGTATATCCTTCATTAAGTCTGAAGATCAAAATAGCACACTCTAATCCAGGGGTGGCCTTAACAAAGCTCCGTACAATTGTAGCAAGTCGTCTTTATTCCTGTACTCCAATCCCCTTGCAATAAAGGCCAACATGCTGTTTGCTTTCCTAATTGCTTGGTATATCTGCATGCTAACTTTTTTGCGTTCCTTGCACGAGGACACCCAAGTCTCCTTGAACATCAACATTTACAAGTTTCACACAATTTTAAAAAAATTGTGCTTTTGTGAATAATCTCTCACTTCCCCACATTAGACTCCATCTGCCACCTTGTTGCCAACTCACTTAACCTGTCGATATCTCTTTGCAGCCTTTTTGTGTCCTTACAGCTTGCATACCCATCTAGCTTTGTATCGTCAGCAAACTTAGATACATTACTCTGTCTCTTCGTCTAAGTCACTAATATAGATTGTAAATAGCTGAGACCCAGCATTGATCCTTGTAGCACTCCACTAGTCATAGCCTTCCAACTTGAAAATGCCCCATTTATCCCTACTCTCTGCTTCCTGTTCGTTAATCATTCCTCTGTCCATGCTAATATGTCACCCTCAACTCCAAGAGCCCTTATCTTACGTATTAACCTTTTGTGTGGCACCTTATCGAATGCCTTTTGGAAATCCAAATATACTACACCTTCTGGTTCTCCTTTATCTACCCTACTAGTTACAACCTCAAAACTCCACTGAGTTTGTCAAACATAATTTCCCTTTTGTAAAACCATGTTGACTTGTTCTGGTCATATTATGATTTTGCAAGTGCATTGTTAAGACTTTCTTAATAATAGATTCCAGCATTTTCCTGATGACTTAGTCAAACTGGCCTGTTCCCTGTTTTCTCTCTCCCGGCTTTCTTGAATAGCGGTGTTACATTTGATAGTTTCCAATCTGCTGGGGCCTGTTCTAGAATATAGGGAATTTTGGAAAATCATAGCCAGCACATCCACTATCTCTTCAGCTACCTCTTTTAGAAACTGAGGATGTAGGCCATCAGGTCCTGGGGATTTGTCAGAATTTAGTCCCTTGAGTTTCTCCAGCACTTTTTCTCTGCTGATATTAATTACCTTAATTTCCTCACTCTTATCATCCCCTAGGTTACCCCTATTTCTGGTATGTAACTCATGTCTATCTTCACAGTAGAAGACATTAAAATATTTGTTCAATGTCTCAGCCCCGTGATAATTTCTCCAGTACCTGCTTCTACTTTACTTTACTCTCTTTTTATATACTTGTAAAAGCTCTTAATTTTTTATATTCCTGGCTAGTTTACTGTCATATTCCATTTTTTCCCTTTTTATCAAGTTTTTGGTGGTCCTTTGTTGGTTTCTAAAATGCTCCATATCCTCAGACACACTACCATTATTTGCAGCATTATAAGCCTCTTCTTTTAATCTAATACTATCCTAAACCTCTTTAGTAAGCCACAGATGGATCAGTCTTGCTGAGTTTTTATTTTTCAGTGGAATGTATTTTTATCGATCATTTTGAATAGTTTCTTTAAATGTTTCCCACTTTTTGCTTACTGCCATATCTTTTAGCCTATTTACCCAGTCAACTTTAGCTAGCTCTCTCCTCATTTCTATGTAATTGGTTTTGTTTAAGTTTTAAGATCCTTGTCTGTGGTTGGAGTATATTGTTTTCAATGTGGAATTCAGTTGTATTATGATTGCTATTTCCCTGTGGATCTTTTACTTTGGCATTATTAATTAACCCTGCCTCCTTGCACAATACTAGTTGTAAAATCCCTACCTCTGGTTGGTTCCACAACATATTCCTCCAGGAAACTGTCATAGAAGCATTCTACAAACCCATCTTCCAGACCACCTTTGCCAATTTGACTGATCCAGTCTACATGAAGATTAAAGTCCCCCACAACTATTATATTGCCTTTGTTACAAGCTCCAATATTTTCTCTGCCCTGTCCGATAGTATAATTACTGTTAAGGGCCCTATAAACTATTCCCACCTGCGTTTTCTGACCCTTGTTATTCCCAATCTCTACCTATACTGATTCTACTTTCGTATTTTCTAAATCAAGATGCTTTCTCACTCATGTTCTTTATATCATCCTTTATTATCAGAGTACCCCTCCTCCTCTTCCATTCTTAATGGGAAAAATCTACCTGAATTGGCCAACAGCTATTTTTCAACAGTGCCTGCTTTACAAATTTCCCATGTCTATCTTGGAGGATCCCAGATCACGTTGTCCCTCTGACTGCCAGCTTGCATTCTGTTGCTTGGAACAATATAGTTAGGGGGGTTTGCTGTACAAACTTCATCATCTTTAATTAATGTAAAAGAGCTCTGTGCTTGATAATAGAACTCCCCTGTTGACATTAAGCATCAGGTAGCAGATAGCATATGTAGAGCGAAGCTCCCAATTCTGGTTGAATAGTCTGTCTTGATAACAATCTCAGAAGAGCATCAGTGCATTTTTTTTCCATTCTCTACTGACCATCCCTGTGGCCCTCTAACTGGGTGGTATAGATTTATTTCTATATTGAGGATCCACTGGAGCACTGCTCAAGCTCATTGCCCTTAACAATACAGTTTTTCTCTTGAAGAGTCCTGCTTCACCATGTCATGCAGAATTTGGTGATGCTTTGTGTTTTGGTTCCTGTTGCCTATTTTACCCATGTTAATGGCTTCTAAAAGACTAACCCATGTATCATCTTAGTTTGATTAGGGTCATAGGATTTAGGAGCAGGAGTAGGCCATTCAACCCTTTGAGTCTGCTCTGTCAATTAATAAGATCATGGCTGATTTGGTTGTGGTCTTGACTCCACTTTCCGGCCTGCCACCCTTGACTCCCTTGTCTACCAAAAAATTTATCTAATTCAGCCTTGAATAAATTCAATGACCCAGCTTCCACTGTTTTCTGGGGAAGAAAATTCCACAGACTAACAACCCTCTGCAAGAAAAAAATTCTCCTCTTCTCTCTCCTAAAAGGGAGACCTCTTATTGTCTCCCATAGTTCTAGTCTCCCCCACAAGAGGAACATTCTCCCAGTACCTACCCTATCAAGTCCCCTCACCTCTCATTCTTCTAAACTCCAGTGGGGAAAGGCCCAACATGTTCAACCATTCTTCATAAGATAAGCCCATCATCCCAGCTGGTTAGCACTCTTGCCGCTAAATGAAAAGGTTTAGGGTTCAAGCCCCACTCCAAGCCTTTAAGAAATAATCTCAGCTGACACTTCTGTGCAGTACCGAGGGAGTCTTGCGCTTTTCAAAAAGCCATCCTATGGATGACCCATTATACTCAGTTCCAGCGATTTAGATTGAACTTCTTCAATGGATAGATCCGCTTGCCATTTATCCAACAATGAACAACTCCCTAAAAAGGATGGATTGGTCATTCCTCAATATTTGAGTTATCTTGCTATGCTCAAAATATCAGCTGTGTTGCTGGCAGTAATTGGAAAAGAAAATAAGTTATTGCATTTTGGGACTTTTATGAGACGCAAGCTACTTCTCTGTCTTCATTCAAAGAAAAATGACTTTCAAATCTATAATAATCCTAATCATTTGAATTGTAGCCACAAACATAACATAACAACAACAACAGAGCTGGCTACTGTTGCCCACAGGATATTGCATATACTGAATTCTCAATTTATAAATCCACAAGTCCCTGGAGTAAAGTTTGAATCAACGAGCTTCCGACTCGGAGGTGAGAATGCTGCCCAGCTGTGCTAGGCTGATACTTGGATTTGAATCAGAAACTGTTGATAGGGAACAGAAACTAAACTTCTTTCATTAGATGCTCTGTCTTGTAGTCACCTTTTTGAAAAAGAATTTCAATGCTTCTTCTTCTTCTTCATACTTTTTGCTTTAAAAGAAATGATGATTGAATGACAATTCAGATCTGTAGTGCTGAATTCCTTGTTGGCTACTTGCATACAGATAAGACACATTTCCTGCGTACTCCATGTCAATTATTGCTAAGTTTACTGAATCTTTGCCAAATTGGGATTAAACTTTCAGAGAATATGGCTTAAGAGTGTGACTGCAGGAGTAACAACAACTTGCATTTATGTATCTTTTTAATGTAAACAATTCAGTATTTTACAGAGGCACAAGAGAGAAAGTAATGGACGTTGGGCCAAAGGCGAAGAGATTAGGAGTGATGATAGGAGGTTGTAAAGTCAGGAACTCGGCTGGAGTTATGGCAGCATGTCAGGATTTTGAACAGCCTGGCTCGTTGTGAGACTGTGGTTGGCGAGATGGGGTATCGAAAGTGAGAATACAATTAATTTGATTTCTTGATAATTCACTGGAGGAAATGCATTAATCTGAGACTGGAGGTCAGACAATCAGCCTGACTGAGGTAGTGGAGAAATACAGCTAGGTTGTGCTCTGAACTTCTTCATTGTACTTGTGGGTTGGGTCGTTGGGGGGGAGTGGGGAGAGAGTCGGGTGGGCAGTGGGCAGGTCGGTCAGGGTGGGGGTTGTGAGAGATCAGGGAGTGAGTGGGGGTCGGGGAGGTTCAGGTGGTCAGTGGGGCGGGGGGGGGGTTGGATGGTCGGTGGGGGGATTTGGATGGTCATTGGGGGGGGGGGTCGGGTGGTCAGCTGCGGGGAATGGGGGTCATGGTCAGTGGGGAGGGACGGTTGGTGGTGGTCAGTGGGGTGGGGTCTGTCAGGAGGATTGATTTGGGGGTGGGATGTCGGTCAGGGGGCGCCGGTGGTCTCTGGTGGGTGTCGGTGGGGAGGTAGTCTGGGGGTGGTGGTCAGTGGTGGAGAGGGGGGTGGTCAGGTGGCTGGGGGCGCCAGGTGTTCAGGGGGGTCCCATGGGGGGAGTCGGGGGTGGGGTGTGGGGAGACGCGTCAGGTGGGGGGGTCACCCATTGGGGGTTGTGGGGGTCAGTAGTTAGAAGTGGTTTTAATTCTTCTAATTTTTCCTGGGTAACTATCACTAAAAGACAGTCAGAACTATTCGATGTTTACTATTTAAATCGTACTATCAGATGGTTCCAATTACAGGACAATCGCCCGACAGAAGCTTGAACCTCCTGGGCAATCATTAACCTAGGGACTTCAGGGTGTTGGTGGGGGGCTCCCCCAGAGCATCTTAGGGGTACCCCGCCCCCAGTTATGATGCCCCGGATGAGGGTTGGAGGTTTTGAAAGGAAAGGGGTTAATGCCTGAGTTGAGGAAATGATTGACAATGTCAGCTAGCATGAGGCTAGGAAAGGAAGTTGGATGGCCAGTGGCTTAGTAGGAATGGGGCTCAGGTGCTGGGAGTAGGTTGGCCTGGTGGTCTTTGGGAAACAGCAGGGGCAGCTCAACAAATGTTCTCTCTGACTGGTGAAGTCAATGAGCACCTTGAGAGTGGGAGGCAGGGGAGAGGTGTTGTTCATTTAAAGGTAATTTCATGTAAAGTAAGTGAAAGCTGAGGAAAGTAAGTGCATTGTTGAAGGCAAGTGATAATTATGTTAAATTGAGACAGTATCTACATTCAACGTCATGAAGTCCAAAAACTCTTTTTGCTCAATATTTGGCTATTGTGCTCTGGTTTTAAACCATGAATACACACAATGATTACCAATCAGTAACAGGGAAATAAGTCCCTTGTATAAAATGTTTAATTGTGAGCTATAAATGTGGGGATATTTTAAATTGCATTTACTGTCACCCTATTTCAGTGTTATGTTGTGCAGAGCAGAATGCCTCAACTTCAGCCTCCCAATTTCTGCTGAATATATGATCTCGGCCTATACCGAAATGTGGTGCTATATTAGGTTTCAGCACTCTTAGACTAGGATGCATTTAAACACAGCTCCAATTTCTAATCTTTGTCTATGGTATCAGCTGTGGCTCAGTTGGTAGCACTCAGGCCTCTGAGTCAGAAGATTGCGATTTGAGCAATTTGAACACATAATCTATGTTGACATTCTACTTCGGTACTAAAGAAGTGTTGCACTTTTGGAGATGCCACCTTTGAAAGAGTCTTTAAACCAAGGCCTTCTCTGCTCTCCCCGGCAGATGCAAAATATTATGTGGGACTATTTTAAAGGGTGTCCTGGCCGATATTTATCTCTTAATGGGCATCCATTAAAACAGATTATCTGGTTATCAGCACATTGCCGTTTCTGAAATCTAACTGACCTCTGAAATGGCTTAGAAAGCTCCCGTAAAAGATCCCATGACACTATCCAGACGAAGAGCAGGGGAATCCTTCCCAGTGCCCTGGAAAATATTTATCCCCTGACCAACATCACAGTTGTATCAAAACTGCTGCTGAGCACCTTCACCACCCAGGCTACAACAGTTTGAAAAAGCTGCACATCAGCACCTTCGCGAGGGCAACTAAGGGATGTCAGTGGCACCCACATCTTACACATGATTTTTAGCTTCTAAGGGTGTCCAGTTTCAATGAAGCAGTCGGGCAGCGAGGAATCGATAACTCTAAGGGAAGAAAATTGATGAAGTAATCTCCCATTTCATCATGTTGAGTGTCAAATGTACGCATTTATTTTTGAGGCGGCACTATCTAAATATGTCAAATGATGAAGCTGTATGTCTTAAGTGATTAAAAAATATATATTAGTTAAAACAGCCTGATGGTAAAGAAAACGTTGTGTTTATATATTGCCTTTAATGATCCCTGTAATAATGTGGGAAAACACAGCAGCCAATTTTCACACTGCAAGGTTTCATAAACAGCCATAAGATAAAGACCAGATAACCTGTTTTTGTGACGTCAGTTAAGGGATAAATATTGGCCAGGACAGTGGGAGATCTCCCCTGCTCTTTTTCCAAGTAGTACCACAAGATTTTTTTTGCGTTAACGTTTCATCCCAAAGGCTTCGGCTCCAAAATTGGAGCACTCTCTCCAGCACTGCACTGGAGTGTCAGCTTGGATTTTGTGCTCAACCCTGTGGAATAAAACTTGAACCCACAACCTTCTATCTGGGTTCATATATGAGCATGAAGCAGTCACAATCTGAAGAGTTGGCACGGGCATTGAACAAAAAATAATTCTGTTTCGATAGGGAGAGAAAGTCAACGAATGGCTTTGACATTTCTCTCTAACCTCTTACTTGCCACCCACAGAATGATGTGAACTGCTACTTGCAACGAGTTGTCACATGCAATCTTGATTGAGAGATAAGAATGAGAACAAAAGTCTATATTTCCTTGTTCGTTTTATACTTGAAAACTCTATTTTGGCCGTTTATTTCTTAAGCAAGGACAATTTATGAAAGTTCCTGCATGAAAGGGTAGGAAACCTACAGGAATCCATTGTGCTCACATGGAAATTGAGGACTAATGGAAACCCTGGTCTGACTGGCAGTTAGTGAATTGGTTAACTCCCAGCTAATTTTAAGTGGTCAGAGGAATTATAACACTGGTTTGTTGACCCATTTTATTATTCCGTATTATGTTGAATTTTTGGAATGTAAAATGGAAATGTTCTAGTTGATTGTTTTTAAAAGCCCAGTTTCATTTTATTGTACTCCAGTTTGGTTATTTGGTTAAAATGTAACACAACTCCTTTGAGTTTGAAACTCAGCTCTTTGCATTTGCTTGAATATATAAGTTTCACAGAATCACAGTGTAGAAGAGGCCCTTCAGCCCATCGAGTCTGCACTGACACGTGAGAAACACCTGACCTACCTACCTAATCCCATTTACCAGCACTTGGCCCATAGCCTTGAATGTTATGATGTGCCAAGTGCTCATCCAGGTACTTTTTAAAGGATGTGAGGCAACCCGCCTCCACCACCCTCCCAGGCAGCGCATTCCACACCATCACCACCCTCTGGGTAAAAAAGTTTTTCCCCTCATCCCCCCCCTAAACCTCCTGCCCCTTACCTTGAACTTATGTCCCCTCGTGACTGACCCTTCAACTAAGGGGAACAGCTGCTCCCTATCCACCCTGCCCATGCCCCTCATAATTTTGTACACCTCGATCAGGTCGCCCCTCAGTCTTCTCTGCTCCAACGAAAACAACCCAAGTCTATCCAACTCTCTTCATAACTTAAATGTTTCATCCCAGGCAACATCCTGGTGAATCTCCTCTGCACCCCCTCCAGTGCAATCACATCCTTCCTATAATGTGGCGACCAGAACTGCACACAGTACTCCAGCTGTAGCCTCACCAAGGTTCTATACAACTTCAACATGAGCTCCCTATTTTTGTAATCTATGCCTCGATTGATAAAGGCAAGTGTCCTATATGCACCACCCCACTAACATGTCCCTCTCCTTCGGAGATCTATGGACACACACACCAAGGTCCCTTTGTTCCTCAGAACTTCCTAGTGTCAGGCCGTTCATTGAATAGCCTCTACTGCCGCAGGGCAAGACCACTCTCTGAAGATTTAAGAAGTTGGATAGCAAGGAAGAAATGCAAAGAGCACTTCTTCCCTTATGCACCGAATTCCCACTGTGCACCAAATTGCCAATACCCACACTCACTCTGGCTGTGTCTCACTGACGATGAGGTCTCTCCCCTGTTCGTGTGTAAGCACACTGTAGTTTATTCTAAGAAGATTCTATTATGAGGTGGGGGTGGGGTGGGATTTCAATAAAGGTGTCACTGTGCCTGAGTTTGCATATTTGTTGTTTTCAGCTACCCCAAAGGAGATTGAGCCAAAGTACGTCAAGGGAACCAAACGATATGGCCGCCGATCTATACCTGAATTTCTGGATTCCGAGATGGAAACGACAGATGACCTGGAGGAGCCGCTACATTTCAAGGCAGCAAAGGATGAAATGTTTGTACAGAGCATCAACAGAAGTCATTTGAGACGATCAGCATCTCTTGAAAGTGTGGAGGTTTGTCCAAATTTATCCTTTTGTTTGCGTCCTGGCCGACCTCCCATTTTCCACTCTCTGAAAATGCCTGTACCCTAATCCACAGCAAGTCCTGTGCACCTATCACCCACTGTGCTCACTGACCTACATTGGTTCTTGGTCCTGGTCCAGTAATGCCTTGAATTTTAAATGCTAATCCTTGTTTCTACAGTGTTCACATCCCTCCAATGCTTCATCCCCTGCCTAGCCACGTCACCTCCTCTAGCCCTGCAACTCTCCAAAAATTCAGTGTTCCTCTGATTCTGACCTCTTGTGCATTTCCCACCACCTCTATTTTGTTCATTGGAGGCAGACGTGCCTCCAGCTTTCTAGGCCCTCAGTTCTGAAATTTCCTCCCTAAACCTCTCCGCCCCTCTACCTCTTCTCCTCCTCCATTAAGACACTCCTCAAACCTATTTCTCTGACCAAGCTTTTGGTTACCTGCCCTAACATCTCAAGTGATTCAGTATCAAATTTTGTCTGATTACGCTCCTGCGAAGTGTGTTTGAATGTTTTAATACGTTAGGCTGAATAAATGCAAGTTATGGTTGTTTTACCCCATCATTTTTCTTTTTAAACAAATTGGGATGTGCCAGATTTAGAATAGATACAGTAAATTTCCCTTTGATATTTTAGAACTGTTAGGAACAAACAAACAATGACAGACCAGAAGAGTCAATTTGGTCCATCCAGCTTGTGAATAACTTAAACGCTGGGGTCGCTCCTCTTTAAATGCTGTCTGAAGAAAGGCTAATTTTGAAGGGATGAGGGAGGAACTGACCAAAATTGGGTGGTGAGAATGGTTAAATCAATGAAATCTTCCCACATATTAGACGCTTTTTTTAACAAAATTAAATCTCAAGGGATTAATGGTGCAGTGATATCATGGATACAAAATTGGCTAAGGAACAGAAGGAGAGAGGAGTGGTGAATGACTGTTTTTCAGAATGCAGGAAAGTGGAGCCCCCCCACAAGGGGTTGCTATTGGGACCATTGTTTCTTTTGACATATAATTATGTCCTGGACTTGGGTATAAAGGGCAAAAGATGACATGAAGCTCAAATGTAGTAAACAGTGAGGAGAGTAGTGACAGACTTTAGGAGGACATAGGCAGGCTGGTAAAATGGGTAAGTAGCTGGCAGATTACCAAAGAGAAGAATGCACTTTGATAGGAAAATAAGGCAAGGCAATGTACAGTGTGTAAACTAAATGGTACAATTTTAAAAGAGGATGCAAGAGGAGACACTGGAGGACGTATGTACATGAATCTGTGAAGAAGGTAGAACAAGTTGAGAAGGTTGTTAAAGTATTTGTGATCCTTGGTCTCATAAATAGAGGCAGAGAGTACAAACATGAACGTTAAGTTTGTTTGTTCGTTGCCACCATAGCCTTGGTGAAGCCGTTGGCATCATCATCTTCCCTGGCTTTCTTCAAGCCTCCCTCAGTACATGTCTCAATGTTATCCACGTATCTGTTTTCTCTTCCTCTTCTTTTGTTTTACCTTCCCTTCCTCAATTTCTCCTTCAATTATTGTCAGGGTCTTCATTCCCAATTTCCACATTTATCTATCTTTGTCTCTTTAATTGACTCAGCAACCGTTTTGATTCCTGAACTTTTACTCTTGATCAAACCCATCCATTTGTCTTTCTGTCCATTCAGCAGAGTCTGAACGTTTGGTTAAACATTTGTACATTACTAGTTAGGCCCCAGCTGGTGTATTGTGTCCAATTCTGGGCATCACATTTTAGGAAGGATGTCAAGGCCTTAGAGAGGGTGCAGAGGAGATTTACTATGTGGTACCACAGATCAGGAACTTCAGTTGCATGGAGAGACTGAGAAAAAGTTGCTTGCTTTAAGGCAGAGAATGTTAAGAGAAGATTGGATGTGTTGAAAATTATGAAGGGTTTTGTTAAAGTGGATAAGAAACTGTTTCCAGTGACAGATGAGACAGTAATTAGATTAAAGATCATAAGCAAAAGAGCCAGAGGCAAGATGAGAATTTTTTCATATATGCAGAGAGTCAGGATGATCTGGAATGAGCTGTCTGAGAGGATGGTGGAAGCAGATTTAATTGTATCTTTGCAAATGGAATTGGATAATTACTTAAAGGAGAAAAATTTGCATGGCTATGAGGAAGGAGCAGAGAGCTAATTATATGGCTCTTTCAAAGAACCAGTACATGTGTGATGGGCTGAATGGCCTCCTAGTGTGTTATATCATTCAATGATCTATACGTACACTCCCCAGCCCACCCAAAGCTGTGTGGGTGTCTGGAAGAGGCAAAACCAAAACACTGGGATATGACATGAAGAAAAATCATTCAATCACCTGTTTTGGTTTGCTATCCAATGGACTGGCTGTGTATGGGCATCCAGCACATGGAGAGCGGACCTATGTGAGAAAGGCAGCAGTGGCAGGGGATTAAAAACTGGCGGCAGAGAGGGAAGCCCAGCACACGGAGAGCGGACCTGTTTGAGAAGGGCAGCAGCGGCGGGGGATAAAAACCAGCAGCAGAGAGCCCCTTCAACCTGTTTCTACCTGTTAGAGCTGAAGTGTAATGTCAAAGGGAAACTGGTGTTGGGTGGTTATCTCTTCCGTTTCTCTTTTGATTGGCCAAGTGGTTTAAATCAGGAGACGTTATTACAGCTGAAGAATACAGTTAAGAAATTCACTTTTCAAGTATTTAACAAACAAATTAATTAATTAACTTGAATATAGATGGTTGGGCAGATGATGTGTTGCAGCTGCAGTAGGTGGGAACTGGTGGACACCGTGCAATCCACTGTAACCACACCTGCAGCAAGTGTTGGTTGCTCGAGGAACTTTGCCTCAGAGTTGATGAGCTGGAGTCCGAGCTGCGGACTCCATCAGGGAGGGGGAGAGTTGCCCGGACGCTGTTTCAGGAGACAGTCACATCCATTTGATTAATTACATCAAATTTGGACCGTGGTCAGGGACAGGAAGGTGTGACTGCAAGTGAGGCAAGTATGGGGATCCAGAATTTAGCTTTGGAGGTGCCTCAGCCAATGCCCTTGTCCAATCGGTATGAGGTTCTTACTTCTGGTGTGGAGATGGGCACAGACTGTAGGGAGAATGAGCGAACTGACCACAGCACCATGGTACAGAGTGCTATTCAAGTGGAGGAAGAAAAGAGAAATGTAGCAGTAATAGGGGATAGCATTGTTAGGAGAATGGATACTGTTCTCTGCAGCAAAGACAGAGAGCCCCGAAGGCTGTGTTGCCTGCCTGATGCCAAGGTTAAGGACATCTCTTCTGGGTTGGAGAGGAACTTGGAGTGGGAGGGGAAGGATCCAGTTGTCATAGTCCATGTAGATACCAATGACATAGGTAGGACTAGGAAAGAGGTTCTGCTGAGGGACTACGAGCAGCTCGGGGCAAAATTAGAAAGCAGAACCAAAAAGGTAATAATCTCTGGTTTACTACCTGAGCCATGTGAAAATTGGCATAGGGTAAACAAGATTAGAGAGGTAAATGCGTTAATTATTTATTTGAACCATGCTGGGACCAGTTTCCTGGCGAATTGTATAAGTAGGGTTGTAGACAGGACTTTAAACTAATTAGTGGGGCGGGGGGGAGGGTTCAATTGAAGGGAAGTTTAAAAAAATCAAAAAGAAATGAGAGAGCAGAGATGCAGGGTAGTGAAGAGGCGAACAATAATCAAAGTGTCACAAGTAGGGACAGAAAATATAAGCAGAAGAATGCAACAGAAATTAGAACCAGAATGAGTAATAATGGTAAAAAGTCAAAGCTTAAGGCTCTTTATCTGAATGCACGCAGCATTTGTAACAAGATAGGAATAAACAAATATGACTTGATAGCTATTGCAGAGACTTGGTTGCAGGGTGACCAAGACTGGGAACTCAATATTTAAGAGTATTTGACAATCCAGAAAAATAAGCAAAAAGGAACAAGAGGTGGGATAGCTTTGTTAATAAAGGAAGGTATCAGTACAGTGGTGAAAAATGGTATAGGTGCAATAGATCATAGTGTGGAGTCAGTTTGGGTGGAAATAAGGAATAGCAACAGGAAGGAGCCACAGGTGGGAGTCGTTTATAAGCCCCCGAAGAGTTGTCTCACAATAGGACAAAGTATAAATCAGGAAATTATGGAGGTATGTAAGAAGGGCGCTACAATTATCATGGGTGATTTTAATCTGCATATTGACTGGACAAATCAGATTGGCAGGTGTAACATTGAAGACGAATTTGTAGAGCGCATCAGGGATTGTTTCTTAGAGCAATACATTGCAGAACCTACCTGGGAACAGGCTGTTTTAGATCTAGTAATGTGTAATGAGGTGGGATTAATAAGAGACATCGTAGTTAAGGATCTTCTAGGGGGCAGTGATCACAACATGGTAGAATTTCAAATTCAGTTTGAGGGCGGGTAACTCGGGCCTCAAACCAGTGTCCTCAACTTAAATGAGGGCAATTATAGAAGAATGAAGAGAAAGTTGTCTAAAGCATGCTGAGAAAATAGACTAAAAGGAAGGTCAGTGGGTAAGCAGTGGCAGACATTTAAGCAGATATTTCATATTGCTCAGCAAAAATTTATCCCAAGTCAAAAAGAAGGACTCGATGAGAAGGATGAACCACCCGTGGTTCACAAAGGTGGTCAAGGAGAGTATCTAATCCAAAGCTTAGGCATACAAAGCGGTGAAAACTAGTGGTAGGCCAGAGGATTGGGAATTTTTTAGGAACCAGCAGCGGATGACTAAAAAGCTAATAAAGAGGGAGAAAATTGATTATGAAGTAAATTGGCAAGAAGTATAAAAACAAATGGCAAGAGCTTCTACGGGTATATAAAAAGAAAGAGAGTGGATAAAGTGAGCGTTGGGATGCTTGGAGGATGCAACTGGAGAATAGATAACAGGGAACAGGGAAATGGCAGATAATTTAAACAAATATTTTGCATCAGTCTTCATAGTGGAGGACACTATAAACATCCCAAAGATATCAGATAAGAAAGGAGCTAATGGGAGGAAAGATCTTGTAACAATCTCTATCACGAGGGACAAAGTATTTGACAAACTAATGGGACTGAAGGCAGACAAGTTGCCAGGACCTAATGGCCTGCATTCAAGGGTTTTAAAGGAAATGGCTGCAGAGATAGTGGAGGCATTGGTCGAAATATTCCAGAACTCACTGGATTCCGGGAGGGTCCTAGCGGATTGGGAAACCGCTGATGTGATGCCCCTGTTCAAGAAGGGAGGAAGACAAAAAGCAGGAAACTATAGGCTAGTCAGCCTAGCATTTGTCATTGGGAAAATGCTAGAGTCCATTATTAAGGAAGAAATAGGACATTTAGAAAAGCTTAACGCAATCAAACAGAATCAGCATGGTCTTGTGAAAGGGAAATCATGTTTGACAAATTTGCTAGAGTTCTTTGAGGTTAGGGATATAGCAAGCAGAGTTGATAAAGGGGAACCAGTAGATGTAGTGTATTTGGATTTCCAGAAGGCATTCGATAAGGTACCACATGAAGGGTTATTGCACAAAATGGGAGCTCACGGTATTGGGGGTAATGTATTAAGCATAGATTGAGGATTGGTTAACACACAGAAGAGACAATCGTGATTAATGGGTCTTTTTCAGGTTGGAAAGATGTAACTAGTGGAGTTCCACAAGGATCGGTCCTAGGGCCTCGATTATTTACAATCTATATTAATGACTTAGAGGATGGGGCAGAGTGCAATGTATTCAAATTTGCTGACAATACAAAAATAGGTGGGAGGGCATGTTGTGATGAGGACATAAGGAATCTGCAAGGGGATATAGACAGGTTGAGCGAATGGGCAAAAACTTGGCAGATGGAGTTTCATGTAGGAAAGTGAGAGGTCATGCACTTTGGTTGGAAGAATCGAATGGCAGACTCTTATTTAAATGGAGAGAGACTCCAAAAAGTGCAGCACAGAGGGATCTGAGTGTTCTTGTGCATGAAACACAAAAAGTTAGCATGCGTGTGCAGCAAGTAATTAAGAAGACAAATGGAATTTTGGCCTGTGTTGCTAGATGGTTGGATAGGGAAAAATAGGGAAGTCTTGTTACAACCGTACAGGGTGTTGGTGAGGTCGCACCTGGAGTACTGTGTATAGTTTTGGTCCCATATTTAAGAAAGGATATACTGGCATTGGGGGCAGTTCAAGAGAGATTCACTAGGCTGATTCCTGGGATGAAGGGGTTGACTTATCAAGAACGGCTAAACAGGTTAGACCTTTATTCATTACAGTTTAGAAGAATGAGTGGTGAGCTTATTGAAATGTACAAGATTCTCAGGGTACTTGAGAGGATAGATATTGAGAAGATGTTTCCGCTAGTGGGGGAATCTCGAACTAGTGGACATAGTTACAGAATAAAGGGACACTCATTTAAAACTGAGATGTGAAGGAATTTCTTCTCCCAGAGGGTAGTGAATGTCTGGAATTCTGTACCCCAGAGAGTTGTGGAGGCTAGATCACTGAAATTATTTAACGAGGAGGTAGATAGATTTTTCAAATATTGGGGAGATGAGGGCTATGAGGAGCTGGCACGAAAGAGGAGTTGAGGCCTGGGGCTGATTAGCCATGATCTTATGGAATGGCGGGACAGGCCTGAGGGGCCAAATGGCCTCCTCCTGCTCTTCTTAGTTAGAACATAAGAACATAAGAAATGAGAGGATTAGGTATGATTTTTGGTAGCCATCTTATTTTAACACCATTAAGAACAACTAGCATTTATGTACTACTCACCTAAGAGAACATGCCTCTAAGCATTTAACAACACAGGAGGGATGGACACTGATTACAAAAAAGGATGGAAATTTAGTGAGGAAGACTGATGGTGTGGTCAAAGAGTCTTTAAGGAGTCCGTCTGAAGACAGAACAAAAGATCTTGGGAAATAATCCCAGAAAGTGGAGATGTAAGTCATTGATATACATTGGGGTCAATTTCAAATGTGATGACCACGATAGCCAAATAGTCTTACAATTAATACTGTTGGGTACAAGATTAATGCTTTCCACTGCCCAGGGAACTTGTACCTCTGCATGAGGCAGAAGAAAACTGGGGAAAGGAATAGTGTTTTTTCTGATTCTGCTGCTCTGAAGATGGTGGGTTAATTTGTTAAAATTGTTATTCTGAATATTGATGTTGTTCAGGTACTAATAGGTCTGTAATGGTTCAGGTTTAAGCTTCCTGGTGCAATTTATGTTTGTCTTTACTTTGGATCTCTGTCAGTTCTTTTGAAGATGTAACAGAATAGTCTCTGTGAATATATAACCTTGGTACAGCTGAAACCATCGCTTGCGTAGTGAGCAGGAAAATGTCTGCTTCCTCACAAAATGAGCTTACAGAGTTCCATGAATGAGCAAATTGTGCTGGCCACTCTGAGTGATTGCGTTTTCAAGTTAGTAAAATCCTTTTACTGACACAGAAGACTACCCTGTACTCAAAAGATTAACAGGTAGTTTGCATTTCAAGGTCATGTAACTGGTTCCTGTGAATACAGCCCTTTCCTGTTTGTGTATCAAGAGTAATAGGTTAGATAACTGAGCAACCTTTTGATCAATTCATCTTCTGGGATAAACTCTGTAGATTTTTTAGTCGTGTCTCTATTTTGAGCCTTTCCATTATCTAGAGAATGATCTGACTTGTGTTTTGCCACTATCATAACCAAAGGAAATTTATTTCCTGTGATTAGCCAAAGAATGAATTCACTGTTTTATGCTGCTTGCCATTCAAGCTATGCATTGATTCTGCTGTGATTCAGTTTACTGGAATGAGTTCCACCGTTGCTTAGTTACAGATTTGGTGATACATTGTAAACAGTAATTCCAAAGCTTTATGGTCAATTACTTCATATTATAGATATACTGTACAGCCATACTCTGTAAGAAAGAGCTTTCCTTACTGCTAGTATGTACAACAACGGTAACGTATAATATGCAAATCATAGCTTGTACACATTTTAATTTGGGTCTGCTCTGCTATTCTCCTAACCAAAAAGATTTTTTTTTAAATGTTCGTTCATGGCCAGCATTTACTACCCATCATTAATTCCCCTTGAGAAGATGTTAGTGAGCTGCCCTCTTGAACCTGCACCCATGTGGTGTAGGTACAGCTGCAGTGCTGTTGGGAAAGAGTTCCGAGATTTAGACCCAGCAACAGTGAAGGAACAGTGATATTATTCCAAGTCAGGATAGTGAGTGGCTTGGAGGGGAAGGTGCTGTTGAAGGATCCTTGACAAATTGCTGCAGTGCACCTTATAGATGGTACACACTGTGTTGTGGTGGAGGGAGTGAATGTTTCAGGTGGTGCATGTGGTGCCAATCAAGCGGGCTGCTTTGTCCTAAATGGAGTCAGGTGGTGAGTTATTCCCTGAAGAATTCCTAGACTCTGATCTGCCCTTACAGCCTCAGTATTAATAGAGCAGGTCCAGTTAAATTTCCAGTCAATGGTAAACCCCAGGATGTTGATGGTGGAGGGGGTTTCAACGTTGTCAATGCTATTGAACGTCAAAGAAAGATAGTTTCTCGTTGGAGATGGTCAATGCCTGTCACTTGTGTGACAAGAATGCTACTTACCACTCACCAGCCCAAGCCTGGTGCCGAGTGGCCTGGGCGAAACTTGGACTGAGCATTCATGAGAAGATTATTGCTGAGTAAGTGCCACATCAGCGACCAAGACTCTGAGTGAACTGTAACACACCACCACTAAGTACTGCTTGCTAGTACTGTCGATGACACCTCCATCACTTTGCTGATGATGAAGAGTAGACTGATGGGGGCGGTAATTGGCCGGATTGGATTTGTCCTGCTTTTTGTAGAGACAACATACGTGGGCAATTTTCCACATTGTCGGATAGGTGCCAGTGTTGTAGATGTACTGGAACAGATTGGCTAGGGGCATAGCTAGTTCTGGAACCCAAGTCTTCCATACTACAGCTGGAATGTTGATGGAACCCATATTCTTTGCAGTATCCAGTTCCTTCACCCGTTTCCTGATATCACATGGTGTAAATCAAATTGGCTAAAGACTGGGATTTATGATGCTGCGGATCTCAGGAAAAGGCCAAGGTGGATTCTTCACTCTGCACTTCTGGCTGAAGATGTTTGCAAATGTTTCAGTTTTGTCTTTTGCACTGCTGTGCTGGGCTCTTCCACCATTGAGGATGGGGATATTTGTGGAGCCGCCTCCTCTTCCTGTTTAGTTGTTTAACTGTCCACCACCGTTCCTGACTGGATATGGCAGGAATGCAGAGCTTAGATCTGATCCGTTGGTCATGGGATCGCTTAGTTCTGTCTATAGCATTCTGCTTCCACTGTTTAACATGTTGTAACCTCACCAGGTTGCCACCTCATTTTATGGTATGCCTGGTGCTGCTCTTGACATACTCTTATACTCATTTTATCAGAGTTGGTCCCTTGGCTTGATGATAGTGGTCGAGTGAGAGATATGCTGGGCCGTGAGATTGCAAATTATGGTTGAATAGAACTCTGCTGCTGCTGATGGCCCACAGTGGCTCATGGATGCCCAGCTTTGAGCTGCTAGATCTCTTCTGAATCTATGCAATTTATCATGGTGGTATGGCCACACAACATGATGGAGGGTGCCCTCAGTGAGAACGGAGAGTTTAATCTCCCCAAGGACTATGCTGTGGTCACTCCCACCAATTTAGTCATAGACGGATGCATTTGCAACAGGTAGATTGGTGAAAATGAGTTCAAGCAGTTTTTTTCCCTCTTGCTGCTTCTCTCACCACCTGCTGCAGGCCCAGTTTGGCAGCTATAAGACCATAAGATATAGGGAGCAGAAGTAGGCCATTCGGCCCATCAAGTCTGCTCCGCCATTCAATGAGATCATGACTGATCTGATAATCCTCAATTCCACTTTCCTGCCTTTTCCCCATAACCTTTGATTCCCTTACTGATTAAAATTCTTTCTCAGCCTTGAATATCTTAATGACCCAGACTCTTTAGCCCTCTGTGGTAAAGAATTCCACAGACTGAGAGAGGAAATTCCTCCTCATCTCTGTCTTAAATGGGCGACCCCTTACTTTGAGATTATGCACTCTGGTCCTAGACTCTCCCACAAGGGGAAACAACTTCTCAGCATCTACCCTGTCAAGCCCCCTAAGAATCTTATATGTTTCAATAAGGTCGTCTCTCATTCTTCTGAACTCCAATGAGTATGGGCCCAACCTACTCAACCTTTCCTCATAAGAAAATCCCTCCATACCGGGGATCAACCTGCCTCCAATGCTTTCCTTAGATAAGGGGACCAAAACTGTTCACAGCATTCTAGGTGTGGCCTAACTAGTGTCTTGTATAGTTTTAGCTAGACTTCCCTATTTTTTATACTCCATTCCCTTTGATATGTCCTTCATACTCGACCAGCTCTGTCAGCGGTGGTACCACTGAGCCACTCTTGGTGATGGACATTAAAGTTCTCCACCCAGAGTACATTCTGTGCCATTGCTACCCTTAATGCTTCTTCAAAGTGGTGTTCAATGTGGAGGAGTACTGATTCATCAGCAGGTGGAGGGCAATAGGTGGCAATCAACATGCCCATTTTTGACCTAATGCCATGAGACTTCATGACATCCGGTGTCAATGTTGAGGACAACCAGGGCAACTCCCTGCCCACTCTATACCATCACCTCTGGTGAGTCTGTCCTGCCAGTGGGACAGGACATACCCAGGGATGTTGATGGAGGAGTCTGGGACATTGGCTGTAAGGAATGATTCAGTGAGTATAACTATGTCAAGCCATTCTTTGACTGGCCTGCAGGATAGCTCTCCCAATTTTGGCACAAGTCCCAGGTGTTAGAGAGGAGGACTTTGCGAGGTCAACTTGGTGCTGGAAATGACAAAGGCACACACTACCAAGGTCGCTGCTGGGCAGTCCATCTGGTTTTATTCTTATTTGACTACTCTGCAGCAGTTGGATACCTAGTGGCTTGCTAGGCCATTTCAGAGGGCAGTTAAGAGTCAACCACATTGCTCTGGTCTGGAGTCACATGCAGGGCAGACTGACTAAAGATGGGAGATTTACTGATCGGTTCTAGTAGTTTTATGATCATTATTCCAGAGAGTTTTTCCCTCAAGATTTGTGGCAGAATTTGAACTCGTTTCTCGTGCAGTATTCTTGGCTCTGGATTACTCACCCAATAACATTATCATTATGCTACTGTTCCCGATTCCGTGTATATAATACCTTTCACTACCTCAGAACGTCCCAAGGCACTTTTTAGTGAATTAAGTACTTTTTGACTACTGGGGGAAATGCAGTGATATTTCTTAGAGATATTGGGTGAGGGATAAGTGTTGGTCAGGGAGAGCTCTCTTGCTCCTCTTAAAAATCGTGCTGTAGGATCTTTGGCCATAACAGTTTTTTTTGTTTGTTTGAGAAGGATATACCTGCCAATTCAGTGAGTACTTAACTGTTTACCTGCTGGGATCATAAAAAAACCCAATAGGACAGGTTTTCTTGCACTTAACAAAGAAAAAGGCTAGCTTTATTATATTTAAATCAATCTAAGTAAAATATTAAAACACACACCAACTTCAGTGCATGCATACGCGCAGGCATCCACATATTACAGAGTGGGAAAGGATAGGTTGGCCAAATTAGAGTCCATTCTTCGGTTGTTCTTTGGGAGACTGTAGTGCTGGGTTGGATTCTTTTTAAAAAAAAAAGCTCTGGCTGCAGCTGGACATCCCTGGATGATGACAGTCAACAAACAGGGCATGAAGCCTACCGGGTGGGTTGGAGAAAGAAAAGGAGGCAGGAGGGACCCCACTTAGGCTTTCTCCCTAAGATGCTTGTCACCAGTTCTGCTGAGAAAACATGTTTAAAACAGGTGAAGGCTGGCTTGTCATGTGACTTTCCTTCTCCAACTGCCAGGGGATTAAAAAAAACCATTGTCCATGTATTCAAAAGATGACTTGATTAGCTCATATCCGGAAGCTACCTTAGCCAGTGTCCCATTGTCCAAGTGAATATTTTTAATGACCCATCTCCAACAGTTGAATACCTCAGGTGCTTGCCAAAGATACCTTGCTAATGAGATTGGAGATGTAAGTCCTTCCCACTTCCCTGAAGTCACTGTCTTGCAGAGTTTTGCAGACAGACTGACTCCATTCCAATTAATTGGGACATGGAATGTATAGTATTGCAAAATGGGGTTAGCCATCTGGGACTGCGTGTTAAAAACATAAGAACTAAGAGCAGGAGTAGGCAATTCAGCCCCTTGAGCCTGCCCCACCATTCAAAATGATTATGGCTGATCTCATTTTGGCCTCAACTCCAATTTCCCGCCCTTTCCTCATAACCTTTCAACCCGTTGCTAATTAAAAATCTGCCTATCTCCTCCTTAAATTTATTCAACGTCCCGGCATCCACTGCACTCTGAGGTAGTGAATTCCACAGATTCACGACCCTTTGAGAAAAGTAATTCCTCTTCATCTCTGTTTTAAACCTACCACCCCTTTGCCTTAAACTATGGCCTCTCGTTCTAGAATGCCCCACAAGGGGAAACATCCACCCCACGTCTACTTTGTCTATCCCCTTTAGCATCTTATATACCTCAATTAGATCTCCTCTCATCCTTCTAAACTCTAGTGAGTTTGGGCCTAAGCTGCTCAATCTCTCCTCATAAGACAAGCCCCGCATCTCTGGAATCAATCTAGTGAACCTCCTCTGAACCACCTCCAATGCAACTACATCCTTCCTCAAGTAAGGGGACCAAAACTGTGCACAGTACTCCAGGTGCAGTCTCACCAATGCCTTGTACAGTTGCAACATCACTTCCCTATTTCTATACTCTATTCCTTTAGCAATAAATGCCAAAATTCCATTTGCCTTCCTTATTACCTGCTGTACCTGCATACCAGCTTTCAGCGATTCATGCACGAGGACACCCAGATCCCTCTGCACTGAAGCATTCTGAAGTTTCTCTCCATTTAAATAATAAGTCGCCTTTTTATTCTTCCAACCAAAATGGATAACTTCACACTTATCTACGTTAAACTCCATCTGCCAGATTTTGGCCCATTCACCTAACCTGTCCATATCCATTTGTAAATTTCTTATTTCTTCATTGCAACTTACTTTCCCACCCATTTTGGTGTCATCCGCAAAATTAGCTAGAAGTACCTTCTATCCCTGAATCCAAGTGATTAATATAGATTGTAAATAGTTGGGGCCCAAGGACTGAACCCTGTGGCACCCCACTAGTTACAGCTTGCCATCCAGAAAAAGACCCATTTATCCCGACTCTCTGCTTTCTGTTGGTTAGCCAATCCTCTATCCAAGCCAATATATTACCCCTAACTCCGTGAGATCTTATCTTGTGTATTAATCTTTTGTGTGGCACCTTATCAAAGGCCTTCTGGAAGTCCAGATATACTACATCTGCAGGATCCCCATTATCCACTTTGCTTGTCACATCTTCAAAGAACTCTAGTAAATTAGTGAAATGTGATTTACTCTTCATAAAACCATGCTGACTCTGATGGATTGCATTTTGACTTTCCAAAAGCCCCATTACTGCTTCCTTAATAATGGATTCCAACAATTTCCCACCGACAGACATTGAACTAACTGGTCTATAGTTTCCTACTTTCTGGCCCCCCCACCCCACTCCCACCACACCCCCCCCTTTTTGAATAAGGGCATTATATTAGCATTTTTCCAATCCACTGGAACCTTTCCAGAATCCGGGGAATTTTGGAATATTATAGCCAATACATGCACTGTCCTTGCTGTCAGTTCCTTTAAGACCCTGGGATGTAGGCCATCAAGTCCTGGGGACTTGTCACCCTTTAATCCCAATAGTTTGCTCAGTACTTTTTCTCTAGTAATGGTGATTGTTCTAAGTTCCTCCTTCTCTATACCCTCAGCACTACCTGTTACTATTGGGGTGGTTACTATTGGAGTTCAAATCACTTTAGTCTGTGTTTTTAAAGAGTCTGTTTTTTAAAAGTTCAGTTCAGATTTGCAGCCGGTGGATTAAAAATCATTGTTTGGCATATAGCACATCTTCATAACAATCTCATATGAAGACTGTGTTATTTCTGTGTCATAGCTGACACACTGTTGTGCCTTTAGCTTGGAGAAGAGTTCCGTGATGCTGGTCATCCTCCTGTACCTTTGGTCATGTGTGCATTTTGACCATGTTTGTCACTGGGCTGTTCCATCACTGCAGCTCAATCCTGTCTTCATTGGTCATGTACAGGTGGTCACGGAATATAAATCTGGAATGGAAATTGTTGTCAATTCTCCAGTTGCTCTTCTGTTGAGACCCTGCAGCAGTGGCTGAGATCAGTTAACTCAACAGCAACTTGGATTTATACAGTGCCTTTAATATAGTAAAATGTCTCAAGGCACTTCACAGGAACGTAATCAGTCAAGAATTGACATTGAACCACATGAGATATTAGGACAGCTGCTTGGTCAAAGAGGCAGTTTCAAAGAGCATCTTAAAGGAGGAGAGATAGGTGCAGAGGCAGAGAGATTTAAGGAGGGAATTCGAGAGATTAGGGTTCTGGCAACTAAGTGGCAATGAAAATCAGGAATGTGCAACACCCCATAATTAGTGGAATGTAGTGATCTTGGTTGGTTGAAGGGTTGGGGGAGATGGGGAATAGGACTAATTTTGAGGAGCTAACAAGGTCTGAATAGTCTCCTTCATTGCTGTGTGATTTTCTGTCACCATGTCTTCCCTTCCCCCTAAGCATCACCATTGATGAACATCCAGCATTGGGTTCAATTCGAGGCAGGAGCTCATTGTGATTATTATATGAATGTAAACCCTAAGGATTCAAGCATAGTTGCCTGGTCACAATTTGCGCAAGCACAGAGTTTGCAGTGCATTTGTCTTGCAACCTCAGCACCTGGAGTGGCAAATTTATACCAGTGTTTCCCTAATGTTAATGGTTGAATTTATTGGAGTGATTTTCTGTTACAGAGCCTCAAATCTGATGAAGAGCTTGAACATCATAAAGAACCTTCACATGAAACCTTTGAAGCACAAGGTAAAGTTTTTTTAAATGGTGTTAAGAACTGACTTACTTTTTTATCCAGCAACAGCTTTCATTTATAAAGCATCTTTAATGTAGTAAGATGTCCCAAGGGGCTTCACATGGACATAGAAAGAGAAGTAGACCATTCAGCCCCTTAGGCCTGTTCCACATAGGAGCGTGATCAGATAAAATTTGACATTGAGTCAAAGGAGGAGATATTAGGAAAGGTGATGAAAGCTTGGTCAGTGGTTAGTTTTAAGGAGCATCTTATAGGAAGAGAGAAAGGTCGCAAGGCAGCGAGGTTTAGGGAGAGAATTGTAGAGCCTTGGGTCTATAAAGATAGGTTTAACAGTGCACAGGGAGACTTGTGGCATTGCCCCCTCCATTCCCAGCTGCGGCACTTGATGTGGCTAAAACTGGATTATACTGGTTGTTGGTGAGAGTGAGGCATGAAATAACTCTCTAAGATTCAGAGTAATGACAAAGATCTGTCCTGTTGCTACTGGAAGACACAACTATGTAAACAGCTAATGCGTGGATTGGTTACCCTCCATTTATTCTTCTTTGTGACTCTGTTTCATAATTTATTAATCTGCCTGGTTATTGGGAGAATAAGCTCAGACACAGTATTTTTTGTCCTTCTACAAAAACTGATAATTACAACTAGTGATGTTGTTTAATATTGAGATATCCCTCAAGCCAATAATGTTACTTTACTGTAAATTTGTTCTCCTTTTTAAAAAAAGGAGAAATAAGTAATGTACTTACGTTGCTCTGTGATCTTAATTTGTGAGCTATATATTTATGCCATCTTGTTCCAAATTATTTTTCACAGCCATTCCGAGTTTGTTTATTTTCCCACTTGCTTTTTGGGTGTTCAAGGTGATAGGACAATGTAGCTTAAATTTTCAGGCCCGTACTAACTTTGTTCTGGTAACAAAGATGGGTTTAACAGTGCACAGGAAGACTTGTGGCATTGCCCCCTCCATCCCCCAGCTGCGGCACTTGATGTGGCTAAAATTGGATTTGCCATGTGGAGAGTTTTCGACAATAACTGTCCAGCTGTTATTGTACAGCACAGTGCAATTGAACACTAATTTACTGCAGCAACAGCCTAATGTCTTAAAGGATTAAATTACGAGGACAGGCTGCGTAAAATTTGGCTCGTGTTCCCTTGAGTTTAGAAGGCTGAGGAATGATTCGATGTTTAAAGCAATAAAGGGATTTGTTTGGATGGATACAGAGAAACTATTTTCTCTGGGAGAACCCAGAACAGTGGGTGCATAACCTTAAAATCAGAGTTGGGTCATTCAGAGATGAAATCAGAAAGCACTTTTTCATACAACATCTGGAATCCCCTTTATCCCTGAAAAGCTGTGGATGCTGGGATGCTGGGTCAATTGGAACTTTCAAGACTGGTAGATAGATAGACTTTGGGGTATAGAGTAAAGGCAGGAAAATGGAATTGAGATAATTCAATGGCGGAACAGGTTTGAGGGGCTGAATAGCTACTCCTGTTCCTATGTCGATTCTCTTTGACAAAATAAAACAATTGTTTTTCCTTTGTGCAGTGGCATTGGGGTGGGGGGGTGGAGTTGCGTTGCGGTTGTCGAGGTGCAGAGGCGTACGGACTGGAAGGAAGGCCATGCCAGTGTGATAAATCTCCTGACCATTTTCATCAATGTAAAAGTATACTTCAAAGTAATGCAACTTGAAAGGTATATTTATTGTCCTGATGATGCTCCGACTGAACCTAAATTGCAGGCATGAAAATTAAGTTGGCTAGTTAAATAGGCTTTGCATTGTTCTGTAAAATACAAGTTAGATTTTTGCGTTGTTCACATTTATCGATCAGAAACATTAAAGGATGCAGATGCTGGAAATCTGAAATCAAAACAGAAAATGCTGGAAATTCTCTTTCCACAGTTGTTGACTCACCTGCTGAAGATTTCCAACATTTTCCGTTTTTATTTTATATTGAAATATGCAGGTTAGATTTTTCATGTGGAGATTAGGTTGAATAGACTCTTCTCCAAATCCAATATTGAAATCCCATTTGCTGTTGAAACTCTCATGCCTGTGTTTATTACCCTTGGACTTGATGGTTCCAGTGCCCTCTGGCTGACTTCCCACTTAGCAGCCTGTGTAAAGTTGAGCTCATCTAAAACCCTGCTGCCCACATACTGACGTGTACCAAATCCTGCTCGTCCATCATAACTGTGTTCGCTAGCATACATTGGCAACGCCTTTATTTTAAAATTCTCATCTGGCCTCGGGAGGGGTGTTGGGCTTTGGGGACGGGGGGTGGTGTCAGGTCGGGTTGGATCTCAGTGGTGGGGGGAGGGGGGTTAGTGGTGAGGGGAGTCCCTGTGGGGTTGGGGTGAGTCCCTGGAGGGGTAGTCGAGGGGTTGGAGGGAGACCCCTGGGGAACGGGGTGGGTGGGGGAGTCCCAAGGTGGGGAGACCTCTGGGGTGTGGGTGGGGTGGGGTGGGATGGGGTTTCTGGGGGAGTCCTGTTGATGGTCCAGTGTTTACAGTGGTAGAGTTAGAGAAAAGTTTATTGTCAACCTAATCGCCACATGCAAAGTCATGTGGTAATCTTTTTAAATGGTGGAATTATACTTCATATCCTTAAAAATAAAACAAAAATGTGTCGAATTTATGCATTTTCTGCTAAGGGTTCACGGATTAATGAAGCAATATGAGACATGTACTCATAACAAAATTGAGTACAGAAGCAAAGAGGTTGTGCTAAACCTTTATAAATCATTAGTTTAGCGCATAGCTGGAGTATTGTGTCCAATTCTGGGCACCACTGCATTAGGAACAGGGTGTCAAGGCCTTGGTGAGGGTGCAGATATTTATAAGAATGGTATTAGGTATGAGGAACTATTCAGGAGAGATTCGTGAAAGTGGGATTATTCACCTTGGAGCAGAGAAGGTTAAGGGGAGATTTATTAGAGGTGTGCAAAATAATGAAAGGGTTTTGTGGGGGAAAAAAACTGTTTCCACTGGCAGCAGGGTTGATGACGTGAAGACACAGATTTAAGGTACTGCAAATGACAAAGGAACCAGAGGGAGATGAGTCATTTTTTGCAGTGAGCTGTTCTGATCTGCATATACTGCCTGAAAAGATGGAGGAAGCAGATACAATAGTAACTTTCAAATGGGCATTGGATATATACAGTTATTGAAAATGAAAGATCTACAGGGCAATGGGGAAAGAGCAGGAGAGCAGGACTAATTGGATAGCACATTTAAAAAGGCACAACGATCGTCTGTGCTTCTATGATTTAGTTTTGGCATGACCCGATTGTTAGTCTCAGCAAAACATTCTTTCTCTTAAGTTATCTGTGAGAATTGTAAACATGGTTAAGCACTGTTTATGTTTAAAATTCTCAATTAGGTCAGTTGAGCAAATGCAATACCGATGACTTTGACAGTCCCAGGAGGTTCTCCACTCCTTGTCCTGAAGCTACAGAGAACCACGTGCAAGCTATCTGGGATGAGTTGGGAATAGGGAGGAACGGCTATCTTAACAAGGAGGAATTGGCGACAGTCTGTGATAATATTGGCCTAAAGGACCTCAAAGACGAAGTATGTGTGTTAATCTCAACCTAATTCATCGTTAGTGTAAATATGACAGTGTTGGTAGCCTAGTATTGGCACACTGCATACATCAGTGGCCTACGATGTTTTCTCTCTTTCTTCAATCTCCTTGTGCTGCAAAGCTGCTTTACACCAAAGGGTAAGCAGGAGCATTGTTCCCAAGGTCGAATAATGCTTTCCTATAATCAACTGCCAATTGGTCAGATAACTACTAATGATGTTCATTGATTAGATACCAAATTAATAGCTGTGACCTGGGAAGATTGCTGGTTCATTCAGGCTTAATACTACCAATGAGTGCTGAAGTTCGGTGTGTCCCATGTACTCCAATTTAAATCTTCAAGGTTGCTTATGTCAGAGTTGTGTCCAAAACTGAAAGGATGACAACCTTTGAAACCCAAGATGTGGATGATGGTGGTACAGTTATATTGGAATATGAGGCATACAAGCAGCTTATTTAACTTGTTTTTAATTGGATTTTGTTTAAATCTGAGTTTCCTTCATCCAACTAATTCAGTTTGAAGGTCAACATCATCTTTAACAGCAACTCCCCAATCTGTAACCATGTGAACTCCATATGATCTCCACCTCTGTGGTCTCTGTCATTGAAAATGGGAATTTCTGACCAATCCCTTGTCTCCCTTAGCATTCACGTCTCCAGGTCTACTTCCAATCACACTGCCCTAACTTTCACCCCTGGAAAAACTGCTGCCCAGGTTCCTCACCAATTCACTGTCAATTCTAACTTCTCAACACTCTGCTGGCTCTACACTTGTAAGAGAAACACTGCCACTGACCAGCCAAGCAGTCAGCTCCCTTACTTCTGCTTCCAATGCTCTTATCTTACTGCCTTCTCCCTTGTCTCAAAACTCCCATCTTCACATCCTTATGCCTGAGAGCTACAGACCTGAGCAAACCTGGTGTATGATGAGCCCTGGAGTCTTGTGTACCACCAAATCTGATTGGACCACCTTGAACCGTAACACTATTCCCTCTCCACCGTCAAATGTTTCTTTTATTGTAGGATCATCCTAGAGGGCAAGGGCAACAGAAATCTTCTTTTATCTGAAAGATTGCACTCTCAAACCTCTCATTCCCGTTTCCCTCAACGCCTTGCCTTGCTGCCTCCATCCTTGGTTCTAAAACGAGTGTGAAGAGCTTGTGGGCTTCTTTATCTTGAAGATCGAGACCATCATGCAGTTGCCTCGCATGCGAGCCCCTTCTCCTACCCTAACACCGACCGCCTCACTCATCCCAACGAGGCATCCCTGTCACTTGGCAACTCCTCTCCCTTTGCCCTTTCGAAGCTCATCTATTCTATGATACCCACCTTCTGCTCCTTCAATCACTTCCCACCAGAATTCATGACCATTCAACTATCTTTCCTGGCCATAGTGCTGGCTCACGTTTTAACAACATTCACTGGTCAGACAATGTTTTTCCTCCTTTCTAAACTACCATTGTTGCCCTCTCCTCAAAACTTGATCTACTTTTTCTCTCTGACTTCAGTGCAATTTCTAACCTGTTTCTTGTCGATGATCCTTGCTGTCTTATGGCATCCCAGCTACATGCTGTTCCTTGATTTTAAAATACACCCTCGTGTTCAAATCCCTCCATGGCCTTGTCCCTCCCTATCTCTATAATCTCCTCCAGCCCAACAATCCTCCAAGATCTTTACATTTCAGCTTGGTGTCTTGTGCACCCCTCACCTCCCTTGCTCCACCATTATTACTGTCTCCAGCTGCTGAAGCCCTAAGCTCAGGAATTTCCTTCCCAAACCCCTCTTGCTCTACTCTTAAGTTGCTCCTTGAAACCTATCTGTTTGACCAAGCTTTTGGTCACCTGTGCTAATATCTTTTTACGTGGCTTGGTGTCAAATTTTGTCTAATAATGCCCCTGTGAAGTGCCTCGGAATGTTTTTAATATGTTAAATAAATGCAAGTTGTTGCCTAACCCTCCCAAAACTCCCTGTTTGAATCCCATCAAACTTTTCTTTGATAATTACCCTGGGCAGAGCCTCAAATGGTATCCCCTGTGACTTCAGCCATGGTGCTTTAATCAGTCCTTGTGATAAATGACCTCCTAACAGTGTTCAAAATGGTTGATATAGAAACATAGAAAATAGGAGCAGGAGTGGGTCATTCAGCCCTTCGAGCCTGCTCCGCCATTCAATATGATCATGGCTGATCCTCTATCTCAATGCTGTATACCTGCTCTCACCCTATACCCCCTGACGCCTTTAGAGTCTATAAGTTTACCTATTTCCTTCTTAAATGTATTCAGTGACTTGGGCTTCTCAGCCTTCTGTGGTAGAGAATTCCACTAGTTCACCACCTTCTGAGTGAAGAAATTTCTCCTCATCTCAGTCCTAAATGGCCTATCCCGTATCCTGAGACTGTGACCCCATGTTCTAGATCCCCAGCTAGAGGAAACATCATCCCTACATCCAGTCTGTCCAGCCCTCAGAATTTTATATGCTTCAATGAGATCCCCTCTCATTCTTCGAAACTCCAGTGAATATATGCCCAATCTCTCCTCATATGACAATCCTGCCATTCCAGGAATCAGTCTGGTGAACCTTCACTGTACTTCCTCTATGGCAAGTATATCCTTTCTTGGGTAAGGAGACCAAAACTGCACACAATACTCCAGGTGTGGTCTCACCAAGGCCCTGTACAGCTGCAGTAAGACATCCTTGCCCCTGTACCCAAGTCCTCTTGCAATGAAGGCCAACACACCATTTGCCTCCTTAACTGCTTGCTGCACCTCCTTGCTTACTTTCAGTGATTGGTGTACAAGGACACCCAGGTCCCTTTGTACATCAACATTTCCCAATCTATCACTATTTAAATAATATCCTGCCATTCTGTTTTTCCTACCGAAGTGGATAACTTCACATTTATCCACGTTATACTGCATCTACCATGTATTTGCCCACTCACTCAACCCGTCTAAATTGCCTTGAAGCCTCTTAACATACCTCCCTCCTTCTTCATCTTCCCTTTTAGTAGGACTTTGGTTCCACTCCTAATCGTTACAATGGCACCACCATATCTCCAACAATTGTTTCTCCTCCAATTCCTGTTTGACATCAACAATATGCTTGGAGTTGTCTTCAACTCATGTACTCATCATGTCCAACTCTATTTCTTCATACTTCCCTAATCCTACAGTCATCCCCCTCCTGTCAGCCTACTTGTCTAACATTACGCCAATGATGAGTCAGGTTTCCTACAATTGGGAAGACCAGACATCATTCAAACTTCAGCTACCTGTTATCTTGCATTTATAAAGTATCTTTCAACAGTTTCAGGACCTATCAAAGCACTTTACAGTCAATTAAATACACTTAAATTGCTGTCACTGCTCTAACGTAGAAACATGTTAGCTAATTTGCTCCCACAAACAGCAACCTGACAATGGCTGGATAATCTTTTTTATGTCTGGCAATCATGTTTCAGAAATAAATTTTGGCCGGGATAACTCCCCTGCTGCTCTTAGGATTAGTGGCTTGGCATATTTCACATCCATCTGAGAAAGCAGATGGTGCCTTGGTTTGATGTTACATCCAAAAGATGCACTTCTGGCATTGCTGCACTGGAGCCCCATACTAAGCCTTGATTGTTTGTTGCATGTACCCTTGTTAATCAAATTGGCCCTCTGTCCCCATTGGATTTCATTTTGGATCCTTACCCTTAAACGTAAATCCCTCCATGCCCTTGCCTTACCAAAGCCCTGCAACCTTTTCCATCTTATTGGTACCCTCCTGCCTATTGCTACCCACCACCACCCCCCATCCTCTCGCTCCCATCCCTTCACATACTGCCTCCCCTTCCTACCATCTCTTCCACTTCCTACTCTTCCCACTTCAACCCAGGTGGGAGGATCTTCAGCCATCTCGACCCAAATCTTTAGAATTTCCTTTTGACCTCCCTTCCCCCCACTTTTAAAAGACTTTTTAAAAAAAAAACATATTCCCCAGCAAGGTCACTCTTCCTAACTCTTCAGCTTTTGCCCTCTTAGGCGGATGTAGAAAATCTCGAGGCATCATTTCGAAGAGTGTAAAGTGCTTCAATGTTCTGAGGTCATGAAAGGCACTAAATAAATGGAGGCCTTTATTTCTAATTTAGTTGTTTCTGGTTTGAATGGTGAGATTATTGGTGTAAAATCTTGTCTCTGTCCGCTTGAGGTGTTGGTGATTTTTTTTCCACAGGAAGTTACTGATCTGTTCAGAAAGTTGGATAAAGATGGTGATGGAAGAGTGAGCCTCAGTGAGTTTCTTCTTGGTTTATTTCGACATGGACCTGCAGCTTCAGTCCATTCCACACCCTACAAGCAGAAATATCGTCGAGCTCTCCATCAGGTTAGGCAGGATATAGTAGAGTTATTCTTTAGTTAAATATTGTTTAACGCATGAGGTCAGGTTTGCTTTCTCTTCCTCGTCTTTCCAAATGGTTCATCACTTATTCCTCCAACGTGTGGTTGCAGGTCTAGGCAGCTTCATTCTTTCCTCATTACCCCATCTCTGTTGCTTCCCCCGCCATCCCTTTGCTCCCCACTGTTCACATACTGCCTCCTCTTCTCATGACTATTTCCGCCCACATCCTATGACCCCCTTGCTACCACAGACACGCTACTCCATCTCTGCTTCTCATTAATCCTCTCATGCACTGCCTTCCCTAACCCCTCACTACTCCTTTACTTATCCTGAATGCTATCGCTCCATCTCTTCACCTCTAGCATCCCATTACCCTTGTATTGCTCACACTTTTCCTACTATTCCTCCCTGAGCCCTTTCCCCTGCTCTATCCCATCAGCCATATCTGAAACCCTTGCTCTCTTAACCCTCTTCCAAAACCCCCAGTTCTCTCACTCCTCTGGCAATCTGCTTGTTTCCCAGTATTATAAGAAAATTGAGCTATAAAGGAAGCACTTTTCTGATTTTAAAAAAAGATCAGTTTTACAGTTTGGTAGGTTTTAGAGTTCATCAGGAGAAGCGACTGAGACAATTGCCAATGTGAAACAGGAATAGAGGGTCTGAGACCTGATGGGAAAATGACCTAAGCTAGGGCAGGCAAGGTCTGAATTGGTGTCATATCAGACGATTTGGACAGCAGGAAGGTCAAGCAATTTAACCTGAAATGCACCTGTAGTGGAACCTGGAGAAATGGAGCTGGGAGACGGAGCTTGAAGAAGGAATGTTGCCAACTAGTGTTGGCAATTCTTGTTTTTGAGAATTTCTTAACGAGTTCTTGCAGGAGTCAGTTGAATACAATTTCCAGGAATCAACTTTGGTGTAAACATACATTAACTGTATTGCGTGCACAAATAACAATTTCTTTTCTCTCAGGCCTTTGATGAGAACAGATGTATAACAGCAACTCCATCCTTGATGTCAAACACCATTGGTTCACAACTGTTTTCCAGTCTTGATGATGGCACTGGTTATGCATCACCTGAACAAATAATCAACATGTGGCAAGAAGACGGAATTAAAAACAGTCAGGAGATATTAGAGGTGAGACAGAGCTCTCATTGACCTTTGTTAACATATAACTTAGCTCCCTCTTCATTGTCTTCCTGAGCTGTGGCTCGGGACAACACTCCTGCTACTGAATCAGAAGGTCCTGGGTTTGAGTCCCACTCCAGAGACTTGAGCACAAAGGGGAGATGGTGGCGTAGTGGTAATATCACTGGGCTAGTAATCCAGAGGCCCAGGCTAATACCCTGAGGGCATGGGTTCAAATCCCACCACGGCAGCTGGCAACAAAATTAACAAAGGTAATGGTGACTATGAAACTATCATCGATTGTTGTAAAAACCCATCTGGTTCGCTAATGTCCTTCAGGGAAGGAAATCTGCCATCCTGACCCAGTCTGGCCTACATGTGACTCCAGACCCACTCTAGCAAGCCACTCAGTTCAAGGGCAGTTAGGGATGGGCAACAAAATACTGGATTTGCCAGCGACGCGCACATCCCATGAAATAATAAAGATCTAGGTGAACATTTTTTTCAACCTTATCTGGTTGACAACTGTTTTTGAATCATTATTTTAAAAATTGGGTTATTGTTTCTTTCTTCCAATTGGAGAGGGAGAAACAACTCGTTCAGAAACCAATGGCTGTACTTGTTTACTGTACGAGAATAGAACATTTTAACTTGGAGATGTTAGGCATCCAATGCAATAGGTATGTCCACGAGACTTGAAAATTAGCTTGTCAGTGTGAACAAGAATTTTTGTGGTCTATTTAAGCACTCACTGCCAGATGTAATTTGGGGTGGAATAGAACTGTGCTAATGTAGAATCTTGCAGCATAGAAAGAGCTAACCAATTAGTTCCACTCTTTCCCCAGTGCCTTGTAATTATTTTTTCCTTTTCAACTATGTATCCAATTCCCTTTGAAAAATGAATGCTGACTTATAGTGTAGCTCCACTCTGCTAAAGGTGTGAGCACTAGCTGCATCTTTTTATTTTCATTTAGTGTCTAAATTTTGGGTCGATACTGATTTTTAGTTAACGACCTGTTGCATCATGAGAGGGAGAAGTTCCCTTGTATAGATCGATAGGTTTATTTAATGCTATTTTTGCACCATTCCATTTTGTACCTTTTTTCATTTGGGCATAAATTCGTATTGGGAACTTGAGGGAGGGTGTAGAACGGAACCAACTTGCAAAACTGTTTTATTTTGGTTATGGCTTTTGAAGTGATGTTTTCACCAGTCAGGAAGGATGTTAAAATGGGCATAGAAGAGGTTGTGCTCAGAAGGTGCAGAAACCAAGTGTCACCAACTCCATTGTTGTTGCTGCTCTTAATTTTTGATCACAATCTATTAGAGCTTTTGGGAGCTCATCCTGTTCACTTATTTTAGTAAAAGGTGCTGTTCAGTCATGCAGAGGTTCAAGAAGGCAGCTCACCACCGCCTTCTTATGGGCAACTAGGGATGAGCAATAAATGTTGACCCAGCCAGCGAGGCCCACATCCCGTGAACGAATATAAAAATAAATAAAATGGCAATAAGTGGATTGTAAACAATTACAAGGATTTAAAAAAAAACTGGTTTGGTTTTTCTCGTTTCTTCATTCTTTCATTTTGCATTTGGGGGCTGCTATCCAGCCATTCACACTTCAAACAGCCTTAAAATAAAAGCAAAATAGTGCGGATGCTGCAAATCTGAAATAAAAACAGAAAATGCTGGAAAAACTCAGCAGGTCTGGCAGCATCTGTGGAATGAGAAACAGAGTTAATGTTTCAAGTCTGTATGACCCTTCTTCAGAGCTGGAAAGACACAATGGCTGATTGCTATTGGTGCACCTATACAGTGGACCATAGACTCATGCAGCACAGAAGGAAGGCTATTAGCCCACCGTACAGACACTGTTTCTTTGAAAGATCTATCCAATTAGTCTCACTCTGCTGCTTTTCTCCCCATAACTCTCCCAAGTTTTTCTTCTTTTCAAATATATATCCAATTTCCTTTTGAAAGTTACTATGAAATTTCACCACCCTCGCAGTGAGTGCATTCCAGATCACAACAACTCACTGTGCAAAAGAAACAAAGTTCCCATCACCCCCCTGGTTCTTTTGTTAATTATCTTATAGCTGTGCCCTCTGGTTACCAACCCTCCAGCCAGTGGAAATTTGTTTCTTCCCTATTTACTCTATGAATAAACATCTGATAATTTTGAACACCTCTATGAAATCTCCCCTTCACCTTCTCTGTTTTAAAGGTATATAATATTGCAGATGCACAATTCTTTGGAATTTCAATTTGTGTTCTGATGCTAAAATCCTCCCACTCTGTCTGTCTCTCTCCTTTTCTCAAGAAGGGAATGAACTCAGCTCTGAGGAAGAGTCATACGGACTCGAAACGTTAACTTGTTTGTCTCTCCACAGATGCGCTACTAGTGTTGAGTTTTTCCAGCATTTCCTGTTTTCATCCGGACACATCTTTTGTTCCTTTACTCCACCCATTACCACACCCTTGGTCTTTTGTGCCACGAAATCTTTTGCCATTTAATCTCTCCTGCCCTCCACCCTATCACAGACCTTCCCTTTTGTTGTCCCTCCCCCCTTTCACTTGCTCAAAACCTTACACTTTTCTATCTTTCCTCAGTTCTGGTGAAATTTCATTGATCTGAAGTGTTAACTGCTTCTCTCCACAGATGCAGCCTGACCGGCTGAGTATTTGCAGTATTTTCTGTTTTTATTACTGGGGTTTTGAGTTGGTTTTGAGTCTGCACGTACGTCAGTGAGAAAATTAATCACAAACCGGCAGCCCTAAGTTGAGTTTTGATGAAAGGTCACATACCTGAAAGATTAACTCTGTTTCTCTGTCCACGGCTGCTGCCTGACCTGCTGAGTGTTTCCAGAATTTTCTGTTTTTTATTTCAGCCCTAAGTTCTCTCGCAGAATGCTACATAGAGTTTTTTTGCCCTTCCACAAGATGTCTGACCACTTCACTTACCGTACTCCTGTCAGCTCATTGTGGAATAATATTGATACAGAAACAAAAATAGGCATTCAACCTCCGACCCAGTCCTGCCATTCAGTTAGATCATGGCTGATCTGTATTTTAAATCCATCTACCCACCTTGGTTCTTTAACCCCTCATCTCTGTGCCCAACAAAATTCTAGCAATCTTCAGTTTTCAAATTTTCAATTGAGCTAGCCTCAACAGCTTTTTTGGGAGAATGTTCCAGATTTCCAATGCCAATTTGTGTGAAGAAGTGTTTCTTGACATCACCACTGATTGGGCTGGCCCCTGTTCTGGATTTCCTCCAGCAGAAGAAATAATTTCTGTCTATTTACCCTAACAAATCCTTTAATTATCTTAAACACCTCCATTATATCACACCTGAGTCTTCTATACTCGCTGGAATACAAGCCTGTGCAACCTGTCCTCATTGTTTAACTCTTTTTAGCCTGTGTATTATTCTGCATAATCTGCACTGCACTCTCCCCAAGGCCACTATATCCTTCCTGAGGTGTGCTGCGGCCAGAACTGAAAATTATATTTCAGATGTAGACTGACCACAGCTTTTTGCAAATGTGGCATAACCTCTGCCCCTTTATATGGAGCCTCAGAGGAGCTTCCAGCTCAGGCAGCACTGTCCTGCTGGCTGAGTGATTCTACAATGCAGTGACCCATTAGGAAGGGGAAAGTGAAAGAAAGAACTGAACCAAAACGTACTTCCTTTGTTTTGAATGTCACACATTTGTGTTTATTTGAAGAGACTGTACAGATATCAGGTGTTTTGCAGTGAGAGACAATGGTTGATTGCTATTGATGCACCAATACAGTGGATCATAGACTCATATAGCACAGAAGAAAAGTTATTTAGCCCATCATGCTTGTGCTGTTTCTTTGAAAGATCTATCCAATTAGCCTCACCCCTGCTGCTCTTTTCCCCATAACTCTCCAAGTTTCTTTTCTTTTCAAAAAATACCCAATTTCCTTTTGAAAGTTAGTATGAAATTTCACCACCCTCAAAGTGAGTGCATTCCAGATCACAACAACTCACTGTGCAAAGAAACAAGTTCCCTGGTTCTTTTATTAACTTTTATAAAATTTATTAACTTTGCTTCCAATCTCCACCCCTCCATCATCTTCACATGGTCCATCTCTGACACTTCTCTTCCCTTCCTTGACCTCTCTGTCTCAATTTCTGATGATAGACTGTCCACCAATATCCATTACAAGCCTACCGACTCCCACAGCTACCTCGACTACAGCTCCTCACACCCCGCTTCTTGTAAAGACTCCATCCCATTCTCTCAGTTCCTTCGCCTCCGTCGCATCTGTTCTGATGACGCTACCTTCCAAAACAGCTCCTCTGACATGTCCTCCTTCTTCCTTAACCGAGGTTTTCCATCCACGGTCGTTGACAGGGCCCTCAACCGTGTCCGGCCCATATCCCGCACATCCTCCCTCACGCCTTCTCCTCCTTCCCAGAAACATGATAGGGTCCCCCTTGTCCTCACTTATCACCCCACCAGCCTCCGCATTCAAAGGATCATCCTCCGCCATTTCCGCCAACTCCAGCATGATGCCACCACCAAACACATCTTCCCTTCACCCCCCCTGACGGCATTCAGTAGGGATCGTTCCCTCCGGGACACCCTGGTCCACTCCTCCATCACCCCCTACTCCTCAACCCCCACTTATGGCACCTCCCCATGCCCACGCAGAAGATGCAACACCTGCCCCTTCACTTCCTCTCTCCTCACCGTCCAAGGGCCCAAACACTCCTTTCAAGTGAAGCAGCATTTCACTTGCATTTCCCCTAACTTAGTCTACTGCATTCGTTGCTCCCAATGCGGTCTCCTCTACATTGGAGAGACCAAACGCAAACTGGGCGACCGTTTTGCGGAACACCTGCGGTCTGTCCGCAAGAAAGACCCAAACCTCCCTGTCGCTTGCCATTTTAACACTCCACCCTGTTCTCTTGCCCACATGTCTGTCCTTGGCTTGCTGCATTGTTCCAGTGAAGCTCAACGCAAACTGGAGGAACAGCACCTCATCTTCCGACTAGGCACTTTACAGCCTTCCGGGCTGAATATTGAATTCAACAACTTTAGATCTTAAACTCCCTCCCCCCATCCCCACCCCGTTTCTCCCCCCCACCCCCCCGCTCTTTTTTTTCAATAATTTATATAGATTCTTCTTTCCCCACCTATTTCCATTATTTTTAAATCTAAAACTAAAACCTCGTTAGTCTTTCCACCCCACCCCCACTAGAGCTATACTTTGAATATCCTGTCTTCCATTCTTAATTAGCACTTTTCTTAGACAAATATCACCAACTTCAACACCTCTTTGACCCTTTTGTCTGTGACATCTTTTGATTATCTGCTCATCTCCACAATCACCACACCCTCAATGTCTCTCTCCACCCCCCCCACCACCCACCTTAAACCAGTTTATATATCTCCCTTCTTCTAACTATGCTTCAGTTCTGCCGAAGGGCCATGAAGGCTCGAAACGTTATCTGATTTCTTCTCCGCCGATGCTGCCAGACCTGCTGAGTTATTCCAGCTAATTCTGTTTTTGTTTCCCTGGTTCTTTTGTTAATTATCTTATAGCTGTGCCCTCAGGTTACCAACCCTCCAGCCAGTGGAAATCGTTTCTTCCTTGTTTACTCTTTGAATAAACATCTGATAATTTTGAACACCTCTATAAAATCTCCCCTTCACTTTCTCTGTTTTAAAGTATACGCTATCGCAGATGCACAATTCTTTGAAAATTCGATTAACGCTTTGATGCAGAAACCCTCCCATTCTCTCTGCCTTCTTTTCCCATGAAGGGAATGAATTTGCTGGTATAAATTATAATGGCAGCACGTTTGCAGCATTTACTTTTCAAAGTGTTAATCATTTCTTTCTGACAGACTTTGGACTTCGATGTGGAAGAGAAGGTGAGCCTTGCAGAGCTGACCATAGCGCTGGAAAATGAGTTACTGGCCAGCAAAAATGGGATTCACCAGGCTGCGTTTACCTGTTACAAGAACGAAATCAACTGCCTTCAGTAAGTGTCTTAATTTTAGCTTCCTGTGCAGCCATTGAAAATTATTTTAAAGTCGACCAGTGTTACCCATGGATCATTGGAGCACACTTGCCTCTAACTCAGAAGGTCGTGGCCTCACGCCGGAGACTTGAGCACCAAAGGCTGACGCTCCAGTGCTGTACTGAGGGAATGCTGCATTGTCTGAGGTACCGTCTTTCTGATGAGATGTTAAACCGAGATGTCTGCTCTCTCGGGTGGACTTAAAAGATTCCATGGCACTATATTGAAGAGCAGGGGAGTTCTGCTGGTGTCCTGGGTAACATTCTTTCCTCGACAAACATCACTAAAACAGTTTAACTGACCAGTATTTGTTGTTTGTGGGACTTTGATGTGTGCAAATGGTTTCCTGCATTACAATAGTGACTACACTTCAGAAATGTACATAATTGGCTGTAAAGCATTTTGGGACATCCTGAGGTTGTGAAAGACATGATGTAAGTAGAACGTCTTTCTTTCTTAGTTACAGAAATGTTCAACTCTTCTCTGTGCGGTATCTCTGTGTGTCATCTTGAATGCCACTTGTGGTGCGAAAGTGATTTTTTGAGGAAGGGGTGATGGCAGATTTGAACAATGCCAGCTAACATGGAAACAAGGACTGGAAGTTGGGTGGTCAGTTGTTTTATGGGAATAGGGTCATAGCGCATGAAGTGGATCTCACACCTCACTACACTTGTGAAACAGAAGTCAAGACTCTCGTTTTCCAACTGGCTGCGTTTGTTGCCAAGTTCCGCAGTTCCACTTCTCCAGCCAGTCAAACCGCCTGCTTCCATTTCAATCCCAGCTTCTATTCCATTTCCACACAACTCCACTCCCAGACACTTTGAGAATTTTACTAACATCTTCTCTAGCTGAATCAGAGAGTATAATGTCTTACCCTGAATCTGTGAAAAAGGAAACTAATGCCAACTTTGACTGCACCCGGACACACCCCTGGACACATCAGAAGAGACATAGACATCCCTCTGTTTTCTTGTAGAGAGTGGGGGAGGGGCCAAGGGATAGGGAGTGACCAGGAATACCGGATTTCTATCTGAAACTTGCTCCAAGTGCCAGAACAAGGATCAATTGATCAAGGGATCAGCTCTTTCCGGAAGGATGTGGGTAGCTCTGAGGAGAGCCATTGGGTTTAGATTGTTCCACTCCTTGCCTGGCGCTGCTTTCTTAGCGTTTGCGGCTTTCACCTTGGGCTCTGCCTTTGATTTATCCACGTTTTTTTACGCCCATACAATTTTGGCAGGCTGGGCAGAGCACAGTGACGTCATTATGCAAGTGTGGACCAGCGCGCATGCGCAGATGGGTATCAGTGCCCAACTTGTGCAGCCATATTGCATTGGCAGCAGACACACTGTTTTCAGCCACCATTAAGCAGTATGAGTTTAAAAAGACCTGTCTAGCTGTTCCTGGTTTCCATCTGTTGGCTGTAGGCAGTATTGCAGTAGAGTTGTAAGATCTAGTTTGTACACTGCATTGTTTTTGGAATATTGAACTCCAGGGGATCAGGACATTGGTTCCCAGCATGAGTACATAAACCATCCAACGCTAGAAATAACACGGTAAAAACATAAATAGCTTCCAAGTGGCCTCGCTACACCCATCGTATCAATCACAGATGACAGGAACTCTGATCAGTTCCTTGTATCATCCTCCACCCATATCCCGCTTCCCCCTCCAAACCCTATTTCCTTCTGTATCTGGATAAAACTCTTCCCCAATTCACTTATTACTGCACTTTTAAAATCCCTACTGTCTAGCCTTTGACCCTCTATCCATCATGGATTTCTAATTAAATAAGATTGAGATCATTTGATCAGCTGCCTTTACCACTTCTCTTAGCCCATTGGGCCAAACCTTTTCTGAGGCCTCCCCCATGCCCTAGCCCTGAACGTATATTTTTTCTAGTTTCTCTCCTATCTCCCCTCATGCTGAGCTGATTTTGTCCATGAGATCCGCCCCCTATTTCCACCAAACAACTGACCACCCAACTTCCCTTCCTGGCTCCCAGGTTAGCTGGCATTGTTAATGGCGTTCTCTCCTTCAAATCTGTCAGCACCACCTCCTCCTCAAAAAACCAACCCTTGACCTTGCCTCTCCATCCTTGTAAACAACCGCCCCATCTCCAACCTTCCTTTCTTCTTCAAAGGCCTTGAATATGTTGTCGCCTCCCAAATTTGTGCCAATCTCTCCTGGAACTCCATGTTTGAATCCTTCCAATCACATTTCTGCCCCGCCATAGTACCAAAATGACACTTATCAAAGTGACAAATGGCATCCTATGTGACTGTAACAAAGGTAAACCACTCATCCTTGTCCTTCTTGACCTGTCTGCAACTTATGACATAATTGATCACACCATCCTCCACCAACAGATTTCCACTGCCACCTAACTGAGTGGGACTGCAGTCGCTTGTTTCCATTCTTGTCTATCTATAATCGGAGAATTGCCTTTTCTTCCCTGCTCCCGCACTGTTACTCTGGTGTCCCTAGGGATCTACTTTTTGCCCCCTCCTATTTCTCATCTACAGGCTCCCCCTTGGTGACATCATCCAAAAACACAGATCCGTTCCTAAATGTACACTGACAACACCCGAATCTACCTCACCACTACCTCTTTCTACCCTTCCACTACCTCTAAATTGTCTGACAGCTTGTCTGACATCGAGTCCTGGAGGAGCAGAAATGTCCTCCAATTAAATGCTGGGAAGACTAAAGCCATTGTCTTTGATCCATGCTGCAAACTCTGTTCCCCAACTACTAACTCCATCCCTCTCCCTGACAACTGCCTGATGCTGAGCTGGCTTGTTTGGCAACCTTGGTGTCATATTTAACCTGAGGTGAGTTTCCAGTCACATAGTAACGCCATTGCTAAGCCAGTCTATTTCCACCTCTGTAGCATCATCGGACTCTGCCCCTGACTCAGCTCATCTGTTACTGAAACCCTAATCCATGTCTTTGTTACCTCTGGACTATTCGAATGCTCTCCTGGCTGTTCTCCCAAATTCTACCTGCTGTAAACTTGAGGTCATTGGAAACTCTATTGCCCATTTCCTTGAATCAAATCCTGTTCATTAATCAACACAGTGCTACATTGACCTACATTGGCTCCTAGTTAAGTAACACCTTGATTTTAAAAATTCTCATCCTTGTTTTCAGGCCTCATCACTCCCTATCTCTGTAAACTCCTCCAGTCCCACAAACCCTCTGAGATATGTGTTCCTCTAATTGTGACCTCTTCAGCATCCCCGATTTTAATTACTCCACCATTGGTAGCCTACCTTCAGCTGCCTAGGCCCTAAGCTCCGGAATTCCCTCCCCATCTTGCTTTCCTCCTTAAAGCCGACCTCTTTGACCAAGCTTTGATCATCCCTCATAATATGATACCAAGCCACATGAGGAGTTATTATGTTTTATAATGCGCCCCCCCCATGAATCTCATTGGAACATTTTAGTACTTTAAAGGTGCTGTATAAATAAACCTAGCTGCTGCTGTTGTTGGTAAAATGGGACATTTTTTTTCAGAAATATGTATTTGTTACTTCCTACATTCCGGTGCAGAGGCGTTGCCCAATAAACTGAGATCCCATCTGCCTTCTTGGGTGGATGTAAAAGATCCACAGTGTGAAGATGAACAGGGCAATTACACCAATGTCCTGACCAATATTTAACCTTCAGCCAGCACTACTATAAAGGATTATCTTGTCATTATCATAACAGTGTTTATGCTACTTTGCTGGGCTCAAATTGGTTTTCATTTTCCTACAACAGTGACTACACTTTGTGAAAGGCACTATGTGAGTGCACATTCTTTCTTTATCACTTAGGAATGCAAAGTACTTCAAAAAATGAGTGCTTAAAATTGGAATGTGGCTGTCCCGGTATATTGTATATATTAAAAGCTAGAATTGCATTCAAAAAGATGTATAAGTAATACTTCATTAGTAAACTAAAGTTCTGGTAGTTCTTCACAGGGGAGTATTGAACTGCTTTCTTGTTCTAATTGGCCTCATTACTTTAAACACCAGTGAACACACATGCAGTCATAACAATGCATGGCCAGGTATTTATTGAGACACCATACTCATGATTCCCATAGGAGTGCCCCTGTACAGTGATTTGCTCACACTCCTTTTTCCCTTTACATTTAAAGCATAGTATCAATAAATCACAGTGAAGCAAAGAAACATGCAGGTGACAATACAGTATAATTAATTAATTGTAATGAAAAAAGATACATAGTATAACCAATTAGTTGTTAAACAAAGATACATGACAGCTAAAATACATTTTGTCCTTCACAATCCCTTTCAATTATCCTATTACGAACATACGAACAAGGAGTAGGAGTAGGCCATTCGGCCCCTCAAGCCTGCTCTGCCATTTAATAAGGTCATGGCTGATCTGATAGTAACCTCAAATCTGCATCCCACCTACCCCTGATAACCTATCACCCCCTTGCTTACCAAGAATCTATCCACATCTGCCTTAAAAATATTCAAAGACTCTGTTTCCACTGCCTTTTCAGGAAGAGAGATCCAAAGACTCTCGACCCTCTGAGAGAAAAAAAATTTTGCCTCATCTCCATTTTAAATGGGCGACCCCTTATTTTTAAACAGTGACACCTAGTTCTAGATTCTCTCACGAGAGGAGACATCCTCTCCACATCCATCCTGTCAAGACCCCTCACGATTTTGTAATGTTTCAATCAAGTTACCTCTTACTCTTCTAAACTCCAGCAGAAACAAGCCTAGCCTGTTCAAACTTTCCTCATAAGACAACCCACCCATTCCAGGCATTAGTCTGGTAAACCTTCTCTGAACTGCTTCTAATGCATTTAAATCCTTCCTTAAATAAGGTGACCAATACTGTACACAATACTCCAGATATGGTCTCACTAGCACTGTATAACTGTATACAATGGTCACACTGACTAATCAACTCAGTACCATTTCTCATAAGCACCAGTGATCAGGGAGATTATTCCAGATCATTACAGACATTGCTTGGTGCTTACTTTCAGACATCAGCCGCTTTATCTGCGGAGATGCACCCTCGCTCCCCCCCACCCCCGACCTCATACAGCACATAACTTACATTCCCAAGTTCAGCCTCACCATCCCAAATTCAGTCAAAAGCCATTCTAACTCCTCATGCTCTGGCCTTGTGTTAAGTTTAATATGTGTTGGTCCCACAGGCTGCCCAGGACATTAAGGTCCTTGCATAGTGTGGGCTGTCATTCCCACACTCCTCCAATTCTTCTCTCTATCCTTCCTGCCAGGAGTTCTCTGGGTAACATCTGTACAGAATTTTTAGCCTGTTCAGCGGTATTGTCCAGTTGTTGTCCTCATTTTTGAAGCTGCCACCTGTAGTAAATTAAAATGATCAGCACAATTAACTGAAGCAGCATCAGCGTAAGAACCAGGTGCATCATAGCCAGGTAGCTGTTGGGGTCCGAGTGAACAATGACTCCCACCAGTTCTCACATCCAACCTGTAAAATCATAGGAAGTTTACATCACAGGAGGGGGCCATTCAGCCTGTGGTGTTTGCATTGGCTCTCTGTAAGAGCAATTCACCTAGTCCCACTCCCCTGACAAATGTTCTTAGTTTGGACAGTGCGATGGTTAATGTCCTCAATGATTCAAATGTTGAACTTGTTGAAACTTCGCTCCAGTTCTGCGTCTGCCTCCTCCAAATAGCAGCACGATTGGGGTCAGAGTAGGATTATTGAAAACTCAGATTCTCAGGATGTTATTTTAAAGCCTGTTGGTTATTTTGTGTCGATGAAATTGAAAATGTCCACATCCCACAATTAGAAGGGATTGATTAGAACAATAAGATCCAACTTCCAAATGTGTTTTTATTTATATGTAACAATCGTATGCTGTGAAATACCTGACATTAACTCAGTGCAGGAGGAGGTGGGGTTGATATATCAACAACAGCGTTTCTTCCTACCGTGTCCTGTAACTTTACCCTTCCTCTCTTATTCCAAACCCATTAAAGGTAATGTTGCCTTCATGACCATCATAGGGAGTGGAAGATTCCTAACCATGCGCCTTTTTTGTCTGCCTCATGACCCTCATGCTCTCTAGGTTACAGGGAGGTTGAGTTGAACTGTTGTGGGTTGATAAGTGCCTGAGGAGTCGAACAGATGCCCAACTGTCCCTCATTATGTAACATTGCCAGATGAACTAGGCTTGGGGCTCCCCAGTCAGAGGGAGTATGGAAGGGACTTGTGCCTATACGCCCTGTCCCAAGGTTGTCTCAGCAACTTTTAGACCAGGGGAAATTCCCTTAACACCACCAGGTTTCAGCACTTTCTGTCTCAGCTGGGTGAGACAACGCTGCCACCTGCTGGCCTCCCATCTCTTTCGCATGACTTGACGTGCTGAGGCCCTTCTAAACTACCCTGCCGGCCAGGGTCACTGCCAACTTGGCAGATTAGATATTCCTTTCTGTAGGTCGTGATTTTAGTTTTGTTCATCTGCGAATGCTGTTCCAGTCTCCGAACAGTCCTGGCTGCTCTGAGTACCCAGAATGACCAGTTTTCTACCTCTTGCTTGGCTGCTGCCGGCTGCTCTGTAGGTTCTGAAACTTCTTTCTCTCTGGCCTCAGCCTCTTCTAACTTATGAGTCCCAGGATTAGACACAGCAACATTAATGGCTGTTTTTTTTTTGCTGCCCTAACCCTTTAGATGCAATCAAATGAAGTGAAATCCCTTGGGACATTTTATTAATTTAAAAGCGCTGTATAAATACAAATGATTGTTGTTCTATAAGCTTACTCTCAGACGTTGCATCATCCTCTTTATCTGTGGAGATGCCTGTTCCCTGTACCCAATTGCACCATGCATGGCTGACAATCCAGTATTTAGCAGAAAGCCCTTTTAACTCATCCTGTGCTGCTCCTGATTTTAATATGCGCTGGTCCAACAGGCTGCCCAGGCCACTGAGGTCCTCCGGTTGTGTGAGCCCTCGTTCTCGCAGGGAACGTTTTAGGATCCCTCCTGGTAGTATTTATTTATTAAAGTAGGAAACTTTTCATTCTAAGTGACTACTTTTATTCCTATAAAAATCATTTGATTTGTATAACAAATACAAAATGGCGTTGAATTGATGTTGCACACACCGTGTTTTTGCAGAAGGCAAATTCAACAGCTGAACAAGGAGAGAGACAAAGTGAAAGCGGACTTGGAAAGAGCAGAGAAGCGAAATGTGCAGCTAGCCAAGGAAGTTGATGACCGACATGCCACAATGGAATTGCTCAACGAAACCAAAATCAAGTCAGTGCGAGATGACGTTTGAATTTTTTGTTTACTTTTTGTTCCCCAAACACTCCGATCTCCCAGGATGCAGGAAAAGGGAAAAGTATTCCAGCTCCAAGGAATTATTTTGGTGGGATATTACCAGCAAAGTCGGTATTTATTGCCCTTTAAAGGTGATGGTGGGCCTTCTTGAACCACTGCAGCCTATGTGCTGCCAAATATTATTGGCTGAGTTCCAGATTTCACCCAGCGACGATAAAAGAAAGGTGATGCCTGGCCAAGCCAGGATGATGTGTAACTTGGAGGTGATGGTGTTCCCTTGCACCTACTGCCCATGTCTGTCTTGGTGGTGGAGATCATGGGTTGGGAGCACATGTTCATCTGGGTCCAACTTGCAGGCTACCTCCATGCTTAACAATTCATTGATAGGTTCTCTGTAAAATGTCTATAGTTAACTCCTTGATTAGTTGCAATACTATCTTCAGATTTTCTCATCAATTTTCTCCCCTATCCCCCTTTTGCTCAAGATGTTGACTCCTTCCCTGAGTTTGATTCCACGGGTTTTGAGCACCCTCCAATGCTTCAGCCAAGCAGCTATTACTCCTCTAGGTGAGCATTGACGGCTAGAGTGACTTCCGGAGGCATCTGAGCCTAACCTGACCCAGCTCCCCAACTTTTTGTCACGCACACAAATCCTCACTCCCTCCCTCCCAGGATTCACTGGATGTCAATCAGGAGGACGAACCTTAACCAAATTCTCCCTGTTTGAATCATGACAACTGAGGCCCTATTGGCTCCCTAGCTTAGAAAAGATGGGTAGGTACAGATCAATCCCCTCAATTCCCAAGGTCCCCAAAGGTGTCTCCCATCATCCACCCCGCCTCCCCATCTGATCACTATTTCTTGTGTAAAGAGCATGTGTCGGACGTATGGTGATGACAGATTTGTTTATGATGGCCCTTCTCCCCCTCCACCCCCCCGCACAGTGGAATTATCAATACCAAGATATGAATAACTATCGGGTAAGGGTATTAGGTGCATGTGGAACCTTATTTCAACGCCAGCCATTGCCTAGAGAAGGAGACAATGATAAAGGTTGTGCATAGCAACACTTGCAATAGACATAAGGTTACACTTTTTTTTTAAAACATAATCAGCTTCTTAGAGTTTACAGCCCAGTAACAGACAATTTGGTCAATTAAGCTGTTATTTATGCTCAACACGAGTCTCCTCCCGTTCCACTAGATCAAACCCTATCAACATATACTTCTGTTCCTTTCTCCTTTATATACTTACCTAGTTTCCCCTTAAAATGCATATATTGCTAATAGCCTCAACTACTCCTTATGGTGTCGAGTTCCAAATTCCAACCTCTCTCTGGGTAAAGAGGTTTCTCCCAAATTTCTTATTGTTAAAGCCATATGTTTTGCAAAGTTTAATTTTATGGTGAGATTGTTACAATGTTCAACCATTCCTTGTAATGAAATTGTAGTAAATTGCATACTCACCTTCCCCGCCCAGACACTTGGATCAAGGATACAAGGAAAAGATGGCAGCAGTTAAATTGGAGATGGACCGGGAACAGGAGCTGATTGTACAGCAGGTGAACACACAACAAGCAGATCTGGAACAGGAGATAGATTCCCTCCGATTGGAGGAGATCCATTCAAAAGAAAAGCTGAAACTAACAATGAAGGTATGTCAAAGAATAATGTGGTATTTCTCCCCTTTTGGGAGGTGAATTTTATTTTATTCATTTTTTTCCCCCCTCCCTTCGTCCCGCCACTGCATAGACATAGGCGCACCATTCCTGGCCCCAAAGGGTATCAAGGTGAGCCGACTGCTTGTGGAGGAAGGCTTTGCTGATTCCCATTGAGGTGACCGGGCTGAGATCATCCAGCGGTACACTGTGTTCTCCTACCACCTTGGCTCAGTTTACATAGTGCGGGGACAAGGTGCTGTGGAGCCATCTATTGCTGTTCCCACTATGTGTAGCAGGCGTAAGGTATTTGCCCTCTAGACATGGTGTCTGATTAAAGAAGAAATCTTTAAAAAGCATGAGAGGGAATCTTCATTCTCTCACTTTGTTTGAATATCCAAACTGGGGAGAGACAGAGAGAGACACCGAGATGGATAGTCAGTGTCACCTTTATTGTTGTAGAATTGAAGAATGCAACAATTCTATAATAAGGTGTGAACAGCTGTTGATCTGCTGAAAAAGTTGACACATTTAATACGCTTTAAGCCTTTTTAATTGACGCCTATAGTCATGGCAAATGACTGCCATTTGCCTGGTATGGAAGGCTGTATAGGGTAAGCAGGATGGTCTAAGTGTTGGGCCCTATCATATAGGGTGGAAGACGTCGTTACTTTGAGTGTGCAGCTGTTTTTCCAGCTTTTCATTGCTTTGCATAATTTTAGAGGAAAACTGAATTGTGTAATGGCTTAAAATATTCTTTAGTGAGTAGAATGCATGTAACTACGATGGAAATGAGATCTCAAAATTTTGGTAATTTTATAAAATTCCTGTTGGAAAACACTGCCAGAAATGTGATACAAGTTATTTTTGTCCTTTTGCCCCCATAAAAGTTGGTCTTCATTGTGGGCAGTATTCTTGAACATGATAGACTATGGCCAGGATTTTCCGTGTGCTCGGTGGTGAGGGCGGCCAATATGGCGCGATCGGCTTCATGACGGAGTGAAACCAGTTCGCGATCGTCCGCTCAGCCTGCTGATGGCGGGCCGCATTCTCCGCCATTGGGCGTTGGGAACCTCGTTGTAATACATCAGCATATCATTATTAGGCCAGCCCGCCTGAATCATCCCGTTCCACACCCCCCTCCTCCTCCCCGCTGGATCATCCATTTCACAACAGCACATAAGCAACAGGCAGCCGGCAGGCTGCACTGCACTCGACACTTCAAGGTTTGTTTGCCTACCTTGCTTCAGTCAACACTCTCAGTCATCAGTGCCAGGCTTCACAGGCAGCACCACATCACTTTTAGGGGGGCTCACTGGCACGTCTCTACTTACCAGACCAGCCACAAGGTGGGGGGGGGGCTTTTCAATGGCTGCAGGGTTAGGTCATGCTTGACGAAGGGGGAGAAGTGGCCTCCGGCAAGGGAAGAGGCTGCAGGACGAGGGCTGTACTGGGGGAGGAGGGTAACCCAGGGTGTGTGTGGGGACACATGTTGATCTGTGCAAGTGGCCTCAAGGTGGTGCAGGCTGAGGAGGCAGTCTCCAGAGGAGATGAGGCCAGATGGACATGTAAGGGTATGTGTGTGAGAGTGGATGGTGATATCGCCTTAGGCCAGTGAATGTGTGATGGGTTTGAGTGTGTGAGTTAGAGTGATGAGATGGTTGCCGTACCCTGGTGGCACGCATGAGATCATTCATCCTCTAACTGCATTGGATGGCCAACCTTTTCCGTGCAGCAGTGGCACTGGCCACCACTGCCACCACCTCCCAAGCCTGGTTGGTCATGCTGCTGCCCATCCTGCAGCCAGAGGGGGGTAGAGGACCTCGCGGCCGGCCTACACGGCGTCTAAAAGGTGCTCCAGTGATGCATCACTAAACCTGGGGGCTGCAGTCTTTTTGCCTTTCTTGGACATCTTCCCTGCAGTAGTCACAGGCTGGAAGCACTGAGATGTGTACTGGACTTTAAATATGGTGTCCGGCTTGGTGAAGCAGCGAGGTGATGGCGGGCGGGCAAATGAGAGCCCGCCTGCCATCGAAACAGTGTGTTTCCTGGGAATGTGTAACTAATACAGCGGGTTTGGGATGATACGATGTGAAAACCCACCATTGTGCTTTACCTGCCTGCTATCGCAGGTACTTGGTGTAAATCTGGGATGGTTCTGCCCTATGTCACAAAACACAGGAACTGGAGTAGGTCATTTAGCTCTTCAAACCTTTTCCTCCATTCAATGAGATCATAACTGGCTTGCAACCTAACTCCAAACACCCACCTTTGCCCCATCTCTCTTATCTCAGGTATAAAATTAATAATTGATCCAGTATTAATTGGCATTTGTGGAGGAGAGTTCCAAACTTCTCCCACTCTTTATGTGTAGCAGTGTTTCCTAATTTCACTTTTGAAAGATGTGGCTCTAATTTTTACACTATATGCCCCTCCTAGCCCTAGACTCCCTAACAAGTGGAAATAATTTCTCTTTATCTACCCTGTCTGTTTCTCATAATATCCTGAATACTTTGATCAAATCATCCCATTAGCTCCTAAATTTCAGGGAATACAGCCCTAGTTTATGTAAACTCTCCTCGTAATTTAATCTTTGGAGTCCAAATATCATTCTGGTAAATCTTCTCTGCACTCCCTCCAATATATCCGACCTAAGGTGCGGTGCTCAGAACTATTCACAATACTCCAGGACCTGAATTTTCCTGTCGGTGATTTGTGGGTGGGGCCCGCTCGCCGACGGGAAAATGACGCGGGATGACGTCAGGAGGAACCCCTGACATCATCCCGGTCCATTTAAATATTGAGGAAGGCGGGTGGACAGCGAAATCAGCTGTCCGCCCGCCGACCTGTCAATGGCCAATTAAGGCCATTGACAGGATCATTAAGGTAGTTAAATGCCCTACCCGTCCAACCTTAAGGCTGGCGGGCAGGCCAGGAGCCCCAGTGGGCTTCTGATAATACATGAAACCTCATCCACTGGCGGGATGAGGTTTCATGTCCGTTTTTAAAAACTTTAATAAAGTTTATGTGCTTCTTATTAACATGTCCCAACTTGTGTGACATTGTCACATGAGGGGGACGTTAATAATTTTTCCATTTTTCTATTTTTAAAGTTTTTTACACTGTCAGTAATCTCCCCGAGGCAGCACTTAGTCTCAGAGAGCAGTGTGGTCTTTCACACGCATGCGCGAAAGAGCGCACTTTGACAGTTGGGGAATCCCCCCCCCCCACCCACCTGCACAGGGCCTTAATTGGCCCGCCCATTCAAAATGGCAGTGGGCCCCGTTTTGGCGGCGGAGTTCAGAATCCCCATCAAGGGCAAAATTCTGCCCCAGGTGTATTCTAACCAGGGCTTGTATAGCTGAAGCATAACTCCTACCCCCTTGTATTCTGGTCCACCAGATATAAAGGCCAACATTCCATTAGCCTTTTTGATTATTTTCTGTATCAGTTCATCTTAATGTAATCAGGCAAAGTCGATATGGTTTTGTAAAGGGGGAAGCAGGTTTGACTTACTTATTGGAGTTCTTTGAGGAAGCAACAAGCAACATGAATAAAGGGGGAACCTGTAGATTTGGTGTACTTGGATTTCCAAAAGGCATTTGACAAGGTGCCACATCAAAGGTAACCACACAAAATAAGAGCTCATGGTGTAGGGGGTAACATATTAACATAATAGAGGATTTGTTAGCTAACAGGAAGCAGAGAGTAGGGATAAATGGGTCATTTTCTGGTTAGCAAGCTGTAGAGTGCCACAGGGATCAATGCTGGGACCTTAACTATTTACAATCTCTATCAATGACTTGGATGAAGGGACCGAATGTATGGTTGCTAAATTTGCTGATGACCCAAAAATAGGAGAGTAGGTTGTGAAGAGCACTTAAGGAGTCTGCAAAGGAATATAGGTAGGTCATCCAAAAGATGGCACATCTGTCCAGTGCAGTACTGAGGGAATGCCGCACTAAGTGTCAGTCGAGATCTTCCACTCAAATGTCTGAAGTGCGATGAAACCCACAGCTCTCTGGCCTTGGAAGGGAGAGTGTTACCATGGCTGATGCCTAATCTATATCTAATTAATAGTGACTCAATGTTAATTTTTTCTTTTTAACAGGAGAACAGTCGATTGCAGAAAGAGCTGGTGGAAACAGTGGAAAAATTGACTGAATCTGACAAATTGGTTTCCAGATTACAGAAGGACTTTGACTGCATGCTGAAAGAAAAAGTAAATTTCACAGCGATGTGCTTGGAATATGTTTGACTGTTGCTTTTTCTTCGAAGAGCGGTTTATGTTAAGCATGGGCAAAATGCAATCAGGAAATAAGGTTTTTGGAAAATACGGAGTGATTTGTAGTAATGTTGAACATATGCTCTGCATTACATGGATCATTGCACAGTGGGTAGCGTTTCTTCAAGGCCAAAGACACTTTTCAGGTCAAGCAGGGTTAGAGGGCAGGGACTTCGATTAGTCAGGACGGGGCTGATGGGAAGAGAGATGGAGACAGAATAGAGGATTAAAGATGTTATTGAGGCTGAAAGGAGCAGGGAGGGAAGAGGAGGATAAGGAAGAGCAGGAGATTGGGTCAAAGAGATAGTAGAGGGGGCAGAAGAATGGGGCGAATCACAGAATTGTTACGATGCATAAGGAGGCCATTTGGCCCATCGTGTCTGCACTGGCTCTCCAAATGAGCACTGTGACTTAGTGCCAATCTCCTGCTTTTCCCCCATAACCCTGCATATTGTTTCTGTTTAAATAATCATCTAATGCCCTCTTGAATGCCTCAATTGAACCTGCCTCCACCACACTTCCAGGCAGTGCATTCCAGACCCGAACTACTCGCTGTGTGAAAAAATTTTTTCTCCCATCATATTTGCTTATTTTGCAAATCACTTTAAATCTATGCCCTCTTGTTCATGATCCTTTTACGAGCAGGAACAGTTTCTCCCTATCTACTCTATCCAGCCCCCTCATGATTTTGGACACCTCCATCAAATCTCCTCTCAGCCTTTTCCTCTCCAATCTATGTCCATAACTCAAGTTTCTCATCCCTGGAACCATTCTTGTAAACCTCTTCTGCACTGTCTCCAATGCATTCACATCCTTCCCATAGTGTGACACCCAGAACTGTACACAATACTGCAGCTGAGGACCAACTTGTGTTTTATATAAACTGATCATAATCTCCCTGCTCATGTACTCTATGCCCCTATTAATAAAGCCCAGGATACTGTATGCTTTATTAACTGCTCTCTCCACCTGTCCTGCCACCTTCAATGATCTATGCATATATAAACCCAGCTCCCTCAGCTCCTGCATCCCCTTAAGAATTGTCGCCCTTATTTTATATTGTCTGTCCATGTCTTTCCTACCAAAATGCATCACCTCACACCTCTCTGCATTGAACTTCATCTGCCACCTATCTGCCCACTCTTCCAACTTGTCTATGTCCTTTTGAAGTTCTATACTGTCCCCCTCACAGTTTACAATGCTTCCAAGTTTCATATAATCTGCAAACTTTGAAATTGTCCCCTGCACACCAAGATCTAGATTATTATTATATATCAGGATAAGCAAGGGTCCCAATACTGACCCCTGGGGAACTCCACTACAAACCTTTCTTCAGCCAGAAAAATATCCATTGACCATTACCCTCTGTTTTCTATTACTCAGCCAATTTTGTATCCATGTTGCTACTGTCCCTTTTATTCCATAAGCTATAACTTTTCTCTCACATCTGTTGTGTGGTACTGTATCAAATGCCTTTTGAAAGTTCATGTACACCATATCAACAGCATTACCCTCATCTACCCTCTCTGTTACCTCTTCAAAAAACTCCAAGTTAGTTGAACATGATTTCCCCTTTAGAAATCCATGCTGGCTCTTCCTTAACAACCCACATTTTTCCATGTGACTACTAATTCTATCTTGAACAATTGTCTCTAGAATTTTCCTCACCACTGAAGTTAAACTGACTGGTCTGTAATTGCTGGGCTTATCTTTACAACATTTTTTTGAACAAGGGCATAGTATTTGCAATTCTCCAGTCCTCTGGCACCCCTCCTGAGCCTAGGGAAGACTGAAAGATTATGGCCAGTGCCCCTGCAATTTCCACTCTTACTTCCTTCAATATCCTTGGATGCATCTCATCTGGCCCCGGTGCCTTGTCAACTTTAAGTACTGACAGTTTATCCAACACTTCCTCATAAATTTTGAATCCTTCTAATGACATAGTTTCCTCCTCTGTCACTGTGACCTTGGTAGCATCTGCTTTCTTGGTAATGACAGATGCAAAGTACTTATTTAACACCTCAGCCATGCCCCTGCTTCCATGTGTAAATCCTCTTTTTGGCCCCTAATCGGCCCTACTCTGCCTATTAAGTTACTATCCTCTATACTAGTGCTATCTGTCTCTCCCACCCTGGTATTCCTCTTGAATATTCTCTCCTGGTTCCCACACACCCTGTCAAGTTAGTTTAAAGCCCTCTCAACAGCACAAGCAAAACGCCCCACAAGGAACTCAGTACCGGCTCTGCTCAGATGCAAACTATCCAGCTTGTACAGGTGCCATCTCCCCCAGAGCCAGTCCCTGTGTCCCAGGAATCCAAAGCCTTCCCTCCTGCACCATCTTTCTAGCCACGCATTCATCTGCCTTATCCTCCTATTTCTGTACTCACTTACACGTAGCACTGAGAGTAATCCGGAGATTACTATATTTGAGGTCCTGCTTGCTAATTTTCAACCTAGCTCCCTAAATTTTGAATGCAGGACCACACCCCCCCTTCCTACCTAAGTCATTGGTACCAATGCGAACCATGATCTCTGGCTGATTACCCTCCCCCAGAAGAATGTCCTGCAGCCACTCAGTGACATTCTTGACCCTGGTACCAGAGAGGCAACATACCATCCTGGAGTTGCATCTACAGCCGTAGAAATGCCTGTCTGTTCCCCTAACTAATGAATCCCCTATCACTATTACTCTTCCTTTCTTCATCCTCTCCTCCTGTACAGCCGAGCTACTCGTGGCGCCATAAACCTTGCTCTGACTGCACCCCTCTGAGGAAACAGCGCACTCACCAGCTTCCAAAACGGAAAACTGAGTGGAACTCCAGGGAAATCCTGCACTACCTGCCTAGTTCTCTTAGACTGCCTAGCGGTCACCTATTCCCTTTCCGTCTCCGGGCTCCTAAGCTGTGGTGTGACCACCTCTCTGAGCATGCTATCCACATAGCTGTCAGCCTCGCAGATGTGCCACAGTGACTCCAGCCACCACTCGAGCTCTGAAACCCAGAGCTCTACAATCTGCAGCTGGCAGCACTTCCTGCACATGTGGTTGTCGAGGACACTGATAGCGTCCATGACTTCCCACATATTACAGGACACACATTCCGCTCGACTAAGCTACCCTGCCATGTCTTAGCTTTGTTTTACTTTGGTTTAATTATATTACTTTATTATACTGGCCCTGACTTTTCCTTATTCTTGGTGTTTCTCACTTAAATCCAAGTATAGCTACTTCTTTAAAGATAATGCGCTTTTCTAATTTAGAGCAATTTAAAGACAGTCCCTAACAGCAGTTTCTTACCAACCAATGAACTTACGGTTTTCCTGTGATGTCACTATTAGTTTTTTTTCTCACTCTCCTTTTGAACTGAATGTGGGCTGGATCTGAGCAGCTGACTGATGTGCCTCTCTGACTCCCAGGTAAGTGTAGGCCTCAAGCCTCGTTCCCAATTTATATTCTCTCGCTCCAGGTTGTTTCCTCACAGGTCCGCTGCCCCTCTGACTCCCAGATAAGTGGTGTAGGCCTCAAGCCTTGGTCCCGATTTATACTTTCCCACTCTGGGTTGCTTCCTCCAAGGTCCGTTGCCTCTCTGAATCCCAGGTAAGTGGTGTAGGCCTCAAGGAAAAGAGATACAAATGGTCAAAGGGGGAGGGGGTTTGAATAACAGCCCAGATTTTACGGAAGTAATGACGTTGAAACGATTAATATTTGACGTCATTACTCCTCTGAAATTGACACCAACTCCTGGAGCCTGCAAGTATGCTCTTAAGCGCACACATCCAAAAATTGCTGTCAGTGATTCTGTGCTTCCTGATAGGATGCACTATCGATGGAACCCCGGTTTGCAATCAGTTAGAAATCACTGAAATGATGAGAACTTGCTCTTTCACTCTAATGGTCTTGCTGTACAAAACTTTGAAAAGTTACACCTTGTGGAATGAGATGTATTTGGATTTTTAATGGTGTATTAAGTTAATATTTACACCTGAGAAACCTCTCTGGGTGTTGGAAACTGATTTCATATCAATGGAATGTCAAATTTCTCTTTTATGACAAAAAATTCAAATTTTTAAAATACTTTTTTTTGAAGTTCTTTGAGTTTTCAGTTTATATCTTAATCCCATGCATATATCCCAATCATTCATTTCACTCTGTTTGAAATGTAATTAAAATTGCAGGATAATTGTGCCTCTTTCTTGCTGGTTTGCTGTCTGTGGGGATACTTCAGTATGATTGGCTGTTTACCCAGTTGGATACCTGAAGATCCTCTTGAATTGGCACCAAATTCAAAATGATACCAGGAAAGGGAAAATCTAAGCCACAGAGACAGTTAGATTTTTATAAGTAGGTTTCTTGAGGCCAGCGGTAGACATCACTACTTAGTTGCTGGTCGCAAAATCTGGGCCAATATATTATGTGGTAATTTTGTGCACGGGGGTGGGGACTTGAGTTTTTAAAATTTGTATTTGGGACATGGGTGCCTCTGGCAAGGCCAACATTTACTACCCTTGAGCACATCGTGCTCAGCTGCCTCCTTGAACTGCTGCAGTCCATATGGTATAGGTACATCCACAATACTGTTAGGAAGGGAGTTCCAGGAATTTGACCCAGACACTGTGGAGGAATGGCAATTATAGTTCCAAGTCAGGATGGTGCATGACTTGCGTCTGCTACCCTTGTTCTGCTAGGTGGTCGAGGTTCCGGATTTGGAAGGTACTGTCGAAGACTAGTTGCTCCAGTGCATCTTGTAAATGGTGCACACTGCTGCCACTGTGCAATGGTGGTGGTGGATTGGGTGCTGATCAAGTGGACTGCTTTTCCCTTGATGGTGTTGAGCTTCTTGAGTGTTGTTGGAGCTGTATTCATTCAGGCATGTGGAGAGCATTCTATTATACTCCTGACTTATGCCTTATAGATGGTGGACAGACTTTTGGAGTCAGGAGGTGAGTTACTCGCCTCAGAATTCCTAGCCTCTGATCAGCCCTTGCGGCCACAATATTTATATGGCTGGTCCAGTTAAGTTTCTAGTCAATGGTAACCCCCCAGGATATTGATGATGGGGGATTTGGTTTGGTAATGCCATTGAATGTCAAGGAGAGATGGTTAGATTCTCTCTTGTTGGAGATGGTCATTACATGACACTTGGGTGGTTTGAATGTTACTTGCCACTTCTCAGTCCAAGATTGAATGTCGTCTAGGTCTTGTTGCATGCAGATATGGACTGTTTCAGTGTCTGAGGAGTCACGATTGGTGCTGCACCCTGTGCAATCATTAAAGAACATCCGAATTAAGATCTCAAGCTGGGGGGAAGATTGTTGATGAAGCAGCCGAAGATGGTTGGGCCTGGGACACTACCCTGAGGAACTCCTGCAGCGATGTCCTGGGACTGAAATGATTGACCTCCAACAACCACAATGATCTTACTTTGTGCTAGGTTTGACTCCAAACAGTGGAGAGTTTTTCCCTTGATTCCCATTGTCTTCAGTTTTGCTAGGGATTCTTGATGTCATACTTGGTCAAATGCTGCCTTGATCTTAAGGGAGTCACTCTCGCCTCAGCTTTGAAATTCAGCTTGTTGCCCATGTTTGGACCAAGGCTGTAATGGAGCCAGGAGCCCAGTTGCCCTGGTGGGATCCAAACGGAGTGTAAGTAAGCAGGCTATTTCTGAGTAAGTGCAACCTGACACCTTCCATCATTTTGATGATGATTGAGAGTAGACTGATAGGGCGGTATTTAAACAGATTGGATTTCTCCTACTTTTTGTAGACAGGGCATAGCTGGGCAATTTTCCATATTGCCGGGTAGATACAACTGTTGTAGCAGTCCTGGAACAGCTTAAGGGTGTAGACAGTTCTGGAGCTCAGTAATACTGCTGGGACGTTGTCAGGGCCCATAGTCTTTGCTTTATCCAATGCTTTCAATCATTTCATGATATCACACAGAGTGAAGCTAATTGGCAGAAATCTGGCATCTATAATGCTGGGGACCTCAGGAGGAGGCCAAGATGGATCATCACTTCTGGTTGAAGATGGCTGCAAATGCATTGGGCTTGTTTTTTGCACTGATGTGTTGGGCTCCTCCTTCTTTTAGGATGGAGTTATTTGTGGAGCCTCCTTCTCCTGTTAGTTTAATTGTCCACCACCATTCACAACAGAATGTGGAAGACTGCAGAGCTTTGATCTGATCTGTTGGTTGTTGGATTGCTTAGCTCTGTCTATTGCATGCTGCTTCTGCTGTTTGGCTGGCAAGCATTTCTGTATCGTAGCTTCATGTTGGCACCACAGTCTCTTTTTAGGTATGTATGTTGCTGCTCCTTGCATGCTCCCCTACATTCCTCATGGAACCAGGGTTGATCCTCTGGCTAGACTGTGATGGTAGTGAGGGATAGGCTGGGTCTGAGTTTACAGATTGTGATTGAATACAGTTCTACTACTGCTGAAGACCCACAGTACCTCATGAATGCCCAGTTTTGATTCACACTCTCCTTATTGGTGGGGATGTGTCGATTCTACTGAGTTATTTTCTCCTGGTGCTGGGTGAGTTGACCTATAGTGGTGGTTCAGTTGGTGGGTGGTGGGGTTGTTTGCTGATGGAATAGTCATGGGGATTGGGGATTGGGGATTTCTTCCTCTTTAAGTGGCTGCGACCCTCTCTATTAGGATTGGCCATTTAATATCTGCTCTTTTTTGGTTTATGGATAATCGGTGGTGTTCGGGATTTTATTGTGTGCTCTGAATATGAACTTTTCAATGACCTCTTCCTGAGGAGGTCCATTTTCTGAGTCACCAAAATCAAAATGTCTTGTTTTCTGGATTCCTCTAAATCTCGAGCATTGGATGCTGCTTCTGAAGAACAGTCTATATTCCCCTGCGTTCAATCGGTCATCTTCATTCCTTCTGTCAAGGTCTTTAACGTTTCGGAGTTATGCTTCTCTATTCCACCCATTTCTGTTTGATGGTCTTTGGGTGGGTTTGTCATGAACTGTTGTGCGACCCAAATGCTGACAGCACCACATACACATGCATTGTCTTTGGAACATTGTGACTGCACACCATTCTTTAAGTGTAAGGTATCTGTGTGTTCTGCTTTTGGAGCAGTTTCTAGCCATAAGAAATCACTTTACTTACAACAAAGGTTTTTTTTTTGCATTTCTTCCTTGTTGCCTAGTAAGTGCTGCTTCATGTTACACAGGCATCAACTGCCCCGCCAGTACCTCATCCAAATACCATTTTTGTGTGAGCTTCAAAATCAGTAAGTGTGGCCAAGCTATTTGATCATAGACAGTACCACGATTGACCTCACACCTTCACCTGATACCACAAGTGTAGTTTCCAAAAATGATCATTTGATAGAGGTCAGGAACAGCAGAGAGGAGGTTGATGGTTTGTACGGGGCTCATCAAGATTTCTTTAGCACCATCCCTGAAACTCATGGTACCTATTTCTCAGTGAGATGAAGGCAGTGGGTGAACCATCATCTCCGAGTTCCCTCCCAAGACACATGCCATCCAGACTTGAACATCTTTTGACATTTCCTCATTGTCGCAGGGAGGTTCCAGGATTTTGACCCAATCTAACAGCTTTGTGGGAGCATCTTCACTACATGGGCTGCAGAAGAAGGCTCATCACCACCTTCTCAGGGACAATAAATACTGGCTTTGCCAGCAATACCCACCTACACAATTGAAATGCTGGGAAGTAGAACATTGTTTTCCTTTCCTACATCCCGGAAAAAAAAGCAATAATCAGCCCCTCCCCCCACCCTATGTCCATGGTGTCATTCCCCGTACAATGCTATACTTCTATGTTGAGAACGCAAGAATAAGTGGGGAAACAGAATTTGGTGTGATAAAAAGAAAATGGTTAACCATTTGAGATGCACACAGGTCAATGAGTATCTAAAAATGACAATCTGCTTAAGTTTTCAGTTTCATCAGGTACGATACAGTCTGTCCCTTGCTCATCACCCCCTCCCCACCCCCACCTCCTCCCCTCCCCTCCAACCCACAGTGTCAGAGAGCTAAACAGCTATGCTTTTTTTGGGGGTCTAACTTATGCTTCTCTCTTTTTCCCTCCGCATGTTCAGTTTGGAGCACTGGATCATCCAAGTATGGAGATCTTTGGCCAAGAGCAGAGGTTCTCTGAGATTATAATGGAGTATGAGCAGCAGTGCAGGGTTGGTATTGGTCAAAAAATCTTTTTTAAACGTTAGGAGTACTTCTGGGTTAACTCCTGGGCTGATTCTTGCTTCAGTGATGATGGAGGAAAGTTGGGTGTGTACTGCTTCAGGCTCAGGTTCCACTTCCAGTACCAGAAGACTGTGGGTGCCTGTAGAACGATCCCCTGGCAAGTGTCTGGAGAAGACTGGAAGGGAGGGTGAAATCTTGTTTGTTTTAATATTTTCATGTTTCTTTTAGTAGTTCTAACGCTTCAATTATCAAACTTGCTTACACTCTCTCTCGAACTTAATTTCTTTGCTTTGGCTCCATATCTCTTGATACCCAAACCTAACAAAAATCTATCAACCTCTGTTTCTAAATTTTTCAATTGACCTAATCCCAATGGCTTTTTGAGGGAGAGAGTTCCTGACCTTCACTATCCTGAAAAAGTGCTTCCTGACATCATCCATGAATAAACCTGGCTGTAGTTTGAATCTCATGTCCCCTTGTTCTGGACTTCCCTGACACAGAAAATAGTTTCTCTCTATTTACCTTTTAATCATCTTAAAGACCATCAGACATCTGGAGGGCTGCCGTTAGCAACACATATCTGAAGACATGAGTTGAGTGGTGAGAACGTGGAACTCGCTACCACATCAAGTGGATGAGGTCACCAGCATTTAAGGAAAACAATTTATGCTTATATGTTATCTTTTAATGCCCCCTCTAATTTTTTTATTGCTGTACACAACCCGTTCATTTTAATGCACGGTACCTTTAAATTTTCTTCTGCGGCTGCGCGTGTGCAGTACCTTAAAGGGAACAACTTGTGAGCGGACTGCACGGTACCTTCTGGGTTGCACATACAGGGATCATTGGTGCCTTTAATGCAGTAAAGTATCCCAAGATGCTTCACTGCAACGTTACCAAACAAAATGTGGCACTAAGACACATAAGGAGATTTCAAGACACTTGAACAAAAGCATGGTCAAAGAGGTAGGTTTTAAGGAGCATCTTAAAGGAGGCGAAAGACAGACCATAAGACATAAGAGCAGAAATTAGGCCCTTCGGCCCATCGAGTCTGCTCCGCCATTCAATCATGGCTGATAAGTTTCTCAACCCCATTATCCCACCTTTTCCCCATAACCTTTGATCCCCTTAGGTAGGGATGTGGAGAGACTTGGGGAAGGAATTAGAGCCTGGGGCCCCAGCTGCTGAAGGCATGTCTGTCAATGGTGAAATAATTAAAACTGGGGCTGTGCAAGAGGCCAGAATTGGAGGAGAGCAGAGATCTTGGGAGCGAGAAGGTTGCAGAGATGGAGGGGGTGGGGGGTGGGGTGGGGGGGGGGGGGTGGGGAGGATGGGTGGGGGGGAACGATGGAGAAATTTGAAAACGAGAATTTTAAACTTGTAACATTGCTGCCCGATCAGGAGCCAATGTATGTCAGTGAGTACAGGGGTGGCGGGTGAACAGGACTGGTTGTGAGTTAGAATGTGGGTAGCAGAATTTTGGATGAATTCGAGTATATGGAGGATGGAATGTGGGAGGCTGGCCGGGAGAATATTGGAATAGTCCAATCTGGAGGTAACCAAGGCATGTATGAGAGTTTCAGCAGCTGATGAGCTGAAGCAGAGGTGGAAACGGGTGATGTTATCAAGATGGAGGTAGGTGATCTTGGTGATGAAGCACTTATGTTGTTTAAGGTTCATCTCAGGGTCAAATTGGAGGCATCAATGGTGGGGCTTTTGATCAGGGGAGTGCGATTATGACTAATTTGAAAAGGATTGGGACAGTACCTGAGGAGACGCACTATTAAAAATATCAGGTAACATGGGGCCAGTAAGGGAAGTTGGGTGGTCAGCAGTTTGATGGGAATAGGGTTGATGAAACGGGAGGTGGACAAGATGAGCCCAGAGATAGCATGAAGGAAGATAGGAGAGTTATTAGAAAGAAACAAGTTTAGGGTTAGGGCAGAGGGAACCTTAGGCGAAGTTTGGCTTGGTGGGTCTGGGAAAAAGAAGTAGCAAAGGCAGCTGACCATATGGCCTCGATCTTACTGACAAAAAGCACATGAGCTTTTTGCAATTGTTGAGTGCTAGAATAGGTACATGAAGGAAATAGACAAATATGGCGTTAGGGTTAGATAAAGTAAGGCGGGAGGAAGCTCGTGCGGAGCATATGCTGTGGCTCAGTTCATAGCACCCTCGCCTTTGAATCAGAGGGTTGTGGGTTCATGTCCCACTCCTGGAAACCAATAACTGTGATTGTACTCAAAAGAGTTGCAATCTGTGACTGTTGATAACTCGAAAGAGTATCATAGACCAATGGATCGAATGGCCTGTATCCCTTCAGTAAAATTCTGTGTGATGTATATGAATGGTTAAACATTGCAGAACTGTAAAGCAATTCTTACTCATTTCTGGGACACTTGGAGGTAGACGTTTGCCAGATATTAAATTAATTATGCTTATGAAGCAAGTCTAATAATAATTTGAAATTTCTACATGTCATTACATATCTCTCAACATGCCCCATTTGTCTGTTTTCTTTTAAGAACCTGTGCTTTTTAACCTCCTTTTTCTAGCTCTCTAATAGGCACTGACCAAATATTGTACAACACAGTATTAGGAAATTACTGTTCTCATTGCTGGTACAGTGTTGATTGGAATTAAGAGCATTCAGGTCTGACGGTTGCTGTAGTGACCCCTTATCTGGGGAAGCTAAGCTTCACAAGGAGAGTTTTGGTTCATAATTTTGACAATTTTGATGTTGGGGAGGTCTATTTGGATAATGGCTGTTTCTAGTGTTTATTTTTATTAAATATGTTGGCAAATTAAATTCTTAAAACCATTCAGCCTATCACAATTTTTTTCTTGTTATTTTTATTTGTAATCATTAATAATTCTGCTTATAGTTCTGGGCAGTCAAGTGAGCATGAAGGTGTTTCTGATCTTGTCAAGCAATGATACCAATGTCAGTGGAAAGAAATTCCTTATTGTTGACATTCATTCTTAAATCTCTCTTGTTTCTTGTCCAGACAGGGAAAGGATTAAATTGTACTTCATACTACCCACAACAAATGTGAAGTCTTTATAAAAGCACCTGTACTTGAACCTGTACTTACTTTGTTCACTGTCTCTCTCTTTACTCTAATGCCTTCCTTTTGGAATTACTAGAGGGTGAAGGTGAGCATTCATCAAATTAATATTTTTTAATGATTGAGGTTTTATCCATATTTTTAAAAGTACAGAGCTATTTTAACTCTTAAACTATATTCTTGAACTTGTTTATTAGTTTTCTCCTAGCCTTCCCATTTCCAGCACCACTTGCAAAAATTGGGTGAAGAGGCAAGAAAGTAACCTGTCAAAGCCATGCCAATTTGAGGTGATCATCTTCACTCCACCTCACTCTTGCCTTGAATCTGAGCATAGGGTCAACTCTCAAATTTTCTTCTTTTCCAACTTGAGGCATCAACAGTGTGGTCCTACATCTCTTTTAAATTTCACTGTGATGAGATTTAGCAGACATTAATCATGTGCATCCAACTTTACTATTCTTGCCAACATTTACTCCAAAAACGAGGGATTTGCCAGTTGATTGCAGTGCCTTTCAGTTGTTGGGAAGTGGACAGAGAGGATAGAATATCCAATGTTTTGTAGCTTTATTAATGCAGGTCCTGGTGTTAGCTGTAGATCTTCAAAGTATTAATTAAAGAATCCTCATTTTTCTTACAATTACTCCTTCTTGGTTCTTTACTCACTGACACTGTCCATACCTCCATCTCTTTAATACATCTCATCTAAAAATTATAAAGAAGCCTTGATCCCTCTGTCCTGTCTAATTACTCTCCTCCTTCCAATCTCCCTCTCTCTAAAGTACTGCCAAGTGTAGTTGTCACTCAGTTTTGTACCACCTCTCCCAACCTTACAGTGCATAGTTCTGGTCTCCACATTACAAAAGGGATATAGAAACACTGGAGAAACTGTAAAAAAAAATCTATTTAAAGGATGTTACCAGAGCTGAAAGGGTATATCTGTCAGGAAAGACTGAATAGGCTAGAGCTCTTTTCTCTAGAATAGAGTGGATGGAGTGGTGACCTGATTTTAAGAATTTACAATTATTACTGGGTTCAATAGGGTGAATTTAGAGAGGATGTTTCAACTTGTGGGGATCCAGAACTAGCAGCCCTAAATGTAAGATAGTCAGTAGGAAATCCAATAAGATGTTCAGGAGAAACTTTACCTAGTGAGAATGTGCAACTCGCTACCATAAAAAGTTTGTGAGGTGATTAGAATAGATGTATTTAAGGAGAAGTTAGATAGGTACATGAGGGAGAAAGGAATAGTAGAACATGATGAGAGGATTTGATGAAGTAAGGTGAGAGGAATGCGTGTGGAGTGTAAACACTGCCACAGGTCTTTGTGCTGAATACCCTTTTTGTCACATTAAAGGTTATTGCGGAAAATAAAAGCTGGCGTAGGGGGTAACATATTGGCGTGGATAGAAGATTGGCTAGCTAACATGGAACAGAGAATAAGCATAAATGGGTATTTTTCTGGCTGGCAGGGTGTAACGAGTGGTGTGCCACAGGGATCAGTGCTGGGGTCTCAACTTTTTACAATTTATATAAATGACTTGGATGAAGGCATCAAAGGTATGGTTGCTAAATTTGTTGATGACACAAAGATAGGTAGGAAAGTAAGTTGTGAAGAGGACGTAAGGAAGCTACAAAGGGACGTAGATAGATAGGTTAAGTGAGTGGCCAAAGATCTGGCAAATGGAGTATAATGTGGGCAAATGTGAAATTGTCCATTTTGGCAGAAATAATTTTTAAAAAGAAGCTTATTATCTAAATGGTGAGAGACTGCAGAGCTCTGAGGTGCAGAAGGATTTGAATATCCTAGTGCATGAATCACAAATGAATCACAGTATGCAAATACAGCAAGAGATTAGGAAAGCTAATAAAATGTTATCATTTATTGTGAGGGGAATTGAATACAAAAGTGGGGAGGTTATGCTTCAGTTGCACAGGGCACTGGTGAGACCACATCTGGAGTACATTGGACTCCTTATTTAAGGAAGGATGTAACTGTGTTGGAAGCAGTTCGTAGAGGTTTACTAGATTAATACCTTGAATGGGTGGGTTGTCTTATGAGGAAAGGTTGGAAAGGCTAGGCTTGTATCCACTGGAATTTAGAAGAGTAAGAGGTGACTTGATTGAAACATATAAGGTCCTGATGGGTCTTGACAGGGTGGAGGTGGAAAGGATTTTTCCTCTTGTGGGAGAATCTAGAATGAGGGGTCACTGTTTAAAAATAGGGGATCGCCCATTTAAGACAGCTGAGGAGAAAAATTTTCTCTGAGGGTCGTGAGTCTTTGGAGCGCTCTCACTCAAAAGAAAGTGGAAGCAGAGCCTTTGAATATTTCTAAGGCAGAAGTAGATAGATTCCTGATAAGCAAGTAGGTGAAAGCTTATCAGGAGAAGGCGGGAATGTGGGGTTGAGGCTACAATCAGATCAGCCATGATCTTATTTAAAGGTGGAGCAGGCTTGAAGTGGCCTACTCCTGCTCCTAATTCGTATGTTTGTATAAAATTTTATGTAATTACTCCATCTCCAAATTCCTTCAACCTGCTTTTCATCCAGCCCAAGCATCAGAAATGCAAAGTTTACAAATCATTAATGGTGACCGCAGCTTGGTATCCACCCTCGTCCTCCTTCCACCTTTCTGTAGTGTTTAATACAGTTGACTACTTGCTCTTCCATCAGCTCTCTTCTGTGCTCCACCTCCTTTGCAATGCTTTATCTTGATCCCTCCTACCAATTCCAGTGTAGCCAGCATATTTCCTGCAAAGACTTTGTCTTCCAACCTCTGCACAGCGCTCCCTTCCTTTTGTCTTCATGCTGCCTCTTGGTGACATCATTCGTAGCAATCGGGTCAGATTTCATATATCGATTGGCGGCACCAAACTCTACCTCTCTGCCAAAATACATAATAATTGAACCACCAAAATTCTGTCCCACTGCTTAGCTGGCATCAACAACAACAACTTACATTTATACAGCACCTTTAACATAATTAAACATACCATGGTGCTTCACAGGAGCATTATAAAACAAAGCATGACACCGAGCCACATAAGGAGATATTAGGTCAGAAGAGCATAAACTTAGTCAAAGAGGTGGATTTAAGGATTATCTTAAAGGAGGAAGGTGAGGTGTAGGGAAGGTATACCAGAGCTTGCAGCCTAGGCAGCTGAACACATGGCCACCAACAGTGGAGCAATTAGAAGTGGGGATGCACAAGAGGCCAGAATTAGAGGAGTGTGGATATCTCAGAGGGTTGTACGGCTGGAGGAAATTACAGAGATCGGGAGAGGCAAGGCCATGGAGGGATTTGAAAACAGGATGTTGCTTGATTGGAAGCCAGTGTAGATCAGCAAGCACAGGGGCGATAGCTCACTTAAGATCCATTTCCCTAAGACACAGGCAACAGAGTTTTGGATGACCTCAAGTTTAATGGTGGGAGACCAGCTGGGAGAACGTTGGAATAGTTGAGTCTAGAGGTAACAAAGTTATGAATGAGGGTCTCAGCAGCAGATGAGCTGAGGTAAGAGCAAAGTCAGGTAATGTTGCAGTGGTGGAAATAGGCAGATTTAGTGATGGCATGAAATTTTGGTCAGAAGCTCATTTTGGGATCAAATGTGACACTAAAGTGTTAATCACGATAAGTGCTTGTTGTGGAGGAATGAGTCAAAGCTAGTCTTTTACCTCAAGCTGGTTTATATTCTCAAGACAGCTCTTCAGTGTAGCAGACTCTTCCAGTCCCTTCCACACTGGAGTGCTACAGCTGTACCTATTTATAGGTGAATCAATGCTCATCACTTGTTTTAACAAGCAGTTGTCTTAACAATGCAATCACTATACAATGTAATTGCCAACTAACAAGAAGACTGTTATTGGACCTTGACAATGTAATTACTAATACATTGACACAAGATTGTGACAGACTGACATAATCTCAGACTGTTACCCACGCGAGGGATGGAATTGGTAGCTAAGGAATGTAGTTTGGAGCAGGGCTTGAAAACAATGGCTTTAGTCTTCCTAATATTAAATTGGAGGAAATTTCTGCTCATCCTCTCCACTGGGTGTTGGATAAACATTTATCTCTGGTCTCCCGGCCAATATTTATTACATTGCTGTTTGTGGGAGCTTGCTGTATGCAAATTGGTTGCTGCGTTTCCTACATTACAAAAGTGGCTACACTTCAAAAGTACTTTGGTGTCTGTAAAGTGCTTTGATATGCCAGGTGGTTGTGAAAAGCACTATACAAACATTTGTCTTTCATTCTTTCTTTACTTAACTGCTTGTAAGGAAATCTTGCGACTAGAATACCAATGGCAAGAGTTTTAGTTTTAGCTACAATAACAAGCAATTGTAGACTGCAAGCTAAAGCCATACTTAAAACAATTGCCTTGATTTTCACTAGAATACTCTGGGCCAACCTTAATGTTCTAAATTGACAGAGTTCAGCCAATTTTTTGATGCTCAAGACAGGAATTTGCTGCTTAAAATTTGAATGAGCAGACTTTTGAATCGAGAGTAAAGTGTCCTTTTTGATAAGGAGAATAAAAGAGTGTGAACTGAGTTTGTGGGGTAGAGTTTGTGGTATTAAGTGTAATCTCTGAAGGCTAGGGAAAGGGAAACTCAGCCAGGGTTCATGATCTTGATTCCTTCGTGGTGATACTTGCTGGAAAGTGAAGTGGGGACTTGGATATGGTGTAACCTGTTTGCGCTCGCTGCCACTAAGCAACCTGTTCACACTTGCTCACGTGTGAAGAATCGCTGAGAATATCCAAGTTCAGCTAACAGAGGGCTAACTGTTGCATAAGAGTTTGTCTTATTGGGAGTCATGCCTTTAGTAGTGGAGGGAGGGGATGCTGGAGTGGAGGGCGTTAAGGAAAGGGGGCAATGATTTTTTTTTTTTTTGTAAAAATATACTTTATTCATAAAATATCTTCAATCACATTCCAAACCATTTCAAAAACAACATTACAAGGGTACAATCCAGGTTACACTTTTACAAGATGTATCACCAGGTGCATCAGTGCAAACAATATTACAATCATTTACAGCCTTTCATTTTGATCTGTACAGCCCGAGGGGCTCTAAACAGTTCCCAGTCTCTCGGTGCGCTGTGGTAGAAAGGTCTTAGACAGCGACCCTTCCCCATTGCGCCTTTGCGGCAGCTGCCCCAAGCTTTAGTGTAAAGGGGGCAATGATAGCTTAAGTGATTATATGCATCAAAGCCTGGAGTTTTCTTCTTGGGCTCACCCAGAAATTATGCCTGAATCTGAACCCATTTTACTGATGCTAACTTGCACCCTAGTACCCTTCCAAACTCATTAGAATACAATCAAACATAATCTGGGTGTAAACAATCTGGGTCTGAACAAATGGCAAACCCACACCAGTCTATTTCTTCTTTGGGTCTTAAAATTAAAAGTTTCAACTCATGTTGTCATTAATGCACATCAGGTACAGCATGTTTAGAAACCTGCCATTAGGAAATCTTTCCAGATTTCAATTTTACTTACATTTTGCCCTACAAATCCATCCAAAGGAACCGATGAGGATAATCTTTTTTTAAAAACACTCAAATTACAATTAAAACGCTAGAAAAATTGATCTGTTTGAAAATCTAGTCATAATGTTGAGCGATCTCTCTCCTGAACCAGTGCAATTCAGAGTCAGACCAGTTTTGCAGCCAGAGTTTTCTTTGAAAAGAGGATTTGATGGATGTCTGTAAAAGGCAAAAAAAGGTCACTTGGTGCTATTGTAGTTATGCCTAGAATTCTGCCATCTTTTAAGCCATGTGATTGGTTTGCACTTTTAGAAGTGTATTTGCATGTGAGTGCAGAAGAAACTCTTGGCCCAGTGGCTTTTGTGTGTACTTGATGCAAGAAAGCGCATCTGTTTCATGGCAACAACCTTTTGTAGTGAATATTGGCATCACTGTGTTGGCCAATGAGTTGGAGGTGGGTGGGACTAGAGATTCTCCGAATTTGTGGCTAAAATATGGCAAACCGAGACTCCTGAGCATAACAGAATTATTTGGCAAAATGCAGATTGGAGAATAGTTACATAATACAAATTATGTGCGAAAAATCAAGCCCAGTCATTTCCAGCAGGCGTGACTGACAAAGAAGCACTCAATCATCTCCATTCTGAGTCACTATATGTAACCTTTCTTTCTTTCATTATCTAAGACTTGTGTTCATTCCGACAGGAGCTGCGTGACCGAAATGATGAGCTACAATCTGAAATGCAGGTGCTCCGCTCACAGCTGCACCACAGGAAACATCGCCATGCGGGTAATAAGAATTCCATTTGTATAGGTGCTGATGGCAGTGTCATCAAGTGTGAGTCTGCTCCTGGTAAGTGACAGCAGGTCTACCATCCCCTAGCCCCCTGATCCTCCCTCCCTCACACAGTATTACATAAGGTTATTGGGCAGGAGAATAATATGTGTGATACAAAATCTTATGAGTCAATATTCAGGTTGAGAATGGATTTGGGGGAGTTGTAGCCCAGAGTACTGTTTTATTGCTCAAGAGGTAATTATTGGAAAGGAAAAGATGTAAAGAAAGAACTTACATTTCTATAGTGCCTTGCACAGCCTCAGGAACTCCTAAAGTGCTTTACAGCCAATGAAGGGGAGTCACTGCTTAATTGTAGGGGAACACAGCAGCCAGGTCCCCCAAACAGCAGTGAGACAAATCACCTAATAATTTGTTTATAGTGATTAAAGAATCATAGAATGGTTACAGCACAGAAGTCCATTCAGCCCATTGTGTCTGTGCCAGCTTTCTGCAAGACCAGCTCACCTAGTTCCACTTTTTTTTCCAATGGGAACAGTTTCTCTCTGCTCTGTCCAGGCCCCTAATAATCTGAACACATCTATTAAGTCTGGCTGTTGAGAGCTAAATATTGGCTAGGATACTGGGGAGAACTACCCCTGCCTTTCTTCGAAATAGTCACAGAATCACAGAATATCACAGTGCAGAAGGGGCCCTTCGGCCCATCGAGTCCCTTTGCATCTTTTATTCCCATTTGCAGAAGGGTCAAGAACCAGAAGACACTGATTTAAGGTGAATGGCAAAAGAACCAAAGGCAAGATGAGGATAATCATTTTTACACAGCGAGTGGTTAGGATCTGGAATGCACTGTCTGAGAGTGTGGTGGAGGAAGATTCAATCCTGGCTTTCAAAAGGGAATTGGATAATTAACTGAAGAGAAAGCATCTACAGGGCTACGGGGGAAAAAACAGGGGAGTGGGACTACCTCAGTTACTCCTGCAGGGAGGAAGCACGAGCACAATGGGCTGAATGGCCTTCTGTGCTGTAACCTTTCTCTTTTTACATTCGCCTGAGAAGGTAGACAGGGCCTTTCTTTAGCTTCTCATCTGAAAGAAGGGACCTCTGGTAGAGCAGCACTTCCCATAACTGTACCGGAGTGTGGTAATACAAATTGTATGTGGTTATTATGATTATGTCTGTGGAATGAAATTTGAACCCACAACCCTCTGACTGAAGAGGCAAGAGTGCTGTCACTGAGGCAACTATGTAGAATCATAGCACATCTGTCAATATATAAAATGAAATAAATTTAGTGAAATTTTAAAAATATTTTCCAAAGTTTTTTTAAAGTTTATTTTTGCTGAGGAAATAATTCATTTCAAATACAACTAGCAAGCAGCAAAATCATAGGTGGTGTTCCTTAATGTTTGAAATGATGCCTTAAGTGTAGTCTGACTAAGGTTCTATATAAGTTGAACATTACTTCTTTGCTTGTCCATTCTATTCCTCTAGGAATGAACTGCAATGCTCTGCTTGCAAAACTTTGAACTTCATTACTATTTTTTTGAACAGATAAGGTTTCCCCCGAAGGTGAATGTGCCAACGTGAGCATCAAAACCGAGATAGCAATGGAGCAATTGAGAAAGCAGCATCTACAGGAAGTGCAAGACCTTAAGATACAACTGGAAACAAAGGCAAGAGTCTTCTGCCTCTTTTTATACCTATTTATTTCTCCCTTTCCCTAGTAAAGTTATTGTGCATTATCTTTAGCTTCATGACAAGTTCCAGATCATCTTTTATATCCACCCGAGAGAGCAGGAAAAGCCTCGAACTTAACCCACAACTTACTCCTGCAACTGAAAACAGCAATATCGAGGGTTGATGGGAAAGCTTCTAGGAAAAAAACTTCTTATACTCCGAGTTAACAGAAAAATTGCAATACTTAGACATTAGTTACTTTAATCTAATTCCACTGCAGTGTTTAGCAAACTGCACTTGCTCTTCATGTTTTAAAGTGCAGCACTGCTGAAGTACAAGGTGGAATAATGTTGCTGTTATTTTGCAGGTAAATTATTACGAGAGAGAAATTGAACTGATGAAGAGGAACTTTGAGAAAGAGAGGAAATACGTTGAACAAAGCTTTAAGATTGAGATCAGCGAGCTGGAGGATCAGCGGATGACCAGGGACCAGGAGATGGAGAGACTTCAAGGTGTAGTGAACGAGCTCTGTGTTCAACAGCAACAAGCAGAAACCAGGCAGGAGGAGGCAATCACTGATCTGCTAAGGAAACATGAAACGGTCAAGGTGAACCTGCAAGAAGAGCTGAGGAAAGAGCAGTCGGAGAATTTGAAATACAAAATGGAGGAGCTTAAGAAGGACGGAGAGTTGACTAAAATGTTTGAGGCATGGGCTAAAACAAAGTTGGCATTACAAATGCAGGAACTGGAAAAGAGGTTTGAGTGGGAGAAGACAGAGCAGCAACAGGCCTTTGCCAAGGAGAAATCTGAATTGGAGCAGCAGTTATCAAAGGAGAAGCTTCAATTGGAGAAAGAACTGAAACTTCAACATCAGAAGGAGTTGCAGCAACTGAGGTAGGTTATGCTGTGCAGTGTTGCTTACAATAGTCACAGGGGCATCACGGGGTGGAAATAGGAACTGGGGTTTAAGATACAAATCTTGGGTAGGTGTCACCTGTACCTCAGTTGGTAAAGCTTTCGTGTCTGAGTCAGTATCTCCCAAACTTCTAGAAGATCAAGGTGCATGGGAACACCATCACCTCCAACCTCTGTTCCCAAGTCACATAACATGCCGACTTGTTATATCATCAAACCTTCATTTTCGCTGGGGCAAAATCCTGAAACTCCCTACCTAACAGCAGTGTTGGAACAGATAACATAAGAAATAGGAGCAGGAGTAGGCCACTCCGCCCTTTGAGCCTGTTCCACCATTCAATTAGATCATGGCTGACCACTTACCTCAGCTACACCTGTCTGCACTATCCCCATATCCCTTGATCTGTTACTATCCAAAAACCTATCACTCTCTCTCTCTTGAGTATGCTCAATGACTGAGCATCCACAGCTCTCTGGGTAAAGAATTCCAAAGATTTACAGCACCTCGAGTGAAGAAATTTCTCCTCATCTCTGTTCTAAATGGCTGATCTCTGTATTCTGTGACTCCTAGTTCTAAAGTCCCCAGCCAGGAGAAACATCCTATACCTATGCCATACAGACTACAGCAGTTCAAGAAAGCCCAGCACCACCTCTTGAGGAATGGGCAATAAACGCTGGCCTCACTGTTAACAACCATGCCCCAAGAATGAATAAAATAAATGATCTGCATGGTTGCTAACAATTGGCCACCCAGAAGTTATTTTTTTCATTGTTCTCCCCTCCACTGTCTGAAGCGCCCTGTCTGCCCTCTCGGGTAGACCCAAAAGATCCTACACTACCATTATGAAAAAATAGAGCCTATCTCTTTGGTATCCTGGCCATTATTTATCCTTCAACCAACACCTAATATAGATTATCTGGTCATTAACACATTGCTGTTTGTGGGACCTTGCTGTGCAAAAGCTAGCTGCTGCATTTCTTATATTACATCAGTGATTTACATTACACGAGTACTTAATTGGCAGTAATGCACTTTAGGATGTTCTTAGGTTGTGAAAGGTGCTATGTAAATGCAAATCTTTTCTAAGTATCAAGGTCATGTGGGGGTATTGGGAGACAGGGGTGATTGGATATGGTTAATCTGAACCTGTATCTTACTGGTCCATGGCCATAAGTGTTAGAGGGCACATGATGAGTTACTGCTCTGCTTGTAAAAGCTTTATTTCCAATCCCTTTGGGAGATTATGAAATAATTGTTTTAAGGATTGTTTCAAGTGGTTTAATGAAAAGTATTTAAATATCTTTAGGAAGGCAACACGAGATGAATCTAACCTGAGGTTATCACTTTTGGAAGTCGACCATGTTGCATTAATCCAAAAGTATCAGTCTGAGAAAACAGAGCTGATCCAGAGTTACGACTTGAAAATTGAGGAGTTGTTGAGACAGCAGAGTCGAGAGAAAAGTCAGTGGGAATCTCAAGTTCAGGCAATTTGCAATGAGGCCAAGAAAGAGAAGCTAAACCTGCAGGAAAAAATGCAGGAGGAACAAGCTGAGATCTGTAGAACATTTGCAATAGAGAGGGAAGAAATGGAAACCAAGTACAAAGAGCAAATACACAATCTTGGCTCTGAGATCAAGAGTTTAAAGGCTCAGATTCAAGAGCTAAGAAGTGCGATCAATGCAGGTGATCTAACCCATCGGGATGAAAAGCTCCCCGGGGACAACTCATGCCTTTGCCGAGGCATCCATGCCCATCCCTCAACCAGTGAAGAGTTTTCTACACTGATGAAGAAAAAAGAAGAGGAGATATTGGGCCTACAACAGCAGAGAGATGAGATGGAAATAAAACTGAGGCAAGTAATGGATGAGTCTGAGAGAAAAGAGCAGGTGCTTGAAAATGAGACAAGGAAGCTGCGGAGGTTAGTAGCTAAACTGGAAACAGGGACTAAAGCTGAGAAGAAATACAGGTTTGTCATAATAATTATCTTCGAATCACTAATGACCACATTACTACTGCTACTAATCACAAGAATTGCATCCTATTTCCTGAATTGACAGCTAACCTTCCATTAATCAAAATCAAGCATGCAAAACTTGTTTTCTTTTTGTCAACGATTAAACTGAATTCTTCATCTTTGGGCAATGCAACTGATCAAGAATGAAATTTCTGCAATATCGCGAGGTTTGTCTTTTCTGTGCGATTGTGCTTTGCTGAATCTAATTTGCAAATTTCCATTTAGACACTTCCCACCTTTTCTAGCTGTACGCCGGACCTATTGATCTATGTCCACTGCTCTTGCTGTAGACGAGCAGGGGAGGAGGTTAATTGTACTGTGATCGGAATCCCTGCCTGTAAAGAGCAAGCTGCTCAGATTCCAAGATGAAAATGCACCTCAAAGACAATGTGTTATCGAATTTGAAGGAACTCTTGCTTGAATGTTGAGAATTTTGGACGCACTCCTGTGTCAGCTGCTCCAGCCCATGAGAAGCATCTACCAACCACTATTTGGAACTTATTGAAGCCTCAGTTATTTTCTGGCTCTTTGCAATGTCTGATCAGCCTTATGATGGGTCTCAGTGGGTTGAAATTGACATTAGTAAAGGTGTGGATTAATGCATTGATATTTGTTATTTTAAAGAAGGCATAAACCTAGTAACACAAGTAGGTAAAGCATGGAATCGTATAATCCTACAGCACAGCAAGAAGCTATTTGTGCCCATACCAGCTCTTTGAAAAAGCTATTTGATTGGTCTGAGTCCCCTTGCCCTGCATTTTTGTTTCCTTTTCAAGTATATATTCAATTCCCTTTTGCAAGTTACTGTTAATTTTCTTCCCCTGTGCTTTCAGGCAGTTGATTCCAGATCATCATAACTCAGTCTTGAAAAAAGAATCTTTGTCACCTCTCTAACACACCTATGATTTCAGCCAAATGGTGCTGGAATTATCAAGTTTTAACTGCATTTGTGGAACTCCTGTGTTAATCTTGGTGATGGGATAAATGTACTAAAAGCATGGAAAATACTTCTGCATGTCTGACATGATCATTACGTGCTTCATTTATTTGTAATCTTTGCATTCTGCACCATCTTGTGATGATTTTATGTTGGGGCAGATAGAAATGATTGCAACGTAAAGGCCAACGTTTAGTTACTCCTTAAAAATTTTGTACCTGGAGCACTTCCTAAAATTCTCTAGAGAATAGCTGTAGCTATTTGACAAGAATAATATATTCCTTAGATATGAGTCTGAAATGCTTTCTGAAGAAAACGCTTCCTTGAAAAGAAAAATGGCAAAGTTTCATCAGGAGTTCCAGGATCTGGAAGGCAAAGTTAATGAACAAAGGTAAGTTAGGTGGTACTTTAGAAGTTTTACAAAATGCTTTTTGAAAATTGCTTTTTGTGACTGGACTCCCTTAAAAAAAAACATTTGTGTTGTACAGAAAACAAGTGGAACAGTTGAAAAATGATAGAGAATGCAGACAGAGGGAATTCGAGGAACTTCAGAAATGGGTAAGGATTTGAACTTGGGTGGGTAGGTTAGGAATGTTGTTTTGGGCTAGATCAAAGTTTGGTTTCATGCAAGTGATTTGGTAATAAAAGGTTGTCTTTAATTGAATGAATATGGCTTGGCTAACCTAATGGGTTGCTTTGACTGAATGAGACAATTTGACTGGCATTAAGTTACAGCTCTGATCTTTTGCCTATTAGGGTGTAGTTTTAAATCCAGCGCATTTTGAGAAATTGAAAATCTCTTTTTATCATCTGTAAGGAAATGAAATGTGGTGGGCCAGACTCATCTGTTCCTACTGGGTAATTTTCATTGCCATGTTCAAATCCCTCCACGCTCACCTCCTTTGCTGTGCTGGCATGTGGCATACAGTTGCAAGTGAATGGCCCTGGGAGTCCTCAACATTGACTCTGGACCTCTTGGCATCTATACAAACATGGGCAAGGAAATTACCTGCTCATTAACACCTACCACCTTCCCTAAACTGATGGATCAGTACGCCTCCACATTAAACACCACTTGGAAGAGGTGCTGGAGGTAGCAAGGGCACAGAATATACTAATGGTGGGGGACTTCAGTGTCCATCACCAAGAATGGCTCCATAGCACCACTACTGCCTAAGCGGGTTGGGTCCTGAAGGACATTACTGCTGTACTGGGTCTGTGGCAGGTGGTAAGTGAACCAACAGTGAGGGAAAGTCTACATGACCTTGCCCTCAGCAATCTATATGTCCTAGATCCATCTGCCCATGACAGTATTGGTTGGAATGACCACCGTATAGTCCTTATGGAGACAAGGTCCCTTCTTCACACTGAGGACACCCTCTATCATGTTGTGTGGCATTGCCACTGTGCTAAATAGGATAGACCCAAAACAGATCTAGCAGCTCAAAATTAGGCATCCATGAGGCATAGCAGAATTGTATTCAACCACGATCTATATCTTCATTGACTGGCATTTCCAACACTCTACCATTACTATCAAGTCAGGGGATCAACCCTAGTTCAATGAGGAATGCAGGAGAGTATGCTAGAAGCAACGCTAGGCATACCTAAAACTGCGGAGCCAACCTGGTGAAGCTACAGCACAGGACTTGCTTGCATGCCAAACTGTGGAAGCAATGTGTAATCGACAGAGCTAAGTGACCCCACAACCAAAGGATCAGATCAAAGCTCTGAAGTCCTGCAATGTCCAGTTGTGAATGGCAGTAAACAATTAAACAACTAACCGGAGTGTGAGTTTTCATAATTATTTCCATCCTCAATGATGGGCGAACCCAGCACATCAATGTAAAGGTCAAGACTGATGCATTTGCAACTATCTTGAAGCACCAAATGGATGATTCATCTCGGCCTCCTCTTGAGGACCCCAGCATCACAGATACCAGTCTCCAGACAACTAATTCACTTCACATGATATCAAGAAACAGCTGAACGCACTCGATACAGCAAAGGCTATGGACTCTGACAACATCTTGGCTGTAGTACTGAAGACTAGTGTTGCAGAACTAGCTGTCAAGCTAGTTCCAACACCTACAAACTCTATCTGACAACTAGGAAAATTGCCCAGGTTATGTAATGTCTACAAAATGCAGGAAAAAGCCAATCCATCCAATTACTCTACTCTTGTCATCAGCAAAGTGGTGATAGGTGTCATTGACAGTGTTATCAAGTGGCACTTACTCAACAATAACCTCACCAATGCTCAGTTTAGGTTCTGCCAGGGCCATTCAGCTCCTGAACTCATTGCAGCCTTGATCCAAACATGAACAAAAAAGCTGAGTTCAAGGGATGAAGTGAGAGTGACTGACTGTCCTTGTCATCAAGACAGCATTTGACCGAGTATGGCATCAAAGAACCCTAGCAAAATTGAAGTTCATGGAAACCAGGGGGAAAACTTGCCACTGGTTGTAGTCATAAATAGCACAAAAGAAGATGGTTGTGATTTTGGGAGACGGATCATCTTAGGCCCAGGACATTGCTGCAGCAGTTCCTCAGGGTAGTGTCCTAGGCCCAACAATCTCAGCTGCTTCGTCAATGACCTTCCTTCCTTCATAAGTTCAGATGTAGGGATGTTTGCTGATGATTGCACAGTGGTCAATCCCATTCGTAACTCTTTAGTTTCTGAAGCTGTCTGTGCCTGCATACAGTAAGGTCTGAACAACATTCAGGCTTGGGCTGATAAGTGGCAAGTAACATTCGCGCCACACAAATTCAGGCAATAGCCATCATCAACAAGAGAGACTCTAACCATCTCCATTTGGCATTACCATTGCTAAATTCCCCCACCATCAATATCCATTGACCAAAGTTACCATTGACCAGAAACCTAACTGGCAAGCCATAGAAATACTGTGGTTACAAGAGTAGGCCAGAGGCTGGGAATTTTGCAGCGAGTAACTCACCTCTTGACTCTTCAAAGCCTGATCACCATCTACAAGGTTCATGTCAGGAGTGTGATGGAATGCTGTCCACTTGCCTGTATGAGAGCAGCTCCATCATTCAGTCCACTTGATTGGCATCCCATCCACCACCTTCCCTCCATCACCAGTGCACAATGGCTGCAGTGTGCACTCTCCATAAGATCCACTACAGCAACTCACCAAGGCTTCTTTGACAACACCTTCCAACCCATGACTTCTACAGCCTAGAAAAATAAGGGCAGCAGACGCATGGGCACACCACCACCTGCAAGTTCCTTTCCAAGCCCCACAGCCCCCTGATTTGGAGAGAAAGTGTTGCTCCTTCACTATTGCTGGATTAAAATTCTAGTATTCCCTCCCTAACAGCACTATGGAAGTATCTGCACTCCACAGACTGTACTGGCTCAAGAAAGCGACCCGCCCATCACCTTCGCGAGGGCAATTAGGGATGGACAATAAATGCTGGCCTAGTTGGCAAAACCCACATTCCATGAACAAATTTTAAAACAACCTTTAGTGATTGTGCCTTCATCTGTGTTGGCCCTAAGCTCTGGAATTCCCTCCCTAAACCTTTGCCTCTCCGGCTGTCTCTCTAAAACATCCCTTGAAATATTAGCTCCTTGTTTAACTAAAGCTGCAGGTCAGAATGGAGTTGGATACAACTGGGAAAAAGGTCACTGCACAAGGAACATTACTGTTGTACAGTAGAGTACTATAATAGCAGTACCATATTAGACTGGCTGTTGCGTTTAGTGGGCAGATCACACTGTCACCAAGTCGCCTGCTATAAACAGTGGGGACTACACTAATATTCAACAAACTGTACAATCAGTTTGGTTTACTTTAGCCATTTCTATAGGTTGAATGTTTTTGACTTGTAGCAGTTTTATACCAGTAGGAATTTGCTATTCTCATCTAGGTATTTAAATTAAAGAGAAGAAAGTGTGTGACTAATGTGATACCACCTTGATAAATATTGTCCTTTTGCATCCATCTTGCCTAGAACAAACAGTACATGGCTGAAATTGCCCAGCTCAATAGCAAGAATCTGCAGCTGGGCAATCAGAACTCCCAATTCAGTGCTAAGGTAGACGCTAATCAGAACAGCATTCGGTTGCTCAATACAAGACTAGCTGAACTTTCCCAGCAGAAGGATGAGGTAGTCAGTGTTACCAGACAACTGCAGGAGACCTCCAACAGATTGGAGAAGGAGCATTTCCAGCAGCAATCTGCGTGGGAAAGGGAGAAACAGCTCATGGAACAGGAACTGCAGGCAACTAAGGAAAAGGTATGGCATATTCCTTCATCATTTCTAATAGGTGCTTTGAGATGACAAGAAAGAACTTCTATTCATATAGAACTTTCACAATCTCAGGACTGTAAGCTGAGGTTTCTCTAAGGTGGGTGTAAGAGATTCTGTGGCACTGATGTGAAGAAGAACGGATGAGTTTACCTGGCCAGTATTTATCTCTCAGCCAATGTCACTAAAACATACTGCCTGGTCATTAGCCCATTGGTATTTAGGGGACCCTGCTGTGTGCAAATTGGCTGCTACCTTTCTCTACATTAGAAAATTAAATACGCTTCAAAAGTATTTACTTAGTGTAAAGTGTTTTGGAACATCCTGAAGTCATTAAAGGTGCTTTATAATAGCAGGTTCATCCTTTCTTTGTTACTTAAGTATGTTCCCTCTGAATTCTATTGGAATTTCTTCTGTTTCATTTTAGCCTTTACAATAGTTTTGCTGAAGAAAGATTCATGTCAAAGCTTTTTGTCTTGCACTCATCAGGATACTTGGCAAGAATACTAATATAAGGGGAAACCAACAACTTATAATGTATGTGAAGAGAATGTTGATTGGTTGGCAAGTGGACTCTGATTGGTAGAGGCATTGCCATGGAGAATGCACCAATGATGGTGACTGACAGTTAACTGCCAAGCATTGTTTAAAATTTAAAACAGGCAGCTTGACCTTGATGAGTCAAGGCATTGCCCTGAGGAATGAGTCAGCAAATGGCTGCCACTTATTTTGTTTAGCTGAAACAGGTGCAATGTATGTATGTGTTCTCTCAGTCTGCAAAGAACTAGGCCCTGTGTATTAATATATGTAGCTTCTAGTACGTGCAAATGTGCTACACTGGAAGCCCGAATGACTATCTTAAATTGGTTGTCAGCGTAATTCTTAGCACACTGAGGATTATTTAGCATGGCAACGCATCTACCAATCAGAGTCCACTTGCCAAGTATAAATTGTTGTTTTCCCCTCATATTGGTATTCTTGCGAAAAGTCCTGATGAGTGCAAGATGAAAAGTTTTGACATGTCTCTTTCAGTAATACTCAAGTTCTATACTACCAAATGACTACAATAGTTTTACTGTATGAATTGTTTTTACAATTCCTGGAACTGTTTCTGAGCTCCTCTGGTCCTTAGTGGCCTTGAGCACATTGAAGGTTACAGGTCTTACTTTCGCTCATGGTCATCTTATCTCTCTCCAACACTGAAACTAGTGTTACAACCAGCTGAGGACGGGTGCAAGGACTCTCCCCTTTCCTCTCACTCCTCTGTTGATAGTAATATGGTTTTTAAAAAAAATTATAAGGATAAATTTGCCAATTCAGTGTGTGTATTTAACTATTTGCATGCTGATTACAATGAGCTTAGTTCAACAGGCTACATTGAATTTAAAGGGGTAAGGGATTAGTTTTTATTGTGCTAAAAACCCACCCAGGTAAAGCTTTTAAAATACCAGAAAAGGTGTAAACAAGTCCCAACTGTTGCAAAACACACACACACACACACACACACGTAAAAATAAAAGTTACAGAGTAGAGGAGGTTAACTTTTGGCCAAATTAAGATTCAACAATAAAAGGCAAAGATATAAAGCGTTCACTGATTGAGCCCTTTGCTGTTGTTCGTGGCTGAGGCAATTCTTAAAATGGTAGTACTTGGTTTTTTTTTCCTGGAAACACTGCTTTGGAATTTGAAGTCATCTTTAGAATTCCTTTACAAAAACAAAAATACCTGGAAAAACTCAGCAGGTCTGGCAGCATCTGCGGAGAGGAACACAGTTAACGTTTTGAGTCTGTATGACTCTTCAACAGAACTAAGTAAAAATAGAACAGAGGTGAAATTTAAGCTGGTTTAAGGGAGGGTGGGGGGAGACAGGTAGAGCTGGATAGAGGGCCAGTGATCGGTGGAATTCCTTTAGAATTCCTTTGCCTGGTGTCCACAATCTTATATAAGCAGGTAGGGTTAATTTTAGTTGAAAGTGAGAGAGAGGCAAGGAGCTTTGCTGCATTTATATGTTCCTTCTCTAGATTGCCTCAAAGCCAGCAGGGTTTTACAATAAGACTTCCAAATATCAAAGAGTTTAGGTCATGTGGTGACTGGCCATTGATGGAAAACAATAGATAGTCTATTTATTTTAATGAAGGAGTTTCCACCTCTTATGGTCAAAACCATCTGCATACAATTGAGGCCGATGGTGGTTCTTAGCACCTCCCTTGTGCATAATCAGTTTTGTGAGTTCTCCTTTGTTACTTGGTAATTCTGGAGACAGAAAATCTGAAGCCTTATTCTCCTTGCTGTTTTGGGGTAAGTCCTGACAAGGGCAGGTGTGACGTTCCACGAGGATGTGGTGTAGTATGTTCATTGTAATTCACTTTTAGAAGCTTCCAGAAACTTGGTCAGCTTGCCATCTCAAACCTCAGGTGATCTTTGGCAACCATGTCTTAGTTTAAACAGCTGAAGCTGCCTTTTTAAAAAAGTTCCATGTGACTTCAGGTGAAATTGATATTTAATATTTGACATCAATACACCTTTGTAATACTAGGAATTGCCTACTAAATTTCTGAGGTTTTTATTTCTATGTAATTGAGTGTCTGTAGGAACTAGATGAGAGGGGAGTTATTTTTAAGGAAATGCTTAGGAGATATAATGTCCACCACACCTCTACCTTCCTCCGTCATCCCCAAAATGTCAATTTCCTCACTAGGGACTTGGTGACTTTCTGGCTCCAAAACTTTCTAAGGGGTGAAATTGGTCTTTGCCAGTAACGCAAAGACTTGTGTGAATTGGTAGCCTGTTTTATACCATGTTCTATTTTTCTTTTCTGTGGAAATCAATGGAAAAGAAAATCATAGGAGGGGTGGGTGGGGGTTGTGTTTGAAGTGGCTGGCAATTTGCAATCAGTCCATTTTGTACTTCAAGTGCACATAGCAAAGACAGGTTAATTAAACATTCCAACTATGTATTGACTGTACTAAATTATATCAAGGCCAGTATACATGTTGTGAAATAAGTAAACCCAACTTTTATTTGAGAATCCTGAATTTGGCACTTTCTCATACACCCTTCCATTTCCCTCCAGTTCTCTGACAGTGCTGAACAATCTAAGTTTCTGTTGTACAGGTAAATGTGTACAGTAATTCCTTGCATTTATATTGTGCCTTTAATGTAATAAGACATACTAATAGCTAAAGGAGGTGAGCAATTATTTAACCTATTACAACACTTTGCCACAAATTTGAGTCCACTTTCCCTTTCTCTGTTTTTGCAGCCTTCACCCCCCACCCCACTTCCCCCTTCAGCCCCCATGTGGCCTGTTAATATGTTGGTGGTATCGTAGTTATGTTACAAAAGACCTGGTCGAATAGTCCACAGATGCGAGTTCAATTCCCATCACAACAGGTTAAGAATTTGAATTCTATTCTAAAATTCTAGAAGTAGAAACCTGGTTATCAGTAAAAATGACATGAAGCTGTTGGATTGTCACAAAAACCCAATTAGTTCTTTAATTCATTAGCCCTTTCATTGAAGGAAATCTGCCATATTTACCTGATCTAGCTTATTTGTGGCTCCAGTCCCACACCAACTTGGTTGACTGTTAACTAGCCTCTGAAATGGCTTACTCCTCAGTTGTATTATCATTTTAGGGCAACTAGGGATGGGCAACACCCAATATCCCAAGAATAATAATAAGTGAAACATGGAAATCATTTGTCTAGGAAAAGGAATTGCTTTATAATTTTATGGTTACAAATGTGCAACATTGCTATCTGTTGCCTTTTCATTTTCCTGATCAGTGCCTGTTTTTCAAGAATGTGTTTAAAGAAATGGTGATCGTGTTCCATTAAAGAAGCTTCCCTGTTGGAGTTTATTTTGGCTAATTAGTAACCAGAAACCTATCTCCATGTTTGAGTTTCTAGCTCAAGCTGCTGAGAATTCCAGAGGACAAGACTTATCAATTTTTCACTGTCCTTGACCAAAATTTGCTATACTTGATTCCTGTACAATCTGTGATCCTGAAATAATTCCTCCTCTAAATATTAAGACAGTTCTCTGATCTGAAAGTTATGTTTTTTGTGGATTAGGGGACTGATTGGTAGCTGCCAAATAATAGTAACATATTTATTGGGATTTAGGCATCACTGGCAAGGCCTGCATTTATTGCCCACCCGTAGCTGCCTGAGAAAGCCGCAGTGGACCAACTCTTGCACAGTGCTTTTGAAACAACTAAGTGACCGTTTAAGAGGGTAGTTAACAGTCAACTTAGTTTGTGTAGAACTGGAGTCACATATAGACCATACTGGATAGGAAGGCAGGTTTCCTTTGGTTAAGGACCTTGGTGAAAGTGGTCTTTTTTTACAACAATCTAACAGCTTCACGTTCATGTCCACATTTTTAAAAGAAGACTGGATTCAAATTCTCAGCTGCCTTGCATTAGTCCAGCCCTCTGGATTCCTTGTTTAGTAATATAACCATGACACTATTGTACTCCTTTCATGCGATGTGATATTCCTTAATATATTTACATTATAGAAGGAAACTGCTATGACTTCTAAGTCTCAGTATCCTATTCTCTGATTGCAGTGGGATAACCTTACAGTTTTCCTTTTCCCTGACGTTTTGTTTCCTGTCCCTTCCCTCCTTGTGGATTGTTTGAGATGGGAGAAATTGGTTAGTTTTGACTGCCACCTATGAGTTGGCAATGACACATGGGTTAACAAAGGCAGTGCCAATTTTATCTGCTTTCTCCCTCACTTTGCAGAAAAAGTTCCGTGAATACTTCAATTGTAATGTGACCCATAGTTAGTTAACAAGGTAAAAAAGAGAATCTCAGGATACAGGACAAATTGAATAAATAATTATAATTATTGGAAACTAATTAGTCTCCTGTGACTTTTTTTAAAGGTTGGATCAATGCAACAGAATGGGCAAATTACACTTAGAGTGGTTCTCCTTATGTTTTATGCATGTGGATGTCTGTTTATAATTTTAATTGCTTGTATTCTAAAAAGGCTATGCTTACTGCCATTAATGGTAATTATGGAGGATTGATTTGCCTTAGCTCAAGTTTCACTGCAAATAAATGGGTTAATCATCAGAAACATTTAGAATTTCTTTCACCATTTTTAGAACCCTTTCCATTTCTTTGCTTTACCTCCACTGCAGTGATTTTCTCAAATAACATAGAGGAGTGAGTTCAGCAATATCGTGCTCCCAGCATAAAGCCTCATTTGATTGCTTTCATACTGCAGCCCTGATTCTCTGGTTCAAGCTCTTTAAAGCAAGGCTGTGCTTGGTGAAAGAATCTGTACTAAATGTGTCCAGTAATCAAAACACTTTTATTAACAAAAGTAACTGAACAGTCATAGTCACTCTTGAATTGTATTTCCCTAACAGCTGTAGTAGAAACTGAGGACGAAACTGCTTTCCTATTTTGTCATTTAAAATGGCCTTTTCTTGCACGTATGCAAATAAAATATACTTTACTATAGCACACAGAGGATGGAATGAGATTTAAAGGCCAAATCAGATAGAGCTGAGAGACTGTTAAAATTATGAAGTTTTTTTTTTAGGGTAGATGTAGATGAAGTGTTTCCACTTTTGAGGGAGTGCAAAACTATCAGTCATAAATATAGGATAGTCACTGCTAAATCAATAAGGAATTTGGGGGCAATTACTTTATTCAGGGAGTGGTGAGAATGTGAAACACAGACCACATGAAGTGGTTAAGGGAAATAGCATAGATGCACTTAAGGGGAATCCAGATAAACACATGAAGGAGAAAGGAATAGAAGGATATGCTGATAAGATAAGATGAAGTAAGGTGGGAGGAGGCTCGTGTGAAGCATAAACATTAGCACAGATATGTTGGGATGAATGGCTTATTTCTATGCTGTAAATTCTATGCAAATCAGTTTGAAGCCTTTAAGATGAGGTCCAATTTGCAGACATTTAAAAGTCTCAGCAAAATCAGCAAGGCTGACCTGTAACTTGTGTCGCCATGTTCCACCCTTGTACTTGCAAATGGTCAGTTTCCACTTAGTGTACTATTCCATTTCAATGAGAAATGTGTGTTTTGTTTAAAAAAAACTGTAAATTCAAACCTGTGCAACCTAAGCTCCAATGTAATTCATTTGCTATAAAGCTTTGGGATGCATGAGGTCATGAAAAGCACCATATTTTCTTTTCACCTGACCTGTTTTCAATTTAAGGTGCAACTTTCAAACAGTTTATTTGCAATCTAGCCGTAGATTGTTGCGGTGCAGGACCTGATGTAAGACATTAGGATCACTATAAGCAAATGTTGAATTTCAAAGTTTCATGTTTTTTTAAAAATGTCTTGCTGCAACAACATAATAGAAATTTTCACATGTCCATGTTTGCAAAGTTGACAAGTCAAGGCTACCATCTCTGTTTCCAAAATCTTTGGTTATATTTTCCACTTATTTTAATTGACTTAACTCCTTACTAATATTTCTGTTCTCTGGGTTTCCATTGAGCCTCACTTTTTTTCCCCCAAAATGTTTTGCATTTTGTTCTCTTCCCACCACAAGGTATTAGAACTAGATTAATTGGCTAAAGAGACAGGTGCACTAAGGACTGAGAAACAGTGTCTAGGTATCCAACCTAAGACCTTGTCACAACTCTTGCATGAGGCCAAAGAGAAGGTATTAACATTACCATGTAAAAGTTCTATATCATTCAGTTATACAGTGTACAAACTATATATCGTTCAGTAATTCTGGTTTTTGTACAAACAGTTCATCAGTTGTCCTGGTCTAATATCTTCTGATTTAACTAAACATTCGATGTGCTCAGTAAGTAGATGCACCGTATGAACTAGAGATACTAAATGTAGGAATGTAGAGTTGATGTAGAAGGTCAACAATGATCTGATTGAATGGCAGAACAAGCTTGTGAGAGGTCATTAATAGTCCACTCCTCCTCCTTTTTCTTGTGTTCTTAAGACCTCCATTTTAAGCCCCTGGTCTGTGATCTCCATTCTGGAGCTTCAATTAGTACAATTTCTTGTGTTAGGTAAGGGAAACTAAGGCAACGTTCCCTCTCTCGAACATTGTTGGAAGTGCTTGTATGTGGAGGTCTTACATGGGCAGGATCCAATTTGGCCGTGACACCTCACAGTCAAAATAAATGGTCACCGCTCACTGTTTAGTCTTACCATATAAGGAATACCAAACGTTCAGCATTTCCAGAAGAGGAAGAGAAAATATCCAACTTATATAAAAACATGCAGGTTGTCCAAAATAGAGCAAATGCAAATCAGGCCAAATCCAGCAATCTGGTTTGGGTCAAGGAAAGGGCTGAGTAAGCCTTTGGACAAATTCCTATATACTTTTGAGGCTTATGACGCGTTGATTTACAAATTTAACTACAGTGTGTTTTGGCAGGGAAAGACAAGGCTAATTTGGGATATAGTCACTTGGTCCAAAAACATTTTTTATGTATTTGTATAGCTGGCAAGGAAACTTTAAAAAAAAAAGTTTTCTCTCTAGCACTTCACCAAAACTTTAAGCACATGTACACTGTTGATTGCAGTGAAACAAGGTTTAACTATTTGTGTGGGAAAAAATATCAAGTGTATAAGTTTTCTAATCCAAAAAACTGACCTAAATTCAGGTGAAGAACCAAGAATTGGGTTTGGAGCAAGCACATTCTGAGCGACACCATCTGAAGCTTGAACTCCGAGTACAGCAACAGGAGAACTTATCGCTGGCACAGGAGATGGGATCTGTTACAAAGTCGTTGCAAGAGGCAAAGGACAAGGTATTGTATGTGCTTGTTAATTGGAGCATTGTTAATGGTACTGAGCAGTAAAGTTAACTTTACTTGCTGGATAATAGCATCATTGCAGTTGGAACTTTTAAATAGATTTATGTAAGAGTAAATGTCAGTGGTTGTGGGAGGTACAAAGTTGTTCATTAAAAGTGCCATAGGAATGTTTTTTTTTTCGTTAAAATGCTTAGTGCTTAAATTGAGTTAAATTTCAATGTAGGTTAGAACACTTCAAATCATACAGCAACCATTCAGCTCTACACTGGAAATTTGTAGTCAGCTAGGCAGCTGGAGGAGTTGACATTTATTTTTAAACTGAGCCACCCAGAAATGTATAGTTAGGAAAATACACCAACTTCCCTTACTTCCAAGTCAGGCTGGTACAATACTTTATTCCTCAAAGAATGGTACAAGCTGTTTTTAACATAAATTGAACTGTAGAATATGCAGCAAATGCTAGTGTGCATTTCAAAATGGAACACTAATAAGTTAATGGAAAGTTACCAATAGCTACTACACAAATAGATTTGTTTGTTCTACTTTCATCAGCCAAATGATTGGGTATTGGGAATAAAGTGTGCAATGTTGTGAGATGTTTTATAGGCTGGACTAACAGTCTATCATACAAAACAAAAACAGAATTACCTGGAAAAACTCAGCAGGTCTGGCAGCATCGGTGGAGAAGAAAACAGTTGACGTTTCGAGTCCTCATGACCCTTCGGCAGAACTGAAGTATAGTTAGGAGAGAGGTGAAATATAAGCTGGTCTAAGGTGGGGGGCAGGGGGAGAGAGAAGTTGAGGGTGGGGTGGTTGTAGGGATAAGCAAGCAGTGATAGGAGCAGATAATCAAAAGATGTCACAGACAAAAGGATCAAAGAGGTGTTGAAGGTGGTGATATTATCTAAGAAAAGTGCTAATTAAGAATGGATGGCAGGATACTCAAGGTACAGTTCTAGTGGGGGTGGGATGGAAAGACTAACAAAGTTTTAGTTTTAGATTTAAAAATAATGGAAATAGGTGGGAAAAGAAGAATCTATATAAATTATTGAAAAAAAGGGGAGGGGGAAGAAACGGGGTGGGGATGGGGGGAGGGGGAGTTTAAGATCTAAAGTTGTTGAATTCAATATTCAGCCTGGAAGGCTGTAATGTGCCTAGTCGGAAGATGAGGTGCTGTTCCTCCAGTTTGCGTTGGGCTTCACTGGAACAATGCAGCAAGCCAAGGACAGACATGTGGGCAAGAGAACAGGGTGGAGTGTTAAAATGGCAAGCGACAGGGAGGTTTGGGTCTTTCTTGCGGACAGACCGCAGGTGTTCTGCAAAGCGGTCGCCCAGTTTGCGTTTGGTCTCTCCAATGTAGAGGAGACCGCATTGGGAGCAACGAATGCAGTAGACTAAGTTAGGGGAAATGCAAGTGAAATGCTGCTTCACTTGAAAGGAATGTTTGGGCCCTTGGACGGTGAGGAGAGAAGAAGTGAAGGGGCAGGTGTTGCATCTTCTGTGTGGGCATGGGGAGGTGCCATAGGTGGGGGTTGAGGAGTAGGGGGTGATGGAGGAGTGGACCAGGGTGTCCCGGAGGGAACGATCCCTACGGAATACCGCCAGGGAGGGTGAAGGGAAGATGTGTTTGGTGGTGGCATCATGCTGTCCCCCACCTTAGACCAGCTTATATTTCACCTCTCTCCTAACTATACTTCAGTTCTGCCGAAGGGTCATGAGGACTCGAAACGTCAACTGTTTTCTTCTCCACCGATGCTGCCAGACCTGCTGAGTTTTTCCAGGTAATTCTGTTTTTGTTTTGGATTTCCAGCATCCGCAGTAGCTTTTTGTTTTTATCTCTGAGTCTATCATACAGCTGGTCTCTGTGGGATATTCTGCTTATACTCCGATTTCTTATTTGTATGACTGTAGTTCTCCACTCATTTCATTTGTTCATATAAAGGTATATTATGATTTAAAAATAGCCTGACACAACTCAAGTTTGGAAGGACAAAATCTTATTATAATGCTAAATCTAACATAATTGAAACAGTAAATTTTAAATTGTTCTTTTGAACTATATATCCAATATGTTCTTGTGCATTATTATGCACACATTATTGAAATATTGTTGATGTGATTGTGGCAGATCAGCCAAATGCATATCCTGGAAACTGAATTGGAGTCTATGAGAAAGAAATGTCAGACTTTACAAAACAAACAAGTAAGCCTGGAAGCTGGCCTGTTGGAGTCTCGGGAACAGGTACACACTCCTCCTTTAAAGTCCTCCTTAAAATCCACCTCTTTGGCATCCATTTTGTGTCTGATAACGTTCCTGTGGGATGTTTTTTCATGCTAAAGACTGCATATAAATACAGGATGTTGTTGATTTAATACACGTTTGTGTGTCTGTCTCATTGGATGCAAGTTACCAGTATGTATTTTCATTTGTGCTTACTGTTTTTAAAAAAAAGTATTCAACATCTTAGATTTCAGAAATCACAAAATTGGGAACAAAAATAATGCTCAAATCCTACTAGTTTCTCTTGCACAACAGGGAGTGTATTAGTTGAATAACAAATTTAGTTTCCATTTTGCTAGTGCTTGGATGGTAGCATTGACACAATAGTTCTCAACAAACAAGTTCCTTGTTCTTCTGGCAACCTGTCCAGTTCCTGTGACTGAATTCAATGTCTGACTTGATGGGCTCTATTTCAGTATGCAGATTCTCCGTCTCAACCAATTAAAATTTGACTTTGATCTCCGTTGCACACTTGATTTGGAATTGCCAAGCCAACTACTCAATGTATTAAAGGAACCTTTTTTCAGAAGTGATACTGATGATCTGAACATGTTTTAGTCCTTGCTTTTAACAGGGAAAATATGTTGCAGTTACGTTTGTACACTTGCTGATCCACATTGGTTCCTGGCCCGCCAATTGATCATTTTTAAGACTTTCATCCTCGTTAAAATTCCCCTATGGCCTTTTCCCACCCTATTTCTATAACTTGCTCCAGTGCTACAAGCCTCCAAGATCTCTGCGCTACAAACAGCAAAGTGATAATGATCGGGTCATATGTTTTTATAGTGATGTTGGTAGAAGGATAAATATTGCCAGGACACCTGGGAGAACTCCTTTGCTCTTTTTCAAAATAGTGCTTGTGTGATCTTTTATGTCTGCCTAGGAGGCAGATGGCGTGTCAATTATACGTCTCATCTAAAAAGATGGAACCTGACAGTGCACTCCCTCAGTACTGGGATAAGCAGCCTAGATTATGGTTACAAGTCTCTAGATATTATATGCAGGGAACATAATAGGAAGTACTTTGTATTAAATTGTTGCAAATAGAACATTCTTCTTTCAAGGTTTGTAACCATGAAGTAAATTTCAAGTGATAGTAGCAATTGATTACTGTAACAAAATAGTCAATGCTCCTTCATTTCCCATGTTTACCTCTGAAACACCAGATTCCCAGATACATGTGAGGAAGTGCACTGAAACATTATGCTAATAGCAACATTGAGATCTGATCTCCTCATGAAACTCCAAAGATTGCAAATTATGTATCATCGGATTAAGATTTTCCAGTTTGCCATACCATTTGTTACAGTTTGGTTCTGAGATCCAGAGCAATTTACTGTGGCAAACCAAAAGTAGCTTCTGATCTCTGATAGATGGCAAAACAGTGTTGCCAGTCCACAGCTTTTAGGCTAAACTACAAATTAATTTATTATGAGAAGCAAATAAAATCAGATTAGGTGTTGCTTTAGCACCACTGGTACATTTAATCGGTTTTTGAATCTAACATAAAACATATCAAGAGCCCTTGATAAATTTAAAAGATGGGCTCTATGGTGTCAGCTAATGCTCAATGAGTAGCTCTCTCACCTCTGTCAAAACATTGTGGGTTTAAGTCCCACTCTACAGATGAGCACATAATCTAAGCTAACAGATCAGTGTCATTAGCCATGGAATCCTGTACTTTCGGAAGTGGCATTAAAATGGACATCTGACCTCTCAGATGAAAGTAAAACATCCCACGGCACTGTGTCAATAAAGAGCAAGGTCATTCTTCCTGGTGTGCAGGCAAACATTTATCCCTCAAACAATATTACTAAAAGAAAAACCTAGTTATTTATCTTATTGCAATTTGTGGGACCTTCTGTGCAAATTGAGTGCTGTGTTTCCTACAGTACAATCAATTAAGTGTTTTTAAAGAAATTGGTGTTCCTCCAATTCTGGCATCTTGGCCACCCTGGATTACCTTTGCTGTCTAGGCCCTAACTCAGACATTCCCTTCCTAGTTCTCTCTGTCTGTCTGCCTCTTTGATTAAACTTTTGGTCCTAATATCTCGTGGCTCAGTTAAACTTTTGTCTGATACCACTCCTATTAAGTGCCTTAGGATGTTTTACCATGTTAAAGGCACCATATAAATGCAAATTGATATCCTGCCAGAATAATGCATACAAATATGATTTAACTCATTTTGTTGAGAGAGTACAAATGCGTCAATTGAAAACACAATTTAATGAAGACATTGTTCATTTAATTGTGAGAAGTCAAGTGGTAGTTTCGGAACCCACACTTCAATTCCTCTAAGTTCTCCCCTGCTCCAGTAACCAGTGCTCTATTGCGTTCTTCACTCCCAGTTGTTGGAAGCCAACACCGGACTGATGCTCTCCCAGTCTCAATGCCTGCATGAAGTACAACAGTTAAAGGAGCAGATTGGCAATACTGTGCCCAAAAATCAGATGGCACAATTGCAGCTGAAGCTAACGGTAGAACAGCAGAAAGTGCAGCATCTCCAACAACAGCTCAATACCCACAGTCAGGAAGCAAACCAGTTGATGTGTGAACAACAGGTAAAGCACAAATTCTGTACCACTAAGTTTTTTTTTGGAACCAAGTTAGAACCTGGTTTGCCTGTCCTTAAATGGTTCAAAAGGTCATCTCCGTTAAGTTAAATTTTGAAATGTTTTCTATGCTCAGTACGAGTTCAGGTTTATGTAGGGGGACTAAATGCTACAACTTGTATCCAAAACTCTGCTGGCCGTAGTCTAACCAACAACAGCTTGTATTTATATAGTCTCGTTAATGTAGTAAATGTCACAGCAGAAGGAGATATTAGGGAAGATAATCAACAGCTTGGTCAAAGAGGTCAGTGTTCAGGAGCTCCTTAAAGAAATGACAGATTTAGGGAAGGAATCTTAAATTTTCGAACCTTGACAGCTGAATGCACAGCAGTAGCTGATGGATACTGGCCAAGGGAATGAATGGTAGCTCTGGAACAGCATCAAGGAATGAGAAGTATTCCAAGCCTCATTCTGTTTGTGTAGGCTGGAATTAGAATCATTCTCAGCTGTCTAGGGTCCAATAACTTGCATTTATCTTGTGCCTTTAATGTAGTTATATATCCCAAGGCACTTCACAGCAGTGTAATCAGACAACATCTGACACCAATCCAAATAAATAGAAATTACGAGGGGTGATCAAAAGCTCAGTTAAAGAACCAGGTTTTAAGGAGTGTCTTGAAATGGGAAAGGTATAGGTTTTGGGAGGGAATTCTCAATCCGAGATGGCTGAAGGCATAACTGTCAATGGTGGAGTGAGGAAATCAGAGATGCACAAGGCCTAGATAGAATTGGAGTAGCACAGAATTTGGAGAGTGGTAGTGCTGGATCAGGTTACAGAGATAGGGAGAAGGACCATGGAGGGACTTTAATGTGAGGATGAAAAAACTGAGGCATTAGTGGATCAGGAGCCAGATGAGCAACATAGCAGGGGTGATGGGTAAATGGAACTTGGTGCAAATTCACTCATTACCTCTGTGGTCGCTGACCTCCATTGATTCCCAGTTCAGCAGCACCTCAGATTTAAAATTCTCATCCTTGTGTTTAAATTCCTCCATTGCCAACCCTCCTTTCCAGCCCAACAACCCTGTGATTTCTGCACTTATCCAATTCTGCTCTCCTCTGCATACCCCACTTCCTTTGCCTTACCACTGGCAGTCATACCTTTAGCGGTCTATGTCCTAACCTTGAAATTCCTTCTCCAAGTCTTTCTGCCTCCTTAAAACCTACCTTTCACCTGTCCCAAAATCTCTCTATGTGGCTCAATTGCACATTTTTGTCAGATAATGCTCCTGTAAAGCACTTTGGGACATTTTTAAATGTTAAAGGCAATATAATAATGCAAAATATGATGGATGCTGGAAATCTCCTCTATCCTCACCCCTTTTTTGCATTTATTATTTATATTTTTAATTGTTTTTATCCGTTTCTATCCTTCTTCCCCAACCACTGCCCCCTCCCCACCTCCAAAAGTGCCATCTGTTACTTGTTCCATGTTGTTCTTTCAGAGTGCTGACTCTTGTTCTGCTATTCACACATTCTGCTTTCTTACCTTTATACCATCAGCACCTCCTTTAGCCCTTACCACTACCATTATCACTCCCTTTGTCTTGTGTCCATGACATCTTTGTCAATCTCTCCTTAGCCCCCACCTGTTGCTGACCTTCTACCCCCCCCACCTTAAACAGTATAAATTCCATCACATTTCTACTTCTCTTCAGCTCTGAAGAGTCATACGGACTCTACGTTAATCTGTTTCTCTCTCCATAGATGCCATCAGACCTGAGTTTTTTTTCAGCATTTTCTGCTTTTATTTCAGATTTCCAGCATCCATTGTATTTTGCTTTTAAAGTAAAAATGCAAGTTGTTGTAACTAGTTTTATTGTTGGATGCAGATGGCACAGTCCCAGGAATAAATTTCCTAGTTGCTTTGCTGTGGGGCAAAGAGGCCTTGTCATATAAAGCAACACTTCCTGTTCTTAGAAGGTACCCCCAGGTCTGACTCATTGGGCTGTCTGTCAATCAATTACACCATTGCCTGTTGGACAACTTTTTCTGTTTTCAGTTGGGCTGTGTGGAAATGAAACTAAGGATTGGCATTTTCTCTTGGGTAGGTCGCGTGAAGGATGAAGAACTTCATTGATGTGGAGAGATCAAAGAGGGTTAAAAGGAGATTTAAGAGGTGTTCCAAAATTATGAAGGCTTTTGATAAGAGTGATGGGGAGTAACTGTTTCCAATAGCAGGAGGGTTGTTAACCAAAGGCCAAGATTTAAGAGAATTGTCTAAAGATAGAGGGGAGATGAGAGTTTGTTTTTATGCAGCAATCTGGAATGCAATTCCTGAACTTGGGTTGGAAGCAGATTGTTATTTTCAAAAAGGGAATTGGATACCTCTTTCAAAAAGCCAACATAGACACGATGGGTCAAATGGCCTCCTCATGTGCTGTATGATTCGAAGAATGCCAATGTTCAACTGCATTTCCTATATAAATTTCCAGAGTAATAGTTTTGAAAATGATTAAGTACCAATTTTGCCCAATCTCTTGACTAAGAGAAATCACTCTGTTCCATTTTAGGAGGAGCACAAGAGACTTCTAAAGCGAATGGAGGAAAGGATGGAGGAAGTTGAACAGAAACTGAAGAATGTACGAATGATGCTTCAAGATAAGGTGAACCAGCTCAAAGAACAGGTAAATAATTGTAGTGTACAGGGTTAACAAAAAACAATGTTATGGCAGTCATAAGCTACTGTCTTAGATCTCTGGGGACGTGAACAGAAATAGACTACTAAGGTAAAGCATTTGCATTCCTATGCAGTGTGTATCAGACTTGTACGCTTTCAATTATTTTAGATGTGGCAGGCTAAAATAAGCTTCTTCACCTTATGACAATGTTCTTGGCTTTGGTGTAGCTTTACAAAGAGGTTTCTCATTGAGGCGGTGAGTTGCAATCCTTTGAGTGTTTCTCATCTGGGTACACTTATTTCTCAAAACTATTGTAATGACACTGCTGTAATAAACTCAGGTGTTTGTTTGGGTGGTGTGTGGATTGTAATTGTGATAAGTGCACTAATCATTAAGGATTGCTGACCTACATTATCAAATTCCTTTGAGCTCATCCCTCCCTAGCTCCGTAACCTCCTCCAGCCCAACAGCCTTCTGTGCTTCCCCCAATCCCTTTTGCACACCCCAGAATTTTATTGCTCCACTATTGGTGATTATGCCTTCAGCTGCCAGGGGTCCAAGCGTTGGAATTTCCTCCTGAAATTTCTCTTCCTTTAAGACATTATTTAAAAACTACCACTTTAATAATTAAGCTTTTACTCACCTAATATTGACTTATGGAGCTCAGTGTCAAATTTTGTCTGATAACAGCTCCCATGAAGCAGCTTAGGACATTTTACAATGTTAAAAGTGCTGCATAAATGCAAGTATTTGATTGTAAGGAATTAATTTGTCTTTTTTTTGCCTGCAGTTTGCTAAGAATGCCAAATCTGACCTGATGTTGAAGGACCTGTATGTGGAGAATGCCCAGTTGATGAAAGCATTGCAGATCACAGAGCAGCGGCAGAAGGGGGCTGAGAGAAAGAACTTCTTGCTGGGCGAGAAAATTGCAGCCTTAAACAGAGTGTTAAGAAAAATTGCTCCAGCTTCTCTCTCCTAATGGTGTCCAAACATTGCGGCTCCAACATTATTTTGATGTCGATGACATTTAAAATAATCAACTGAAAAATCACATTTTCTCTTTCTCTATTCTGTTAAGAGATTTTTTTCCCCTCGGAGAGGAAAATGAACTACAAAACTTCCTTTTATCTTTTCTCTCCTGCAGGCAGTGATTTGTACTGAAGAGAAACACTATACAGAGATGGATTAAAATGTAGGATGAGGATAAAAGCATCGATTTAATTTCTTGCTGATATTTATGCCTCCAACATATATACACCTTAATGTTGCTTTTTTAAAAATCTGATCCCTTACCCCAGCCCTAATGCTCTTTTTTTCCCTACAGTTTCATAATCAGGAGATTGAGAAAAGGAAACGTGAAGGAAGTCTGGATGTGAGGGGGGGGGGGGAGACAGCTAGAAATTAAGGTGGGGAAGTAGAAATCATGACAACTTATACCACAGGGTGAGGACATTTGGCCCATTATGTTCATGCTGATCAACAAAAAACTATCCAGCCTAATCCCATCTTTCTGCACTAGGTCTGTAGCCCTGAAGTAAACATACAAATACTAGTTTTGAAATGAAAATACAATCCACTGCTCTGATCTAAGCATTAACTCTACTGCTGGGTAGGACATTTGTTTACACATTTACAATGGAGATTATCTGCTTTCAGCTAACCTTGAAAGAGGCCTGACTGATATCGGTTTTCTTGTAGCATCCATGATGATGGTGACAGCAACAGTCCTTAACAATAAGGAGTTTGCCAATATCCCCAATGCAGCAGAACCTGTATGTGTGTGTGTGTATGATACATATTCTTAGAGCTACTTCAATTCTGATGTTTTTCCAGGGAATAAATACATTGTTACAATTATTTTCATTTCCTAAATTTGTCATTGGTTTCATCTTGTATGAGATCATCTGTAATTATTGATTTTTTGTCTTAAATCCACTGCTATTGTATAATGTATAAAATGTGATATTTTGATATGGAGAAACGTAAGTACAAATGTTCAGTTATTTGAAGATAAGACAATTTGTAAATGCTGATCCTGCTGTGCAGATACTCAAATGTTTTATTTAACTGACTTTGATACCATTTTGATAAACCTTTTTATAAAATCTGAAAATATTATGTAGAAATTATATTGATTTGAATTAAAATGTATTTATCTAAAGATTCAATATTCACTCACTTACTTCCCCTCCCCTGCTCTATGCATGCAGGCTTGAACTATTGAAAAGTTCTAGCTCTTTCCACAATCTCGCTTCAGGTTATACAGGTCAATACACCCAGAGCCAGAAGGCCACTGCTGAGTTGCATGTTCCCACAGCATGACTGTGCTTAGCACCTTTTGCAAATATCTACATTATCTTACCTATCAGTTACATACTTTTCAACTTGCTGTCAAGTTAGCAAAGCTGCTCTTCACAGCTAAATTATATTTTAGCTTAAAGCCTGCAAGATACAGACAATACATACATATCTAAGCAAGAAAAGTAACCTACAAAAAAAAACTTTTCTTTAAACTGGTGCTCTCAGGACAGCACGTGTTCCAAGATTCCTTGACGAATTAACTGTTCACATTTCCACCTGGGCATAAAATGCTGGAAAGATAACAAAAAGAACTAAGGTTAATGATTTTAGAAGTATTTATTTTTCTTCTATTGAGAACGAATGAGTGTTATGATGCAGTGGATGATGTGTGCCAGGCAGATCAAATCCACGAGGGAAATTTGATCACGCGGTCACAACTGTTTTGCAATTTGTATTTATTTCTAGATGCATGTCCTTAATTCGGTAATAATAATTCCACCAAGACGAGAGTATTTTTTTTAAACAAAACTAAATTAAATGATTTCAAGCATATACATAGGTCTACAAATTACTTCTACAATAACTCCTAAACTCCCTAATTAATCTGGCTTCCAGTTACACCCCCATTAAGGCAACAGTCAAAAAACAAATAGATTTTAAACAGATTCAAGCAAATCACCACAATACCCTGGACAGTAGAATTCAAAGTGGCATTTCCCAGTTTCGGTTTCTGTAGACAGCAGCTTAATACACAACTACTGGAGGCTTTTCGCACTTCTGGCAGATCTTGCATTGCTGCCTTCTCTGACACATAGCCCCTTCTCCTTTATACACGTTTTCCCCTTTTAATGCAAATTCCATTGTTCCCATATGTCTTTGGAACTTTACCTTTCTCATAATATAGTATTTGACCATGAAACGATTTATCAGTAACCTTTGGGAAAAATAAACACGCTGCTTGGCTTAGCTTCTCCGGCTAGGTGCGACATCCTACCATCTTTTTGAAATTCAAACTACCCTGATTTACCTAAAAATGCAAATTCTCCTCACTTCACCTTCTCAAACTTCAGCCATGTTTACGTATTTAGCATTTCAAACCTAGCTTCCTTTTGATGAGTCAAAGCCTTCAGAACAGCTGTCTCCAATTAAATCCCACACACAAACTATCCAACCCCACTATTAACCTACTTTTATAATAAATCAATAATGAGAATAATTATACTTTCATGACATGAGAAAAAGAGGGGGACAGAAAGCAAGCCAAATCCTTTTCTCTGAAGAATATGTTGGTTACTATCTAGAGTGCAGTAAATGTAAAAGGCAATAATCTACCTTTAATGAAGCCACACCTTAAAATTGTAGCCAAACAGGAACGCCAGAAATAGTGAAGCTAGGTTACGAACATGGAGGGTGGAATTTTATGTAGTCTGTGGGACTTTCAGAGCTGGAAGTGAGGGGCAACCTGGTTTTGGTGGTCAAGTAGTTAAGGCAGCAAATGGTATGCTGGCCTTCATTGAGAGGAGAGTACAGGAGAATGTCTTATTGCAGCTATACAGGGCCTTGGTGAGACCACACCTGGAGTATTGGGTGCAGTTTTAGTCTCCTTGCCATAGAGGGAGTGCAGCGAAGGTTCACCAGACTGATTCCTGGGATGGCAGGATTGTTGTATGAGGAGAGATTGGGCCAACTAGGCCTGTATTCACTGGAGTTTAGAAGAATGATACAGGATCTCATTGAAACATAAAATTCTGGCAGGGCTGGACAGACTGGATGCACGAATGATGTTTCCTCTGGCTGCTGGAGGGGAGGGGTCTAGAACAAGGGTTCAACCTCAGGATACAGGGTAGGCCATTTAGGACTGAGATGAGGAGAAATGTCTTCATTCAGAGGGCAGTGAACCTGTGGAATTCTCTACCAGAGGGCTGTGGAGGCCAAGGCACTGAATATATTTAAAGAAGGAAATAGATAGATTTCTGGACTCTAAAGGCATCAAGGGGTATGGGGAAGAGCAGGAGGATAGCGTTGAGATAGAGGATCAGCCATGATCATATTGAATGACCGAGCAGTCTTGAAGGGATGAATGACCTACTCCTGCTTCTATTTTTCTATGTCTCTATGGTGGACTTTGGGATCTGGGGCCATATCTTGTCAGAAGCAGCCAATTAAGTGGCTGCAACTGAGACTGCTGGAGCTGCACCTGCAGGATCAGGGGATCTCAATGGCCGTTGGCCCTTAGTCAGCTGTGGGGGCTGAGGCCAAGGCAGGCATATATAGAAGCATCTCTAGTGGTAAAAACTCTTTTGGAATATCCAAAAAGATCTCGATTGTGAGACTCATTACATTGAAACTAGTGTGTAAATTTTTACAATTATAGGAGTTGTTAGAATGGTAGTAGCCATAAGTGAAAATTCTCAGTGATGCGATGGAGAATGTTAATGTTGAGATGGATGAGGAAGAGCTTCACTGATCTGCTTACTGGGCACAAGAAAAATACTTTCCATTTCTTACACTGATGTATTCTGGCGACTTGTTGAGCAGATAAAGGCGATACGTTTTAAGCAGGGAGGTAGAAAATGGAAGTAGCTTTCAAAAATTTTATCTTATACACTTTGTAGCATCTGTCTTCAATGCTTTTTAAACAAAAATCATGGACTTTCTTATTCTGAAAACTACCTGTGATGGGAGAAGGGTAGAAGAATTTTCAGAGTTGTGTCAAGTATTACCTGGCTGTTTTTTTTCAGGAGCACCGTAGTACCATCATCAATTTCATATTCACCGTAATCTTTCAAACACCTTACCTACAGGCAGGAAAGAAAATCCACAAAATGCATTACAACAATTTGCATTTATATATGGCCTTTAACAGAGCCAAAAAGGTCCCAAGTACTTCACAAGAGCAATTACCAAAAGAGAAGTCAACACTGAACCACATAAGGCAACTTTAGGACTGGTAGTGACCAAAAGCTTGGGTTGAAGAGATAGTTTGTAAAGAGTGTCTTAAAGGAGAAAGAGGCAAAATAAGTTTATGGAGAGAATTCCTGAACCTAGGCACCTGAAGCCACATCTGCCATCAGTGGGGTAAAGGAAATCAGGGATGCACAAGAGGTCAGAATTGGAGAAATTCAGAATTCCCAGAGGACTGAACAGGGTTACAGAGATAGGGAGGGGAGAGGCCATAGAAAGATTTGAATGCAGTAATGCTGGACTAGGCTAATGTAGGTCATCGAGCATAGAAGTAATGGATGAAAATTAAGTGATCTGCAGGTTTTCTTGTTCCTGGTTATTTAAGTAATTTTGTTACAAAGAAAATCTAAAAAGGAAACAAAACGTATGAACTGATGACTGCCTAAAATTATTCTCCATCCTGTATGTTTAATGGCAATAAACTGTATAAAAATGAAATATTCTGGCATTGCACAGTACACAAATTCATAACTGCATAGCGAGTTATCAATCTTTGCCGTGCTATGGTAAGGAGACACTGGGCACGAGTCTAGCAGTATTCATTGAGAGGAGCATAAACGACAGGTTAACTGGAGCAAAGACCCAGATTAAGTCACCTATTAACTGATCCACATGAATTTATGTAACATTTGGAGACCTCAAGAGTGGACGAAAGTTAACATCACATGGTTCAGCTGTAAAATTCGAAGTATCATATTAAAAGGCATATTTAGGTAGTCTTAAATACTAAGAATGTAATAGGGGTACCACATGCTTGAACTGAAACTGAGCTAATATAGAAGAGACAGTGTAGCTAAGATGCGTCATTTTCAGAATCACATTCAAGTGACAAAACCGTAAAAAAAAGTGATACTATTTGTCACTTCTTCACACACAGGTTAATTAGAAATTTTGATTGATTAATCAATTCACTAGACAACAGACATCCAAATCTGATATCCGAACTAAGATGGTCTATCAAGTACAATTCTTCAGGAGTCACATTGATCAACATCCCTATGAATATCCATGGTTGGCCTGTGTGCACTGGTCATGAAGCTCAAATTACAACTTACTTCAATAAATAGACTCTTTGGAGGTTTCATATCTTGAGTTATGTCCAGTCCTTCTTCACCTCCAATGGACCTCATGTATGTGGCAAGTGACTTTTTGTACTGGTTGAACCATTCAGTCTGCAGTGAAAAAAAATTCAAAACTAATGCAAAGGAACCTCTGAAACTGAATAATTGCAGGAAAGCAGCGCTGAGTAGAATCTCAGGAAAATCGCACAGCAAAGTGAATCCTTTGCTTTGGGAATCCCCACAAACCAACATTTGGTCATTTTACTTGTTAAAAATACTTTTGCTGATGGTCATTTAATTCATTCTTGTGATGGGAGTGTTGTTGCCAACGGCCAACATATATGCCCTGATCTAACTGCCTTCAAGGAGGGGTTTATTTGCAGTGGTACTAATACCTTGCTTGGTCACCTCAGAGGCAGTTAAGAAGTCGACCACGTTGGTGTGGGAGTCTCACATTGGCTAGACTGGGTAAGGACATTAGGTTTCCACCTCTAAAGGAAGCACATCAGTAAACCAATTGGTTTTCACAAGAATCCAACAACTCCATGGTCATTCAGAAGAATTCATGTTCTCTGGATTACATCCCACTATAGTCTTTAATGTGGAATTATTACAATTGAATAACAAAAATGTGGATGGGGTGAAAATTGAGAGGCAGGAGGTAATGGAAAGGCTGGCAATGCTTAAAGTGGATAAGTCACCTGGGTTGGATGGCTTGCGTCTCAGGTTGCTAAAGATGTGACAGTGGAGATAGCGGAAGAGCCTGTCATAATCTTCCCCAGATATGGGGGAGGTGCTGGAGGATTGGACTGTGGCAAATGTGACACTTCTTCAAAAAATAAAAGGGTGCAAGGCCATTCCTAGTAACTATAGGCTGGGTAGTTTAACATCAGTGGTGGGTAATGTTTTAGAATCAGTGAAAAAAAACAGGCACATGGAGAGGTTTGAGTTAAGGAGAGGCAGCATGAATTTGTAAAAGGCAGATTCTGCATGGTTAATTTAATTTTTTGATGAAGTAACAGAAGGTTGATGAAGGGAATGCAATGGATGTTGTCTATACGGGTTTTAAGAAAGCATGTGACCACATAAAAGGCTAGTTAACAAAATTGTGGCTCATGGAATAGAAAGGTCAGTGTCAACTTGGATTAAACATAAGAACAGAAACTGGTTATTTTTCAGACTGCAGGATGGTTGATGGTATTCCTGGAACACAGTAAAATTTCAAATTTGCTGATGATATCAAAATTGGAGGAGTAGCAAACAGTGAAGATGAAACTAATCAATTGCAACAGGATATAGATAGGCTAGCAAAATGGGCAGACAAGTGGCAGATGGAATTTAATACAGAGACGTATGAGATGATGCATTTTGGTAGAAGGGATGGGGAGAGACTATAGGCTTAATGGCACAGTTATAAAGTTTGTGCAGGGGCAGAGGGGCCCGGGGGTGCATATGCATAGATCTTAAAAGGTGGCAGGACATATTGAAAAAATGGTTAGCAAAACATATCACATCTTGGGCTTCATAAATAGAAGCATTGAGTGAACCTTTATAAAGTTCTGACTAGGGTTAGGCCACATCAAGTCAAGTCCTGGCTACCACACTTTAGGAAAGATGTGAGGGTCCTTGAGAGGATGCAGAGGAGACTTACCAGAAAGGTTCCAGGAATGGAAGATTTTAGCTACAAGGTTAGGTTGGAGAAGCTGGGGTTGTTCACCTTCGAGCAAAGGAGATTGAGGAGTGATTAGAAAGAGCTGGACAAGATTATGACAGGTTTGGATAAGGTAGACAAGGAAGAACTGATCCCATTAGCTGATGGTACAAGGACCAGGGGACAAAGATTTAAGGCTTTGGGCAAGAAATGCAGGGGGAATGTGAGGAAGAATTTTTAATGCAGTGAGTAGTAATCACCTGGAACTCTCTGCCCAAGAATGGTGGAAGCAGAGATGATCAATGGTTTTGAAAGGAAATTGGATGGACACTTGAAGGAAATAGACTTGCAGGGCTATGGGGATAGGAATGGGACTGACTGAATGGCTCCATAGAGAGTTTGCATAGGTTTGATGAGCTGAATGCCTTCCTTCTTTGCTGTAAATGATTCTATGATATTAGAACAGGTGCTTAAAAGCTTGATCCAAAATTTTAAGGAGTGTATTAAAGGAGGAGCAGGAGGTTGAGAGGTGGAAAGGTTTAAGAAGGGAGTTGCAGAGCTTAGGGTCTAAGCAGCTCAGTCATGAAGCAAAAAAAAAAAAAAACTGGTGTTAAACAAAAGGCCAGAATTGGAGGAATGCAGAGTTAATACAGCTTGAGGGGGTTTTGGAGATGTAGAGGGATGAAGCCGTGGATGGATTTGAAAACAAGGTCAAGAATTTTAGAGTCAAGATATTGATGGACCAGGAGCCAATGTAGGTCAGAGAGCATAGGGGTGATGGGACTTGGTGAGAGTTTAGGTACAGGCCAAAAGGACCTAGGAGGACAGAGTTGGATGGGCTGAATGGTTTTTCCTCATTCACACTGTTATAAAGCAGCCTTACCTCCTCAGCAGCAAAATGGAATCGAATTCCTGATGGTAGAACACTTCCATATTCCCACCTTAATGACCGAATCCGCAATAAACGGTTGTATCTGTTGAGGAAAAAAGTTAATGTGTCTTTTAGCTCCATCCCTTTTGTTCTAGGTTTTCCTCCTTTACTTTTTAAAAAAAAAACCATTCATGGGATGTGAGTGTCACTGGCAAGGCCAGCATTTATTGTCCATCTCAAATTGTCCTGGTATTATGGTCTTACTGCTCTCATTTCTGCCCTTCAGAAGGCACCCATTCATAATGGCTCTTCATATCTTGTCATGTCTCCTATCTTCCTCTTTCAGGCAATTTAACTGTGGGTCCTGATCCTGTGCTTGCCCAACAGCAGCATACAAATAATGCCAGGGCAATCGTGATACTCTGGTTAATTTCACTCCCATCTTTTCCCAGAAACTTGCCAACGGAAGCACCTCAATGGTGTCTTGAAGTCTGGTTTACTCCTCCCCATCTCTGTAACCTGATCCAGCCCTACAACTCTGCATTCCTCCAACACTGGCCTCTTGGGCATCACCCAATTCCTTCGCCCAACCATTGGTGACTTAAGCTTAAGCTGCCTGGGCCCCAAGTTCTGAATTCCCTCCCTAAACCTCTCCGCCTCTTTCTTCCTTTAAGATATTTTTTAAAAATCTACCTCTTTGATCACGTATCCCAAAGCTTCCTTCTTTGACCAATTTCTGACTATGCTACTGTGAAGCACCTTGGAACATTTTTCTATGTTAAAAGGTGCTATAAAGATACAAGTTTTTGCTGTTAGATTCTCTTTACAAGATTCAAAAAAGGTAAAAATTATGACAAACTTTTTAAAGGCTTTCATTCAACATTGACACCTGGTACAAAGCCAATCTAATCAGTATGCTGTATTTTCACCTTTGTCCTTTGAATGAATATAGTAATCAAAGAGCATGCCAGGAACAGCACCAGACCAAACTACCACACTTAGAGGTGCCAGCCTGTGAAGCTATAACTCAGGACTAAACGCATGACAAAAAGCAGAAGCAGCACGCTATACATAGATCTAAATGATCCCATAAACAACGGACCAGATCAAAGCTTTGTAAACCTGTCACAGTCAAAGAATGATGGTAAAAAATTAAACAAGTAACAAAAGGAGGCTCCATGAACATCACAATCCTCAATGATGGCAGAGCCCAGCACATCACTGCAAATGACAAGGTTAAACATGTGCAACCATCTTCAGCCAAAAATGCTGAGTGGATAATCCATCTCTGCCTTCTCCTGAGGTGTCCAGCATCACAGATGCCTGAATACGGCCAATTCGATTCACTCGATATCAGAAATGACTGACACACTGAATGTAGCAAACACTATGGGCAGTAACAGCATTCCAGTGGTTGTGTTAAAAGTTTGTGTTCCAGAACTATTCACAGTTCTGGAAAAACTGTTACAGCATAATTATAGCACAGACATTTACCAGAAAGTGGACAATTTCAGGTATGACCCATCCACAAAAAAACAGGACAAGTCTAATCTGGTCAATTACAGCCCCATCCGTTTACTCTCAATGATCGACATGTTGACAGTGTTATTAAGAGGCACTCATCAATAATTTGCACACTAATGTTCAGTTTATGTTCTGCCAGGATCACTCGGCAGACCTCATAACAGAGCCTTGATAATAATGGAGACAGAAGAGCTAAATTCCAGAGTGGAGGGGCAGGTGACTGCTTTTGAAGTCAAGGCAGCATTTGAGTAAGTGTGGCATCAAGGAGCCCTACTAAAATTGAAGTCAATGGGGATCAGGGGGAACTTTCTACAGGTTGGACTCATACTTAGCTGAAAGATGACTGTGGTTGTTGGAGGCCAAGCATCTCAGCCCAAGGACATCGTTGCAGGAGTTCCTTAGGGCAGTGCCCTGGGCCTAATCATATTCAGCTGCTTCACCAATGACAAGTTCAGAAGTGATGTTTGCAGCGTACAGTTCCATTTGCCACTCAAATCACGAAGCAGTCTATGTCTTCATGTAGCAACACTGGGGCAACATTCAGAGGACACCAATTTCAGGTGATTGGCAAAAGAAACAAAGATGACAGGGCATAATGGCCACTTCTGTGCTATGATTCTATGATTCCATAAACACCATTTGTGGAAGTCTAAGCTTACATGGAACACTGTTATTAGGCTAAGATACCAGAGTATGTCCAAAATATGTGGAACTGTATCTTAGCAAAAGCCACTTCTTAAAAAAAAAAGCAACTGGAGAAGTCCCTTGGTCACAGGTCCTATTTGAAGTGCTCACAACATCAAACTAACAGTCACTAATCTAATCAAACTACAGTTTGACATGTTTAAATGTTAAATTATTCTGTCATTAATTTTGTGCAACATGAATAAAGTCAAATAGGAATATTTGGACGTAGTCAAATATTTTATGGTCCCTTTAGATCTGGAACTAAAGCAACAATTTGTGCCAAGATCATTTTCTTATGACTACGGATAATCACATTAGAGAGCTGAAGCATAGAAAAATAATCTGATGCCAAGATTAATCTTGGAGCCACAAATCACAGCACCCGTCCATTAAAAATAAAACACTGCGACGTACAGGTATGCTAAAATACAGCGCTTATTCCTGAGCAAGCAGCAGTGACGAAACTTGATTGTTGGGATTAGGTCTGTCCTGCCATCAGATTTAGCCTCGTTCCTGCAAAGAAAATAAAATAAATTTTACTGACTGGTTTTCATTACTATCCTCATTTGCAGCCGATTCAACATTTTTATCAATTTGTGTTCCAGAATATAATGAGGAACTTACTTCAAATGGAAGTATCAAACACAATAATAGGTAGCACAGAACTCAGATCCCCAAGAAATTTCAGCTAGCAGAGCAAGGCCATCATCTGGTGTCAAATTGCCACACCTAAATTCTTCACAGCAATCACCAGTTTCTCCTCAGTAAAAATGTTATTACCTTGTAGCTGCTCCTCCCCATCCCATTCACATACCTATGCTGCCAGCCACTGGCAATATGAACATGGACACTGACCATCTCCTGCTGTCGCAGTGTGCGCACACACGCAAGAGAGATTGATTTAGATACAAGAACCCAGAGTTAAAAGAACATGAGAACCAGGAGAATTCTGACCCGAGATGGCTTTGCTTAACATATTCGCGATGCCCATGTTGAACAGGGAGTTTACAACTATGGGACGGTTGGAGGAGATGTGAAGGGCCAAGCTTACTGGAAGTAAGCCCAAGAAATCTCAGCCCCGCTACAAATCTTTGAAACAGTACTCAGACCAAGTGACTAATCTTCCAATTTCTTAAAAAGTATCCAACTTGAGTTTTTGGGGTTAAAAGTCAAATGGGGTTAGAAGGAAATTGGAGTTAAGAAGTTCAGTTTAGAGCATAGCCAACTGTGTTCATTGTAATTTCAATATCTTTAACGTTACTGCCTATTTAAGATAGAGTGTAGTTATTGGGTATTCATGATTTTTAAACTAGTGAAATTCTTTTGTTTTAAACCATGAACTTGGTGCTTTCATTCTTTAAGTACCTGAGGTTTCTGATTTTCAAAAAAAACATTACTGATCTCTACTCAGATCTTAACACCAGCTAATGGAAATTCCATATGAAAGGGTTGGATATTGGATGCGACTGAACCAGGCCAAAGTTGCTCACATATATCAAGGCTTCACTTAAAGAGACAAATCAAATTCAGTATAATTTAATGCTAGGGATTGCTATCCTGACCTTTACTTCATATATTTAAATATATCAGAATTGTATAGAATTTACAGCACAGACAGGTCATTTGGTCTAATTGCTCTATGGAGGCATTTCAGCTCTAGAGGAACCTCTTCCCACCCTACTTCATTCAATGCCATTTGCATAACCATCAAATGAATTCGTTCTCAGGTACTAATTCAACTTCCCCTTAAATGAGATATTGCTATTACCCTCAACTGTGCCTTGTGACAGCAAATTTCAAATTCTAACTACTGAGTAAATAAGTTTTTCCTGAATTCTTTATTGGATTTATTAATGCCCATCTCATATTTATGGCCCCTAGAAACATCAAGACTGTACTGCATCCCTATCTTTGTAATCTCCTCCATCCCCACAAATTTCCAAAATATTTGTGCTCCTCTAACTCCCGGTCTCTTGAGCGTCCCATTGGCCACCATGCCTTCAGTTGCCGAGGCACTATGCTCTGGAATACCACCTCCACGCCTCACCACCTTGCTTTCCTCCTTCAGGCGCTCTTTAAAACCTACCTTCAACCAAGCTTTTGGTCATCTGACCTAATGTCTCCTTTCTGGCTTGGTGTTCTATTTTGTTTTACAATGCTCCTGTGGTGCGCGTCAGGACATTTTATGATGTTAAATATAAATTGTTGCATTTATACAAATAGTTGGGGAGGGTAAAAGGTAAAGGTTTATGTATTAATGGCCATTTCCTTCTATTTAAAACATTTATCCAGTGCAGCACAATGAAAATTAATTTTCCTTGGACATTTTCCAAAAGTAGAATGTTTTAAACGGTTGTATAAAAAAAAGTTACACCTTATACAGAGCCTTTCAAGATCACCAAACATCTCAAAGTGCTCTACAGCCAATGAAATACTTTGGAAGTGTAGCCACTGTTGTAATGTAGAACGGCTGTAGCTAATTTGCGCTCAGCAAATGCACAAAAACAGCAATGTGATAATGACCAGATAATCTGCTTTTGTGATGCTGCAATCAGGAAGGAGTGTGAAATGTTAGATAAAATTAACATAAGAGGGAGTATAAGGGGTTTAACCTCTTTGAAATTGTACAAACCCCTGGGCCAGAATTTTACTTCCCACGGGTGAGCCCAGCCCGTCTGGCCATGAAATAGCGCAAAATGATATTGGTCGAGTGTCCCGACGTCACTGTGCACTCGCATGGTATCTCGCTCGGTGGGCACATGCGGCAGTCGGAAGCACGCCCGCCAACAATTAAGCTCATTAAGGAGGCAATTGAAAGCAATTTTTCGTGCTCCGTCCACTTTTACGGTTGATGGACAGGCCAATCAGCTAGGCAGCCTTTACATTTTTTGCTCACACCCTGACCCAGGGCAGGATGAAATCTCTGTGTGGAAATAAAATAAAAAGAGATATCTGGGGACTTCTTAAAAAAAAATGAGTTATGCTTTCAGGTGTTTGATTGTGCTGCATGGACACACTTTGCAGCATTTTTGTTGTCTTGTTTATTCTGTGGAGGTCTGCAACTCCCTGAGGCAGCTGGCTCCCTTCAGGGAGCTCACTGGAAGCACTCAACAGCACCCGCAGTGACGTTGGCACCCACCCTCTTCGCCCCCAACGGCAGTGCTGAGCCTTTCTCAGTGCGCACTTCATGCTGGCTGGCTGTTAACTGGCCAGCCAGTGTGAAATCACAGTCAGGGAACGATCGCAGTTGGGGGCCTGTTTCCCATCTGCTCTGGGCCCGCTGATCGCGCGTGCCTGACGAGTGAAAGATTCAGGCTCTGGGCTTGGATGAAATGTCTCCTAGGCTTTAAGGGAAGCAAAAGACAAAATAGCAGAGGCTCTGACCATCATTTTCCAATTCTCTCTGGCCATGGGCATGGTGCCAGAGGACTGGAGGGCAGCTGACGCCACACCACTGTATAAAAAGGGAGAAAGGCATAGACGGAATAATTACAGGCCAGTCAGCCTCATTAATGTTGCAAATGCTGTGACAATTGAGTGCATGCTCTAGTTGTGATTAAGAGCAGCTGATACTAATTGGGGAAAGGCTTGGCATATATATAAGAACCAGTTTTCACCTGTGTGGGAAACTATGTGGAAAGGAAAAGTAGTCTGCAATTAAGTTATACTGAGTTTCATAAATAAACCTATGTTGAAGACAGACTGGCTCCAGCTTCTTCCTTTGCCGGATGGATGTTCACCAAAATAACAAGTCTGACCTCTGTGGTGGAAAAATTATTGGAAAATATTTTGAGGAACAGGATAAATCTTCATTTAGAAAAACACGGATTAATCAAAGGCAGTCAGCATAGCTTTGACAAGGGAAGGTCATGCTTGACTAACATGAGTGAATTTTTTTGAGGAGGGAGCAAGGAGGGTCGATGAGGGTAGTGCATTTGATGTAGTCCATATGAATACTAGCAATACTTTTAATAAAGTCCCACATGGCAGACTTTCACAGAAGTAAAAGCCCATGGCATCCGAGGCAAAGTGCCAACATTGGTTAGTGCTATGTGCAGGAGTACTATGTGCAGTTCTGGTCACACTATTGGAAAGATATGATTGCAGTAGAGTGTATAGAGGAAATTTACAAGGATGTTGCCTGGACTGGCGAATTTTAGCTATGAGGAAAGATTGGATAGATTACGGTTGTTTTCTTTAGAACAGAGTGGGCAGAGGAGAGACCTATTGAAGTATATAAAGTTATGAGGAGTTTGGATAGAGTGGAGAGGAAGGCCCTATTCCCTTTGGTTGAGGGCTCCATAACCAAGGGGAATAGATTTAGGGTAAGTAGGAGGTTTACAAAGGATTCAAGGGATAATTTTTCCACTCAGAGGGTGATGGGGATCTGGACCATGCTGCCTAAAAGAGTGGTAGAGGCAGAAATCCTCAACGTTTAAAAAATATTTGGGTATACACTTATGTGTTGTAATCTACAAGGTTATGGACAAGAGTTGGAAAGTAGGATTAGGCTGGATGGCTCCTTGTCAGCTGACACGGTCATGATGCAGTGAATGGCCTCCTTCTGTGCTGTAAAATTCTGTGATATTCATGGACGGATAAATGTAGGCCAGGACACTGGGGTAACACCCCTACTTTTCCATATAGTGCCATGGGATCTTTTATATTCATGTGAGAGAACAGACAGGATCTCAATTTAATGTTTCATCTGGAAGATGGTAACCTCTGGCAGTGCAGCACTCCCCCACCACTGCACCAAATGTCTGCCTTGATTTTTGTGCTCAACTGCAGCAGTGAGTCTTGGAATCCAGAACCTTCTGATTCAGAGGCAGCAGTGCCACAAACAGAGCCATAGCTGACACTTATAAAGGCACTGTGTATTCTAATGAATCAAAGTTAGATATTCATATGTTTTAGGAGTATAACTTTAAAAAAGATTAAATTCCTAAAGTACATGCGAGATAAATGAAAACAAACCTAACTAAAGTAATTGCAAAATAAAGGGTGGCCTAAGTATATTTTATAAGGTCATAGTGGGAAGTATTAGAAATTAAACAATGAACTACCTCTGAGCTTCTTGGTGGAGGCCAATGTCTACAGCTGTCTCAATAAGGTGTTTAAATCATTCATATGATTTCCCAGAACAAAGGGAAGATTTAGGAATTGGAGATATTTAGTTTAAATCTTTATCCAGGGTATCCCAGGCATGCCACATGCTGTGGGGGTAGATGGCAGGGGTATATTTTTGGTTTTATCTGGGTGATTTCTTACTGAAACAGGCCGTTGAAGTCTGGTTCCAGAGCAGTTTGGAGGCGGTAGAGAGAGAATCTGCCAGGAGCTGTGGACCAGCAGCAGGGGGCTATCAGGAACCAGGGGTGTTTCTGATTTGGAGTCACTAAGCAAGAATGCAGTGACGCCCATGCTTGTACTGGGGAGTCCATGATCGTGAGGTGTTGAAGGAGAGTTGGGTGGGGGGGGGGGGGGGGGGGGTTCACCTAGCTTGATTCTAGTGTAAGGGCCCCAAGAAATCTCATACCTCAGAGGTCAGTGGGAACACGGAGGAGAATCAAAGTGAATTTCTGAGAACCGTGCCACACCTCGGTTTGGTCCCACAAATGAAGGAACCCTCCAAGTTCCTGTCAAGTATAGGGGAACGCTTCGGTGGAAATAAAAGTAGAATGGGGTGTGATCTGTGGAGATTTAAGTTTAAAGTACAATTGTCTACAAAATATTGTGTTAAATTAGTAGTACTTGCTTTATTTAGTGTTGTATAGTAAAGGCTTTATTTAAAACACAATCTTGTGGCGTAATTCTTTCAGTTAATAACTGGGAGTTTGAATTTCTTGTTGAAAGTTACTGGTCTCTACAGAGATCGTAACAGTAAGGTTCAGTGATGTGTTTCAAGTGCTCAAGGGTCTCCGTAAAATTAAAACACTGCTCAATTTATAGTCTTGCCTTTTCATAGGTATAATTGTTCTAGGAAGGTCCCCTCAGTGACAGTGGCAGCTGAAGGTCAAGAGTGAAATATGTACTTGCCTGTCTCAGCATAATCCTTGGCTGCAGTTAAGCACTTGGTGATTAGCAATGCCACTTGTTACAGTGATTGCTCCTCAGCTAATGAGGAACAAAGCCAAATGTTTTACTTCCTTTCCAAAAGTGGAGTTTTCATGTTGTCTAGATTAAGCATTGCATTTGGACTGAGCAATATAGCCAATGGCATTAATTTCAGAACTTGTCCTTTAAAACACAGTGAGGTTCAACTACTTAAGAGGCTTTACAGAGTGCAAACTTGAAAATGTCAAGTATAAAAATTCTGTCAAACAATTGTAAGGTGCTAATAAGCAAGGACCATTGATCACTGGCTGAACAATTCAAATTCTGCTTTTATTTCAGCGTCCAGGATTTTTACCCATGCTTTTGGGATCAAATCCCGCAACCTCATCCAGTTTTCTTTTGTAGGCAGACAGCTTAAAAAAACTATTCCCAGAGTCTGCTGGAACAGTTACAATGCTCATTTACTGTCCCCTGTAACAATAATTATTGAGAAAGTTGATACTGAGTAGCTATGTTCTGCCTCCTGGCATGAATATTTTGACCTTGCCTGAAAAATAAATTGTTTGATTCATGCATGTAAAATCATAAAACAATTAGAAACCCAGTATACATCATAAATAAACCTGGCCTATGTACCGCTTGGGGCAGATTTTAGTTTAAAAATCAGGCCAGATACATTGAGGCCATAGCATCAATTTTAATGTAAACATAGCCAATTAGAGAAATAATATTGATTCAATCATGACAGTATAGTCTTTCAGGTCGCACAGGTAACTAATAGGTAGGGAGATAGCTTATAAACCTACCATAAATGCTCAAGATTTAAATTAAAACTCAAATCAAAGTGCTTGCTAGTGCTGAGAACTAAAGTGATACTGCAGAATTTAAAGGCACAACTTTGCTGTACCCCCCAAAACAGGTTCCCTTTGTTCCAGTCCTACTCCGTCCCCCTCCCACAACTCTTTCTCTGGTACATTGATGATTACTTCAGTGCTGCTTCATGCTCTTGTCTGGACCTGGAAAAATTTATTAATTTTGCTTCCAATTTCCACCCCTCCATTATTTTCACATGGTCCATCTCTGACACTTCCCTTCCCTTCCTTGACCTCTCTGTCTCAATTTCTGGTGATAGACTGTCCACCAATATCCATTACAAGCCTACTGACTCCCACAGCTACCTCGACTACAGCTCCTCACACCCCGCTTCCTGTAAGAACTCCATCCCATTCTCTCAGTTCCTTCGCCTCCGTCGCATCTGTTCTGATGATGCCACTTTCAAAAACAGTTCCTCTGACATGTCCTCCTTCTTCCTTAACCGAGGTTTTCCACCCACGGTGGTTGACAGGGCCCTCAACCGTGTCCAGGCATCCGCCGTCACGCCTTCTCCTCCCTCCCAGAAACATGATAGGGTCTCCCTTGTCCTCACTTATCACCCCACCAGCCTTCGCATTCAAAAGATCATCCTCTGCCATTTCTGCCAACTCCAGCATGATGCCACCACCAAACACATCTTCCCTTCACCCCCCCGGCAGCATTCCGTAGGGATCGTTCCCTCTGTGTCACCCTGGTCCACTCCTCCATCATCCCCTACACCTCAACCCCCACCCACGGCACCTTCCCATGCAACCGCAGAAGATGCAACACCTGCCCCTTCACTTCCCCTCTCCTCACTGTCCAAGGGCCCAAGCACTCATTTCAAGTGAAGCAGCATTTCACTTGCACTTCCCTCAATTTAGTCTACTGCATTCATTGCTCCCAATGCAGTTTCCTCTACATTGGAGAGACCAAACGCAGACTGGGTGACCGCTTTGCAGAACACCTTCGGTCTGTCCGCAAGCATTACCCAGACCTCCTGTCGCTTGCCATTTCAACACTCCACCCTGCTCTCATGCCCGCATGTCCCGTCCTTGGCCTGCTGCATTGTTCCAGTGAAGCTCAATGCAAACTGGAGGAACAGCACCCCATCTTCCGACTAGGCAATTTACAGCCTTCCGGACTGAATATTGAGTTCAACAATTTTAGATCATGAACTCTCTCCTCTATCCCCATCCCCTTTTCGATTTTCCCCTTCCTTTTTGTTTTTTCCAATAATTTATATATATTTTTCTTTTCCCACCTATTTCCATTATTTTTAAATGTATTTCCATCCATTGTTTTATCTCTACCTTTTAGCCTTTTTCGATTCCTTCACCCCACCCCGCCCCCACTAGGGCTATCGGTACCTTGCTCGTCCTGCTTTCTACCCTTAATTAGCACATTCCTTTAGATAATATCACCACCTTCAACACCTCTTTGTCTTTTTGTCTGTGACATCTTTTGGTTATCTCCACCTATCACTGGCCCTCTATCCAGTTCTTCTTGTCCCACCCCCCCCCCTTAAACCAGCTTATATTTCACCCCTTTTCTATTTTTCCTTAGTTCTGTTGAAGAGTCATGCGGACTCGAAATGTTAACTGTGCTCCTCTCCACAGATGCTGCCAGACCTGCTGAGTTTTTTCAGGTATTTTTGTTTTTGTTTTGGATTTCCAGCATCCGCAGTTTTTTGCCTTTATCCCTTTGTTCACTGTAGGACTGTGTCACCTCTAGCTGATAATTTTGCATGCCTGGATATTTATACTAGGAAGGAATCAGAAATGAATATTCTTATGTTGTGGATTTTGATTCTCACAGAATCCAGTCTGTTCCTGCTGACCAGTTCATGTGAATTTCTGTTGCATTTGCATCAAATCGTTGAATGGATCCTTATGGATCTATGGATCTGAATGGTCTGTTGTCTGATTAACTTTTTAACAAAAAAGGAATTTTCACGGGTTAGACGAGGACACTGAAAAAATCAAGACTTAAACAGTTCATGCTGATTGGTGCAAATTCTCAGCGTTGGAAAGTTTATGCTGGAGAAAGAGGAGGGAAAGCACAGTTGCTGTTTTTCCAATCAGGACTTAGTTTAACAAGATAGACAAATGGTTTCATGTTTTCAGACATTGAAAAGGATTATTAACCCCTTCCGTTCCTTTCACTTGCAAAAAGCTCTGGTCTAGGTTTACATTCTGCCAATTAGGAGAGCACTTTTACGGTGTGGAACACATCAGTCCAGTAAGTTTACTGAAACTACAGGTAACTGGTAATATTTCAAGTCACAGAAACTCTATTGGGGTAGACTTCTCGAAAGGTACACATTCTAGTTCATCAGGGGGTCTGAAGCTGCTGTCGAATTTGTTGAAAATCAGTTGTATTGTCATTTTCATGGATTATCCTCGGTGTTATATTTGGAAAGTCAATCCACTCTCCAGCGGGCAAACCAGCGCATGAAATAGTCACCAAAAAAAACTTACACATCTGTTTGGTTCTGTTCATACAAAGCTTTCATCTCTTCAAGGACTTGTCTGACACCATCTTCCTGCAAGAAATAGGTTTCATTCGCATAAACTAGAGGTTGCAATTGTACATTTTACATATTTTAACCAGATGTCGCATAATTTAACAAGGACATGAGATAGAGTTTATAGCACAGATCAGGACATTTGGACGAAATGGTCAATGTCAGTGTTTCTGCTCCACCTTCCCTACTTCACATAACTGTCTCAGCATATTGTTCTATTCCTTTCTCCTGAATGTTCCCACCTAGCTTTCCCCTACATGCATAACTTAAATTCTCAGATTACCATGGTTGGAACCGAACTCACTTTCTCTGGATTACTAGTTCAGTAATGTGACTACTGCACTACTGTAGCCCTAATATTAAGCGGTTCACCAATATTTCCCTGTACACTTATCCCAACACATTTCAGTCCTATTCCTTCACATTTGCACATTGTTTGTCAAGTCAGTTTATTATTTTACTTCAACCTTATATATGGGCAAGGTGTAGAACAAGCTGCCGAACACCACCACCAAAGGTCAATTCCCCCCTTGCTGAGTGAAAAAGCTCTCAAGTTCTCTCATGATCATAAAGTGGGAAAAGAGTTTACTACATCTCTTCTCCAAATGGTGAATTCTTACTGGGTAGAGCTGCACAGGCGTTAAGTGGCCTCTTAAATTCACCCAAGAGGCCATTACTGTCAGGCGCTCATCAGATTTGTGAGGCTGTTTGCAAAGACATTCACAACCAAACCCAATCCTGTCTGTATCCTAAATTGAAAAAAAACAGATTGCCAGCAGAGGTCACTTGATTCTGAGTGGCTTTAGATATCCTGGCTGATTTTGCTTGCCTTAGGTTTAGGGCTCGGAGGGCAATTTAAGCCCCCACGTTGCCAATTTTGACTTCATAGATGAGGGATCTCCCGGTCTGCACGACTCATCTGTATTGTGGATAAACTCACCAAACTACTGACATGTCACAACAACTTGCATTTATATCCATCTTTAACATAGAAAACACTTCACAGGAGCATTATCAAACAAAACTTAATACAGTCACATAAGGAGATATTAGGACAGGTGACCAAAGGCTTGGTCAGAGGTAAGCTTTAAGAAGGAGAAAGATCGAGAGCTTTATGGAGGGAATTCCAACACTTCGGGCCTCAGCAGCTGAAGGCACAACTTCCAATGGTGCAGCGATGAAAATCAGAAATGCACAGTATTTGCACAGATATCTTGGAAGGTGGTAGGGCTGGAGGAGGGCAAAGATAGGGAGGGATGGGGGATGTGAAAACAAGGACAAGAATCTTTTAAAAAACAGGTGTCTCCGGAACAGGAGCCAATGTAGGTAAGTGAGTATAGGGGGTGATGGGTGAACAAGACTTAGTGCGAGTTCTCAAATGGGCAGCTGAATTTTGGATGAGCTTGTTTACACAGGGTGCAAGATTTAAACTAGATAAAGACAAACAGAAAATGCTGAAAACACTCACCAGGGCAACATCTGGTAAGAAATAGGCAAGTTAACAGTTCAAATGTAGCCACTTCAGAATTGCGCCAATGAATGAAATGTTAACTTGTCTGTTCTCGTCACAGATGTTCATTGTTGAATGTTTCCAGCAGTCTTTGTTTCAGGTGCAGTGAAGCTTTTTGTTTTTTTTAATAAAAAAGATAATCTTAAGCACAAGTGCAGTTTATCTTGTAAGAAAATACGAAATAAAACAATAATAGATCAGAAACGATCCCAAGAAACAAAGGACAGAAGGCCGAGAACCTAATTCTTCCACTGGAAGATACAATCCTAAACCTGTTAATTATATAACTCACCATGGCTCTTCATCATTTGTTTTGTAATTAACTATATTTATTAAATTATCAATCTTCGTTCAAATGTAATGACATGGACTAGAGTATATTAAATTTGCATTCCATGGTGTACAGATTTTAAGGGGTTTTCAACTCCCCTTATTCCAGGGCTTAGGGCACAATTTTTGTTTTATACTTTTTCCAAAAGTTCTTCTGCCTTGGTGCAAGAAATCATAAATTTAGAGGGTGAACAGTTAATAATATAAAATGAATAGCAACAGTTGACTTCAAGAGAGTGGGAAACCATGAACAGACCAATTCAAATGATTAAAAATAATCAAACAAGTTTTGATAAATCATTGAAATTGCAGTGTTAATCAAAATACTGGTTAGATGGAGATTTAAAACTTTGATACAAGAAAGTGCAATGAGATCCTTAAGATAGTAGAAAAGTTCAAAGGAAGGGGAGCTTCAAAGCTAGCATTTTAATAGATCAAAGCTCCACAGACTACACTGCAGCACTGTTACAACTGGGCCAAGTAGGTTTCTCATTTTTGTCGAACAGGTTAAACAGGTAAAATTAGATTAATTTTAGGTGATTGAAGGCATAGCAATTTAGAAGCTTTTATACTTTAAATCTGGTTCAAACAGCCTAGATTGATGGGATGAAAATATTCTGCGCAGCAATGCAATATCTTGCAGCATCCAGTTGGTGCGTTCAGGCACTTTTACAGTCACTTGATCATTATTGGGGGAGAAAAAGCATTCATCCCACGTTAGTTTATCCATCCAGAAAGACCATTGTGACATCCAATTAATTTTTAAAATAATTCGATGATTTTCACCTCACCTACTCTAATTGGGAACCCATTCCATTTCTCAATGACTGAACATAGATTTCTGACTCAACACATCCAGCCAATGCAGGACAACAATTAAAGCAAATAAAAGGTTATGGTTATTCTACAGCTTTGGCTGTTTTCAGAGGGAGTTACAATCAAACTGTATAGTACTGATTAAACCATACCTGGGGCTTTTGGTCAAAGCAACAAGGGAGACATTCCAAGTGCTGAAATGCAGACTTGAGAGAAAAGGTTGATTACAAGAGTTAGGGTTCTGAGCTTTGGGGAAAGACAAAAGAATTTTTTTTTAAATCCAGTGCCTTTCAGAGTCAGCATCTAAGATATTTCACAGAAATATATGAGACACCTATTTGTTTTTAAAAGACAAAGTTACATCATTTTAAGAAGGAAAAGGCCAAGTTTAAACTACTAAAAGGCTGATATCAGGAAGTTCTTCACATACACAGTCCTAATTACATGGAGTAGACTTCCAGGGAAAGCAAATCCAGGAATAATTTAACAAACTGTTAAATATTGCATTGGAGTGACTTCAGCTTTCGGAGTGGATAAATGAAAATAGGGCAAATAGCCCTCCTCATCTGTTCTGATCTTATGATTTATATGAAGAACTTCCTAATTTCAGTTCAAATATACCTTTAACTTGTTTAAACATGCAATCCTGTCCTATTGTTGCAATTTAGTTTTATGGGTCTATCTTTGCATTGCCATTTGCTATCTTATTCATCAATCTCCTATGGCACTGCACATTTGCAGTCAAGACCAACACTTAGGGCAATTTAGGAAACAAAAAAATAGAATTGGTTGTATGAGTTTCTCTGCAGGATGGAGTGAGGAGCTGGGAGCTCCAAATCTAGATGCCACAGCATCACCATTGATGGAAGAATGTAATTAGAAAAATAAATTTATGTCAACAGTTTCCAATATAACTGAATATAAATTACCTTGGAAAAATGACAACTTATAAATAACAGAATTGTGGCAAGAACATGACAAGCAGTTAAGTCTGTACAGTGGAAGTGTGCAAATATACAAAATTGTATGCATCTTAATCAGATATTTTTGAAAGGTCACTTCTCAGTTGCCACTTTTCAAGGCCAAACAGCCCATATTTCTCCTGTTTTTCATCATACGTCAGTTCTTGAATTTTCTCTAGTGCTTGAATGTGACCCTTGTATCTACGTAGCGAAAGTTGGACACGATACTCAAGCTGAGCTCTGACCAATGCACGATGCATCATGATGGGACTTGGCAGGGAAAGTGTGGGGGGGACCAGGGGGAAGTGGTGGTTGGGTTGGGGGGGGGAACGGGGATGTGGGGGGGAAGTGGGCGGGCAGGTTGGGGGAAACTGGCTAGCAACTCTTTTCCAGAAGGGATCCATATATTAGACCCTTGCTTTAATGTTGATGTGCAATTAGATACTCGAATGTCAGATCTTTGGATCACTAATAGATATATTCTGGAATGGTCACTAAAAGGAAGATGTGAAACTTGGTAACATGCTGTCTTGTATTTTATTGTTTTGCCTATGTAATTTAGGCTTTGATTTACCTTGTTGATTGCTGCTCTGCAGTGTTTTAGGGAAAGCAGTATCTATTGTGACCCCTAACTCTCTTTCCCTGCCTCGTCCTGAGCCATTACCATTCATGGTATACCCACATTGCCCATTTTCACCCCCACAACCCCTCTCCATATGCAGTAGTTTACACTTGCCCCTACTGCCTTCCATCTGCTGTTGTGCTACCCACTTACATATTTTATCCAAATCAAAATTATCCTATATTTTCCAAACTTTCTCATCACAATCAAATGTCTCTGCCAATTTGGTACTATCTACAAAAATGCTACACAAGTGCAGTCAAATGGAGATGCACTAATTTCCCTCCATCAGTTGCACTCCATGTTACAAAGTGTGCAGAATTCTAGGAAGCAACATCCCATTATGTCCAGCACCTAAATGAAAGGAATGTGAAATGTTTTTTCCTTTGACAGGTGCTGTCCAAAATCAGCTGTGCAAAAGCACTTTTGCTTTTCTTACCTCAGGCACCCACAGATCACCCTTCAAACTTCTCCAAAGAATCTCAATTTGCGGATAGAAATGAACAGAGGGCAAGGGAAGATAACAGTTGTGTGTTGCTGTCAAAGATTTTAATGACATGCTGGCACATGTTTCCATTAGATTGATTGCAACCAAAGAAAAGAAGCATATCAATGACTCCATAAACTGCTGACATCACACAGCTTAGCATTAAGGATGGACTGGCAATTACAACAAAAACTTGCATTTATATAGCACCTTTGACTTAATAAAAATGCTTTAAGGTGCTTTGCAAAGGCAATTATAAAATATCAGCCACCAAACCAAATAGGGAGATATTAGGTCAGATGACCAAATGCTTGGTCAAAGAGATAGTTCTTAAGAAGGAAAGTAAGGTGGAGAGGTTTTGGAAGGGAACTCCAGAGCTTATGGCCTAGGCAGCTGAAGGCATGCACACCATTAAAATTGAGGGTGCTCATGAAGCCGGAATTAGAGGAGCACAGATATCTTGGAGGGTTGTAGGACTGAAGAGGATTCCAAAATTAGGGAGGTGCAAGGTCATGGAAGAATCTGAAAACAAGGATGAGAATTTTAAAATCGAGGCACATCTTAACCAGGAATCAGTATAGATCAGCAGACACAGATGATGAGTAAATGCTATTTGGTGCATAATGTTATCCAAAGCTTCGCTGCCTAAATTTACAGGAGGTGGTCAGTCAGTAGTGCATTAGAAGTCAAGTCTGGAGGTAAAAAATGCAAATTTCCTTCACACCCTACATGCATATTTACTCATTAGCATTTCAAATACCTTTTACCCCTAACTTCTTTTGATAATTTCACGCTTGCAGCCTGACTCTAATTTAATTAAATCACACAGACAGAACCATCTACACTCACACCCATAAGCTTACTTTACAATAAACCACAATAATATTATAAAACTTAGAAATCTTGGGCAACACCAGAGGTAAGTGTATGTGAATGGGAAGAGAAGTCATTGATGGCAATTCTCTGGCTGCAATTAAAAATGGAACCAGGTGAGTGCACTCCCAACCAGTTGGACGGTGGTGAAGAGGCTTTGGAGGAGGATAATGTGATCAACTATGTCAAAAGCTGCAGACATATTTTGGGTTAGAAATCTTGCTATGACAGAAACTTACAGTAAAATAGGGTACTATTCAGCCCTTCATGTCTATGTCAGCTGAAAAAGTGCTCTTCAGCCAAATCTCACTTTCCAGCTCTTTGTCTGTAGCCTTGTAGGTTGTTAGAGATTCCAGTGCATATCCAAGTACTTTCTAAATTTGACTAGGATTTCTACCTTTACCCCCTTTTCAGGCAAAGAGTTGCAGTCCCCCACGACCCTCTGGGTTTAAAAAAATCTCAACCCTCCTTTAATCCTTTTCCCAATTACTTAATAATAATAATTCCCTAGTTATTGATCTCTCTATCAAGGTCCTTCCTATTCACTCTAAGCCCTTCACAATTTTATTCACGTCAATTAAATCTCTCCTCAGATTCCTCTGCTCCAAAGGGAAGAACTCTAGCCTATTGATTCTTTCTTCAGAGGTAAAATTTTCCATTCCTGGTAATATTATTGTAAATCTTCTCTGTACCCTGACTACAATCACATCTTTCCCATAATGTGGTGACAGAACCTAACACAGTACTCAAACTATGGTCTAACTAGTGCTTTATACATTTCTATAAACTCCTTGTTCTTATATTTTATGCATTTGGCCAAGAAAGAAAAGTATATAGTATGTTGTGTTGTAGCTCCCAGAACGCCAAATAAATCACATTGTTGACACAAATTTGCAGCTTGCATCATGATTAATTTTTTACATTGCTTCATGTGTGACAAAACCATACAATGCATGTTTGGTACACAGAGTGCAGTAGTGAGTGATATTAAAGGTATACACACCCATGAAAACAATATAGATCCCAAATCATTTTGGAATGATATAACACCATATGCCTTTTTAACGGGTCTTTCTACCGACACTATTTCACATGGTCCGGGGATCTGACACCATCAACACAGCCATGAAGCTGCGACTCTACATGTTCATTGTCGTACCAACTGCAGTCTATGCCAGTGAGACATGAAAGAACAGCAAAGGTGTTATGTAAGTTGGACATCTTTCACCAGCATTACCCGTGTAAGATCCTGTGCACCACATTGAGACACATCACCATCAAAGTACTACAGAGAACCAGTCAGGAGCATCTGCGGGTCATCATGAGAGACGACCGAGACTGGCAGGACAAGTATTTTGCCTCCAGGACCTACCCCTCGCCAGTGTAGAATGGACACCTTCAGGTGCAGAAGAAGATGGGGCTGGCCAAAGAAGGTCTGGCGAAGTACATTTAAGGGAGGCTTTAAGTGTGGGGACATCACCTGGGTTGCAGCAAACCAGGGCTGGTGGCAGAGTCTTGCTGCCCAGTGTCCCGCATGGGACCAAAGGAATCAAGTCTAAGCCTGCCTTTGAGATCAATAAGCAGGCACTCCAAGATCCCTCCATTCCTCTATCATTCATTTTCCTACCATTTATTGTGTATTCCTTTGCCTTGTTTGCACCCTCCCTCCAACTGTATTACTTCACACTTCTCCAGGCTGATTTCAATTTGCCACTTTTCTGTCCAGCTGAGCCGTCCATCGATATCTTCCTACAATCTACAGCTTTATGACTCATTGTCAACACAATAACTACATGACAGCTCTGAAGAAAGAGTCGCGCGGACTCGAAACGTGAACAGTGTTTCTCTCTCTCTCCACAGACGCTGTCAGGCCTGCTGAGCTTTTCCAGCATTTTCTGTTTTTATTTCAGGTTTCCAGCATCCGCAGTAACTATGTGATTATTAAAAAGCATGTTCTCTAACGCTGTTAGTAAGCGCGTCCTATGTTGCTGATGTTATGGTTCAGCGACAGTCACAAGGGGACCGAGTGCTTTCCAACAAGAACTATCTGGAAAATACTGCGCTACTCACATTAAAAGCGGGTAACTGGCCGTCCGCAGCTCGCTGCAGCTCCCGGATCAACTCGAGTGCTTTTTCACAAAACATTATTTCCAGCCAGAACAAACACCGCTACCATTTACAGCCAAAGCCTCCGCATCGACCTCGGTCAACCGCCTTGAACAGGAGGCCTGCGGCCATTCAACCAAAACTCCGACCGAACCTCCCGCCAGAACGGACCAATCAGCGGCCGTACTCTCCTCGGACCAATCAGAAAGGGGGTCCGCGGGCAGCCGGCTCCGTCACTTCCCCCGGAAGTATAAAGAGCGAGCCAAGTCTGCCATATGATCTTTGAAGAGGTACATGACGTTGTGATTTATTCTATAATGTCTAATTAGACTCTGCTTTTCCCACCGGCTCGAGCTCCTCTCGTTTTCAAACAAACGGCGCCTCCCCCGTCCGCGCCCTACCCGCACCCTCTCCCTCCTCCCCTCTCCCCCCTCCCTCCTCTCCTCTCTCCCCCCTCCTCCTCCCCCTCCCCCCATCTCCTCTCCTCCTCCCCCCCCCTCCCTCTCCTCCCCTCCCTCTCCTCCCCCCCGTCTCCCCTCCTACTCCGAATTCCCAAGTTAGAACTCATCATATTTGGGCTTCGTCACCGTCTGTGCTCCCACATTTGTGTTCCAGAGGTTTGTGCTTACATGTTCAGGATGGACAAAGGTCTTTAGGACCACCCTATCCATCAACCAGCTTGATCCCCATTCACCAAACCTCTCACCTACATCTCCTGGGAGACCATGAACCTATTCAGAAGTGGTCTCTGACCTCTCCCAGCTATGTGTTTTCATGGCCACAAGGTCACTATCCATAAATAATTTACTCTTCATATATTGTAATCGCCTTGTTTCTAACAAATCTATCTAATGGCTTCTAGATAATATTCAGCTTCCACCATTGTTGAGGATTTGCAGTCAGTGTCTGAAGTGGGGAACCAAAGGAGATTGGCAACTGCAGTGGATGAAAGGTCTTGCAGGGTTTTGAACAGAATAGGATGAGTTAGAGTTTATCCAGGATGAGAACCTGAAATGAGAGTTTTGACGATCAAGCTTGTAGGTTGAGGTTTTTGATGGGAGTGATATCACAGAGGTAAAAAGAGGAACTTTTGATGATGAATTCAACATGGAATTTAATGCTCAGCTTATACACGCCAAGACTGCATGCCATCCATTTCCACCTGAGTCGGCAGCAGGTAAAGGGGATGAAATCAGGTTCTAAGGTGTGAAATTTATGATAGGGGGGGCTTGACAGGATGATATAGGACATGTGATGAATGGGATGGTTCGGTCACATTTCTAATAAAATCTCTTTTAAAATCTTTGCGGTCACTTTGTGTTAGATACTACTACATCTTCCCTAAGCTGATGAGAATAACTTAGTCTACTGCATTCGTTGCTCCCAATGCGGTCTCCTCTACATTGGAGAGACCAAACGCAAACTGGGCGACCGCTTTGCAGAACACCTGTGGTCTGTCCGCAAGAAAGACCCAAACCTCCCTGTCGCTTGCCATTTTAACACTCCACCCTGTTCTCTTGCCCACATGTCTGTCCTTGGCTTGCTGCATTGTTCCAGTGAAGCCCAACGCAAACTGGAGGAACAGCACCTCATCTTCCGACTAGGCACTTTACAGCCTTCCGGGCTGAATATTGAATTCAACAACTTTAGATCTTAAACTCCCCCTCCCCCCATCCCCACCCCGTTTCTTCCCCCTCCCCCTTTTTTTTCAATAATTTATATAGATTCTTCTTTTCCCACCTATTTCCATTATTTTTAAATCTAAAACTAAAACTTTGTTAGTCTTTCCACCCCACCCCTACTAAAGCTGTACCTTGAGTATCCTGCCTTCCATTCTTAATTAGCACTTTTCTTAGATAATATCACCACCTTCAACACCTCTTTGATCCTTTTGTCTGTGACATCTTTTGATTATCTTCTCCTATCACTGCTTGCTTATCCCCACAACCACCCCACCCTCAACTTCTCTCTCCCCCCGCCCCCCACCTTAGACCAGCTTATATTTCACCTCTCTCCTAACTATGCTTCAGTTCTGCCGAAGGGTCGTGAGGACTCGAAACGTCAACTGATTTCTTCTCCACCGATGCTGCCAGACCTGCTGAGTTTTTCCAGGTAATTCTGTTTTTGTTTTGGATTTCCAGCATCCGCAGTAGCTTTTTGTTTTTATCTATGTATTACAGTCTGCTATGCAAAAGATCACTTCAAGTACTTTATTTCTAAGGAGCTTTTCTTGGCACTTAACTGCTTGAGTGTTACTGTACTAAATTTGGTCAGCTCAACACAGTTGGGAAGAAACAGGCTGCCTGACAGATGTCTTTCAATCCTATTGTTAAGCCTCATTTTAATTGTATGGACAACCACCATTTTGAATCCTGTGAATATAATTGAGCTACATTTTGTAAATTCTTTTGTTTCTGTATATCTTTATAAAGGAATTTGAATGATATTCTAAGTGTAGCTTTTACTCAGTCAGCTGTCATTCAGATGTTCGCAGTGACATAGCAGGCCAGATCCTACCTGGTAGCAAACAACTACATAATACATAAACAAGGGTCAGGTTTATGTTGAGTGTTAATGCAATTTTATTTTCAATCATCCAAGGAAAATCTGTCAGCCCTCATGTATATAAATGATCCATTGGCACTATTCAGAAAAAGAGCATGGGCATTCTCTGGTACCCTGTGTTAATTGGATCATAATTGACTATATAATTGTACTCGGGTAGTGGGCATTAACTGAAGGTTCACATGGGCTCCTATGTGTGGGAGCAGACAAACTGTAATTGTTACATTGGGGGAGATGTATGTTTGTAATGTATGCTTCTGTAAATAAAAACTTGTAAATGTGTAAAGATTTCTATCCTTCACCGCCTGGTTATCTGGCTGATGATTGTTCTTCAATCAACACGAGATAATTTGATCATTTACTTCATTTACTGTTTGTGGGACCTTGCTGTGCACTAATTGGCTACATATTTTCTACATTTCAACGGTGACTACACTTCAAAAAATACTTAATTGGCTGCAAAGCATTTCATGATGTCCTGGAGTTGTGAAAAGTGCTACTGTATGTAAATCCAAGTTTGGTCAATTATTAAAGTCTGGAACTACTGCATACTGCTTTCTGTATTTAATGCTGTTAAATTGCATACTGATCAATATATCTTTCTCATAGCCACAATCTAAATTACTTTTTGAGAGTGATTATTTTTTTACCAAGCTGAAGTCAAGGAAATTGTGTGATGGCAAATAAAATATATCCAGTTAAAGCCTTTCCCCATAGTGCTGCATGTTTTCCTTTTCACAATAAAAAATCCAATTACCTTTTGAAAGTTACTACTGAATTTACTTCCACCATCCTGACAGGCAGTGTATACCAGCTTATAACAACTACCTTTGCAAAAAAAAAACCTTGCTCCTGGATCTTTTGCTATTTACTTTAAATCGTCCACCGCTCACTAATCTTCTTGATGGTGGAACGAGGTTGAAGTAATTAATTCTGTACTGCACTTTTTAAAAAAAAAATTGAACACTTGTGCTGCACTCCCAATTGAAATACTGACTTGTAACTTGCTCCCGGACAACTCGTGCATTATATTTTTGATCTTCACAAAAGAAGCCTGGTCGTAGAAATCAGCTGGGAGAAGTTTTCTTAAAAGGTTCGTCTTACGAGCTCGATTATTTAGCGATTCTTTCCAGACTGCCTGTCTGAAAAATGGATGCCGAATTCAACACTTTGACTCTTAAAATGTGGGAGGCGTGTTTCCTCCAAACGGGTGAGGGGTCGGAGGTTGTGCCTGATCAGCTGATTCGAAGCGGTGGGAGTCGCTGCAAACAATGTATTAAGCTGGGTGCCTTCAGAAAAACCAAAACACTGGGAGGCTGAAGTCTGAGCGGTCTGCTTTAGTACTGCTGATCTTCACCGGTCTCTTTAAACCCCGTTCCCAGATCTTTGCCTTCAGCTGTTCTATTGTTTTCGCCCTCTTCTCCCCCTGAATAAAGGTGGCTCTTCGCGTTTTCTTTTTCTAGTAATGCGAAGGAGGAATAATTCCCTGACAGTAGAACATGACACGACTGTCACGACCCTGCAAAAGGACTCGGCACAGTCTGCACCAAGATTGAAGCACAGCCACAAAGCAGTAACCAGCAAAGGAAGGGATAGCGACCTCGACACAGATGCAAAGACGGGAATGATCACTGGTTATCGGAGGTAAGACCAGTGTTCTCTGCGTGGGCTAGTGCTGAATACCAGATAATCAATAGTTTTAATTATACGTTCGAAATCTGCCTGGTCAGATCAGATGAAACATTAAAGGACCAATTCCTATATTATATAAGCCTTGTTTCCTTCGAGTTACAAGCGTAGCACAGTAGCATGAAGATAACCTTTGGTTCCTGAAACAGACCTAGCCAAGGTTTCACATGTGTTTTGAAGGTTGAGTCAGCTTTCCTCAAAGACGGAAAAGGTCATCTTTTAAAAAAAATGAAAAACTTACTTTCGGTTGAAAAAAAAATCAAAATGTAATTTACTAATTGTGTAAATAACTCAACTGCGTATCCAGGGATAACTTGGTTAGTCTCACAAGAATCCAAACACCTATCAATGAGAAAGATGACTCAATGGCTCGGAGGATAAGCATCCAAATGTTGTTTACCGCAATGGAATTGTCAGTCACAGTCCACATTGTGTCACAGTTGCTGGTTAATTTTAACATTTTTAATAAGCATTGTGTGTAGACTTTGAAAGATATTTATAGCATTTCTAATAATTCAACTACTATCACTAGATGCAGAATAAAGTAAAAATTGGAAACTTTCAATCTGATTCAATTTAAATTGTTGACTTCACCTATTTTTTGGCCCTATTGTGATGTGTGCCATACCAAGAAGAATGGCTTAACCCTTAGTTAATGCTGCTCATAGACTTTTTATGGGATTTGTGAGAGTGACATGGATTAGGATAAATCTCCTATTTCTCCCCACCCCTACTCCTTCAGCTACCCCTCCTCCCTTCTCTTTCAAAATGTCATGAGCAGGTACAGAAAATTATCAAAAAGTCTAACAGAATGCTGGTCTTTATAGCTAGAGGACTAGAAGTCATGCTTCGGTTATGACAAAGACCCGATTAGACCACACCTGGCATATTGCAAGCAGTTGTAGGTACCGCACCTTAGGAAGGATATATTGGCTTTAGAGAGAGTGAAATGTAGATTTAAACTTAACAAAACATCAAGGGTTAAATTATGTTGGATTACACCAAGTAGGGTTCTGTTCCCTGGAATTTAGGTTAAGGGGTGACTTGATCAAAGTTTTCAAGGTATTAGGAAGAACATTTAGAGTAGATAGTTAAAAAAAACTGATTTTGCAGGTTAAGGAGTCAAGGACCAGGAGCTATAATCTAAAAATTAGAACCAGACCTTTTCTGAATTGAAATTATACACACACATGGTCTGTAAAAGCTTGGAACTCTCTTGTGCAAACGACATTTGATGCTAGATCAATTGTTAATTTTAAATATCAAATGATAGATTTTTATTAACCAAAGGTATTAAGGAACATGGGCCAAAGGCAGGTTTATGAAGTTAGGTTGCAGATCAGCTATTATCTTGTTGAATGGCAGAACATGCTTGAGGAACTAAATATCTTACTCCTGTTCCTATGTTCCTGTAAAATAAATTTAATGCTCGTGCTGGAAGCAGGAAGTGAGAGAGTAGAAGACAAGTTTTCAGACAGTTTGGGTATAGATTGCTTTGCCATAAATGGCTATGAAAGTTGACAGTAATGACATTTAAGAAGGAAGTTCATATAGTATAAAAAAAGGAAAAATAGGAATTGTTTGCAGATAGAAGCCTAGGGTCCATCTACTTTTACTTTGTCTTTTATCATCCTTGTAGTCATATAGAACAACAATAATGGAGTTGCTGACTAACCATAGCAACCAACCTACAAAAGACCTAGTCATGGTGCAGGAAAACCCCAGTGTCGTGGAACTTTGGGAACCATGAGTCCAAAGTTGCCCTTTTCCTCTTGACCATGCTACACTTACCACTTGTCTTGTGTCAAATTACCCCTGCAATTTATCCCAAAATGTTATTTTCTGAAATAAATCTTTCATTATTATTTAAAATGAGGCTTAAGAGTTCGAGGCTCCTTAAATTGGGGCTCTAATACTGAGTACATGCTAAATACAGTATACCTTGCCAAGCCTGATGCTATTTTATTGCTTCCTTGCATTAATGGAACCTTGTAAATAGGTTTTAAAGAGATTTAATAATCAAACCATTGGATTACTTTTATGCAAAGAGCTGATTGGTCTTGTGCTGATTGTTTATTCTACGTTATATGCTTGTTACTTTTCAGAGTTCTTTCCCACTGCTACTGTTTTTTGTTAGCGGTTTCATACTATTACACAGAATCTAGTATTCCCTAAATCAATTTTGTGATTTGCTTAATTGCAGGAGAGGAAAGAGGAAGTATGCACTACACCACTTTTGCTTTGTCAGTATTTTCTCAGAGGCCAGTGTCTCTCTGTTCATATCATTAAATGTTGAAAAGAAAGGCATTCAAACAGTTGAAAGCATTCTTTAAAAATCATTTGCAGTCTTTTTGTTGTTTTGTTAAGTAAAATTGTCCTTGTAGCTACTTAGCATTACAGATAGATGTTAGCTGGAATGTTCCCTTATCCTACAGTGCAGTGATACCATGATTAGTGGGCTGGAGCAAGAGCAGCTTTCTGATCAAAAGCAGTTACTTTAACTGCCATTTGCACAAATATATATTAGTTCAACGCACTAAATAGATTTAACTTATGACTTGATGTCATCGCTTATTTTTTGCTGAGCGCTGTTGGTTGAGAAAATAGGTAGGTTAGAGGTGAGGGGAAGATTCTGTGCTCATCAGGGTGAACGATATTAACGCTGGGGAGCGTGAAACATTTTCATCCAGCGCTAGAATTGAGTACTTCAAGGTTAGGTACAGACAATTGAAGATTTAAAACTTTGCTTCGCTACAACTGTATGCCTTTTCCCCAGAATTGCACCCACAACTGCACGAGTGTAAATTTCATATTCTATACCAGCCGATGTTTGTCTTGATGCTGAAGAACTGGTTAAAAAATAGATTTTATTGAGTTTACACAGAATAACATGGAATATGCAGGTGAAAAATAGGTTATTTGGCCCAAAACCACCTCCCATCCTCCCTCAGTTAACTCTATTCACGCAACCTACTATTCCTTTCTTCCTGTATGTTTACCTAGCTTCCCTTTAAATGATCTAGACTATTTGCCTCAACTACTCCCTATGGTAGCAGGTTCCATGTTCTCACCACTCTCTTGTTAAAGATGTTTCTTCTGAACTTATTTGAGTTCTTGGTGACCAGCTTACATTGATGGCCTCCAGTTTACTCTTCTCCACGTGTGAAAGCACTCTGTCTGGGCAGAGTTTTATCAGCCCTGGGATGACGGGCTGGGAGACAGTTAGGCCAGTAAAATGGCGGGGTGAGACATCAGAGCTTGACTTGTCCCCACTGCTGTTGAAGTATCCTGGAGGGTGTTGGGCTGCAGGGTTGGGAGCACACATGGCAGCAACGGACAGGCAATTGAGCATGTTACAAGCCGGTTGACTGCTGTTTTGATGAGGCTTTTAAATATTACCTTGGTGTATATGAAACATGGTGCTTCAAAGCCTCATCAATTATAAGGAGGCAAGAGCTCAGTGGCAGCTCAGTGTTGGCTGGTGGTGCAATTCATTTAAGAGTAGCAGTGTTGCAGCGAGTGCGAGAAGCAGTATAGCAGAACCCCTAGCTTTTTACTCCCATGCTAAGTGGATGCAAACATTAGGCAGGATACTGGAAAGGAACCTCAAATGAAATTCAAGCATTCAGTTTGGTTTTAATAGACCTTGAGACATGGGTTTTTCAATTAACAATGGATCTCATGAACTCAGTCCTCCAAATGAGAAGGAGAAAGAGAAGACAGGTTCAGCCAGCCGGAGTGAGACTGCAACACCCAAAGGAACGGCAGGCTCATGATTGCGTAAAGGGACATGGAACATGGAGGATGAAGAGGGCCATGCAATCAGGCTCATGGCTGTAGAAGATGCTACCCAGCCAAAAGTGTGTAGTGACAAAGGCTCTGTTTCCTGTATATGCCGAAGTGTCATTGTTGACAATGATTATATTAGACCAGGGAGGCGGGCACAGATCTATGCTGGAGGAGGATCTGAGTCTAATGAGATTTGGTGGCCACCCATTGCTTGTGGCAGGGAAGGTCTCCGTGGTATTTTACCTTTATGTCTCTGGATCAATGTGGGATCCTTGGAGACATCTGCTGGATATCCCAGTCTGCAGCCCATCGCTGAATCAAGCTGGTTGCGGATGTCCCATACAAGAGGGCCAGCCAATAGATTTGCTTTTGCACCATTTCGGCCAATCAGGACAGGAGAGCTGTAGGATTTGGAGCCATTGCTCCACCCTCCAGGTGCAGGAGGTAATCAACTGCATGAATATGGCCATCAAGGCTCCTGCAGAACGGCCTGGAACCTTCATCAACAGGAATGGTTTCCATTGACTCAAATGTCCAACTGGTTTGCAACCATCAAAAATGAATCCATCAGGTCTGCGCAAGGTTCCTGGGAAACAGTCATGACTCTTTCACTCTGTAGCAGTCCCAGGTACTTCAACTTTTCAGTCCACCCAATCACCTTTGTGGAAGGATATTGAGCATGTCGGGCTTTGGACTAAAGAAATGGCCATCACGGTCAACAAGGGTAAACATTGAACAGGCCATAGGTCTTCTGAAAATGCAGTTCAGATGTCTGGATAGATTTGGGGGAGCCCTGCAATATGCTGCTGCAAAGGTCTCTTGTATCATGGTGGAGTGTTGTGCTCTGCACAGCCTTGCTTCCAGTGGGAAGAAGCTTTGGAGAGTGAGGACCTTCTTGAGCATGTCATTACCTCCAAGGAAAATTTGAAGGGGCCTGCAGATCAGGCAGACAATGGTAAGCCACCTGAGGGACTGCTGATTTGGGGTCACTGTGTAATGTATGCCTTGGCTTGATGCAACAACAGACAAACTGAGATGGAAAGGACATTCAAGGAAAAGCCAACAAACCTATTTAAGGGGGCAAACTGAATCGTTAATATGGGCTTTTAAGGGAGGCATGCGAGTCGCTCATACAGACATGTTTTTCCTGAACCTCCCTTAAATGCCTATGTAAATTATTCCGTTTTCATCCGCACATAGCCTGATTGGCCTTTCCTTGAATGCCCTTGCCATCTCAGTGGGCTTGGCATTTCATCAAGGCACGACATCAATTACGTATTGACCCATGCAGTCCTGACCTTTTGCATGACCACCTTCTCAGGAGCTCACCAGCTAGTAATGGCCTAATAGTGCAGAAATGAGTACTGGAGACCTTTTTGATGCAACACACAATCTTGCATTTGACATATTCAACCAATTCTTTGACATAATAAAAGAAATTATGACAAGTGAGACCCAAGTGCAACTAGGTGGATTCTCACGACATTTGCAGGTGCTCCTACATTGTGCTCCCCTGATGCAAACAGCTGAAATAGAGGCATCTTGCTTATTTTTCTGCCTTGTTGCTTCAGATGACTGCTACAGACACCCTCTAGTTGTCTGAGGGCCCCTGCACATGTAGTGGGGTGGGGGTGGGCGGGCGGTGATCACGTGCGACTCCTGCATCCACCGTGTGCTATGCTGGGTGTGGTTCTCCATGAGGATAGCCATTCTCAATGGAGGAGGCATTGCACTTATAGGCCAGAGGCATGGTTTTATGTTTTAGGTTATCTGGTTTGCTTTGTGCAGTGAGCGCGAGCTGCGCCCTTGATATTAACATGTTAGTTGGTGCTTGAAACAATATAGGCAGAGAGACCAATTAACTGAACAAACACTCCTGGTTTATTGGAACTAAGAACAGTGTGTGCTTCTTAAATCACCTCCAGCTCTAGACTTCTGTTACCCAAGAACCCCATGCTATGTAGCGATTGGTCAATACAGTCACATGGTCAACTAAATACATTCTCTTAAAGTACATAGCATTCCACTTTACCACATCCCTCCCCCTTTACTTGAAAGCACAATTGACCAGCATCACAACATTCCAACTATTTACAAGTCAAGTCTCTCAGGAGGCTCCCTTGGACGTATCGAGCCCCGTAGCTCAACGGCCTCGACTGGTTTTTCCGTGACTACCTTCTCGGGGTCAGCTGTCCGCTAGGCTCTTCGATGGAAGTGGGCAAGTTTGCGTCTTCGACCCCCTCAGGTCCAACAGGCCGCACCGGTACTTCCAAGTCGTGTGATATTTCTTCCACGCGCGGTGTGCAGACCCAAACGCAAGTGATGACTGCATTCCTTCTTGTGGTTCTCTCTCTCTCTTCTCCGGAGATGATCCACGTACCGTCTAATTATTTGGCCGTTTATTGAAACATTTATAGGAGAGAGGTCCTGCCAGAGCACTCGCTTCGCCTCATAGCCAGTTGGGCCCATCTCCAAAGTTCTTCACAAGAACTGTGTTTCCCACCGTGCAATTTCTTTCATGATTATGGCCATCATATCTGGTCTTCTGGGCCTCTTGGCTTCTCTCCACCCTCCCCCTTAAATTCAGCCTGATAAGAGTTAGACGGGTGCGGAGACATCACTTGTTTAGTAATTCAGTAGGGGCAATACCAGTGGCCGTGTGTGGCGTCATCTGGTATGTGAACAGGAACTGTGACAACCTGGTGCTGATTGAATCCCTGTCCAGCTTTTTCATCCGGGACTTAAGTTTGGACTGCCTGCTCAGCCAAACCATTAGAGGTGGGGTGGTAAGGCAAGGTTTTGATATGAGTTATTCCGTTGAGGGTTGTAAACCCGTGGAACTCACCGCTGGTAAATGCAGTCCCGTTATCTGACATGAGCACCTCCAGTAACCTGTGCACTGCAAAACTCTGACGCAAATGGTCTTTGGTGGCAGCAGACGTGGATGACCGGACTTCATAGATACCCATCCACTTGGAGTGGGCGTCTATTAGTAAAAGGAACATCATGCCCAAGAAGGTCCCCATGTTGTCGACGTGGAGACGCACTTCTGGCCGCCCTGGCCATTCTGAGGTGCAATGGAGCTAATGGGGGTAGATTTTGTACCTGTTGGCATTAAAGACAACTTTTGACTAGGGTTTTGATGGCCACGTCCATCCCTGGCCATCACAAGTAGCTGTGTGCGAGCAGCTTCATCCTACTAATGCCAGGGTGAGCGCTATGTAATTCGGCCAGTAGTGGCCTTCGCCCTCTCGGGGGGCCCGATAACCCTTGCTCCCCAGAGCAATATGCCATCCTGGGAGGAGAGCTCATATCTGCGATTGAAATAAGGCTTCACGTCAACAGACTTTGGCTCTCCTGACCATCCATTCAAGACTTGCTCCCAAGACATGAGATAAACGTGGATCTCAGCTTGCCCACTCACGGTTTGTTTGGCCTGGACAGGGGAGGAATCCATAACATTTAGTACTAAGTTAAGTTCCTGGAGAATTGGAACCTTCATGTTGTTATCTGGCAGAAGGAGGTGGCTCAACGTGTCAACATGTGCAATCTGGCTTCTTGATCAGTGAATAAAAGTGTACTCGTAAGCAGCTAATTATCAGTTCCCACCTCTGGGTGCGAGCAGATCCGATGGGGGGGGTATCGCCTTATCCTCTCCAAATAATCCCAGCAGAGGCTTGTGGTCGGATATAATGTGAAAATGGCGACAGTGAAGGTATTGTTGGAATTTCTGAACACCAAACACAACAGACAATGCCTCCTTCTCAATTTGAGAATATTGTCGCTCTGCAGCACTGATCATGTGAGATGTACAACCAATGGGTCATTCAGAGCCATCCGATGTGAAAGTACAGCCCCTAATCCATAAGGGATGCGTCGTAAGTTAAAATCAATTCTTTCTTTGAGTCAAAGTGGACCAGTAGGACTGATGGCCTTAACAACTGCTTTACCTTCAGAAACACCTCCTGGTGCGGAGCTTGCCAAATCCGCTTATGGGTTTTCTTAAGCAGTGCATATAACAGAGCCAGTATGGCTGATAGATTTGGGAGAAATCCCCCCCCTAGTAGTTTATCATGCCTAAGGAGGCCTTTAGTTCTGTAGTGTTCTTTGGTATAGGTGCCTCGCGGATAGCCTTGACTTTTTCTTCCACAGGATGCAGGCCATGCGCGTTGACCTTATGGCCCAAGTAAATGACCTCCTTGGCTTGGAAAATACATTTCTCTTGTTTCAAGTGTATCGCCACTTGTGAGAAGCATTTCAGCACGTCCAAATTAGCTAAGTGTTCTTCATCAGTTAGTCCAGTGACTAAGACATCATCCAGATAAACAACGACATGGGGCGGTCCCTGAAGTAGATTTTCCATGGTATGCTGGAAAATAGCACACGCCGATGAGACCCTAGTCAAGTATATTGATACAATCCTCGATGTGTGTTGATGGTCACGAATTCCCTAGAGCCGCTTTCCAACTCTGCCTGCTGGTAGGTGTGGCTCATGTTGAGTTTTGAATATGTAGTCCCTACCAATTTCGAATATAATCTGTCAATCTTTGGTATTGTGTGTCAATCCAGTTCGGCCACTCTATTTACAGTTAACTTGTAGGTACCACATAAGTGAACACTTTGGTCTGGCTTCAGTACGGGTATTATGGGTGCCACCCACTTGGAAAATTGCACCAGTTGTAAAATACCCTACTTTTTCAGCCTGTTTAGTTTGCTCTCAACCTTGTCTCGTAGAGCATAAGGGACTGGTCTGGCTCTGATAAATCAGGGGGTTGTATTAGGGTCTACGTGGATTTTGGCTTGTAGCCCACGAATCCTTCCTAGCTCATCACTGAAAATGGAAGTGCACTTTTGTAACAGTTCCTGTAAGTTTCTCGTTCTGATTTGAAAAATGTCAGCCCATTGCTATTTAATCTTTTTAAGCTAGTTGTGACCAATGAAACTGGGGCCTGCCCCAGCTACTACTATAAGGAGTAAATTTGCAGACTGATCCCCATACTGCACCAGGACTTGACATATCCCTTTCACTCTTCTTTCTTCACCCATACATGTTTTTAATTTAGTGTCCGATTCTTCCAAACTTAAAGGATGGACTCCTTTTATTCAAGTATCTGAACGTATGTTCTCTGACAGACATTGATGCCCCAGTATCGACCTCCATCTTGATGGGCTGTTCGTTGACTCTAATGACTACCTGGATTGGCTCAGTTCTACCCACTTGCAGGTTGTATAATGAATAGATGTCAGATTCTACTTCCTCTGGTTCTTCAACAAGACAGATTTTGCGATTTCTACCTTTTTGTTTTTAAAATGCTGTCTCAGCCGATCTTTACAGCACCGCTTTACGTGACCATTGCGGTGGCAGAAAAAGCATTTGATATTTCTGAACTGTTGATCACCTGCAGGCTGCCTGGATGCATTTCTCTCATTAATATTGTGGGTTTTCACTGTAGTACTTCAATGGTCTGTACATAGTGGGCATTCCCCGCCTTTCTGTGGAGTCCGACGTTTTCGTACCTTTTGTTGCTGGCCCTTCCCGCCCTAAAAGATGGATGGCGCCATTTTGTGTATCTTTTATCACCTCTGAGTCTCTAACAGCGCTCTCCATGGCTGTTGCCAATTCAAAGTCTGGATTAGTTTCAGATAGCATCCGCTTTTGAATAGCATCGTCCCCAATTCCGCATATCAATTGGTCTCTCAACATGTCATTCATTGAAGTTCCGAACTCTCAATATTCCATCAAGCACTTTAAAGCAGTTACATAGCCAACGATTGTCTCTCCTGGAAGCCTATTCCTGGAAATGAATTTAAAATGCTGCATAGCGACTGAGGGCCTAGGCTTCAGGTGGTTTTTTAACACATTTACTAACTCGCCAAAAGTCTTCGTGTCGGGTGTATTTGGTGACATGAGGCTGTGGATCAGCCCATACGTTTTGCTCCCTCATGTGGACAAAAGAATCGCTTACTACTTGTCCTCCCCCGCAATGTCATTAGCGGTAAAGAAGAACGCGAGGCATTCGATGTAATGAGGCCAGTCATCGGAAACGGGGTTGAATGGTTCAAGATTCCCAAACTGCAGCATACTCTGACTAAGGGGACTGCGCTTTCAAACAGCTTCAAGTTAGTGGCAAAGTAACGTAGCTGGCTTACCGCGGCTTTCTTGATTGCCGTCAATTGATCCGGTTTATCCTCACTGCCAGTTTTATGTTTTAGGTTATCCGGTTCGCTTTGTCCAGCGAACGCAAGTTGCACCCTTGATATTAATACATTAGTTGGTGCTTGAAATAATATAGGCACAGAGACCAATTAACTGAACAAACTCTGGTGGTTTATTGGAACTAAGAACGGGACACTAACACAATGTGTGCTTCTTCAATCGCCTCCGGTTGTAGACTTCCTGTTGCCCAAGAAGCCCACACTGTGTAGCGATTGGTCAATACAGTCACATGGTTAACTAACCATATAAAGGTACATAGCACTCTACTTTACCATACATGGCTTCACTCATGGCGTAGATGGACTCCTCCATCATCCGCAAGCAGGTGTACATAGCTTGTAGTAATTCTGACAGGCATCTACACATTTTATACAGCTGCTCTGGCATTTCCTGCTTTGATGACTCTCGAGACCTGCCGTCTGCTTGAACTGAGCATCAGTGTGCTCCACAGTCCTCCAAGTGCCCCCATTAGCTTCTTGTGTGCATCTGTGCAGTGGTCACCAGTATTTGCCATTCTTTCCAGCCATGTGCCAATTTCTATGGAGTCAGAGTGCCTGCATGGCTGGGGGTTTGGGGGTTGCATGGGAATGATGTGACACTGCCTCCTCAAATGTTGACCCTCTGAAACCTCAAGCACTCCAGCTGCTATTAATGGTGCATCATCTTTGAACTGACCTGTGAGAGAGAGAAGAGTGATGTAAGGGTGCTGCACTTTCCAACAACTCCTTCTGACCTTCCCTCTGCTAGAACCCTCTGTGTTTAGTAAAAGGCACAGGTGGGCCATAGCCAGTCAGAAGGTTTCATGGCATCTTCCATGAAGTTACTTACTCTCTAGGGGATCCACACTTACCTACCCTCACTGATAGGCTGACCTGTTGCCATCCCTTCCAGCTCCACTGCTTCCTCCTCCATCAGCCTTAGTGTTCCCAGCAATGGCAATCCGCCTCCAGTCCATTGTCGTTCCCTGGCATTGTAAGCTCTTTTATGCAAAGACAGAAATACACATTGTCACTTGTCTCTCGTGGCCCAGCTGCACTCCTGTCTGTGCCAGTTTTAATGTCCAGCTGCACCACTGGAAGGTCTTCCGCAAGCATCTATTCAGTATTGGCAATGCTGCAAGCAACTCCTGACTGGGGGCCTCCACTTTGAGGCAGGTATTCATTTCACTGTGGACACTGGTGCCTGGTCATGCCCGATGCCTGGGTTGGCAATCACTTCTTTCATTTTCTAGGCAACTTTTGTGACATCCAGGGCTGCGAGCTTGGTGTTTCAAATCCCACTCACCCTGCCAGACTGCCAGAAGGCCATTGTGGCATTGCAACCACACCTGTGCGTCCATCTCGCAGCTGCTGACTTCTGTGACCTCCAACCATGCTTTTTTTGGTTTGGCTTTCTGGCCACCTCCACCCCTCGACTGGGAAGAGGACCTCCCTCTGTGTCTATGCTGACTGAAGGAGCACCTCCTGGAAGATATCAATGAAGCTGGGTGGCATCCATCCGCTAGCTGCAGCCATAACTTCAAAATTTCCCTTGTTTGGTCTTCCTTTCAGCCTTCTCAATGTTTTGAAACCTTTGATCCAGTGCTGCCTGCCCATTAAACATGATGCCTCCGTTTCAGCTGCCTGGACTTTCTGTCCACCTGCCACCTGCTATTGGCAGGCTCCCAAGCCTGCCAGCAGTTAATTGGATGCTGCATGCAAGACCTGGTTGCGTGCCCATGCAGCCATGTGACCCAATTTGCGACATTGGGACTTCCTGCACAATGGTAAAATCAGCCCTCTGCGTGTCTACCCTATCAAAACATTTTCATACTTTTAAAAGTCTGTTGGGTCACCGCTCAGTTTTCGCTTTTTAAGCTAAAAGAGACCCAGCCTGTTTTTCTTCTCCTGATAGGTGTAACCTTGCAGTTCCTGAATCATTCTTGTAAATCTTTTTGCACCCTCTCCAGTGCCTCTGTATCATTTTCATAATATGGTGACATAATAATAATTGGAGTATTCGATGCTCTGTACTTCTTTACTTTTCAATTCTAGCCCCCTAGAAGTAATCCCTATTGCTTGGTTTGCTTTTATTTTGGCATTACTGAAATGTGTTGCTACTTTGTGTTTCGTGTATTTGTGCTCCCAGATTCCTTTGCTCCTTACCCCATTTAGTTTCTTATTTTCCAAGAAATATGTTGAAATTCATTTGCCAAATATATATCTGTTTGACAAGTTTATTGTTGTCTTGTAAATTGTTTCTGTCCTCCTTAGTGTTGATTATTTCTCCCAATTTAGTGTTTTCCTCAAATTTAGAAATTGTTTATAATTCCAAAGTCTAGGTCATTAAATTGTGAACAGTGGCAGTCCCAGCAATGATCCTTGTGGGACTCCACTTTCCACCTTCTGTCTCTCTGAATAGCTACGCTTTACTCCTATTCTCTGTTTTCTGTCTTGTAGCTGGCAAGCTACCCATTCTGCTGCTTGCCCCTTTACTCTGTGTTCTGACCTTATTAATTAGTTTGCAGTAATAAATAATAACAAAGCCGATTGATTGCATTCTTATTCCATTATTTTTATTTGGTTAATAATCAGTTCATCAGCTTTTTTGATCCATATTTAGAATATTCCTGGTTTCCACTGCAGGCAATATCCCTCCCTGCAACCCGACACACTCTAGAAGACATAAGATCATAAGAAATAGGCGCAGAAGCAGGCATTTGCTCATTGAACCTGCTCTGCCATTTGATAAGATCATGGCTGATCTTAGTGTGACCTTAACTCCACTTTCCTTTCTTTCCTCCATAATCCTTGATTCCTTGCGGATGAAAAATCTGTCTAACTTGGCCTTGAATATATTAAATGACCCAGCGGCTTTCTGTGGAAGAGAATTCCAAAGGCTAGTGACTCTCAGAAGAAATTCCTCCTTATTTCCATCTTAAAAGGGAGACCCCTTATTTTGAAACTGTACCCCAGTTCTAGATTCTTTCAGTAGAGGAAATATCCTCCCAGCATCCACCCTGTCAAGCCCCCTCAGAATCTTGTATGTTTCAATAAGATCACCTCTCATTTTCTAAACTCCAATGAGTATAGGCCCAATCTGCTCAACGTAAGGCAACTCCTTTATCCCAGGAATCAGGATAGTAAACCTTCTCTGAATTGCTTCCAATGCAAGTATATCCCTCCTTGGGTAAGGAGACGTAGAAACTAGGAGCAGGAGTAGGCCGTTCAGCCCTTCGAACCTGCTCCGCCATTCATTATGATCATGGCTGATCATCCAACTCAATAGCCTGCTCCCGCTTTCTCCCCATATCCTTTGATCCCTTTCGCCCCAAGAGCTATATCCAACTCCTTCTTGAAAACATACAATGTTTTGGCCTCAACTACTTTCTGTGGTAGCAAATTCCACAGGCTCACCACTCTCTGGGTGAAGAAATTTCTCCTCATCTCAGCCCTAAATGATCTACCCCGTATCCTCAGACTGTGACCCCTGGCTCTGGACTTGCCCACCATCGGCAACATCCTTCCTGCATCTACCCTGTCTAGTCCTGTTAGAATTTTATAGGTTTCTATGAGGTCTCCCCTCATTCTTCTGAACTCCCGCGAATATAATCCTAGCCGACTCAATCTCTCCTCCATATGTCAGTCCCACCATCCCAGGAATCAGTCTGGAAAACCTTCGCTGCACTCCCTCTATAGCAAGTACATCCTTTCTCAGATAAGGAGACCAAAGCGGCACACACTATTCCAGGTGTGGTCTCACCAAGGCCCTATACAATTGCAGTAAGACATCCCTGTTCCTGTACTCGAATCCGCTGGCTATGAAGGCCAACTTACCATTTGCCTCCTTTACCACCTGCTGCACCTGCATGCTTACCTTCAGCAACTGGTGTACAAGGACACCCAGGTCTTGTTGAACATTCCCCTCTCTCAATTTATAGCCATTCAGATAATTATCTGCTTTCCTGTTTTTGCTACCAAAATGGATAACCTCACACTTATCCACATTATACTGCATCTACCATGCATTTGCCCACTCACTCAGCTTGTCCAAATCACACTGAAGCGTCTCTGCATCCTCCTCACAGCTCACCCTCCCACCCAGCTTTGTGTCATCTGCAAATTTGGAGATATTACATTTAGTTTCCTCATCCAAATCATTAATATATATTGTGAATAGCTGGGGGCCCAGCACCGATCCCTGCGGTACCCCACTAGTCACTGCCTGCCATTCGGAAAAAGACCCGTTTATTCATACTCTTTGTTTCCTGTCTGCCAACCAGTTTTCTATCCATCTCAATACACTACCCTCAATCCCATGCGTTTTAATTTTACACGCCAGTCTCTTATGTAGTACTATGTCAAAAGCCTTCTGAAAGTCCAAATAAACCACATCCACTGGCTCCCCCTCATCAACTCTACTAGTTATATCCTCGAAAAATTCTAGTAGATTTGTCAAGCATGATTTCCCTTTCGTAAATCCATGCTGACTTTGTCCGATTCTACCACTGTTTTCCACTTGCTCAGCTATTAAATCTTTTATAATGGACTATAGGATTTTCCCCATTACTGACGTCAGGCTGATTGGTCTATAATTCCCTGTTTTCTCTTTACCTCCTTTTTTAAATAGTGGGGTTACATTAGCTACCCTCCAGTCTGTAGGAACTGTTCCAGAGTCTATAGAATCTCGGAAGATGACCACCAATGCATCCACTATTTCTAGGACCACCATCCGTTCCAGGATAGACTTCCTGTTTGTGTCCCGTGCATTCACTGTCAGATTCACCGACGTCAAGCCGGTGTTTTTCTCTGACCACTGCCTCCTACTGGCGGACTGTCACTTAGAGAAGGACCAGAGGGTGCAGTGGGGCATGGAAGCTAAATGTGCAACTGCTGACCCCAGAGAACATTGAGGAGCTCAAGAGGGATTACAAAGGTTGGAGAACCGTGAAACCCCTCTTTGAATCCCTGACACACTGGTGGGAAGCGATCAAGGGAAACATCAAGAGGTTTTTCATCCTCAAAGGCACCCAGAAAGCTAGAAAGGAACAGAGGGAAATGTCTCAACTCCAGAAAAACATGCAGAATCTGCTCCGGCTGCAGTCGATGGGGGTCGATGTCAAGGAGGAACTCCAAGAGGTGAAGAGCCAGCAAGCCTCGCACTTTGCCTCGGAGGCCTCCAAGATCATCTTCCGTTCCAGAGTCCGCTCCGTGGAGCAGGATGAGACGTGCTCACGTTTCTTCTTCCAAAAGGTACACAGAGAGAGCTCTGTGATCAGCAGCCTGAAGGAAGAAGACGGCTCAGTAAAGTCATCGCAGTCCGACATTTTGAGGATCAGCAAATCCTTTTATGCCGGATTGTATGACGTGAAGCCCACGGACAGCACGGCCTCCCATTCCTTCCTGTCCTCTATCACGGAGGTCTTAGACAACAGTACGCGGGAGAGCCTGGACAAACCGCTAACTCCTGATGAACTGACTAAGGCCCTTGAGTCCTTCGAGAAGAGTAAAACTCCCGGAAGCGACGGCTTGCCGGTGGAGTTGTATTCGGCTCTGTGGGACTTGATCGGCCCAGACCTGCTAGAAGTGTACGAGAGTATGCTCCTGGCCGGCAGTATGTCAGAATCCATGAGGAAAGGCATTATCACCCTCATCTACAAGCACAAGGGGGGAAGGGAGGAAATTAGAAATTGGCGACCCATTTCACTGTTGAATGTGGACTATAAGATTCTGTCCAAGGTCATCGCCAATCGGGTCAAGTCTGCTCTGGAATTGGTGATCCACCCTGACCAGACCTGCACTGTGCCAGGCAGGAAGATCTCTGACAGCCTCGCCCTGCTCAGGGATACGATTGCCTATGTACAGGACAGGGGTGTGGATACCTGCCTCATCAGCTTGGATCAGGAGAAGGCCTTTGACAGAATATCGCACACCTACATGGTGGATGTGCTCTCCAAAATGGGGTTTGGGGAGGGAATTCGAAATTGGATCCAACTGCTCTACACTAACATCAGTAGCGCAGTCTCAATCAATGGGTGGGAAACAGATAGCTTTCCTATTAAATCTGGAGTCAGGCAGGGCTGTCCTCTCTCGCCTGTTCTTTTCGTGTGTTGCATAGAACCCTTTGCCGAGTCCATCAGGAAGGATCCGGGCATAAGAGGAGTGACGATCCCAGGCAGTGGAGGCACTCAGGTAAAAGCCTCCCTGTACATGGATGATGTCGCCGTCTTCTGCTCGGATCCGCTGTCGGTGCGCAGACTGATCCACATCTGCGACCAGTTCAAACTGGCCTCGGGAGCCAAGGTAAATCGTGGGAAGAGCGAGGCCATGTTCTTTGGGAACTGGGCTGACCGATCCTTTGTCCCCTTCACTGTCAGGGCTGACGGCCTGAAGGTGCTGGGGATATGGTTCGGAGGGACCAGGGCATGCGTTAGAAACTGGAAGGAGCGAGTGTCTATGGTGAAAAGGAAACTGGGCATGTGGGAGCGATGCTCCCTCTCCATTGCAGGTAAGAACCTGGTCATCAGGTATGAGGCACTCTCGCTGTTGCTGTACGTGGCGCAGGTCTGGCCCTGTCGCGGAAAACAGAGTGAACACTCAGACCCAGGAGGTTTGTCTCAGAAGCCTTTATTAAATCGTGATATCACGGAGAGCCCAGCAGCATACAATGGAGCTAGCTGACACTCTGAGGAGGCATCAGAGTACCTACATATTTATAATAAAAGTCATACATATCAAAGAGCTTGAAGGTGATAAGACTGTCTAACCTTCAATAATTAATTACATTGAGAATCATTGTCTTTGGCATGCAACACACAATTAGTCTATTCTAATTTATGACTATACAGGATATTGGGGGAAGCCCATCTGGTAATAAAAAAGTGAGACAGAGAATAGATAACCATGCTTGACCTTATCTTTAGTGCTAGGGGGTGTACACTCTAGAGAACAGATGACCATTGCTTGATCCTGTCTCTTTGTGTTGGGGGCAGACATCCTAGCCTTGTCTCAAGGATTCTAGGAAGCTTGTTTATGATACTCCTTTTCTCCTTTCCTGCTCAGTTAGCTGGCAGCTGCAGGTGTACCTGCTAGAACAAAAGAGGGAACTGTGCTGTAGTATTCCACTACGGTTTTAACTGTTTAACCCTTAGTTGTCCTGTAGATGTAATTTATTCTTCCACAGGCCCATTCCACACTCCTGCGTGGTGGCGATCACTCGAGCCATCTTCTGCTTTATCTGGACGTCAAAAATGGATCGTGTCCGCAGGGACGCGATGTACAAGCCTCTAGATAAAGGGGGAAAAAACGTGCCCAACATCACCCTCATACTGATGGCCACCTTTGTGTGTGGCTGCATCAAGCGGTGCGTAGACCCTCAGTACGCAAACACCAAGTGTCACTATGTGCTCAGGTTCTACCTGTCCCCGGTGTTGCGAAGGATGGGTCTGGCCACGCTGCCGCGGAACGCTCCAAGTAGTACCACCTGTCCCTCGTGGAAAAATTTATGCAGAAAAACACCTTTGACCACAAGTCCATCAGGCAGTGGTCAGCACGTAACGTCTTAGAGGCCCTGAGGGAAAAGGAGAGCGTGGATCCTGTGGGATGGTTCCCCGAGCAGACTGTCAAAGTCATTTGGCAGAATGCCTCATTGCCAGAACTTTCCAGCAAGCACCAAGACGTGGCTTGGCTGGTGGTGAGAAAGGCCCTCCCCGTCAGATCCTCCCTACACGTCAGGAGTCTCACCCCCTCTGCACGTTGCCCTCGAGGTGGCTGTGGTGGGGAGGAGACCGTTGTTCACCTCCTTGTGGATTGTGCCTTTGCAAAGAAGGTCTGGAGAGAGATGCAGTGGTTGCTGTCGAGGTTCATCCCGAGCAGTTCTGTGACACAGGACTCCGTGCTCTACGGGCTGTTCCCAGGGACACACACCGAGACAAACATCAACTGCAGCTGGAGGATCATCAACTCGGTGAAAGATGCGCTTTGGTCTGCCCGAAACTTGTTGGTCTTCCAGCACAAAGAGTTGTCCCCGACCGAGTGTTGTGGACTGGCACAATCCAAAGTCCAGGACTATGTGCTGAGGAACGCACTAAAGCTTGGGGCAGCTGCCGCAAAGGCGCAATGGGGAAGGGTCGCTGTCTAAGACCTTTCTGCCACAGTGCACCGAGGGACTGGGAACTGTTTAAATCCCCTCGGGCTGTACAGCTCAAAATGAAAGACTGTAAACGATTGTAATATTGTTTGTGCTGATGCACCTGGTGATACATTTTGTTAAAGTTGAACCGGATTGTACCCTTGTAATGGTATTTTTGAAATGGTTTGGAATGTGGTCGAAGATATTTGATGAATAAAGTATATTTTTGCAAAAAAAAAAAAAATTGGGCCACTTCCTTAAGTACTCTGGGATGTAGATTATCAGGCCCTGGGGATTTATCGGCCTTCAATCCCATCAATTTCTCCAACACCATTTCCCTACTAATACTGATTTCTTTCAGTTCCTCCCTCTCACAAATAACATACCAGAAATGTTGGGGAACACAGGGTTTACTGTGTTCCCCAACATTTCTGGTATGTTATTTGTGTCCTTCTTTATGAAGACGGAACCAATGTATGTATTTAGCTGGTCAGCCACTTCGTCATTCCCCATTATAAATTCCCCTGTTTCTGACCGTAAGGGGCCTACATTTGTCTTCACCAATCTTTTTCTCTTCACATACCTATAGAAACTTTTACAGTCAGTTTTTGTGTTCCCCGCAAGCTTACTCTCGTACTCTATTTTCCCCTTCTCAATCAATCCCTTCGTCCTCCTTTGCTGAATTCTAAACTGCTCCCAATTTACAGGTCTGTTGTTTTTTCTGGCCAATTTGTATGCCTCTTCCTTGCATCTTATACTATCTCTAATTTCCCTTGTCAGCCATGGTTTAGCCACCTTTCCTGTTTTATTTTTGTGCCAGACAGGAATAAACAATTGTTGCAGTTCATCCATGTGCTCTTTGAACATTTGCCATTGCCTATCCACCGTCATCTCTTTAAGTAATGTTTCCCAATCCATCATAGCCAACTCGTGCCTCATACCGTCGTAGTTTCCTTTATTAAGATTCAGGACCCTAGTCTCAGAATTAACTACGTCACTCTCCATCTTGATGAAGAATTCTATCATATTATGGTCGATCATCCCCAAGGGGCCTTGCTCAACTAGATTGCCAATTATTCCTTTCTCATTACACAATACCCAGTCTAGGATGGCCTGTTCTCTAGTTGGTTCCTCAACGTATTGGCCCAGAAAACCATCCCGTATACACTCCAGGAATTCCTCCTGTACGGTATTGTTACTAATTTGATTTGCCCAATCTATATGCAGATTAAAGTCACCCATAATTACAGATGTTCCTTTATTGCATGCATCTCTAATTTCCTGTTTAATGCCATTCCCAACATCACCACTACAGTTTGGGGGTCTATATACAACCCCCACTAACGTTTTTTGCCCATTAGTGTTTCTCAGCTCTACCCATACAGATTCCACATCATTGGAGCTAATATCTTTCCTCACTATTGCGTTAATCTCCTCTTTCATCAACAATGCAACTCCACCGCCTTTTCCTTTTTGTCTGTCCTTCCTAAATACTGAATACCCCTGGATGTTCAGTTCCCATCCCTGGTCACCCTGCAGCCATGTCTCCGTAATCCCGAGTATATCATACCTGTTTACATCTATTTGCGTGGTTAATTCATCCACTTTATTGCGAATGCTCGTCGTGTTAAGGCACAAAGTCTTAAGGCTTGTCTTTTTAACATTACTTGTCCCGTTCCCACTATTTTTCACTGAGTAGTAGCAGGACATTTAGAAAAGCAGAATACAACCAGGCAGAGGCAATTTTGTGCTAACTTTTTGTGATTCACATTCAAGGACATCCAGATCCCCCTCTACTGCAGCACCCTGCAGTCTCTCCCCCTTTTAAATAACATTCTGCTTTCAAATTCTTCCTCCAAAGTGGACAGCCTCACATTTTCCCACATTCTACTCCATCCACAATTTTTTTAATGCACTTACTTAACCTATCTATATCCCTTTTGCAGACTCTTTTTGTAATCTCACAACTTGCTTTCCTACCTATCTTGGTATCGTCAGCAAATTTGGCTATAATAGGCTGTCCCTTCATCCAGGTCATTAATTCAGATTGTAAATAGTTGAGGCCCCAGCACTAATCCTTGTGGCACTCCACTAGTTATAATTTGCCAACCTGAAAATGAGCCATTTATCCCGACTCTGTGTTTCCTGTTGGTTAGCCAATCCTCTATCCATGCTAATATATCACCCCCAACACCATGAGCTCTTAACTTGTGCAGTAACCTTTTTATATGTCCCCTTATTGAGTGCCTTTTGGAAATCCAAATGCACTACCTCTACCGGTTCCCCTTTATCCACCCTGCTTGTTACATCCTCAAAGAACTCTAATAAATTTGTCAAACATGATTTTCCTTTCAAGAAACCACATTGCCTCTGCCTGGTTGTATTCTGCTTTTCTAAATGTTCTGCTACTACTCCTTAATAATGGGTTCTAGCACTTTTCCAATCACGGATGTTAGACTAACTGGCCTATAGTTTCCTGCCTTGTCTCCCGCCTTTCTTGAATAATGGTGTTACAATTGCAGTTTTCCAATCTACTGGGGCCAGATTATAACCAATGCATCCACCTTCTCTGCAGCCGCCTCTTTTAAGGTCCATAATGCAGGCTATCAGATCTAGGGTACCAGTCAGCACTTAGCCCCATTAGTTTTTCTAGCGCTTTTTCTCTAGTAATCATCATTGCTTTAAATTCCTCCCTCTCTTTGGCATCTTGATTTTTTTTACTACATTGTTTACTTCCTCTCATGGTTTAGTGGATAACGTCACTAAACTGCACAGACCAGAGGATCGCAGGTTTGCCTCCTCGCCTCTGCAGCATTAACTGATCTCAGCCTGAGTAGCACTCGATGTGCTTCAATTAGCCTCGAGCCCAGAGAGTTGGGAGTGGTGTCCACTGACCCTGTGATATAAAGTGTAGACGTGGAACCAGCTAGGCTATGAAGCCCTCTGTGGCTGAAGAGCCTGCTGTTGCTCATTATTTAGCCTTCTGCATGAAGTATAGCCACTTATACAAGGTAATAGAGCTCCTCTAGTGTACATTGAAGCTTATCTTGCAACAAGTCGGTGCTTTCAGAAGGTATGGGGAGAAATTAGCAAAATGTTTCTATTTTATATTATCTATAATAGTTGTTATATTTTAGTTATTATATTTCTATTATATATAAAGGTATATATTCGTTGCATCATCCTAATTCATTCCTGTTTGATCACATGGAAAGGTGAACCTGATCAAAAGGAGCTATGCAAGACATAGAAAGGGGGGTTAACCAGTTCTTGGGGAAAAAAAAGACCGAGGTTGCGTTGCAGAAAATTGTGAAGGTGCATAAAAGGAAGAAAAGATGACATTTTGCACATGATTGGCATGTGAGCTATCCCTCCTCCACAATGTGCAAGTTTCATTTGCTCCCAGGTTATGTGCAAATTTTTTCTAGCCGTTTGCAGTGAAAATTCTGAAAATATATTTGAACTGATGACTGTTCGTTTTAATCGAGAAAAGCTCTCTCGAGCAGAAACTGCTGAATTTGCTGACACAATCAGTAATAAAAAGCTATAAGTGCTATCCGTACCTGCATTCTTTGGAAGGATTTAATATTGTGGATCAATATTTTTCCACTACTCATGCCTTCCTCCTTCTAATGTTCTTTGGTAGAACCTTCCCCCATGGTGGGACAGTTCAGGGAAGCCGTCACAAGGCATCTGGTAATTGGCCCAAGTACCACTGACGGAATGCTTCTCTGGCCTGTAACCCATACTGATTTTTAATTCCTGTTTTGGATGATTCAATCTAAAGTCAGCTCTTCAGCCATCTAGAAAACCTTCACAATGTATTATCTTTCCAAAAGGAAAAACTTGTTTTATGCAAGAGTTTATAGAACTGTAGCATGGTTACATCACAGAAGGCGGCCTTGTCTTGTCTGTGTCAGCTATCTGTAAGAGCGCTCTCCTACTCCCAAACCTTTGCCTTTTACCTGTCCTGGAATTTTTTTTTCCACAGATAAGGTGGGGAGGGTGGGGGGGTGGGGTGGATGGTGGAATACTGGTAATGGTTTCTGGACTAGTAATCCAGAGGCCCAAGCTAATACTCTGGGAACATGGGCTCAAATCCTGCCATGGCAGCAGGTGGAATTTAAATTCAGTTAATAAAGCTAGTCTCTGTAATGGCGGCCATGAAGCAATTGTTGTAAAAACCCATGTGGTTCACTAATGCTGCTTAGAGAAGAAAATCTGCCTGGTCTGCCCTATGTGTGATTCCAGACTCTCGGCAATGTAGTTGACTCCTAACTGCCCTTGGAAATGGCCTAGAGAGCCACTCAGTCCAAGGGCAATTGTGGATAGGCACCAAATGCTGGCCTTGCTAGTGACACCCAATCTCATGAAAGAATTGCATCATGCCCTTGAGAGATATTGGAATATTTTGTGTGCATGTGTGTCATCAATATGTGAATATTTACATCCTATCATGCCTCAAACTTTCAAGTGAATTGACTTGAGTAGGCAAACGCAGCAAATGTTTTGCATCTGGCAAGACCTCAAAAACAGTAATGAAATGTATGACCGGTTTATGATCATGTGGTTGAAGAATGAATATTGGGTCAGGATGGTGGGAGAACTCCCTACTCTACTTTTCAACAGTTCTAAACTATCTATAATGTCCACCCTGCAGGTGACCAAATCTGAGGGTTATACTAAACTGAATTATCAACCTAGATTACATAGCTAAATCTAGGAATGGGCTTTGAAGTCCAGATCTTCTGAATAAAGAGAGAACTTGTACTTATGAAGCATATTTTATGCCCTCGGTATGTTCCAAAGAACTTTACAGGCAATTGGGGGTCAAAATAATTTTTTTTCTCAAGGGCTGCTTTTTGATTTTAGGGGGCTCCTTTTTCATTCTCACTTTCTCCTTTATTAGGCGATACTGTCATGTCGTAGCATTACCTTCTGTATTTGTGTTGAATTTTTTTTCAGTGTTTCTTTCTTTAGATAGAGAAGATAGCAAATACCAAATGGAAAGATGCTAATATATAACAGCTCATCCAATCTCATGGCAACGGATTAATCAGATCAAAATATTATGCTAATAATGTGTCAATGCTACATTTAAAAAACTTGTTTTGCAAAGTAACGCCTTTATTTGGCAACACATGGTTTGTGCAATTTACAATAGATCAGATTCATCTAAAATTCCAACTATTTGATGCAATGAAATAGAAATCAAACTGGCATAAGCTGTGTAGGTAAGTTAGTAAAAGACCAATGAATTTGCATTGTTCTCTTCTCATTTCTCATTGCCTCCCCAGTCCCCACCCCGATCCTCCCACCACCACCACCGCCACATAAAATTAAAATGTAACATCTTCTCTCCGCTGGCTGTTGCCCCTGTTCTCTGCAGGTCCTCTGGGTCTACTCCTGGGCTCTTTTTAGGCTTTCTGCTTTGTCTCCATCCTTCTTTGTTTTTTTTTCACCCAAACCTCACCCTGGTCCCAGGGGATGTCAAAAGACTCAAACTGGTCTTCGCGGTCCTGGAGAATGTAGAATGTTCAAGTTAAATGGGTCATTGTCTAAGATGAACTCTAGCTCTTCCATTGACAAGTTCCCTACTTTCCACCCTTGCTGCTCTTCCAGTCATAGCTTCTGTCTCTGGAGGAGCAGCAAGAGCAGGCAGGAGGGAGCCTGTCATTGGAGAAGACAGGGGAGAGTCAGAATTTGTGATTGGAGGAGCAGCTCCTCACACATTTTCCCATGCTTACTGACTGCTCCTCCAGTTAAACCGAATATTGTTTTCCTGCTCCCTGCGCTTTCAAATCTTCATAACTGGACCAGAAGAGCCATGATGTACGGAAGAGGGGCATCCTTTCTTGAATTTACTTGTTTGCAGGCTACTGGTGGTCGATTTGAGGCTGCCTCCAATTATTTTGAACCCTGGAACCAATTAAATCTTTTTGAAGTATGAACACTGTTTGAGGAAATGGGCAAGCCAGCTTAGGCACAGCAAGGTCTTATAAATAGCAATGTAATAATGACCAGATAACCTGTTTCAGTGTTGTTGGTTGAAGGATACATATTGGCTAGGATACCAAGGTGAGCTTCCCCGCTTTTCTTTGAAATTGTACCATGGGACATTTTGCATCCACCTGAGGGGGAAGATGGGGTCTCACTTTGACATGTCATCTGAAAGATGACACCACCTTCATTATTGTACTGGCTGTCATCCTAGATTATGTGCTCGTCTCTGTTATTGAGCTGGAACCCATGACCTTCTCACTCAGATGCGAGTGTGCTACCTCTGAACCACAGTTGACATCAAACTCAGAAGCGCAAGTGCTATCCAATGAGCCAATTGCATACATCCATTTTAAATTGACTGAGGGCATGAATATTCCATTAGAATCTGGGTGTGCGTTTGTTCCTGACAAAGTGTCCACAGTAAGGCTGATTTCAATTTGTAACAAGTTGGAAAAATGTATTAAGTATAATTACTGCCTAGTTTGTTAAATTTTAGCAAGTTAGACAGCTTTACTTCCTGTTTTAACCTTGGAAGCAGAGCACGCAGACTCGGACCATGCATCTGAAGCCAAAACAGATGATGTGTTCCTGTTTGTCTGAAAAGTATTTTGTTCCTGTGTTTCACTCGAGTCCTTGAAACAGTACTAACTGTGCTGTCAAAGATTTGAGTGGTGCTTCAAGACAACGGTGACTTATTTCGCTCTCAACAAATTTTCCAATCTATAGGGAAAGGTTACATCAGCTCTTCTCCACCCCCGCCCCCCCCACCTCGCCCAGTGGAAGCCAGCCTCAGCATAAAAGATTTCAGCTGAATGCACTGGAAGAATTGATTTTTGTTAATACTGAGTTTCTTTGTATGCGCTCAAAAGATAAATCTACTCAGAAAATACATTTGTTATTGAACATTCAGCACTTTTCCATTTCTAATCTAAAGCACATAAGATTGCAAATTTTTTAAAAAATTGTCCTCCTGGAGTAATGATATGTACTTCTCTAAACCTCTCCACTGTGTTGAAAAAGATGGTTTACAAGCTTTCCACTTGTTTTTAGTTTCATTTACCATTTTATTTTCTTCCTCTCTACTTTTATTCATTCTGCACTTTTGAAGTCCCAATCTGACCTTGTGTTTTGAGATAATTAGCTTAATTAAAGTTGTTTGCAGTTTGTATTTAGTTCTCCATGGCCTATCTAGCAGAAACCAGATATGGTCCTAGTGATCTAATGGAAACCAGAACAGGCTGTGCCCATCTAAATATGCAAAGTGAAGCATCTTAATCGGATAAAAGTTGAAAAGGCCTGAAATGCAGTTTCTAGAAAATTTGATCTGTCAGCATGTTAAATTACTGTTTTGCTTTCTCTAGTTTCCAAATGTCTTAATTTTAAAATTTCTAAGAAATTATAAAATCCTACTCCCACTTTAAATGCATGTGAACACAGAATTGCCATAAAGAATAAATAGCATAAAATACTAAACCATTAATGACTCTTCTACAGTTAAACATTGAAATTCTTCAGTCAAATCTGTAGTGGGCTTTGAGATATTAATATGTGGTTTTAACAGCTTTGTAGAACAGTGCTTCTAAACTCATATTGCACCTTTGGCAGCGCACCAAGTTGTGTTGTTTAGCATACACAAATGGAATAATAGCTGGCTTGGATTGTATTACATGGGGATAATGGATACCCAGGAGGGATTACTGTTCAGTAATTCCGTCAAGGGAATTCAGGTGGTATTGTAAATAACATGAGTGAGAGATTAGCTGACAACCTTGAAATAGCTGCTGTGGAGCAGTATAAATAATCTGAGGGACGTACTGGCTAATGAGGTAAACAATTTCAGGTAGAAATAGACCATTGATCTGTCCAGCTTACCCACTGAACTTCCTTCAAGGTGTCCTTGATTCATTCCTAAGTCTAATAACTCTAAAGTCTCTATTTATTAATGGGACCCTGTTTAGTTCCTTTCTGAGCTGCAATCTGTGCTGGTTATCTTGTTTCACATGTTTACCAACCTTTCTTTCTGAATTTTAAAATATGTCTTATCATTGACATAACTGCTCTTTTTAACATTTGGAGGATAAGTTCTGGAACATTTCAACCTGATTTTCTGGAACATTTCAACCTGATCTCCTGCAAAAGGCAATTGAGCCAAACCTCAGTATTTGAGTTAAACCTTGGAAACTCTATCTTTCAATTGATGCTAATGTAATTAAAGGGCTCAGGTCACGTCATGAGCCATAAGAGTAAAGGTCAGGCTGTTTTTGTCATTTTAGCTGAACCCCCTACAGATTGGGTATCATCTTGAATACAATTCCAGTAAATTCACGTGGACTTTGATTATGTTCTTGGTCAGTTTTTGTACTTGCATCTGTTATTACAGAGCCATTTGTGTTTTCCTTGTCTTTGGGCTTTCAGACAATAACATGATAAGCTAGTAGACACATAGGAAATATGTATTTGTATTATGTGTCACTTTGTATTATGATGTAAACTGCAGGGATTACATTTGAGTTTGTTTTCTTTTAAACTGCTGTATCCAGTTAAAATGTTTGTAAAAGTATATATCAAAAATCCAATAAGGAATTCAGAAGAAACTTCTTTATTCAAAAAGTGGTTGAAATGTGGAATCTGCTGCCAGATGAGTGGTTGAAGTGAATTGCACAAACGCATTTAAGGGTATGCTAGAATAAATGCATGTGAGGGTAAAATAGAAGGATATGCTGATGATGTGGGAGGAGGCTGGTGTGGAGTATTAACACTGGCATAGATCATTACATTAGCGTCAATTGAAAGATAGAGTTTCCAAGGTTTAAATAAAATACTGAGGTTTGGCTCAATTGCCTTTTGCAGGAGATCAGTTTAAAATGTTCCAGAACTTATCCTCCACATGTTAAAAAGAGCAGTTTTGTCAATGAAAGGAAATATTTTAAAATTCAGAAAGAAAGGTTGGTAAACATGTGAAACAAGATAACCACCCTGCTTTCATGTCCACATGTACGTCCTTGGCCTGCTGTAATGTTCCAATGAAGCTCAATGCAAACTGGAGAAACAGCACCTCATCTTCTGATTAGGCACCTTACAGCCTTCCGGACTGAATATTGAGTCCAACAACTTCAGATCATGAGCTCTCTCCTCCATCCTTACCTCTTTTTGATCCCCTTTTTTCAAGTATTTATTTTTTAATTTTTATATATCTTTTTTTTCCCCATCTATTTCTATTATTATTATTTTTTAATTTATTTCCATTCATTGTTTTTTCTCTGCCTTTTAGCCTATTTCAATCTTTTTTCCCCTCTCCCCACCTCACTAGGGCCATCTGTCACTTGCTCATTCTGACTTCTACTCTTAATGTCACCATTAGCACCTCCTTTAGCCAGTATCACCACCATCAGCATCCCTTTGACCTTTTGTTTATGACATCTTTTGCAATCTCTCTCCTTTGCCTTCATCTATCACTGGCCTTCTATCCAACTTCACCTGTCCCACCCCCCTTATACAGTATATATTTCACCACTTTTTTTTACTTCTCTTTAGTTCTGAAGAAGATTCATATGGACTCGAAATGTTAACTCTGTCTTTCTTTCCACAGATGCTGTCAGACCTGCTGAGTTTTCCCAGCAATTTTAGTTTTTGTTTCAGATTTCCAGCATCTTCAATATTTTGCTTTTATTGTACTGGCATAGATCTGTTGGGCCAATTGGACTGTTTCTGTGGAGTAAATTCTATGTACTCACCTCTTAGTGGTGGGGGTGTAAAATTCAACTTGGAATGGGAGGTGTGAAGGTGTTGCTGTTGGGATGGCTCCCCGCTATACGCCTCACCCGGTTTTCCTCCCCATTGACTTCAATGGGAGAGGGTGCATGATAATCAGCGGATCCCCTATCGACTGCTCTGTTCCTCGCCCACCACCCAAATTGACTTTCAATCTACTATTCTCTGTCTTCGTGGTTTTATAACCTGTTGCCTCCTTGTTACTTTGTTCATGCCACTCATTTTCTGCTTGGTAGGGAAAGAAAATGCTGTTTTAGCATATTACCAAAAGATGCATTATATAGCCAACCATTAATCAGTCTACTGTTTATTCGCAAATCACTTAATTTGAAATATGGGTTGACTCAAATTTGGCTTGCATGTATATGGGTTTCTTTACCATTTAAAGGCAGTTTAATTTGAATTTCTTGGGTTCAGAATTCTTTTTGGCAGCTTTAAGTCACCAAGAGTAGAATATATTATGTGCACAGAGTTGTAAGTATCCCAATGGAAACATTACAATTTAATGTTTCCACCACCATCTGCCGCGGCCCCAACCCCAAACCTCCCACAAATATTTTCTTAGTCTTAGGCTACACACACAGGTTGAAAAACCAAAGAAGCTCCTCTTGGATTTTCTCGTTGCAACTCTTGGCTACAGCTACTGAGAAGTGGTGTAGGACTAGACTGGGGTGATTTTAATCCTTTAGGCTCCCTTCCTACCTTGAAGGGACTGGCCAGCTCTATTCCTTCCCATGGTAACTCTGGGATTTTACCATGTGTGACGTTGTGCACCTGAACTTGGCTTGACTACTTTCAATATCTTCAGATTCAAATGTCACACATGTTGATATAAAGAAAGACTTGCATTTACATAGCAACCTAAGGCCATCCCAAATTGCTTTGAAGTGTAGTCACTGTTGTAATGTAGGAAATGTAGCAGCCAAGTTGTGCACAGCAGTCTCCCGCAAGCAGCGATGTGATGATGATCAGGTTTTTATTTAAGCCATTTGGTTGAGGGATTGGACAAGACACAAAGAAAAACAACATTTCACTTCTCCCTGTTAGTCCCATGGGATTTTTTACATCCACTTGAAAGAGCAGACAGGAGCTTAGTTTAACATCTCATTCTGAAAGAAAGCATCTCTGACAGTGCAGCATTCTCTCATTAAAGCTTTAATTTTTTTCAAGACTCTAGAGTGGGACTAATACTGACTCTGGTGAGAATGCTCCTTCTGAGTCGTGGATGATAATTGCTGATGCTTCTGTTATGCTTTAAGTTTATATATGCCTCTACAACTTCTTAAGGATGGGATTTTCAAACTGTGACATGAGTTAAGTAGGCTTTTGACACAATAATGGCTCATTGAATAATTCTTCAATAGGTTCCCTTCATGGGGGAAGCTAGAACTAGAGGGCACAGTTTGAAAGGAAGAAGTCTTCCTTGTAAGATGGAAATGAAGAAGAATTTATTCTCTCAGAAGGTTGTTAGTCTTTGGAATTCTCTTCCACAGACAACAGTGGAGGCTGGGTCATTGAATATTTTTAATGCTGAGTTAGACAGTTTTTTGATCTACAAGGGAGTCAAGGATTATGATGGATAGGCAGGAAAGTGGAATTAAGGCCGCAATCAGATCAGCCATGATCTTATTGAATGGCGGAGCAGGCTTGATTGGCCAAATGGCCTACTCCTGCTCCTATTTCTTATGACTTACTGTTATGGGATCCTTAAGGTCCGTATGAACCATTACATTAGGCAGTCAGGGCTTTGGTTTTAATGTCTCATAAAAAAAACTATGAATATACACTGGAATGTTAGCGTAAATTGTATTCAAATCCTGCATGCACCTTCAAATCTCACCATCTGGCTCAAGATACATGAAAGCTACCATCTGTAAAGGAGATGGAACAAATCCAGCCAACTATAGACCAATTAGCTTTACATTGGTGGTAGTAAAGGTATTGGAATCCTTACTCAAAAATGTGACAAAATCTCTATCCAGCATCTATTGGCTGCAGGCTTGCTGAAATAACCATAGCTCCTGTAATATGCAAATTCTTCACTATATCCTGTGAGCATCCTAAAGCACTGCTTGGTGGTCCCTCTCACTCCTCCCTCGCAATTCTTTCCAGTATTTAAGATAGGTGCAGAGTATGGGTTCAAGCCCAGTATTACTTTCACAATTGTCCATATATATAGTTACCAACAAGTGAGGATTGTGATGTTTTTTATCTCCATCTGTATCCCAGGGATACTGAGCTGATTGTCCTCAGTTGTTGTCCAAGCACAAATCTAGGATTGAAAATGGAGCATCCCTGGTGTCACATCCCTAAGACAGGAAAGAGATCATAAACTATAAATCAAACCGTACCTTTTTGCTTATTTAAAAAGTTGACTTTGCTGAACCAAAAGATGGCTGCTACAGGTCACATGATTCACAAGTTAGAGGAGAAAAAGCTCAACCTTCATCCTTGTGGAATCTCACACCTCTCATTGTGAAGGCACATTACAATCAACAAAATCAAGGACCAGCAGACAACTTGTCTCCCCAGCCTGGACTTAAAGGGAGAGCCATCAAAACTCCTTATACTTGCAGAGGCGCGAAACGCCTAAGGTAAACAATGGATTTTGACCAGAGGCATAGAAACTGCTTGTTAGCCTGCAACTGACTCATTAATGGGCCACATCTCATGACCTAAGTTCCAGGTCTTTGGAAAGTTTTAACATTATATTTCGAGCCTCGCAGCTCTGAAAACATCCAAACAAGAATCCAGGCTGGCCAACAGTTTGCATCAAGTCTAAGCCCCTTTGAACACTGTTTCTCTGGAAGATTCCTGCCACCGCCTGCCGAGCAGACCAAGCCTCTGTATACCAACCTCATCTTGCTGTATCACCATCAACTTTAAAGGAATTCTGCAAAAACTTGCTTCAGCAAGCTGAACTGTAGCTCCTCCGTGAAGGAACCCTCACTGGATTCTGACATTCTGGACTCGGACAATCACATGGACTGATATCTACACCTGTGCTGCTTTTTCTTTAAGTTGTCCAAAGTTGTAAAAACTCCTCCTATCATCTTCTTGTGTGCTTTTGTGTGTGTGTGTGTGAAGTTGCGAGCATTCGCTGGGTTTGAATGTGTGAATAAAATATACTTCCAGTTTAACCCTAAAGAGAGTTTGCTGCGAGTTGCTTTAAAAATTGACCTCAAACAGAAAGTTTGGGGAACAGGCCCTCAGCCTATTTCAAAAATGAAAACACCTCTGCTTACGGACAGACGCCAAAAAAATAAGAGCTCAGTTTTGCCTCCTTCCCTTGTCTGTAACACTTCTGCCTGGTTGGGAACCACACCAAGTAGTGTATTGCTGTGTAGTTTATGCTACATTTTTGAGGTTGATGCATTGGGCAAACCAACGCAACAAGTAACCAATGTTTGAAGATAGACGTTATGTTGTCTGATTAATTAATTTTTTGAGCACTTTGCTGACTTGTTTCATTTGCAGAAATGCATCATTTAACTATAATTGGTAATCATGTGCTAAAATATTTGACTAGAATTCGGTTTGTAAGGTAAACTAGTTCATGCTGACTAGCTTTACTTATGATGAGACTTTAAAACAATATATTGCCCTTGTATCCATTTATTTTTTACTTTGTTTTATTGATTATGTTACAGTTGATTAGAATTAAGGAATGAAACGTGATTATAGGAAGAGATTTCACTTTATTCACTACATGATGAGTACAATGCTTAGTATCTTTTGTAGAGTGACTTTTCTTTTCTTTTGCTTTCACCTTTTAGACGATCTCGGTTGTTGTACAGAATCAAGAAGCTAGCTGTGTGGTTGTTAGCTGTGTACATATGCATTCCTTTCGTAGTAAAACTGTGTCCAGCCATTCAAGCCAAACTGGTCTTCTTAAATTTTGGTGAGTATAGTATGATGTGCCACTGAGTAGCAATTTGGTGAATTAGACCACTTATACCTTTTTATTATTCTCAGCAGCCTTTAGTAGTTTGCTTTCAGGCATTTAGACCCGAGCTCTAGAATTCTCTCTGAGCCTCTCTACCTGTGCCTACTCCTTTGAGACAATTGTGTCTACTCCTTTAAGAGCATTATTAAAACCCACCTCTTTGATCAAGCTTTTGGCTACCCCTCCTAAAGTGTCCTTTTTTGGTCAACTGACTAATTTCTTTGCATACACAGGTACAGGCAAAGGCCGTTCAGCCCTTCAGGGCTGTTTTCATTATTCAGTTAGATCATTGCATTCCTTTGAAAAGCCTTTTGTTTTTTCTCTCTACCAAATAAATAAAAGTTGTTGTTGAGCTCTGTACCTTTTCCCTTGGAACTTGGGTATTGCACTTTTTAGAAATCCTTCAATATCTGTTGTTTTTTTTTGTGTTCCCTGCTACTCCTCCTCAGGCAACTGCTAATCTCCACACATTTCTAAAGCTAATGAAGTAGGTTTTTGATCAAAGCTCCAGTTTTGTATGTTCAAAATACCTCAAGTTGGGTAAGTGTCGGTTTGCTCAATATGTCCCAGTGTAGATCTTGATGTAACTTTGAGAGACTGTGTATTTTCCATTAAAATAGCTGATGGTTTAACATCCACATATAATTTAGGTGGATCCTATGATAAATGTCACTATACTTTTAAGCAAATGTTGCTATTTAGTATGTTCCACCCTCAAATTAAATAGTCATATTCCACTGTTACAAAAACTCAGGGACCTTGATACATGGATGGACGCTTCAAGTGTCGTTTACTTTAACCTAAACTCATCTTTGCAAAAATGCATCCACGTTGATCTGTCTTAATAACGTGCAGTTGCTTATATTACTCTGCGTTCCACTTTTTTACAGCAAAGGAAGTAATTCAATTTTTTTTATTCTTCAGTACAAAATAATATAGCTGAGTTCTTCCCACTTACACAGTTAGTTACAAGGGATATGTGAAATGTTTGGACTACATTTGGAAGTATTGTATAAGAGACTTCCCGCATTAATCCTGAGTCATACAGACCAGGAAGCTTTCGTCTGGCCTGTACATAATGAACTGCCATCAGCTAAAACAACAGTTGGCTATAACTCCCCAGGGTTAATGAATTGAAAACCAGTCAGATTCTGTACTCCTGATTGCTATATAACAGGTCTATGCTTGTTGCAATGTCCCCTCCCATGATTTGAACAATCAGCTGATACTTGCTGTAAAAGTTCATGGTGAACAATGGCTATGAAGTACTTAAGGGAGATCACTGCCCTTGGAAACGTATCATAGTAAGAGTGTCAATGCCCTATGGCAAGGGTGAATGCAAGATAGTATTTATAACTTGGGGAATGTTTGAGAGGTTTCTAACCGCAAGCTTGTGGGACTTCAGAAAAGAGGAAAATATCATCTTTTATTTTCCAGTAAATATCTTTCAGAGTTCACTGAAAGAACTTCTATGATAAGAGCAAGAATGTTTTACATTTTGAAAGCCAAAGTATTGATTCTTTGCAAGTATAAATGTCTTGGGGTACAGTTTTGATATTTAAATATTAGAAAATATCCAAATTATTTTCAAAAGTTACACCAAATACCGAAGTGTCAGAAAATTAATTAGCTCTTTTCTGCACCGAGTGCTTTTATAAAGATTTTGATTCGTGGAAGAGTTGCAGCTTTTAAATGAGACAAAAGGAAATTATTGTGGATTTGAATGTAATCACATGCAAGTGCTTTGACATGATCTTCATTGTTCTAACATTCCAAAGTTTTTATTGATTTCTTTCTCAGTGCGGCTACCATATTTCATTGACTTGAAGAGGCCACAGGACCAAGGGTTGAACCACACATGGAATTTTTATCTTAAACCTGAAGAGAAAATTACTATTGGTGCTTGGTAAGTGGGTAGAGACTGGTAAAGGATTGTAGAAAACTGAAAGACTGAAGATGGTGGAAACTCATCATGATTTCACAAATGATAAAGAACCTGCTGTGGGTTTCTTGTGATTTCCGTTCTTGTTGCAGTGTCAGCTTTGGCTCAATTGTTTGCACACTCACCTGAGTCAGAAGGTTGTGTTCAAGTCCCATTCCACTCACCAGAGCATGAAATATAGGCTGACACTCCGGTGCAGAACAGAGGGCTGCACTTTCGGATGTGCCGTTTTCAGATGAGATGTTAAACTGAGACCCCGAGTGCCCTCTCAGATGGATGTAAAAGATCCCGTGGCACTATTTCGAAGAAGAGCAAGGGAGCTCTCCCTCGACCAACATCAGTAAAACAGACTATTTAATCATTATCATTTTGTTGTTTGCAAGAGATTTGCTGTGTATAAATTGGCTGTGGAGTTTTCTACATTACTACGACAATTTATATTTGTATGGCAACTTTAGCTAATAAAGCATTTGATTACAATAGTGACTACACTTCACAAGTATTTAACTGGTTTTAAACTGGCTACTGGTCCCTGAAGGCAGCAGTTCAAGTAGACAAGGCTGTAAAGAAGGCATATGGAATGCTCTCCTTCATTGGCAGAGGTATAGAATATAAAAGTAAAGATATAATGTTGGAATTGTATAAAACACTGGTGAGGCCACAACTGGAGTATTGTGTGCAATTCTGGTCACCACATTACAGGCAGGACGTAATCGCTCTGCAGAGAGTGCAGAGGAGGTTTACAAGAATGTTGCCAGGGTTAGAAAGTGTAGCTACGAGGAGAGATTGGATAGGTTGGGGTTATTTTCCTTAGAACAAAGAAGGCTGAGAAGTGACTTGATTGAGGTGTACAAAATTATGAGGGGAAAAGATAAGAGTGGACAGGATGAAATTGTTTCCCTTGGTGGAGAATTCTAGAACCAGGGGACATAGATTCAAGGTAAGTGGCAGAAGGTGTAGGGGGGACATGAGGAAGAACTTTTTTACACAGAGGGTAGTGGGTGTCTGGAATTCACTGCCCAAGTTGGTGGTAGAGGCAGAAACTCTAAACTCTTTTAAAAAGTACCTGGATCTGCACCTTAAACTGCAGGGCTATGGGCTGGGCGCAGGAAGGTGGGATTAGAAAGGGCACCTGGGTTGAGCTGGCATGGACAAGATAGGCTGAATGGCCTCCTTCTGTGCTGTAACCTTTCTATGGTTCTATGGTCAAGCAGAGTCTTGATTTTTAAATTCTCAATCTTGTTTTCAAATCCCTCCATAGTCTTGCCCCTCCCTACCCCTGTAATCTCCTCCAGCCCCATGACCCTCCAAGATAGCTGCACTCCTTTAATTCTTGTGAATCCCGATTTTAATTTTAATTTGTTCCACCACTGGTGGCCATGCATACCTTCGGTTGCCTAGGCCCTAAGGTCCGGAATATATTCCCTACACCTCTCTGCCTCTCTACTTCACTTTCCTCCTTTAAGACACTCCTTAAAACCTACCTATTTGATCAAGATTTTGGTCACCTGATCTATATCTCCTTTTGTGGCTCTTGCTTTACAGCAGCATCATAAAATCTCTGTATAAATATAAGCTGTTGTTCTTGAGGTTGTGAAAGGCAGTTCTCATCACTTCTCTTCCCTTTCCTGCCTTTCTATCTCTTCTATTTCCTGCTTTATTACCTCTTTCCCCCCCTCCCCGATGTCTTTTTCTATCTCTTTCCCCCGACATCTTTTTTAAATCTCTTTTCCCCCTCCTTCCTACCATCTCTCTTTTTTTATATCTCTTTCCTTGCCATTTCCTGTCACTTTAAAGAATTGTGCTTTCTCACTATTGCTGATAAAGGGACATGCTATCAAAGCTTTTCATCTTGTACTCATCTGGATAGCTCACAAGAAATTACCAATTGTAACAATTCATATTGCATGAGAAGAGAGTGCTGATTGGTTGGCAAATGGACTCTGATTGGCGGATGCATTGGCATGGAGAATGCAGCATGAAACTACGTTTTGAGTTTTGCAAGCACAGGCTGGTGGTGTACAGTCAATACTTCGCCTGTTGTGAACGGCCAAAGGGATGTGCTGTTTGATATGATTCATCAATTGTTGGGACATACAGTCTATATACCTGGCATCACAGTAGCACTGAAGTTCATATATCACATTGCTCATTTGTGTGACAGGCAGAACACATCTTCTTGGCTGGCAGCATCCTATCATTGGAGAATACCGCTTGTGTTGCTATTGCATAATGCTGACAAAGTGCTGACATTGTATAGGTAAAGTACTGACTGTACCCAGTCAACCCATGCTTGCAAAACTCAAAACATAATGTCCAACATTAGATATGATTCCGCGATTGGACAACACCTAAACAATCTTGATTGTGCTGAGAATTACGCTGAAGATCAATTCAGTCGGGTTTGCAGTGTTGCTCACTTACCCATGCTAGAAGCCACATATATTCAATCTCACAGCCCTGTCCCTTACAGACAGAAGGAACATGTCCACACTTTGTGCCTTTTTCAACTAAACAAAAGCTTGGAGAATGCAGCCTGAAGCTATGTTTTGAGTTTTTTTGCGCACACAGACTTATTGGGGAAGGTCAGTACTTTGCCTGTTGTGAACAGCCAAACGGATGTGCTCTATGATATGATCCACCAATCGTTGGGACGTATGGCCTTTATACCTGGAATCCTGACTTGTGCTCTGTAGATGGTGGACAGGCTTTGGGGAGTGAGGAGGTGAGTTACTCGCTGCAGGATTCCTAGCCTCTGACTTGCTCTTGTAGCCACAATATTTATATGGCTAGTCCAGTTTAGTTTCTGGTCAATGGTAACCCCCAGGATGTTGATTCTGTAATTTCCTGGTTCATTTCCCAGGGCAATGACTTGACCAATCAGAGCCGATCTGGCCAGTTGGAATTTGAACAAAGCTGAGTAGCTAACTGTTCCATGCTGCATTCTCCATGGCAATGCCTCCACCAATCAGAGTCCACTTGCCAACCAATCCCCTGATACAGTTGGTAATTTATTTCAAGGTGTCCTGATGAGTCCAAGATGAAGAGCTTTGATAGCATGTCTCTTTTCAGCAATACTCAAGTTCTGTATTATCAAGGGGCTAATAATTGGTATTGATTCTTAATAGTATTAATGTCAGTTATTGCAGTGCACTGATGGTGTTTGGGCAAGAAGAAATGTCTCTATTGACGTGTAATTTAAAAAAAAGTTAATTAAGAGACACCTTGTTTTCTTCCTCTTTTAAAAGGAAAAGGGCCTAGTCAGTTCATCCAACATTGTGCTTAGAATAGTATCTTTGCTTACGTTTCTTGGTTGTTAACAAAAATGATTAAGGAAGGAGTTTGCATCCAACGTGAGATGAGCATTTAGTAGAAACTGATGTCAAGCCACAAGATCTTTGAAAGAGTTTGTGTAGAGAGAGAGAGAAAACTTGATAGCGTCTTGTGTGAATTCCATAGCGATAGTAGGAAATAAATTCTTAGTCAAAAGGGAAACAAAAATGACATGGCTACTGGGAAGAGCAGGGAATGGGACTATTTGGATAGGTACAATAGGTCAAATGACCTGTGTTGTATGATTCTATGTTGTCAACACTCAATCTGCAGTGCTTTTTTAACACTTGGGTAACTGTTCGATACTTCATTGCTTTCCATTACCTATTCCTTTCTTAAAGATGTATGCTTTTAAGTTGCTTACTTTAAAAAGAAGGAAAGGCTTGCTTTTTCAAGGCATTTTGGATGCGACCAGGCACCTCAAAGTGCTTTACAGCCAATGAAGTACTTTTGAACTGTAGTCACTGTTATAAAGTAGGAAACATGACAATCAATTTGCATACAGCAAGCCCCTACAAACAGGAATGTGATAATGACCAGATAATCCGTTTCTGTGATATTGATTAAAGGATCAATATTGGCCATAATGCTCCTTGGCTCTTCTTTGAAATAGTTTCATGGGATCTTTTATGCCCACCTAAGAGGGCAGACAGAGCCTCGTTATAAGGTTTCATGCAAAAAGTGGCATAGCTGACAATGCAGTGCTCCCTCAGTAGTGCAATGGAGTGTCAGCTTTGATTATTGTGCTCAAATACTGGACTGAATTGATTCTCCTGCCTTGGTTGAAGGAGTGAGCTGGTGAGGACTTCCAGTGCCTCCAGTAATGCTGCTTTTGATCATTACCAATTGTGTAACAGCACCTTTGGGTTACACCTTCTGATACCTACCTCCCTTTTGGGATGATGGTAGCTCTCCAGCTTGGCCAGGATCAGCATTTGTTATATGGAAGATTGAAGAAGCAAACTTTTGCTGTACCTTTTTTGCATTTAGAATTTTTTAATACATTGTGTATCTCCAGTATTATTCCACATAGAGAGTCAAGACGAAGTGTGGTGTTCAGGTAAGGTGAGGTTATAGGACAGGGTATGAATGCATGTGCGTAAGTCAGTCCTAACAGTGTTTTTTGGCCACTTTGTTGCATTTACATTTCATTGAAGAAACTTGTACTGCAAGGTGAATGCTTTCAGGTGGAAGGTAGGGCTTGTCCCAGCTGTGTAACATGGGGCCAACTCTTGTGATCAGTCAAGGAGAGACCTAGCTAGGATGAAATGGTTACCCTGTTCCTTGTTCCTTCTCTCTGAGTACTCCTAATATTTTAAAGTATAAAACTGAATTTTACCAGCCCCCGGGTGGTAGGAAAGGAGGCGGGGGCAGGAGGGGGGAGTCATGCCTGGTTCGCTGTTGCTGACCTCCTGCAAGGGCAGTTTCCATGGAGGCGGGCAACCTGTTTGCATAATTAAGAGACCAATTAAGAGCTATTTAATGGGCCACTGGCATTTTGCCACTGAGGCTTTTAAGTGGCCACTGAAGCCAGAGGCTCCATGCCCCATAGAAGGGCTGCGAGCAGGAAAGCTTCGTAGCTCCATTGATCTGCCAGGAGGTGTTCGCCCTGCGATCTGCATTGCCTACCTTTCTGGGGGGTACTCCAACTTTGAAGTGTCCCGAGTGCTCTGACCTGCCTCAGCATTAACTTGTGGTGCTGCAGAGGCTTCAGAGCTACTGACCCTCTAAGAAGATAGTCGTCAAAGGTTGTTTTTGACTGGAGGAAGGTATATAGTGGAGTTTCCCATGAGTTGGTACCAAGGTCATTGCTTTTCTTAATATATATTAATGCTCTAGACTTGGGTGTACAGGGCACGATTTCAAAATTTGCTGGTGACACAAAACTTGGAAGTATTGTGAATTGTGAGGAGGATAGTGATAAACTTCAAGAGGTCATAAACAGGGTGTTTGAATGGGCAGACATATGGCGGATGAAACTTAATGTAAAGAAGTGTGAAGTGATGCATTTTAATAGGAAGAATGAGGAGAGGCAATATAAAACAAAGTGTACAATTCTAAAGTGAATGTGGGAATAGAGGCACCTATGGGTATATCTATACAAATTGTTGAAGGTGACAACATGTTGAGAAAGCGATTAATAAGGCATATGTGACCCTGAGCTTTATAAATAGAGGCATAGAGTATAATGAGAAGGTTATGGTGAACCTTTATAAAACACACTGGTTCGGCCTCACCTGGAGTATTACGTCCAATTCTAGGCACCACACTTCAGGGCAGATGCAAAGACATTGGAGAGAAGGCAGAAAAGATTTTTGAGAATGGTTCCTGAGATGAGGGACTTCAGTTAGATGGTTAGGTTGGAGAAGCTTGGTCTGTTCTCCTTAGCAAAGAGAAAGTCGAGAAGAGATTTGATAGAGGCTTTTGAAATTGAGGAGCCAGGACACAGTAGATGGGGAGAAACAGTTCCCATTGTCGGAAGGGTCAAAAACCAGAAGAGACTGAAGTTAATTGCAAATGAAACAAGGGCAACATGAAGAACTTTTTGATGCAGCAAGTGGTTATGATCTAGAATGCACCGCCTGATTGTAATGAAGACAGATTCAATTTTCGCTTTCAAAAGAGAATTGGACAATTATCTGAAGAGAAAATAATTGCTGGGTTATGGGGAAAAACCAGGGCAGTGAAACTAGCAGAGAGCCTGGAGATGATGGCCTGATTTGGCCTCCTTCTGTGCTGTAACCATTCTTTGATTCTATAAAAAAAAAATTTTATGGAGAGGAAATGTCCCAAGATAGCAAACTTCGTCTCATTCCTCTGTCACCTTCGTGCTGGAAATGAAGCTAACAGCTTTTTAAAATCTAAATCAAAAAAGCAGTCTCACTGCGGCAAGATGTAACTTTAGAATTACTTCTCTCCATGTATCTCAACTTTGTTTGCTTTCCTGGCCACCATAGAACACTCTGCCAACTGTTTTAGCAAACTATCCAATATGTCACCAGCAGTTTATTTCCTGTTCTGAAACCAGCATTCTAAGCTTATATGATTTACTTGTATTAAAGAATTCAGGTTGAATTGTTCTTCCCTCTATCTTGCCTTGTTACAGTAAATACAGCTATATAGAGCAACTAGTCTTGCATTGTGATAATCTTGTCACTAATGGATATATTTTAAGCAGACTTGTCACCAAAGCACTAGAGCTGTTAAATTACATGTTTCTGACTGTTACAATTATAAAGGATTTTGGTATTATGTTAAAATGGTTGTAATTTTGTTTTAGCATTGAACTTTGGTAAATATCCTTCAGGGAAGGAAGCCTGATGTCTTTACCCAGTCTGCCCTAATAGGTGAGTCCAGTATCACATCAGCATGGCAATGAAGCTCTGGGATTGTCATTAAAAACCTGACTGTTCGCTAATGTCCCTGTAGGGAAGGGAACCTACTGTCCTTACCTGATTTGGCATATATGTGACTCCAGTTCCACATGGTTGACTCTTAACTGTCCTTTTGAAGTAACCTAGCAAGCCACTCAGTTGTAAGAAAGTTGTTCAAGAAGGCGGCCCACCACCTCAGGGCAACTAGAGATGTGCAATAAATGCTGTGCTTGTCAGCAAGGCTGCATTCTAAGAATGATTGATTTTTTTTTTTTGTAAATGTGTATTTAATATCAAAGTAATCTGACGGAGACATTAGAACCTAGTACACGCTTCCCTTCATCATTTGGTAATCTGAACCCAAGCTAACATTTCAATGAAAATAAGTTGTACAAATTTTTTAAGACTCAACTTTACAACAAGATTTTTCAGTAAACAAAATAATAGTTGTAGCCACAGTAGACATGAATTTTATAAATTGTTAAAATTGCAATAATTGTGGTACCAATCTCCAACATATATAGTTTTGAAATAGATATAACTATAGTCTTCCATTACTATTTTCTGTTCACCCAATTTTTAAAAAATCTGAAGTGAATATTAAACTTTATTTAAAGCTTTTGACAATAACAGGCTTTACAGAAAATGCTACAGTCAGTTCTTATATCTTCCATTTTCTATTTAAGTTTGATTTAGAAAATTCTAAATTTGTGACCAGCCCACAACCACTGTTTTAGTGACAGTCATTACAGTAATCAGGAGATCCCAACAGAACTTGAGTCAGAAAGAATATTTGGATAAGAGGCAAGAATGTCTACCATCTATGTCAAATAAATAATAACATGATTAGAATAGGTATGTATGCTTGCAGGCTGGTTGTGTAAAATGTACAATAAGAGAGAAACTCTTTTTAAAAAAAATTTCTCCCCATTTTCTCGGTTTCCACTACACTGTCTATCATTCCCTCAATGAGAAGTTGAGTAGAGGACCTGTATTCTGTTTTTTTTAATCTCTGCTACTCTTGACCTGGACTACTGGGAGATGAATGAAAATGGTGAAGGTTGACTTGTCCTTTAAGTTGCTTGTCTCTACTATCAGTCATGGCTCAGTGGTTGCACACTTGCCTCTCGAATCAAAAGGTTGTGGGTTCCAGTCTCACTCCAAAGACTTGTGAACACAAAATCTAGGATGACACTTCCTGTGCAATACCAAGAGAGTGGAGCACTGTTGAAGGCCCTCCTTTCAGAGGAGATATTAAATCGAGGCGCTGTCTGCTTTCTCAGGTGAATGGAAAATCCCAAGGCACTATTTGAAAATTGGGATAGTTCACCCTAGTCAATATATTCTCCTTAACCATCATGACAAACTTATTATCTGGTCATCATCTCATTGCTGTATATGGGATTTCACTGTTGCAAATCGGCTTCTGGGTTTCCTATATTACAGCAGTGATTACATTTCAAAAGTACTTCATTGGCTGTAAAGTGTTTTGGAAAATTCTGAGCACTTGAAGGGCACTATATGAATGCATGTCTTTCTGACTTTTTGTCTCCTTTCCTTTCCTTTATTTCTGCCTTGTCCCCGCCTATGATCACATCCCCTGCTCCCTTTATCCCATTCCATTAATCTCATGCCTCCAGTGCTAGTTGACATTGTAAATGACCACCCTCACCTCAAGCATTGTTTTCCCTCTCCCTTTCAAAAGCAGTCATAATTCCTTTCCCCAAATGCCTCTGTCCTACAGTACCATCTACAACTCCCCCCTTTCCTCTGTGAATATGACGTTGTCTCCTGAATCTGTGTCCCTCACTTCTGCAATTCCCTGTTTGAATCCCTCCCAACAGAGTTTCTTCTCCTCCACAGCACTGGAATGGCATTTACAGTCATAAGAAAATAAGATGTAGGATGAATAGCATTCTCTGTGATCTAGTGCAATATCCCTCTTATCCCCCTTGACATCTCTGCGGCTCTCGCTATAACTGCCTCCTCTCTGTCATCCAGCTTGTTGGAACTGCCTTCACTTCTCCTGTACCCTGTCTGCCCCCATCCACACAACTCTCATCTCTGGAATCCTCTGAGGACCTAGCTTTGGTTGGTTCCTTTTCCTCCTGCCCTGTGACACCATCATCTGCAGACGGTGTCAGCTTTCTACATGTACACTGATGAATGGAATTTTATTTTCTATGTGAAATGTGCTACATAAATGCAAGACGTTTAAGTGTTGCTCCTTTTTGTACTTTACTCATTAGAGATAAGATGATTCCTCATTAGCCTGGATTGGGAACATATCATGTGCAGAACTGGAGCTGTTCATTTAGATTCCAGAGTCTTATTTAATTTCTATTTTTAGAAAAATATAACCTTAAGTTCTGTAGGAAATATTGTTGAGTCCAGCACTATAGGAGCAAGAAAATACGATTCAGCATATTAGCTCAGTCATTCATCCAGTTACAGTATCAAAACCAAATCTGCTTATTTTTGTCATTTTTAAAACCTATATCCTTTTGCTTCCTCCTGAAATTGGAACTGTGCAGATCCCCTTTGAATGCTTCCAATAGGTCACAATTGTTCCACTGATCTGATTGTGTGGGTATTGAGAGATTTTCTGACTGAACCTTACAAACAATACATACTAAAATCCATTTGTTTCTTATTGGCCTTATAAATGCTTCTCAAAGTGCCATGAGTATTTATCATTTATTGAAACATCAGAACAATGGTACCAGACCTGTTTTAAATCTGAATTTTTGCAGTTTAACAATGGTGTGTTGATGCTGTATTAAACAAAGTCCAGCTTGTTAAGGTCAACTTTTACTGCTCAGCTGGGAAACAAAAGGCCAACATAAAAAATGTTAGTGCTTGCTATTGAAAAGATGCCAGCAGTCGTCTGTAGAATCGGATCAGAACAATCAGGTCAAATGTGCTTATGGTACCAAAATCCTTTTGTCATCTGGTTTAATTACAAGACAGTAGCTAAATCCTGTTTTTGAAACAAAACCTACATTCCCAGTTTATTTTCTCGTGCGTGTATCAGCCTGGAGGGCAAGATGATCTGGATCTTGATGTGATAATTGCAATGCATTTGGCTCAAGTGAACCAACTTTGTTGAGTGCGGTGTTCTATATAGCAGCCTGGTGTATTGGTGAGCTTGCCCAAATGAGCGAAGTGACCTTTTAGGATTACTTTTTTTAATATTCAATGCTGTGAGGGATGTTAGTGCATGAGGAATGGAACAACTTTCTATTTTTGTAACCAATGTCAACATCTTAAAGTTTAAGATGAGATACATGGCAATTAGATGCACTTTTCTCCAACAACATGCCTCTGCTCCAATTTCAGAAGACTATCTGCTCCTCCTGCACTGTTGTGATGTTTTCCCATAACTGCTGTTCTGTGGCTTTGTGGGGTGAAATGTTCAATTTAATACCAAGATTTTGTGCCCTGTGGAGCTGTACTGGAACTGTGCAAACTCGTTTCATAGAGGATGTTTGCAGTCAGTGGCTAGAAGAGGCTGCAGTCAGTACTGGATTTAAGCCAAGATCAAAGGCTATTGTATCACTCAATTTGGATCTCTGGGTATGAGGTTTATATCCAACCCAAACTGATGAGGAAAATGACTTTTGAGTGATGGACTGCCCTGGTATTTGAACTGTCAACTTTCAAATCTAAAATCTAGTTCTCCATTATTCACATTAATGGGGAATCACTCCCGGACTCATTCACAGATTAGCTAGTTATGTGTCTGTTGCTCAGGGCAGTGGTGAAATACCTGTGTTACAGTCAATAATGTGAATCTAGAACTGCTTGCTGCATGAATTTGCCTACGGTAATATTACTTCAGGTTTCAGATAGTTTTACTGCAGCATGATGATGTATCCTTTGGTGAGAGCTCGTAATGATGATCTGCTGCAGGTGCACCTCCTCTCGGCCGTTTGTACAATACTATTGGTGGCAGTCATGGGGTACGTCACAACCATGACTGAAGCAGGAATTGTTGTTCTGTGGTGAAGGGAGGAAAATAGGATAAAAACGATGTATAAAGCTAATTCCAGCAACTTGAGTCGACTAGATTCTATAATCAGCAGAGCTCCATTTATTGAATTTTAAAAATGCATTTTTTTCTGTTAAAAACAGTGCTCTGTCTGTGTAGGACAGTAATCCACTCTGTGCTTATTGATAGGCATACAGTACCTGCCAGTCTTTGGAAGGAAGCTCAGGGAAAGGACCAGACATGGTATGAAGGAACCTTGGCATCAGGCCACCCTATCATTCTTTACTTCCACGGCAATGCAGGCACCAGGTAAGGAGCAGGCTGATATTTTTAAACCACGAATGCTCACCTCTTTTTAATTTTGTCCTTGAAGAGGACCTCCAGTTTTCATACTTAAATTCACAATGGTATTACAGTTGAATAAAGGCAACTACAGAGGCATGAGGGAGGAGCTGCCCAGAATTGACTGGGAGATGAGCCTAGCAGGAAAGACAGTGGAACAGAAATGGCAGGAGTTTCTGGGAATAATTTGGGAGACACAGCAAAAATTCATCCCTAGGAAGAAGAAGCATACTAAAGGGAGGACGAGGCAACCATGGCTGACAAGGGAAGTCAGGGACAGCATAAAAGCTAAAGAGAAAGCATACAATGCGGCGAAGAGCAGTGGGAAACCAGGGGATTGGGAAGCCTACAAAGACCAACAGAGGACAACTAAAAAGGAAATAAGGAGGGAGAAGATTAAATATGAGGGTAAACTAGCCAGTAATATAAAAGAAGATTGCAAGAGTTTTTTTAGATATATAAAGGGTAAGAGAGAGGCAAAAGTGGACATTGGGCCGCTGGAAAATGACGCTGGAGAAGTAGTAGTGGGGAACAAAGAAATGGCGGAGGAACTGAATAGATACTTTGCGTCAGTCTTCACAGTGGAAGACACGAGTGACATCCCCAAAGTTCAAGAGAGTCGGGGGGCAGAAGTGAGTATGGTGGCCATTACCAAGGAGGAGGTGCTAGGAAAACTGAAAGGTCTGAAGGTGGATAAATCACCTGGACCAGATGGATTACACCCCAGAGTTCTGAAGGAGATAGCTGAAGAGACAGTGGAGGCGTTAGTGGCGATCTTTCAGGAATCACTGGAGTCAGGAAGGGTCCCAGAGGACCGGAAAATCGCTAATGTAACCCCCCTGTTTAAGAAGGGAGTGAGGCAAAAGACGGGAAATTACAGGCCGATTAGCCTGACGTCGGTCGTTGGTAAGATTTTAGAGTCCATTATTAAGGATGAGATTTCAGAATACTTGGAAGTGCATGGTAAAATAGGGCAAAGTCAGCATGGTTTCATCAAGGGGAGGTCATGCCTGACAAATCTGTTGGAATTCTTTGAGGAGGTAACGAGTAGGTTAGACAAAGGAGAGCCAATGGATGTTATCTACTTGGACTTCCAGAAGGCCTTTGACAAGGTGCCGCACAGGAGGCTGCTCAGTAAGATAAGAGCCCATGGTGTTAGAGGCAAGGTACTAGCATGGATAGAAGATTGGCTGTCTGGCAGGAGGCAGAGAGTAGGGATAAGGGGGTCCTTCTCATGATGGCGGCCGCTTACTAGTGGAGTTCTGCAGGGGTCAGTGTTGGGACCACAACTTTTTACTTTATACATTAATGATCTAGATGAAGGAACTGAGGGCATCCTGGCTAAGTTTGCAGATGATACAAAGATAGGTGGAGGGACAGGTAGTATTGAGGAGGCGGGGAGGCTGCAGAAGGATTTGGACAGGTTAGGAGAATGGGCAAAGAAGTGGCAGATGGAATACGACGTGGGGAAGTGTGAGGTCATGCGCTTTGGTAGGAAGAATAGAGGCATAGACTATTTTCTAAATGGGGAGAGAATTCAGAAATCTGGAGTGCAAAGGGACTTGAGAGTCCTAGTCCAGGATTCTCTTAAGGTTAACTTGCAGGTTGAATTGGTAGTTAGGAAGGCAAATGCAATGTTGGCATTTATTTCGAGAGGACTAGAATATAAAAGCAGGGATGTGCTGCTGAGGCTTTATAAGGCTCTGGTCAGACCACATTTAGAATATTGTGAGCAATTTTGGGCCCCGTATCTCAGGAAGGATGTTCTGGCCCTGGAGAGGGTCCAGAGGAGGTTCACGAGAATGATCCCTGGAATGAAAGGCTTAACATATGAGGAACGTTTGAGGACTCTGGGTCTATACTTGATGGAGTTTAGAAGGATGAGGGGGGATCTGATTGAAACTTACAGAATACTGAAAGGCCTGGATAGAGTGGACGTGGGGAAGATGTTTCCATTAGTAGGAGAGACTAGGACCCGAGGGCACAGCCTCAGAGTAAAGGGAAGACCTTTTAGAACAGAGATGAGGAGAAACTTCTTTAGCCAGAGAGTGGTGAATCTATGGAATTCATTGCCACAGAAGACTGTGGAGGCCAGGTCATTGAGTGTATTTAAGACCGAGATAGGTAGGTTCTTGATTGGCAAGGGGATCAAAGATTACGGGGAGAAGGCGGGAGAATGGGGTTGAGAAACTTATCAGCCATGATTGAATGGCGGAGCAGACTCGATGGGCCAAATGGCTTAATTTCTGCTCCTTATGGTCTTATCATCAATCTGTTGTGCGTATTTAAAAGAAGAAGTTTACAGCCTCGTTCTTCAGCTTTGCGGTGAAATTTTGTAGTAAGATTGCCTTTTGCAAAGTCACTGATACTTTACAGGCTGAATCAATCACCAGGCCTATTTCAGTTGAATTACCTCCACTTCTGGTTACTTTCAGTTTTCAGTTAAAGTTGACATCAGATTGCATAAGCTTTTTTTTGGGTGCCTAACATGATAATCCTGCCCTATTTCATCATCACTTGATTTCTCAAGGCTGCTTAAACACTTCATTTGCTGAGACACTAAACTGGTTAGGAGAATGTTGAAGCCTGATTTCTTTAAGCAGGGAGACCTTGAGCTCACTTTCTTCACAACCGCAGATCCAACTCCAGATCAGATAAGGCTTTGAGCATTAGCAGGGAACATAACACAACAATGGCCGAAACAGTATATCCACACTTGATCAGCTGCAATCTGCATTAGTTTATACGTCTAGGGGCAAAAGAGTCATGCTGCTCGTGATCTAATCAACCTCCTGTAGCATTTTAATCGCTAGTCTCCCAGGACCTCATGTTCAAAGATTAGTACTACCGAATGCTGGTTCCTATTCTGCAGCTCGAGTGTTTTAAGGTAATTCAGGTGCCTTCATCTGGATCAATTATCTGAGGTTCAACTACATTCCTGATCCAAATTTGCTAGGATTTCTCTAACTAAAGTGTGCATCTTTTTCTGGGCAGCTCTTTGTGTTGTGCTCAGGTAGACTGATTGCATCATTGGATCAGTCAACTCTAGTTTGCAGATCTTCCAAGACTCATCATTCAATTCCTGTACATGTTTCCTATGGAGGGAGGCTCTGCTAACTTGGGGAGAGTGCCGGCTTCTTTACCCCAAACCAAGCAATCCATCGCTGATGTCTTGGCTATTAGATGGATTCCCCAAATTACATCTCGAACAAAAATGCTAAGATGACCAAAAGTCCCAAATGGAATTTACTTTCTATTTAGTTGTACCTTTTTCAAGCCCAGTGTCACATTACCAATTTGTATATCCTCTGTTTCAATGTCAAGTAATTACCCAATATACTTATCAGATTTGTCACATGCTCTTCTAGTGCCATGTTTGCTGCTGTGGGTAGTCTGCATTATAGCCAGTAATGCATTGTCCTTTTCCTTTTAACTTTTGTTTCTAGGAGCCTGTTCTTTTATTTAAAACGGGGCCCAGACTGTCTTGAAATATAATTTATTTAAAAAGGAAAAACTGTCCGTGATTTCAAAGATTAACTTGTTATCCAGAGTTGAGGTCTGCATGAATCATCCTGTACCTCAAACAACCGCAGTTTTTTAAATCGACCTATTTCTCTGCAAGATTGCACCATTTGTTAGTTATCATTCATTTAGTATGATGGTATTGGAAGTTTCTAAGATAATCACCCTGATAAATATTTAGTCTGGTAAAGGTTTTATTATAATAATGATGATGACTTTTATATAGTAATTATTATTAGTAATAATAATCATGATCCTTTTTGTATTTTAAAAATGTGAAAGAGGCTAATTTCAATTATTTAAGTTTTAAACTGAGATTGAAAATGACAAACCAGTGAAACTAAATAGAATGAAATCAAAAAGATTCAGGAAAATTATTTTACTTGTAATTTGTTCTAATTTGCCTCCTTTTTTTTTCTGTTTGTCTGCAGAGGTGGAGATCACAGGGTTCAACTATATAAGGTAGGAGGTATTTAAAATTAAATTGTTGTGGGGCGGAGGGATGATATTAGCGTGCTATTCATGCCACCCCAGTTTTAAAGAAAACACCAGAAAGGGTCATTGAGTATGTTAACTATTTCTGTTCATGCTTGTGTTCAACTTCATTTAAATATCTTGGGGTTTATCAACTTTCCTGACATTCTTTGGTTATAATATTGGAATGAATTTTTTCAGTAGTGCTTTAGGTCTGCTGGAGTCCCCTTTCCAAACTAAAATTAGCATCTGGCAGAGCCTCCAGTTATCCATTATCAATCAGCATTTTATATAGGTGTTTTTTATCTTCCAATCAACACCTTGTTGGTTCCTTTTTCAGCCATGCAAAGCCATAATGCTGCATGTCAGGGCACTGACTGCTGAATCCCTTTTTTAGACGATGAATAGAGGGGAGCAGATCTCGGATGAGCCCACCACTAACAGCACAATTATCTGCAGTTGGGGATGGTGCAGGTTCTTCATTGTGCTGGAATAGACGCTCTGAGACCGCTCCTCTTGCATTCACTCATAGATCAAAACATTGACTAAGATGGGTCTATTCAATCTTCCATCTACTCATACGGAGCTTGAGTTGGAGTACATAACACCAGATAAAATCCAAGATTTGGCCACGTGCTCTCTTAGCTTCCAGTTTCTTCGAGCTAGGTCAAAAGCCTTACAAAGATAATTTTGCCTTAAAAAGTGAAAAAGCGGAACTTTAGATGCCATTGGATTTCTGATTGTCTTGTGCAACAGAACACATTCTGTTGAGTCACATGTTCTTTTAAGGTCAGAAATATGACAGGTGACAGAATCAAAGAATTGTGATAATGCAGGAGGAGGTCATTTGGCCCATGTCTGCACCAGCCCTCCAAATGAGCATTATGACTCTTCCCTTCTCCTGGCTTTTCCCTGTACCCCTGCACATTGTTTCTATTTAAATAATCATCTAATGCCCTCTTGAATGCCTCGATTGAACCTGCCTCCGTTACATAGGCAGCGTATTCCAGACCCAAACCACTCGCTATGTGATAAAGTTTTTTTTCACATCGCATTTGCCTCTTTTGCAAGTCACTTTAAATTTGTGTCCTCTCGTTCTTAATCCTTTTAGGAGTGGGAACAGTTTCTCCCTATCTACTCTGTTCAGCCCCCTCATGGTTTTGAACACCTTTTATCAAATCTTTCCTTCGCCTTCTCTTCTCCAAGGACAACAGTCCCAACTTCTCCAATCTATCTTCATAACCAAAGTTTCTCATCCCTGGAACCATTTTTGTAAACCTTTTCTGCACTCTCTCCAATGCGTTCACATCCTTCCTAAAGTGTGGTGCCCAAAACTGTGCACAATACTCCACCTGAGGTCTCACTTATGTCCTATATAAGTTCAGCATAACCTCCTTGCTCTTGTACTCTATGCCCCTATCAATAAAGCCTAGGATACTGTATGCTTTAGTAACTGCTCTCTTCACCTGTCCTGCCACCTTTAATGACTTATGCACATATACACCCAGGCCCGTCTGCTCCGGCACATCCTTTAAAGTTGTACCCCTTATTTTATGTTGTCTTTCCATGTTCTTCTTACCAAAATGAATCACCTCACACTTCTCTACATTGAACTTCATCTGTCACCTATTTGCTTACTGTGCCAACTTGTCTATGTCCTTTTGAAATTCTACACTGCCCTCCTCACAGTTTACAATGCTTCCAAGTTTTGTATCATCTCTAAACTTTGAAATTGTCCCCTGCACACCAAGACCTAGATCATTAATGTATATCAGGAAATGCAAGGATCCCAATACCGACCCCTAGCGAACTCCACTACAAACCTTCCTCCAGCCCAAAAGAAATCCATTAACCATCACTCACTGTTTCCTATTACTTTGACAATTTTGTATCCATGTTGCTACTGGCCCTTTTATTCCATGAGCTATAACTTTTCTCACAAGTCTTTTGTGTGGCGTAGTATCGAATGCCTTTTGGAAGCCCATTTACACCTCGTCAGCAGCAATACCTTCATCAACCCTCTCTGTTACCTCTTCAAAAAAACTCCAGCAAGTTAGTTAAACAAGATTTTCCCCTAAAAAATCCATACTGGCTCTTCCTTGTCAATCCACATTTTCCATGTGACTATTAATTCTATCCCAAATAATTATTTCTAGAAGTTTCACCACCACTGAAGTTAAACTGTCTGGGTTTATCTTTACAACCTTTCTGAACAAGGGTGTAATGTTTGCAATTCATCAGTCCTCTGGCACCTCCCCTGAGTCTAGGGATGGCTGAAAGATTGTGGCCAGTGCCCCTGCAATTTCCACTCTCACTTCATTCAGTATCCTTCAATGCTTCTCATGCCTTGTCAACATGATATAGATAAAAAAAAACCCCACAGTGTCTGATGCCTGGCACTATTGTAATAATATACATTGTAATATTAGTGAGAGTCATCAGATTCCAGCAGCCCTAATGGAAATACGGCTTAATAAAGTAGGAATTCGAGAATCACAGAATATTTTTGATCACCGATCTTGATTATATCATGGTGGTACAATCTGTTATTAGATACCCTTTTAAACCCTTGACAAAAAAAATCCCAAACCCTTGACAAAAAGAAAATCCCAAACTACCTGTATTTCAACTATGAAGTGCTGTTTACTGATGATTATTCTCAACTATCTAAACTATTGTAACACAAATCTGTCTGTTACTGCTCTGGATATTACAAAAGTTTCAAAACACTATCTCTTCTCTGCACAAAGCCCAAACTGTTCAACACTGTGACAAAACAAGTAATGGATTGTTCCCTCAAACAATTTGTTGCTAGAGATATGTTGTGTTCCTTTTTTTCTGTGAAACACACAATATTTTCCATCTTCTGTGGTTTTACTTAGACACTTATTTTTATAGCTGTGTGATGTGGATGTAATCATTCCCAGATGTTGGTGAGCTGAGGCGTCCAATGTAGATATTTGTGAAAAAAAACAAACCTGTCTTTATTTTGCTTTTGTGTAAGGTGAAAGATATATTAGGAATCTGACCAGTCCCTAAAATAAATGCTAAACATGCCATGGTACTCAGAGCTATGGGCAGCCAGTGGGTTTTGCTGCAGTTGACTGAATGTTAAATGCAGGAAGAATAGCAAGTTTTACAGTTTCATAGTTTATGGTACTCATGAAAAAGGAAAAAAGGAATTTGCATTTTGCAGTGCCTTTCACGATCTTGGGATGTGCCAAAGTGGTCAGTGAGGTGCTTTTTTAAAGTTTGGTTACTATTGTAAGGTAGGACACATGGTGATCAATTTGTGCACAGATAGGTCACACAAACAGCAGTAATGTGATAATGATCAGCTAATTTGTTTTGATAATGTTGATTGAGGGATAAATAATGGCCAAGACAGAAATAGCATCATGTGATCTTGTTGAGAAGGCAGATGGGAACTCTGTTTAATGTCTCATCCGAAAGATAGCAACTGTGACAATGTAGCACTCCCTCTGTACTGCTCTGGAAATGTCAGTCAGGTCATGAGCTCAAGTCTCAGAAATAAGACTAGAACCCACATCCTCCTGATTTCGAGGGTGCTACCACAGACCTGTGGTAATACTAGATCAGCATGTGAAAAAGCAGTTGTATGTTTTACTGCTGAATGAAATGCATTCCAGCCTAAACTACTTTGCTCCAATTATGATTTGCTAATAATTCAAAAGCTCTAACAAAATATCAATATCACCCCCTTCTTTAAAACAGCATCAAATTAGACCTTATTAAATTAATTCCATCAGAATTATGGGCTAAATGAATTGTACTATCACTTACTGGACTTGCTGTAAATATATATTTTTCTACTAAGAGAGGTTAATGATGCTGCCTCTCTCCTGTCTTTTCTTCTCATATTAATGCTGCTTGTCCTTGCAACAACAACTTGCTCCTTTAACTTAGCAGAAGCCGCATAGGGAAATATTAGAGTAGATGACCAAAAGCTTTGTCAGAGATGTAGGTTTTAAACACCATCTAACAGGTAAATACAGATGAAGAATTCCAGAGCTTATGGCCTGGACTTTTGAAGGCATGGCTGTCAGTTATGGAGCGATGGAAATCAGGGATGCATAGAGACCAGATTGGAGGAATGCAGACAGTAACATTATTCAAGCACCTATAATGCAAAGCAAAAGAAAAATTAAAGCAGAACAGACTCCTAGAGCAGAATTTTATGGCCCCATTTCAGCGGGGATGGGGCCTTAAAATGTGGCGAGACATTATAAACCTCATTGACTTCAGCAGGAAAGTAAAATCCCGCTGCAGTAAAATTCGGCCCTTAGCCTTTTTTTTAAGAAAAACAATAAAATTTATTTGTTACCAGTTCCATGTTGCACTTTTCCATTCTCTGTTGGAGAGTGGGGAGAAACAGAAAGTAATGATAAAGAGAGAAAGAGGAGACAATAAAGCCATATTAATGCAGCTTTATTCCATACTGAAGGAGGCACATTTGTTTTAATACTTTTGGGAGCAGAAGTCAATATTTTTGCTGCCTGTTTGCATCATTCTGAAGTTGGAGTGAAAGCAAATCTGCAGATATTCATCTCTCCAGTGTGCACATAATGCTGTTTATAGGCTTGCCCCAACAATGTGCCTTTTAATGACTGAAAACAGCTGCTGAGATGATCACCTTCTTTGCCTTGTTTTGCCACTCTGACGGCTCAGCTATTAATCTGGAAGATTCCGGGTTTGATCTTTCTCCTCTGCTGAGTTTCTTGATCCTAACTGGGTGGCAGTTTGAGCAGTACACTTAACTGCAACATTCTAGTTAGGAAACACATCTTGTATTTGTAGATTGAAACAGGATGTGAAGGTTTTGTAAAAAAACCACGATATTTATAACAGTGACTGGCTGACATTCAGACTGTCAGCACTTGGGAAATGTTAATTGTGAAACTTCTATGATCTAAAGGATTCAAATCCAGACTGTTGTACACCCATTTAGTCATACGAAGCTGAGTTTTTTTAAAGTGAAATGAGCCTATTCTAATGATCTAATTCAGGTTTACAGTGCAAGTACATAAATGCAGACTCTGAAATTAATAAGGTTGGCGAGCTGCAGGCACAAATAACCACATGGGACTATGTTGTGACAATCAAAGATCTGGCTCAAAAAGGGGCAGAACTGGGTATCGAGTATTCCTGGGTACAAGGTGTTCAGGAAAGATAGGGAAGGAAAGAAAGGTGGAGGCAACTAACAGTGTTGGTTAGGGCGAATATTAATGTTGAAGAGAGAAAGAGAGGATGTCCTAGAGTGGTCATGGACAGAATCTATTTGGTTGGAGTTGAGAAGCAATAGAGGTGCCATTACATTACTGGGTGCATTCCCACAAGGGGAAACGTAGGGCAACCAAAGCCAGAGCTCTCTAGATGATGAAAGAGAGAGAGTAAAATGAAGCAGAAAAAGGGAGCATATGACACAACTTAGGCTGATAATACAAGTGAGAACCATGCTGACTGTAGAAAGTTCTGAGGGGCAGTGAAAAAGGAAACAAATGAGGCAAAGAGGGCTTATAGGACGTTGACAGCAAACATAAAAGGAGAATTCACAATTCTAAAGGCCTATAAATAGTAAAAAGGTAGTACAGAGATGATAAATTGCCACCTTTTAGCAGGTCTCCACCTTTTGGATCCTGACATGGCTGCTTTTTTTGCCTTTCACCACACGATGGGCAATTTTGTACATTGCTTGTTGTACGTGAGTAGGACAGAAACATTTCCCATTATGGGAATTTTCTCTCCTCCATAACTTCATAATTCTAAGTGCGATTTCTCCAGCTGATATTGACTCAACTATTCCAGATACAGAGATTCAGGAATCACGCTAACTGAGACACCGGTGTTGACCTCCATGTTTACTGGAGCTCTATCCAACACTACTTGTACCGTAGTGCCTTGTGAAATTCCACCAGACATCCTTGTACTTCGGATTGTATGGATCTTAACTGCTTTCTCATCAACCTGCTGTTGTTCGACAACTGTATGCAGTGACTGCCATTTCCTCCAGCCAGTGTTTTCTCTATTTACCTTCTTCCGACATGCCTTGGCAAGATGACCTTTGCAGCTGTAGCACTCTGCCTTCAGAAATGGGCAATTCTGTGTCCAATGTTGGCCTAAGCACTGGTAACAGTACTTTGTAGTGCCACTGCCATTAGTTGGGGCCTTCTGCTTACTCAGCTGCAGCTTATTTACATCAGACAACTGGTGGTTGTTAACTTTAAGAACAAAGAACAAAGAAAAGTACAGCACAGGAACAGGCCTTTCGGCCCTCCAAGCCTGCGCCGATCATATTGCCCGTCAACTAAAACATTTTGCACTTCCGGGGTCCGTATCCCTCTATTCCCATCCTATTCATGTATTTATCAAGCTGCCTCTTAAACACCACTATCGTACCTGCTTCCACCACCTCCTCTGGCAGCAAATTCCAGACACTCACTACCCTCTGCGTAAAAAACTTGCCCCGCACATCTCTATAGTTTTCTCCTCTCACCTTAAATCTATATCCCCTAGTAATTGACTCTTCCACCCTGGGAAAAAGCTTCTGACTATCTACACTGTCCATGCCACTCATAATTTTGTAAACTTCTATCAAGTCGCCCCTCAATCTCCGTCGCTCTAGTGAAAACAATAATTTCTCTCGAGTCATGTTCTGCCATGTCCATGGCCAATACTGTTTGGCAAGCTATGTTGAAAGTTAACTTTAGCAATGTCAGCAGCTTTACTGTGAATGCATTCACTTCTTAAACCACACACAAATCTGTCCTGCAATCCACTCTCTTGAAATTCTCCAAAATTATAATGAATGGTCAGCTTTTTCAAGGCCATGATAAGATTCTCCAGTGTCCTCACTGGGCAGCTGATTCCTTGTTCCAAACCGATAGCTTTCTGCAATTTCCAATGGCTTGGGATTACAGTGCTGCTCAAGCTTACACACACTGTCTGACAGCAGCATGTCTTTTTGCTTTGTAGGGGGCAAGCAAATTATTGAGTGTTTCGTACATTTCTGGGCCTGCTTCCATCAAAAATGTTGCCATTTCCTTTGATTTTCGGGATCTTCGAGAATAATATTAGCAGTGAAAAACATCTCTAGCTGCTGCACACATTCACCAAAAGACTTTTGGCCGTGACTAGACACTCTCAGTCGCCCATTTATACCTGTTGATGCTGCTACCTTTGAAGCTCAGTCCGTCCACCTGTACAAACAGCCTTTTCTCCAAGACCAGATTTTTAAGCCTATTTTTCAGCAAAGAAAATCTCTCAGTTCCTCTGGTTTGCTGGGAGTGAGCAGATGGCAAGAAACTTTCCTTTGGCGCTGTGGTCATGAACCAGAGGAGACAGTTTTGAGGTGGCGAACTAAAGAACCAATAGCAACAAATGGTTAGGAACCGGAATGCGCACTGCCTGAGAGGGTGGTGTAGGCAGATTCAATTGTTGTTTTTGAAGGGGAATTGGATAAGTACCTGAAGATTTTTTTTTTTAAATTGCAGGATTATGGGGAAAGGGTGGGGGAATGTGACTGGCTGAATTACTTTTGCAGAGCTGGCGCAGATTGGCCTCCTGTGGCGTTGATGTAACTATTCTATGATTTCAGTCCTGCTTTTAATTTCTATCCACTGAGACCAAAATTATGCAAAATTGAAGTAAAGGAAAATCCCATGACACCATTTGAGAACTAGGGGAATTTTCCCTAGCATCCCGACCAATATTCATCCCTCATCTAATTTCAGTGAAATATTTGATTTGGTCATTATTCCAATGGCATTTGTGGGATTGTCTGTGTCTGTCTGTGTGCACATTGGCTATTCAGTTTCTTATGTTATAGCAGTGACTTTATTTTTTTTAATGTACTTAATTCACTGTAAAACGTTTTGGAATGTCCAGAGATTGTGAAAGATGCTTTATGACTGTAAGTCCTTCCTTTAAGCATGGAGAGCCAGTGAAAACGGAGTTGGGCTGGGCTATTATCCACTTGCAGTTTATTTTACGCTGTAAAAGTATTATTCTAATATATGTGAATTGACAAGCAAATGAGGAACAGTTTAATATGTGCAATCCCAGATTACTGGAGTGGAGTTTATCTTGCCCCCTCACCTCTGTTTTTCTGTGCATTTGACCTCTGAGCCATCAAAAATATAGGCAAATTAGCTGCAGCTGGAATATGAGAAGCAAAACTTGTGCTGTCCTTGCAATACAGCAACAAAGCTCTGAAAGGGGCTGTTTTTTATTTTCTTCCTTATTATTTTTAACGAATTAGTAAAAGTTTAGCAGCAACATGTTCATAAGCCTGTTAAATAATACACAGAGGACAATATTAGAGCTTCTTTCTTTGTGTGATGACTTGATCCCAATAAATCTATCTGGGGGATGAACTACCCTCAACACAATAAGAAATCATACATTTCTGTGTGCTCCCATATTTGAACAGTATGAAGTCACGGATGCACTAGATATTTCTCAAAATAAAAATGCTTATGTTGTTCACTTGTACACTGTTAAAGCCCAGGGGAAATTCCATTATTGTCTTTTTACCTGAGTACAATATATTTATTGCTTATTTATGCCTGTGAAGATTCAAATACTGACCTTATATGTCCTTCCACCTCTACATTCTTGATTTTGTTTCTCCCCATTTATAGGTCCTGAGCTCACAAGGCTACCATGTAGTCGCATTCGATTATAGGGGTAAGTAGGTCTGTAGCTCTGAACATCTAGATTAAAAAAGATTTTAAGAAATTAGTTTACTTGAATATCTGTTAATGCAGAACTGACAAATAATTCTATACCGGTGTATACTTGATCTCTACAAGTAATGGGTGGTACAAAAATAAATAGCATGGGCAGTGTTGAAGGTTCAAAATAAATGTGATTTAAAAGCAGTGCTGCACGAATGTACAAGAATAGCCATAATTACATAGAACCTACTGCATAAGCAGAACTAGCAATGTGATTGAGCTTGAATCACTACTGTCTGCAGTTTCACTGTCTATATCTCATGATCTTGATGGGGCAGTGTTTGCATGCAATCTCTATTTGATTTAGATCATGCACAGGACAAAAATTCAAGTTTCTTGTCTTGGAGAATACAAGCAAATGTGTTTGTTTCACCATTTTGTTCCTAATTTCAATATTTCCCCCTCATAACCGTTTTATATTTGCCCTTCATGAAAGACATTCTACTTTCTGGTAGCAACCCCATCATACTACTGAATGGCATGATATTGAGCTAAAATGTCCATTTGCAAGGTTCTTTATCTTGGCTTTGTTGTTAAGGATATCACTCTCAGTAAAAAGGAGATACAATTATAAAGTTAGTTGCTTTTTCCACTATTGCTGATGTGTGTTGCTACCTGCAGAATAGTATTGACTGAGACTTGGGTGCCAGGTCACATGCTTTCTTGATGGGGGAACTGTAGCTTTATGGCTCCCACAAGAATTGCTGGTTAGTTTTAAAGCTGAGTATATTTTGTGAAAGTTGTAAAGGTATTTTGAGTATTCAAAAAGTTAGTTGGACTCTGTTGTACTCTGCTAATGAAATGAAATTTCTTGGTCATAAAGCTGAATTAAAACACTTAATTGAATATCCTTAAAACTGTTCGAGTTTCAGTTGAAGGAGGAAAGAGATGTGAGCATTTTATAACTGTGTATGCAACTGGAGTAATTAAAATTCTTTTCTTGTTCAAATCTCTCCATGGCCTTGCCCCACCCTGTCTCTGTACTCTCCTGCAACTTCCTACGAGCTGTGTTCCTCCAATTCTGGTTTTTTTCTCTCTCCTCCAAGCCCCACTGCCTTTGTCCACAATTGGTAGTTGGCCCTTCAACCATCCAGGCCTTAAGATCTGAAATTCCTTCCAGTAAGGGTGCAATCCACATTTCGTGTGTGATATTAATTAAAAGGACTTAAAGGTTGGACTTTGGTGAATTTTAGTGACATGTTGATTTAACTACCCATGGGTGTGGCTTCTTTCAAAGAAAAGGTGACTCATTTTTGGAAATTAAGGGAAGAATTTGTAATGTGTACTGCACACACTTGGAAACAAATTGTTAATTTTTGGTTTCTGTTTAGCTGCATGGTGTAACTTTGTTTTGTTGTGAAACTTATATTTACCTGCTTGTCAGGAACTCCAAGTCCTGATGGTCTTCGGACCTCCTGCACTTGCGCAAGCTTGGAGCAGGCTGCACATGCGCAGTTCAACATCTTCTCGTTTTTTGGGCCCAGGACGGGCCCAGCACACCGGCGCATAGAGACAAAAGAAGGAGGGTGTGAAAACCCAGGTCAGGTAACTGGGTGCGGAATGCCAGAGTCAAGAAGTGTCCGAGAGAGAGGGACAAGGGAGGGGGACAGGGAGAGGCCCCAAAAGGAAGTCCCAGGTAAGGGACAAAGACAGAGGACAGAAACAGGTCTCAGTTAAGAAAAAGAGAAGAGCAGCAGAGAGCAGACATTAACTGAAGAGGGTTGAGAAGAAGCCCTGAAGATCCAAGAAGGCAGCCAAAGGTTGGTGACTCCGTGCTAGAGGCCATTGGGGTAAAGAACCCCTTTGGAGCAGTGGTGTACTGCTTGGTGTAGCCGAAGTGTACTCGGGGACCCAGGGGAACAGAATCTCAGAAGGCGAGATTGAAACCCTGTGAGATGGGCTGTCATTGAAGATGTCTGAGTTGGGGCGACTTTTGGAGAGAATTCCAAGGCAAGAACTTTGAAGGTAAAGATTGAAAACCTTGTGTGAGAGACAGAGCTTCAGTGAGATTGGTTGACTCAGTGTGACTAACGTCTGGGTGAGTTGTTGAGAAATCCATGGAATCTGTTTTGGTTGCATCTGTCATTTATTGTGCAATATAGTGTGTTCGACCACAGTTTGCCTGTTAATTCAAATGTTCCTCATTTTTACCCTGAATGCTAGAGTATAAGATAGATATTGTAAATTGTTTTATCTTTCTGACCTTGTATAGTAAAGTTTATTTTTGTTCAATATCTGCAATCTTGTGGCTTTATTCTATTAACAAGTGCCTTAAATCTCACACTTTGTCAACTTTAAACAAAACACTATTGGCCCCTAACCAGATCTCTCTCAAGGGTTTTCAATCTTTACCTTGATTAACTGCGTTATACCTCTGGTGTTTGTCAGTTATTGGCTTGATTAATTTATTTAATTACCGACAATACATTTTAGGCACATAATATTACAGGCAACTTGTCAGTGTTTAAATCTGAGGTCATCATGTAGTGGGTACGTACATTATATCCATTCATCTCTGGGATTGGAGCTGGAATCAAGTAACGCCGATCTGTTTCCAAGTTAGGATGGTGGCGAGAGCCAAGCTGTTATCGTGGCCCATAGCCATTGTTGTGCCCAATGTGCTCAGCGTTTTTTGATATCGTATGGAGTGAATTGAATTGGCTGAATTCCGGCATCTGTCATGCTGGGAAGGAGGCCGAGATGGACCATCTGCTTGACACTCCGGCAGAAGATGGTGGTACTGACGCACTTGGCTCCCTCATCATTTGAGGATGGGGATATTTGTGGAGACTTCTCCTCCTGTTAGTTGTCCACTACCATTCATGACTGGATGTGGCAGGATTGTAGACCTTTGACCTGATCCACTGGCTGTAAGATCACTTAGCTCTGTTTATAGCATGCTGCTCCGGCTGCATCCTGTGTTGTAGCTTCACTGGGTTGGTATCTCATTTTTATGCATTCTTGGTGTTGCTCCTAGCATGCTCTCCTACACTCCTTATGTCCCACGCTCCTGATCTACGGGCACCCGGTGTAGAGGGGGGGCTGGGAGGGAGGAGGACCTCCTCATGAACCTGCTCCTGGCTTGGTCAAGTTGTCCCATTAACAGGCCCAGGCAGCAGGCAATTGAGGGGGTCATCCGACCCGACTGTCTGTCCCTCTTCCGTGGCTGTGTTTGTGGCTGGGTGTCCCTGGAGAGGGAGCACGCGGTGTCTGCCGACACTGTCGAGGCCTCCCATGCTCAGTGGGCACTGCAGGGACTGGGGTGTTTTATTGACCTTGTTAATCACATTTTGGTTTATTGTTTGCTAGTTTCCTTTAAATTTTGTCTTTGTTTTTCCACATGGGCAGTACAACACATATTAGATTCATAGTTTGTTCAAGCTTAGTTGCCAGGATGACTAAGTGTGGAGAAGTTATACCCCAGTAGCAGACAAGCCTGAAAATGTGGATAGGGCGGGCCAGAAAGATTGCATGCAAGGTACTTAATTGGCTGTAGAGTGCTTTGTGATGTCCAGTAGTCGTGAAAATCGTTATATAAATGCAAGTCTTTGTTTCTTTTTAAAAATTATTTTTCATGCCAATTCCTCCCTCTTCTTCTGAAACCGCAGAGGTATTGTTGGAGCATCATTCAATGGACAGCAGTTGCTCTTCTCATCTGGCCAAGTTTCCCTTTAAGGCACTGCTTTTTGTTTTGTCCCTGAATTTGTTAATTTAGTTTAACTGGTTGACTCAAAAGAGTTACACTCCTTATTGAACCAGGATTGATCCCTTGGCTATATAGTTTATAGAGTGAGATATATGTTGTGTTAGGAGGTTACGGATTGTGGTGGAGTAAGATTATGCCCCACGGTGCCTCATGGATGTCCAGTTTTGAGCTGTTAGATCTGATCTGAATCTTATCTCATTTAGGATGGTGATAATGCCACACAACATGATGGATGTTATCCTCAGTGTGAAGACGGGACTATGTCTCCACAAGGACTGTGCGGTGGTCACTCCTACCAATACTGTCATGGACAGATGCATCTGTGACAGGTGAGGATTGGTGAGGACGAGGTCAAGTAGGCTTTTCCCTTGTGTTGGTGCTCTCGCCACTTGCCTCAAGCTCAGTCTGGCAGACATTTCCTTGAGGACTCAGCCAGCTCGATCAGTAGTGTTGCTACCCAGCCACTCTTTGTGATCAAGATTGAAATCCCCCAACACAGAGTAAATTGAATGCCATTGCTACTCACCATAGTTCTGTAATTTAAATTAATAGTCTCTCCATGGTTCTGATGCAAGCTTTAGGATAAACTACTTTTCTTGGGGTAATTTTAACTTGTATTACTGGTGAAAAACAGATGATGGCTAATCAACCGTTCGATTCACACCTTGTCTGACTTTCTTTCCTGTTGTAGTTTGGCGATAAGAGAAAATTAAAATGATTTCTGCAGTGTGGATGCACTGTTTAGAATAAGGGAGAAGACAGCTCAGAAAGGAGATCTTGAGAGTCCTGTTAGAATCCTACATAACCAGCAAAATTTGGCAGGGCTACCTTTTTCAACCTGAAAATTATAGATGTGGCTCATTTGGTTACACGCTCACCTCTGAAATGCAAGTTTCCGGGTTCAAGTCCCACTCCAGGGATTGAGCGCAAAAATTAAGGCTGACGACATCCCCAGTGCTCTCTTTCAGATGAGGCATTAAACAAGGGTCCCATTTTTCTGCTCGGGTGGATGTAAAAGATCCTATGACGCTATTTCGAAAAAGAGTCTGAGTTATCCCAGTGCGCTGGCCAATATTTATCCCCCTCTCAACGTCACAAAAAACAGATTATTTGGTCATTATCACATTGCTGTTTGTGGGAGTTTGCTGAGCTGCCACTTTGCCTACATCACAACAGTGAGTACACTTCAAAAGGTACTTAATTGGCTGTAGAGTGCTTTGCGATGTCCAGTAGTTGTGAAAATCGTTATATAAATGCAAGTCTTTGTTCCTTTTTAAAAATTATTTTTCATGCCAATTCCTCCCTCTTCTTCTGAAACTGTAGAGGTATTGTTGGAGCATCATTCTATGGACAGCAGTTGCTCTTCTCATCTAACCATATTGCATGCAATCTTTCTGGCCCGCCCTATCCACATTTTCAGGCTTGTCTGCTACTGGGGTATAATTTCTCCACACTTAGTCATCCTGGCAACTAAGCTTGAACAAACTATGAATCTAATATGTGTTGTACTGCCCGTGTGGACTAAATGGTCAGGTGCACAACATCTTTACTGTTACCAACTTTTCTATCAGGGGACCCGCACAAATGAATATTCTGAGTTGCAATTTTATTTAAGTAGAGGACTTCCAACAAAGAGAATAAAATGATATTGGTTGGGGTGAAAAATGTAAGCACTGCAGGTTGCGTGCTTGTTAATAGTCACAAAGTGGACTGGAGCATTTGCCCATTCTATCTGGGAGCAAGTCCAAATTGATGTGCTGAAAGTCTTTCTTCCTTTGATGTATGGGTTATAAGTTAAATGAACTTTGGTAGTGCAAATTTAATTTCAAGCACATGTAGTTCTAAGCATAACACGAACCATAATTTGGGACTAATTGACTTTTTCCCAGAGTGGCTATAAGAAGTGTATTGTTGGGACATAGGATATGGGACTTTATGCAATACACGAGATACCAATGTTTAATGCAGAATGTGCAAAATATTCCATTTCTCAGCATTTTTCAGTGCGTAATGAATGGAAATCGATCTTTTTAATGAGATTGTTTGTTCAGGCACCTATTTATTTGTAACACGCTAAATTGAATGATCAATAATATAAGAGATACTGAATTATCATCTTCATTTGTGTCTCCTCTCAAAAGCTTCTATGGAAACACAGGGCACACTTATTTCTCTGGTAATAGCAATCTTGGATTCATTTTTGTTTGCTCGCCATAAGACCATAAGACGTAGGAGCAGCAGTAGGCCATTCATGCCATTCTGTCCTTATGTTTAAGCCTTAGTAAGTGTTGACAGATATGCACGAGGCACATGTTGATCAACCAGCACAGTGAGTTCCTATTAGTGCAGTTTGTTGCAATGAACAAAGAATGTCTAATGCTTGCAGATATAATACAACTTGGTCATTGTCTTGTGTATTTGACTAACCGGGAACATATTTTGCAGGAATTGAGGCCAATTCAGGAGAGCAAGGGATGTGCATTATATTTCATCCTGCTTTGAAATTGAGTACTGTATTCTAATTTAATACTTTTTTAAAACTTGTTCTGAGATGTCCAAAGACAGTTGCAAAGGAACAGATCAGACAGCGCTGATTTTTATGCATAAAATCAATGAGGAGTGGTAAATTTTGTACAAGATGAATGCAATGCAAGTGAACATGCACCAGGTTGAATTGTGAAACCTTCAGGTAGACTCCAGGGACTACAATATTTGAAAAATAATATATTCCTTTCAAGGAGAAGAATGTAATTCAACATTTTTTTTCATGCCATTCTTGGTTTTGGGAGAGGAGCCAAAGCAAGTTTACTTTTAAACTGGGCTGCTGCCATTTTGATATCCAATTGGAGTGAAAATTTATACATATCATCCTCCCATTGTGTATTGGATGTACTTCAAAAATCTTAAAGGAACTTTGTGAGCATGAAGGTGACATTATTAGGACAGTTTCAGGAACTAAGTTCAGGACTTTGAAAATGATGTGAGGGGTGAGAACAGCAGGACTTTGAAAACAGCATAAAAAAATTAAAAAAAACAGAACCTCTAAAGGTAATAATCTCTGGATTATTATCTGAGCCATGAGCAAATTGGTGCAGGGTAAATAAGAGCAGAGAGATGAATACATGGCTCAAAGACTGGTATGGGAAAAATAGTTTTCGATTCATGAGGCACCGGCACCAATACTGGGGAGCTGTACCATTGGGACAATCTTCACCTAAACCATGCTGGTGAGTTGTATAACTAGGGTGGTAGAGAGGGCTTTAATAGTGCTGGGAAGGGATCATGCAAGAGGGGATGTAGTAAATCAAAGAGAAACAACGAGGTAATAGAGCATGGTAGCGATCGGGTAATGATATCCAAAGTGTGGCAGGAAGAGACAGCAAATACAAACTCAAGGCCAGAGATTGCAAAAATGATAAAATGAGAGTTAAAGGCTCTGTATCTGAATGTGCACAGCATTAGTAACAAGATGGACGAATTGTTAGTAGAGATAGAAATAAATATACGTGAGTATTGCTGACAAAGACATGATGAAGCTTTTAACCTTGCACTATTCTCAAGAATACCAATATAAGGGGAAAACAATTTATTCTGTATTGGTTGGCAATTGGACTCTGGTAGATGCATAGCTATGGGGGGTGCACCAATTGATGGTGACTGACAGTTAACTGCCAAGCTGTCACTTATTTTATTTAGCTGAAACCGGTGCAATGCATATACATTTTCTTTCTGTCTACAAAGAAATGCCTTGACCAGACAGAAGCATGTACACACATTGCGCCTGTTTCAACTGAACAAAATAAGTGACGGCCATTTGCTGACTCATTCCTCAGGGCAATGCCTTGACCAATCAGGGTCAAACTGGCTGTTTTAAATGTCACACAATGCTTGGCAGTTAACTGTCAGTCACAATCAATTTATACTGTACTTACAGTGCTATAGTGAGGAATGATATAGGCACTGGAGAGCAAGACGTAGAGTCAGTCTGGGTAGAAATAAGAAATAGCAAGGGAAAGAAGTCCCTGATGGGAGTAATCTATAGGTCCCCAAACAGTAGTTCAGCAGTAGGGTACAATATAAACCAGGAAATATTGGGAGCATGTAAGAAAGGCATGGCAAAAATCATGGGTGATTTTAATATGCATATAGACTGGACTAATCAAATTGGCAAGGGTAGCCTTGAGGAGGAGTTCATAGAGTGTATTAGATATTGTTTCTTGGACCAATATGTTGTGGAACCGACCAGGGAGCAGGCTATTCTGGATTTGGTTTTGTGTAATGAGATGGGATTAATTAATGATCTCATAGTAAAGGATCCTCTAGGGAAGAGTGATCATAGCATGATAGAATTTCAAGTTCAGTTTGAGAGTGAGAAACTTGAGTCCCACCCTAGCGTTCTGGAGTTAAACAAAGGTAACTACATAGACATGAGGGCAGATTTGGCCCTGGTGGACTGGGCAGGAAGATGACAAGGAGGGACAGTTGATGAACAGTGGCAGATATTTAAGGAGATATTCAATTCCTCCCAAGTTAAATATATTCCAAAGAGGAAGAAAGATGGTAAGAAGGGGAAAAAACATCCATGGCTAAGCGAGGAAGTTAAAGATAACATAAAGGCAAAAACTAAGGCATACCAAATTGCAAAGGTCAGTGGCAGGGTGGAAGATTGAGAAACTTATAAAGATCAACAAAGGGTTACTAAAAAAACAATAAAAAGAGCAAAGGTAAATTATGAAAGAAAACTAGTGCAAAATGTAAAAGCTGATAGCAAAAGCTTCTACAAGTATTTAAAAGGAAAGAGAGTAGCTAAAGTGAATGTTGGTCCCTTGGAGGACGAGACTGGGGAGTTAATAGTGGGTAATGCAGAAATGGCAGAGACGCTTAATCAATATTTTGCCTCAGTTTTCATGGTGGAGGACACTAGTACCACCCCAACAGTAACAGGCAGCACAGAGGGTGTAGAGAAGGAGGAACTTAGAACAATCACCATCATCAGAGAAAAAGTACTGAGCAAGCTATTGGGATTAAAGGGTGACAAGTCCCCAGGACCTGATGGCCTACATCCCAGAGTCTTAAAGGAAATGGAAGCGGAAATGGTGGATGCATTGGCTATAATATTCCAAAAATTCCCTGGATTCTGGAAAGGTTCCAGTGGATCTGAAAAATGGGGGGGTGGGGGGCAGAAAGTAGGAAACTATAGACCAGTTAGTTAAACATCTGTCGTTGGGAAATTGTTAGAATCCATTATTAAGGAAGTCGTAATGGGGCATTTGGAAAGTCAAAATGCAATCCATCAGAGTCAGCATGGTTTTATGAAGAGTAAATTGCATTTGACTAATTTGCTAGAGTTCTTTGAAGATGTGACAAGCAAAGTGGATAATGGGGATCCTGTAGATGTAGTATATCTGGACTTCCAGAAGATCTTTGACAAGGTGCCGCACAAAAGATTAATACACAAGATAAGATCACATGGAGTTAGGGGTAATATATTAGCTTGGATAGAGGATTGGTTAACCAACAGAAAGCAGACAGTTGGGATAAATGGGTCTTTTTCTGGTTGGCAAGCTGTAACTAGTGGGGTGCCACAGGGTTCAGTCCTTGGGCCCCAACTATTTAAATCTATATTAATCACTTGGATTCATGGATAGAAGGTACTATAACTAAATTTGCAGATGACACCAAAATAGGTGGGAAAGTAAGTTGCAATGAAAAAATAAGAAATTTACAAATGGATATGGACAGGTTACGTGAATGGGCCAAAATTTGGCAGATGGAGTTTAACGTGGATAAGTGTGAGGTCATCCATTTTGGTCGGAAGAATAAAAAGGCGACTTATTATTTAAATGGAGAGAAACCTCAGAATACTTCAGTGTAGAGGGATCTGGGTGTCCTCGTGCATGAATTGCTGAAAGCTGGTATGCAGGTACAGCAGGTAATAAGGAAGGCAAATGGAATTTTGGCATTTATTGCTAAAAGGATAGAGTATAAAAATAGGGAAGTGTTGTTACAACTGTACAAGGCATTAGTCAGACCGCATCTGGAGTACTATGCACAGTTTTTGTCCCCTTACTTGAGGAAGGATGTAGTTGCATTGGTGGCGGTTCAGAGGAGGTTCACTAGATTGATTCCAGAGATGCGGGGCTTGTCTTATGAGGAGAGATTGAGCAGTTTAGGCCTATACTCGCTAGAGTTTAGAAGGATGAGAGGAGATCTAATTGAGGTATATAAGATGCTAAAGGGGATAGACAAAGTAGAAGTGGTGCCAGGGTCAAGGACATCACTGAGCGGCTGCAGGGCATTCTGAAGGGGGAGGGCAAACAGACAGAGATCGTGTTTTATATTGGTACCAACGGTATAGGTAGAAAGAGGGATGAGGTCCTGCAAGCAGAATTTAGGGAGCTAAGAAACAGATTAAAAAACAGGACTTCAAAAGTAGTAATCTCTGGATTACTTACGGTGCCAATCGCTAGTGAGTATAGAAAAAGGAGGTTAGTCCAGATGAATATGTGGCTGGAGGGATGGTGCAGGAGGGAGGGCTTTAGATTTCTGGGACATTGGGACCGTTTCTGGGGGCAGTGGGACCTGTACAAGGAAGACAGGTTGCACCTGAACCGGAATGGGACCAACTTGAGGGCACAAATTAACACATGGAAGTATGATGTCATTGCTGTCACACATGGTTGAGAGGAGGGCAGGATTGTCAGCTCAATATTCCAGGCTGTAGGATCTTCAGGTGAGGCAGGGAAGGAGATAAAAGATGAGGGGGTATCGCAATATTGATCCTCGAATCAATTACAGTAGTAAGGAGGAATGACATCTTAAAAGGCTCCTTAAATGAAGCCATATGGGTAGAACTTACAAACAAAAAAGGAGCAATCACATTGCTGGGAGTGTACTATAGGCCCCCAAACAGTCAGAGAAATAGAGCAGATATGTAGGCAAATTTCAGAGAAGTGTAAAAATAATAGAGTAGTAATAGTGGGGGATTTCAACTTCCCCAACATTTACTGGATTAGCCATAGTGTGATAGGTTTAGAGGGAGCGGAATTCTTAAAATGCATCCAGGAAAGCTTTTTAAGCCAGTACGTAGAAGGTCCTACAAGAGAGGGGGCGGTCGTGGACTTAATTTTAGGGAATGAAGTGGGGCAAGTGGTAGAGGTATCAGTGGGGGGAGCATTTTGCAGATAGTGATCATAACTCCATTAGATTCAAGGTTGTTATGGAAAAGGACAAGGATGGGCCAAAAGTCAGTGTTCTAAATTGGGGGAAGGCCGATTTTAATAAAATCAGATATGATTTGGCCAGAGTGGACTGGGAGCAACTACTTTTAGGTAAATCTGCATCAGAGCAATGGGACTCATTCAAGAAGGAAATAGGGAGAGTACAGGGCCAACGTATTCCAGTAAAGATAAAGGGTGGGACCAACAAATCCAGGGAACCCTGGATGCTGAGGGATATACTGGATTGGATAAAGAGAAAAAGATAGGCCTTTGGCATTTACCGAGGGCTCAAAACAGCTTAAGCCCTAGAGGAGTATAGAATGTGTAGGGGGAACTTGAAAAGGAAATTAGGGGAGCAAAAAGGGAGCATGAAAAAACATTGGCAGGTAAAATAAAGGAAAACCCAAAGTTATTTTACAAGTACATTAAGAGTAAGAGGATAACCAGAGAAAGAGTAGGGCCCATTGAGGACCATAGTAGTAATTTGTGTGTGGAGCAGGAAGATGTAGGTAGGGTTCTAAATGAATATTTTGTGAGACGGACGACGTGGGTATGGAAATCAGGCAGAAGGACTGTGATATAATTAAAGAAATTAGCATAGAAAGGGAGGAGGTTCTAAGTGGTCTGGCAGGCTTAAAAGTACAGACCCGGATGAAATGTATCCCAGGCTGTTAAGTGAGGCAAGGGAGAAGATGATAGGGGTGCTGGCAATAACTTTCAATACCTCTCTGCCCACAGGAGAAGTGCCAGAGGACTGGAGGACAGCCAATGTGGTTCCGTTATTCAAGAAGGGAGGAAGGGATAAACCAGGGAACTACAAGCCAGTCAGTCTAACCTCAGTGGTGGGGAAACTATTGAAATCAATTCTGAGGGACAGAATTAATCTACACTTGGAGAGGCAGGGATTAATCAAGGACAGTCAGCATGGTTTTGTTAAGGGGAGGTCATGTTTGACCAACTTGATTGAATTTTTCAAAAAGGTGACCAGGTGTGTAGATGAGGGCAATGCATTTGACTTCGTCTACTTGGACTTAAGCAAGGCTTTTGATAAGGTCACGTGTGGGAGACTGATAATGAAGGTAAGAGCCCATGGGTTCCACGGAAATTTGGCAAATTGGATCCAGAATTGGCTGAGTGGCAGGAAGCAGAGGTTGATGGTCGAGGGGTGTTTTTGTGACTGGATGCCTGTTTCCAGTGGGGTTCCACAGGGACCGGTGTTGGGTCCCTTGCTTTTTTTGTTATATATAAACAATTTAGACTTGAATGTAGGAGTGTTGATCAGTAAGTTCGCGGATGACACAAAAATTGGTGGGGTGGTAAATAGTGAGGAGGATAGCCTTAGATTACAGGAGGATATAGATGGGCTAGTCAGATGGGCTAATCAGTGGCAAATGGAATTTAATCCGGATAAATGTGAGGTGATGCACTTGGGCAGGACAAACAAGGCATGGGAAGACACGATGAATGGTAGGACCCTGGGAAGCACCGAAGATCAGAGGGACCTTGGTGTGCATGTCCACCGGTCCCTTAAGGTAGCAGGACAGGTAGCTAAGGTGGTTAAGAAGGCATATGCGATACTTGACTTTATTAGCCAAGACATAGAATATAAGAACAGGGAGGTTATGCTGGAACTGTATAAAACACTGGTTAGGCCACAGCTAGAGTATTGCATGCAGTTCTGGAATCTGCATTATAGGAAGGATGTGATTGCACTAGAAAGACTGTAGAGGAGATTTACCAGGTTGTTGCCTGGGCTGGAGAGTTTTAGTTATGAGGGAAGATTGGATAGACTGGGGTTCCTTTCCCTGGAGCAGAAGAAATTGAGGGGGGACATGATTGAGGTGTATAAAATTATGAGGAGCATAGATAGGGTAGACAGGAAGGAACTTTTCCCCGTGGTGGAGGGATCAATAACCAGGGGGCATAGATTTAAGGTAAGGGGCAGGAGGTTTAGAGGGGATGCGAGGAAGAATTTTTTCACCCAGAGGGTGTTGGGAATCTGGAACTCATTGCCTGAAAGGATGGTAGGGACAGAAACTCTCATAACATTTAAGAAGTATTTGGATGCGCACTTGTGATGCCATGGCATACAAGGCTATGGGCCTAGTGCTGGAAAATGGGATTAGAATATTTTGGTACTTGTTTGACCGGCGCAGACTCAAAGGGCCTTTTTCTGTGCTGTAGACCTCTACGATTCTATGACTGTAAATCTTCTCGTAATAAATACAAATTGCAAAACGGTTGTGATAACGTGGATTTGGTCTGCCTGGCGCACATCGCCTGCCATATCATAACAGAAAGACTGTTTGAGAAGGATGTATACTGTGCAAATCTGCAAAGATTAGTGTAAATCGAGAAGATTGGTCAGCTAAGAATGGCTAAAAAGAAATAGAGGGAGAAAGTTGGGCATGAGAAAAAGCTAGCTAGTAATATAAAAACAAAGGGTTCTAGAAGTATTTAAATAGGGAAAGAGTAACAAAGCTAGTGTTGGTCCTCTAGAGAGTGAGTCTGGGGAATTGATAATGGAAACATGGAAATGACAGAGACATTGAACAGGTATTTTGTATCAGTCTTCACAGTGGAAAACCTGGAAAACTTCCTAAAGGCACTTGAAAATCACATGGTGAAAGGGAGGGAGGAACTCAAAACAATCACCATCACTAAGAAACAGGTGCTGAGAAAATTATTAGACTTAAAGGCTGACAAGCCCCTTGGACCAGACGGCCTGCATCCTAGGATCTTAAAAGAAGTGGCTCAGACATAGTAGATGCACTGGTTATAATCTTCCAAAATTCCTTAGATTCTGGAAGTGTCCCAGTGGATTGGAAAATAGCTAATGTAACATCTTAATTCAAGAATGGAGGGAGACAGAAAGCAGGAAATTGTTAGAATCCATTATTAAGGAGGTTAAGGCAGGATAATTAAGAACATCATAATTTGATCAGGCAGAGTCAGTATGGTTTTGTGAAAGGGAAATTGTGTTTAACTAATTTATTAGAGTTTTTGGAACAAGCAAGGTGGATAAAGCAGAACCCTTAGATGTGGTGTACTTGGATTTTCAGAAGGCATTTGATAAGGTGCCACATCAACACTACACAAAATAAGATTACATGGTGTAGAGGGAAACATATTAGCATGGATAAAGGATCGGTTAGCTAACACGAAGCGGAGAGTAGGGATAAATGGGCCTTTTTTGAGTTGGCAAGCTGTAACTAGTGGAGTGCTACAGGGATCAGTGCTGGGGCCCCAACTCCTTACTATCTACACCAATGACTTGGATGAAAGGACTGAATGTATAGTAGCTAAATTTGCCGATGACACCAAGAAAGGAGCTAGTCAAGAGGAGTTAGAAAGTCTACAAAGGGATAAAGACAGATTAAGCAAGTGGGCAAAAATTTGGCAGATGTAGTATAATGTGGGAAAATGTGAATTTGTCCACTTTGGCAGGTAGAATAAAAAAGCTGTATACTATTTAAATGGAGAGAGGTTGCAGAACTGGGTGGTACAGAGGGATCTGGGTGCCCTGGTTAATAAATCACAAATAGTTAGTGTGCAGGTACAGCAAGTGAGTAAGATGGCAAATGGAATGTTAGTATTGCAAAAGGAATGGAATATAAAAGTAGGGAAGTTTTACTGCAGCTGTGAAATCACATCTGGAATACTGTGTACAGTTTTGGTCTCCTTATTTGAAAAAGGATATAACTGCATTAGTTACAGTTGAGAAGGTTCACTCGACTCATTTCTGGAATGAGGGCTTTATCTAATAAAGAAAGGTTGAAAACGTTGGGCCTATACCCATTGGAGTTTAGAAGAATGAGAGGTGATCTTATTGAAACATATAAGATTCTGAGGGGATTTGATAGAGTAGACCCTGGGAGGATGTTTTCACTTGTTAGGGAGTCTAGAACTAGGGGACACAGTTTAAGATTGAAAGGTCTCCCATTTAAGATGGAGATGAGCAGAATTTTTTTGAGGGATATTAGCATGTGTAATTCTCTTCCGCAGAAAGCAGTGGAGGCTGGGTCATTGAATTTATTCAAGGCCAAGTTAAACAGATTTTTAATAGACAAGGGAGTCGCGGGCTCAGGCAGGAAAATGGAGCTGAGACCACAACCAGATCAGCCATGATCTTATTGAATGACGGAGTAAGTTCAATGGGCTGAATGGCCTATTCCTGCTCCTAAGTCCAAGTTCCTATGGTAAAGGGCAGTGAAATCTCAGTATGATAAGTGAGCCCCTTTGTACGATGAATGGATTGGTTGAAACAGTGCACACTTAAACTGCAATGGACTGAACTAGTACAATTTAATTTAGTGGAATTCTTCCTTATTTTGTCATAAGCCTCCATTACTGAGGATAATTACAGCTCCACTGCAGTTGCAATGGTTATGCTGGAATTGACATGGTTAGAAACAAAGGTTTGCTGTCATCAGATTTTTCTGATGTGTTTACTTTTGATAGTATTTTAGAGGGTTGCTTCATGCAAAAATAAGCGAGTAGGCAACAAGATAAGGGGATAGGGTGGGAATAGGTAACTAGAATTGGAGGAGAGTGATGTGAAATATAAACACAGCATAGATGAAAGAAAGAATTGCACCTTTTACAATCTTAGAACATCACAAGGTGTTGTACAACCAATTATGTACTTTTGAAGTGCAGTCACTGTTGTAACGTAAGAAACATGTGCCAATTTATGCATAGCAAGTTCCCACAAACAGGAATATGATAATGCCCAGATCTGTTTTGAGGGATAACTATTGTCCAGAAGGTCAGGGATATGATACTCCTCATTTTTCAGAATAGTGCCATGGAATCTTTAACGTTTACATGTAAGGGCACATGGGGCTTCAGTTTTCCTCTCAAAGATGGCACTTTTGATAGTGCTGCACTCCTTCAGTAGTGCGCTGAAGTATCAGTTTTAAGATTTTTACTGTAAAAAAAAGGTAAAGCACTATTGACTAAACACTTGTAGGCATTTATACCTTAAACCACAGAACAGAACTTTCCCTTTTTACTTTTAATACAATAGAAAAACGCATTTCACAGGTGTACTTTACACTGCCCCTTAAGTAGTCATTCGATTTTTCCCAGACCCAGTCCAAAGTGATTCTTAGCGCCCAAGGGTTTGCTTCCGTTCCTTTCCTTTTCCAGCCTGATCACTTTTAACCCCATACTTGTCTTTCATGGTGATGGTTTTTCCTGGCAATTCTCCCGACAGCACAAGCTAGGCGATTCTAACAGCCTCTTTTCAAATCTTCACGAATTTGGTCTTTTCAGTCTGAACGTGAGCTTCCACCCGCATTTCTGGGTGATGAGCCACAGAGACTTTCAACTTCTCATTGCTCTCTCTCCCCCAAATCCTGGCAGACTGCTCATGTCTAAGAGTTTCAAGGATATCTTAGAAACCCTTCCCTTCTCAAAGTCCATCTCCATGTAACATGAATCATGTGAGCCTTATGTCCAGGTAGAAATGCTGATTAATTATCCTTGAGATCCCAACTCTCTTTTATCTTGGAAGTAAATGGATAGTTTAAGCATAACTGTTTATAACCCAACATTCTGAACACCCTCATGGGACTTCGGAGGCTAGCAGTCAAACCATGGTAAACACAGATACTGCTGCCATTGTCTCTAAATGTGAAACCTTTACACCTTCTTTCCAGTAAAGTAACCTGGGCCTCCCTTTAATCCTTAACAGCCATGTCACCCAAGCCTTGTAGGCAGATTTCAGTACTGGTAATATGACCCCTTGATTTTACCCTAAATTAAAGACACAGTGCTAAACATAACAATCTTATAAACCTCGATATTTATAACAATAGCTCAGGATCCCATGTGCATTGTTTTACAACCTCAGTTTGTTCTACCACCTTCTAGATTTGTATACATCCCCACATCTCTTTCATCCCTTTAAAATTATGCCATTTAGTTTATATTGCCTCATTCATCCTACCGAAATGATTCACTTTGCACCATGCTGCATTAAATTTCATCTGCCATTTGTCTGCCCATTTCACCAGCCCTTCTCTGAGCTCCTGAAGTCTGTACTATCCTCCTCATTGTTTACTGTAATTCTAGGTTTTGTGTCATTGGGAAACCTTAAAATTATGCCCTGTTTACCCAAATCCAGTTCATTAATATATATCAAAAAGAGTGGTGGTCTCACCTAAAGAACATGGCTGCACCTTCCCTCCAGTCTGCAAATCAACCGTTCATCACAACCCACTGCTTTCTGTCCCATAGCCAGTTTTGTATTCACGTAGCTACTTCCCTTTTAATTCCACAGGCTTCAACTTTGCCAACAAGTCAATTATATGGCACTTTATTTTTTGAAAGTCCACCTACACATCAACCGCACTACCTCCATTCACCCTCTCCTTTACTTCATCAAAGAACTTGCCTTCTGACAATCTGACAAGTAACTGACAAGCAATTAAATACAAACTTGTAAATGGGGAAAACTGGAAGCATTCAGGTCAGGCAGAATCTCTGGGGGTGCAGAATTGACTTTTCATCAATATTAGTAAGCTGTTTCTGAAACAATATTTAATTCAGCAAAATGATGAGCAGCATGAACTAATCTATATAGGAAAAGAATTGATGGTTGCATGAATAATTATAAATGAAGTTGGTCAAATACTCCTTTGAGCAAAATGGGAACCAAAGGTGACCAGCTGGTCTAGTTTAAATAGTGGAGTAGAGTAGTGTAGTGTTTAATGTAGTGTTTGTTCTGTCTATCTTAAGGGATTATTGAGAATCTTGTGGCGCTTTTCCTTTCAATGATTAAGTGGAATAGAGTCTAGGATATAACAAGTATTATGAATTCTCTGGAAGGGAACGGGCTTGATAGGCCAAATATGTTTCAAGTTTCTTGTGTTAGTATTCCCAGTGCTCTGATCCTCCTTTCTTGCCCTTCCAATGCTCCAACAGTTCAATATCCTTGTATCCCCAGCTACCTAGCCCCACTCATCCCAGCTTCCACCTGTGCCTCCAACTTGGGAGAAAAATCAGTAGGCTGAGTTGAGGGAAATGATTAGGGACATAGATTGGGACTGAGGATTAAGTTAGGGTGGAAAATGTGGTGGCACACCAGACATTTGCCAGCACACACTTGGGTACTGGATTAGCCAGTCAAGCGCTACTGATCACAGCATACGAGTGTGTAGGAGAATGTTATCACCACAAAGACTTAACAGCTTTATGCCACGTGTTCAAGCGTTGCTGTATCCTGCCAATATTTATCCATCAACCCATTAATCAGCACCACAACAACAGATTATCAGACAATTTTCTCATTGCTGTTTGTGGGACCTTGCTGCGTTTCCCTACATTACTCTAGTAACTACACTTCAGAAGTACTTTGGAATGTCCTGAAGTGGTGAAAGGTGATATATCAATTCAAGTCCTTTCTTTCTGTCTATAACTAACTACAGTCCACCAGTGAGTAGGAGATATTGGGGCTAATTTTAAATTTCAGCATGGTAGCAAACTGGCAATGGGAAGGAAAACCTGGAGGGATGAATATGAGCAGCTGATCTGCCGGTTTGATAGTGAAATTTACAACCCCTCTCTCGCCCCCGCATATGATTCTGTATTCTTGGGCATGATTGTAATTTTAGAACTCTTTTTCTTTCCTGCTTCTTTCAGCAGGTGCTATGCCTAACAAATATTTATGTTTACTTTCTGATTTTTTCTTACCTATTGTAAAATGTGAAAATGTATTTCTATTTATTTCTGTTCCTAGCTTTGGGTACCTTTTGGTTTAAACCAAAAGTATGGTTTTAATCAAAAATATATGGTGGACCCACTTGAAGTGTTTATCAAGTAGGTATATGAGACCATATTCCCTAGCCACCCATTGTCTGGTTCTAACTTTTGGACAAGTCCCCTTAATGTTTATCCTTTATTACTTTTTTAAAAAGTAAACCTGATGGTTTAAATGTTTGTCTACAGTTAACATCATTCCAGCTTTAATGTTTTTTTTTAATTTAATTTATAATTCGTTTTGTAACTAATGGTTCTCCCATTGTTACAACAGACTTTTTAATAGGATTAAGGCTTACTCTATTTTGATATAGAATTACATTAAATTCACAGCATAGATACAGGCCAATTGATATGCCAGTCTTTATGCTCCACATGAGCACGCCCCCCCCCCCCCCCCCCCCTCCCCCCCCATTCTATTTCTTTCATCTATACTTCATCTTGACCTTTTGATACATCCTCCTATTCCATTCTCCCTCAGGTACTTACCTAGCTTCCCCTTAACCTGAGCCACTAGGTCTGACCGCTGCTTAAACATTTTGTCCATGTTTAAGCTGCATCATTACATTGTGACCTTTATGACAGGTGGCAATCAGTCCCCAGGCCTTTTCTAAAGCAACTCAAAATAGGCATTGGAAAATGTGTTAAAGTGGTTTGGGGTCGAACTTGCCCGTCTTTTATTCCAAGCCTCTGCCCAGTACTTTCCCACAGCTACATAAATGAGACCTATAGCTCTGTGGATGAGAGTTTGTAGCCTGAAGCTTTGCTCTCTCACTTTGTGACACAACTTGATGATGCTTCCATATTCTGTACTACCAAACTGCCCCTGCAGATAATTTTCAGTAACTAAGTTGTCTTTCACATTGTTTTGTTAAGAAAGACGTTGCATTTAAATTGTGCTTTTGCAACTTCTGGATGTCCCAAAACACTTCGCAGCCTATAAAATACTTTTGAAATGTAGTAATGTAAGAAAATATGGCAGCCAACCTGCGCACAGCAAGTGTGAAGATAGTTGCTTATACTTCCTGTAATCCTTTCTATTATTGGTCTGTTTTATCTACTCGAGAAAGCTGGCATTAAGAGGAATTCATTTGAGGCAGTGATATCAAGGAAGCTCTCATATTTTGGACATGTGATGCGAGCGTTTGGAAAAAGAGGTAATGCAAGGTTAAAGAACTTGAAAACATGCACAAGTAAGACCCATGGATGGATAATATCAGAACGTGGACTCACCTCTTGAGGGGACAGGCAGTGAAGGCAGTGGAGAATAGAAATCAGTGGATTGTTCATGGAGCGGCCATGACGACTGATGAAAGACAAGACAAGAATGCTTTCTGTTTTTGATCTGTTTTATTTAATAAGCATATACCATCAGGTTTTAATGAGGTGTGATGGGAACCTTTGTATCCAACAGAACTATCGAGCAAAAAAAGTTTATGCACAAGCGAAGTGTATTTACAAGTAGCAGCTCCAGTTTATTTTTTAATCATATACTTGGAAAAATATTCAGTGTTCACAAAAATGTTGGTTTCTCATTTTGAAAACAGAAAATAATGGCCAAATAATCTAAGTCAAGTCTAAAGAATAATGAAAAAAAATAACTGTCCCATTGTCTAAAGACTTCAGCTGAGATGTGAATATTTGCAAAGCTGACAGTGCTAAGCAGCATATTTTAAAAGTATAATACTTCACCAGGAAATCATAGTCAAAGGCAACGTGTAAGCTGAAAAGAAAATTACTCCCTTCCCGTTTCCCTGAGTGTTGTAAATTGATCAAAGCTCAGATTTTTCCCACCTTCAGGTGAAGCACCTCACTGGCTGATATTTGGGCACAGGCCACAGCACCACATAGGCTTTATTTTTTGAGATTGTCCACAGTCAGTGAGACAGGGCTTCAGATCACTGTCAGTATCACATTAATGCAGCCCTGCTTTCCTTAGTACTTTCAGTGCTGATTCCAGTATTAATAACCCTTTCATTATTACTGTTTTCTTCATACAACTTTGTATATTGCATTTTTAAAAAAAAATCTTTTCTCTCTACACCATACATCCTGATTAAAAGGAAAAGCTGGCAACCTACTTACCTGTGTTCTTTCGTTTTGATTTTTCTTACTTTCCTGACCTGTAACCTGGGCTAACTTGCAGCTGGCGGAGTGCCACTCTGTAGTGTCTCACATTAGAACTCTCAACACACCAAACTGCTGTGCTCTGCTTTCTCCTGCCTTAGTTAATCAGATTCACAGAATCTTTGCAGTGCAGAAGGAGGCCATTCGGCCCATCGAGTCTGCACTGGTTTGCTGAAAGAGCACTGTACCTAATCCCACTCCCCTGCCTTATCCCTGTAGCCTTGCATATTCTTTCTTTTCAGATAGCAATCCAGTTCCTTTTTGAATCCCTCAATCAAACCTGCCTCCACTCCCCTTTCTCAGGAAGTTTGTTCCAAACTCCAACCACCCTCTGGGTAAAAAAAAATTTTCCTCACCTCACTTCTACTCCTTTTACCCATTATTTTGAATCTGTGCCCACTAGTTCTTGATGTACTCTTGAGTGGGAACAGTTTCTCACTATTTACCCTGTCCATACCCTCAGGATCTTTGATTGCTGAGCATTAATTAATTGGCTAACTGCACCATAAGATGAGTGAATGTAGATTCTATCATCATAACCTCTGCCTGTCGTAGCCTTATGGTCTGAGCTGCAGATGTTAAGTGGCAGTGAGGTGCTTCATCTGAAGGCAGGGAAAATCTGAGCTTTGATCGACTTGCAATGCTCAGGGAGATGGGCGGGGGGTGGGGAGTGTTTTTCTTTTTGGTTTACATTTATACATTGACTGTTGGAATCTGAAGACATCCCAAAACAGTTTGGGACAATCTTATTCACGTTATCCACAGCAGGCACAAAGTTTATAAAAATATCCATTCGCTCCATTTAAAGCCAAATAAAGGATTGTGGGAAATTAAACTGTTACTGGCACAGTAGTGACCATTGCTTTGAGGAGTGGGTATTGAAACAAGTGGTTGATTCCTATGCTATATCTGATCCATGAGCACTTGATGCTGAACACTGGAAAAAATGTTAATTAATATGTTACATAGAATGTACAGTACCAAAACAAACCATTCATTCCAACATGCTGGTGTTTATGCTGCACCCCAGCCTCCTCCATCCCTCTTCATCTAACCCTACTAGCATAACTTTTTATGTCTTTCTTTTCATGTTTTTATCTAATTTCTCCTTAAGTTTGTCCATGCCATTGGCCTCAACTATTCATTGTGGTATATGTTTCATTCCTTATAACCTGGTATATTTAGTTCCCATTCCTGACTGTCTTGCAGCCCTGTCTCCATAATGGCTACTATGTCATAGCACCTCAATGTTAGGCATGTTGGCTTGGGAGAGGACGCTGCTGATGGACCACTTTTCTTGCTACTGGATTTGGAGGATCTTGTGAAGGCATCACTGGTGGTGCTTCTCCAGTGCTTTCAGGTGCCTGCGGTAGGTTGTCCAAGTCTCTGAATTGTGTAAGAGCGAGGGGATCACTGCTGCCTGGTAAGCCATGATCTTAGTCTCAGATTTGAGATCCTAGTTCTCAAACACACTTTTCCTGAGACTGAGCTGACACAGTGGAGATGATGATAAAATTTGTTGTCTATATCTGCCGCCTTCGAGAGGTTGGCAAAATATGGAAAAATGGTCCACATTTTCCAGGATCTCGTCATTGATCTTAACCGATGGGAGAGTGGTGTGCTGTAGTTGCTGGTTAGAAGAGGACTTTGGTTTTTCTGGGTGCTTAGTGAAAGGTCCGCATCCTCATGCTTTAGAGAAGGAGGCGACAATGACCTGGAGCTCAGTTTCTGAGTGAGTGCACATAAGTGTCATCTGCATACGGGAGCTCAATGACTGAAGTTGGAGTGATTTCGGTTTTGGATTGAAGGCAACATGGGTTGAACAGTTTCTGTCTATTTCATAAATTATCTTCACGCCTGTGTGTAATCTCCTGGAGGTGAGGTACAGTATTGTAGTGAAGAAGTCGCTGGGTCAAAATCCTGGAACTCCCTCCCTCCCTAACATCACTGTGGGTGTACCTACACCACAGGGACTGCAGCGGTTCAAGAAGGCAGCTCACCACCACCTTCTCAAGCGAAATTGGGGATGGGCGATATATGCTGGCCCAGCCAGCGAAGCCCACACCCCATAAATGAATAAAGAAAGAAATGGGGAAGAAGGCTGGTGCTATGACATATCCTTGTTTGACCCCAGTCTTCACTAACGGGGTCTGCGGTGGTTCCATCGGTGAGGATCACGGCTTGCATATCATTGTAGAATAGATGGCAACAAATTTCTGAGGACAGCCAAATTTGAGGAGGATATTCCATAACCCTTCACAGCTGACTAGAGTCGAAGACTTTCGTGTGATTGGAAAAGGCCATGTGCAGTGGTTGGTGTTGTTCCTTACATTTTTATCGGGTTTATCAAGCAATGAAGGTCATGTCTGTGGTGCCTCCTGATGGTTGAAAGCTGCACTGCAAACCTGGAAGCAGCCCTTCAGCCATTGGGAGGAGGTAATTGACGAGGATCCTTGCATTGATCTTCCTTGTAGCAGACGGCAGGAAGACTCCTCTGTAGTTACCGCAATCGGACTTGTCTCCCTTCTTGAATATAGTCACGATCACAGCATCCCAGAGACCCCTGGCATGCACTCCTCTTCCTGGATGAGGAATATGAGGTTGTTCAGCCGTGCATTCAAAACCAGCTCAACCGGGCATGCCATGTTGTTCATATGCCCAAAGCAACTGCTCTACTCAGGACTTGGTCATGGCAGGGGACTCCCAGGAAGACAGCAGAAATGCTTTAGGGATATCATCAAAGCATCCCTTAATAGATTAAACATCCCCATTGACTCATGGGGAGCCCAAGCTTGTGACTAATCAAAATGGAGAAGGTTTATTCAGGAATGCACTGAACACATTGAGAGGCTTTATCAGAAACATGCCGAGGCAAATTCGAGGCGTTAAAGCGCACAAAACTCCAAACCCTGCATGTGGCAGGCTCTGCAGATCACGTATTGAACTTATCAGCCAATGAAGCAAGTAATCCTCAATCCCAAGGGGCTGGCTAAGAAGCAGAAGACCATGTTATACCCTTGGAGTTGAATTTGCACCTGCATTTCGTTTATTTGTGTCTTACACTTTGTGCATTTGTATAAAGAATACTTATCTGAACCACACACTTCTGCTCTAACATTTCACTCACATTATCTTATTTCTGTCTCCTGGTTTAATCACATTATGTCTTTTAATTTTCCCTTTTACTTGCGGTGCCTGAAGCACTATCTGAATGTTCTTCTATTCTCTTCCTTTTGTTTGTTTTCAAACTATTATCTATTTTTCTATTTCCCATCTAAACCTCTCCCAACTTACTAGTTTAAAGTCCTTGTAACTGTCCTTTTTGCTGGGACCCTGGGTCTAGGGCTCAGGTGGAGCTCAACCCACTGGTACAGTTCCTTCCTGTTGCTGGTGCCAGTATCCAATGAAATGGATCCCCTCATTCCCACACTATATCTTCAGCCATATGTTCACCTCCCTAATCTGTGTTATTCCTGTTCTAAATTGTGTACGATTTGAATTATGATCCAGAGATCATGACCCTAGACATCCTGTTCTTTAATTCAGCTCTTAGTTGCTGATACTTTCCGAACAAGATCTCTTGCCCAGTCTTCCTAATGTTGTTGGTCCCAACATAGATCACAACAACTGGATCCTTGCACCCCCTCTCCTTGAACAAACATGAAAAGATCTTGATGTTCCTTACCCTGGAACCAGGTAAGCAACATTCCATGTGAGACTCTTGATTATATTTACAAAAGATGTTATCTGTACCCATAAGTATTGAATGTCCTTTCTCCTCCCAGCTTTGGGCAGCCTCCTGCTCCAGGGTACCATGGTCCGCATTCTAGCTATCCTTTATCTTTATCCCCACAGATAACAAGTAGATTTTTGAATAAGATTGGTTTCTCCAGGTCCTCGTTTCCTATCTCGCCTATTTCATCAATGACTGCCCCTCCTTCATAAGTTCAGAAATGGGAATGTTTGCTGACAATTGCACAATGTTCAGTTCCATTTGTAATTCCTCAGATAATGAAGCAGCCTATTGCTGCGTGCATCAAAATTTGGATGGCATCCAGTCCCGGACTGATTTCTGCCATAGAATTGCTGAGCAATGAATTGGTTCCAACAAGAGAATCTAACCTCCCGCCTTGACATTGACTGGCATTTACATTGTTAAATCCCCATCATTAACATCTGTGGCTGCTGTGTGTACCATCTAGAAGATGCACTTCAACTACTAGGTTTCCCCTTACCCTGAAATTATTGGCCACGCCAACTGTGTTCTGAACCCTGATCTCACTACAAGGTGTGATTAAAGTCTGGAGCAAACTGTCCAGATTCTCCTCTTCCCTTATTTATCTGTCTCCAAATTACACTCCAGCTCAATAACTCTGAACTGGTGAGATTTAAGACTGAGACATCTGTTGCAAATGTGTTTACTTGAGACAGCTGTGCTTTCCGCAACGTCCCACATATTGGTGAGGCCAGTACTGTGTGCAGTTCTGGTTGCCACATTATAGGAAGGATGTGATTGCACTGGAGGGGGTGCAGAGGAGGTTCACCAGCATGTTGCTGGGATGAAACATTTAAGTTATGAAGAGAGGTTGGATAGACTTGTGTTGTTTTCATTGGAGCAGAGAAGACTGATCAAAGTGTACAAGATTATGAGGGGCATGGACAGGGTGAATAGGGAGCAGCTGTTCCCCTTAGTTGAAGGGTCAGTCACGAGGGGACATAAGTTCAAGGTGAGATGCAGGAGGTTTAGGGGGGATGTGAGGAAAAACCGTTTTACCCAGAAGATGGTGACGGTCTGGAATGCGCCGCCTGGGAGGGTGGTGGACGCGGGTTGCCTCACATCCTTTAAAAAGTACCTGGATGAGCACTTGGCACGTCATAACATTCAATGCTATGGGCCAAGTGCTGGTAAATGGGATTAGGTAGGTAGGTTAGGTGTTTCTCACGTGTCGGTGCAGACTTGATGGGCCGAAGGGCCTCTTCGGCGCTGTGTGATTCTGTGATATTGAAGTCCAGACAGACAACCATATCCTTGTCTAGATTATCTATGTTATTGTCAACTAAGTTTGTTGTAATTTTCTTTTCTGTTTCTAAACACTTAACTTGCATTAAGCTCAAAAACTTTGGAAACATTTTAAATGCCTTTATTTATTTGACCACTATCCAAAGTGACCAGCAATAATTTTCTAATTTAATGTAGAGAAAAACTCACCTCTACTAAGCTGTGCCTACTAATCCACTCTTGCTGCAGCAGTAACATCACTTTTGAATTTCTTTCTCTGTGTTCTGCTTTCAGCTTGTGTACCGACTTTGAACTTCCAGAGAGCACTTACCCTGATTCTGTGTCGCCACTTTTACTTTTGGTCTCTGGGGCTGTTTTCCCATAGGCTCTTTATCTCTGCTCTTGCAGATGCTCACCGCTACTTTTCCCTATTGATCTGGTACTGTTTTCTCTGAGACTCACTCTCTACCTCAAGGGGAAGAACTCTTCACTGGCTGGAGTAATATGTAGCCCCAGGACATGGTTGCAGTTTTCCCACTAAATCTCCATTGACTTCAGTTTTACTAAAGCCCTTTGGTGCTCATTCGGCCAAATGCAGCCTTAATATCAAAGGTACTCTCACGTCACCTCTGGAATTCAACTCTTTGTTCAGATCAAGGTTGTAATGAGGTCTGGAGCTGAATAATCGTGCAAACCCAACCTGGACATCACTTAGCAGAATACAGGACATTGCTGCAGGAGTTTGTTGAGGCAGTGTTGTAGCCCCAACCATCTACAGCTGCTTCATCAATGATCTTCTCTCCATCATAACTTTAGAAATGAGAATGTTTGCTGACAATTGCACAGTGTTCCGTTCCATTTGCAATTCCTCAGATAATGAAGCAGTCCATTGCCACGTGCAACAAAATTTGGATAACATCCAGGCTTGGACTGATAAGTGGAAAGTAATATTAGTGCCATATAAGTGCCAGGCAATGATCAGCTCCAAGAGAGTCTAACCTCCCCCCTTGACATTGAATGGCATTTCCATTGTTGAATTCCCGGCATTTAACATCCATGGCTGCTGCTTGTACCATCTAGAAGATGCACTTCATCTACTAGCTCAGGCTTCTTCAACAGCGCCTTCCAAACCTGCAACCTCTACTTCTAGAAGGACCACCTGCATGTTTTTCTTCAAGTCAAATTCCATTCTAACTTAGAAAATATATTGCCATTCCTCATTGTTACTGGGTTAGAATCCTGGAACTCCCTCCCCAACAACTCTGGGATTACCTCCATCACATGAACTTCAGTGGTTCAAGAAGGCCATTCGCTTCCATCTTCTCAAGGGCATTTGGAGATGAGCAATAAATGCTAGCCTTGCCAGTGATTGTTCACAACCCATGAATGGAGAAAATTGGGCTTGAGGGGCTAGCAAAACCCTATTCTTGGTCATCATGCAGCACCAGAATAAGTTTTGCTCTGCCATTAGTAAATTGTATGACAAACAGAGCTGCCTTGCAGAGGGCAGCACGAAAGTGCTGTGGTGCGATAGAGTGCACAATGGAAAGCACTGACATTGAGAATGTGTGTTATCTGATCCACAGCATGCATTGGTTAAGTGGAGTAGGAAGCTTCAGTTTATACTAATCTTAGCAACAAAAATAAACAAACAATTTAAATAACATGAAGTACCACTTTTCTATTAGTCTGACCTAAAGTTATAAACACTGGAACATCTGCAACACAATTTAATTAACCTTTTCTCTTCTTTCTGAAATGTTGGGCCATAACTTCCTGGGGGGAGGGGTTTGTTACCCTAAGGATGTACTGGGGACCCCCTCCACCCTCCTCAAATCCTATAAGTTCCCAGTTGAGGTTTGCACGGCAGTTGCCCGGAAAGTGAAAACTTCCCTTGGGTGATGCCCTGCACTGGGAACCATCCAAAAATGCAATTTTAAAGCGTAAACTTTAGATGGTTCCGACTGTGTTACATCAGCCGTTACCCAGAAAAATTTAGGATTAAAACCACACCTAACTTCTGGGTAACTATTGTACTAGCCCACACTGACCTCCCCACAGGACTTGCCCCATACCCCTGAACCCCCGGGGACTCGCCCCATCTCCTGACTATCCCCCCAATGGGAACATGCCACAGTTACGAAGATTTCTCCCCACCCTGGCCCGACCCAAACCCCTGTCCACTACCAATGCACAATCCAACCCAACACAACACAACACTGAGCTTATACACTTACCCTGGTCTACCATCAACAGCAACCAGTATCATAAAACAGGGGGTTTAGCCTCCTTACATCCGGCTGAGATGCCGTTGATGGTAGGCCCTGGGGACACGCTGCACTGCCCAGATCTCACCTGACCTGAGCCTGAAGCTCAGCCGAGATAGGATTGACAAATGTTTCAGGTGGGAAAGTAGGAGCGGAGTGGCAATCCAACTCTGATTGCTGCTCTGCAGAAGTTTAGGCCCATTATAATTGGGCCAAAAATATGCTTAAAATTGCATAGGAAACTTAAATATAATGTATCCAATCAAATATATTTGCATATCACAAATGATAACCTCTTAATCTTAAATGATTATGTAATCTTACTATTGGAATGGTAATAGAACTTGATTCTTTTTCTTTCTTTCCATTAAATTGTATGGCTTGATCTATTTAAGACTGTTAACCTGGCACAGTTTAATTAAAACCGCTGAAATTGGGTTTATAAAACATTTTTGTTCAGTGTCCAGTCCTCCACCTATGACAAAACTGATTTCAAATCACTTAAAACAGCTCTGGAATTCCCTTCCCAAACAAAACTTCTGCACCTCTGTACCTCTCTCCCTCCTTTGAGACGGTCCTTAAAACCTACCTCTTTGATTGAGCCTTTGGCCATCTGCTCTTATCGACATGATGTCAAATTTTGTTTTATAACACTCTGTAAAGTGCCTTGGGATGTTTTGCTACATTAAAGATGCAATATAAATCCAAGTTATATTAAATCATTTAATAGTTTAATTTGTGTGCGCTAGTTAGTTTCTTAGTAATTTAAATGTTTTTGACATGGAAAAAATGCCTCCTATTGCCTTTGCACCTAAAAAAATTAGCACAATTTGAAGAGTCTACTTGAACTAGTGCAATTGGCAGAATCTTGCAATTTTGACTGGGGGCATGGCCAATTTTGCTGATGAAACCTAATCTGGATGAATTGAATCTTAAAAACCAGCCTGTAAGACTGTGGAAAACACACATGCAAGCGGTTTTGAGCATAACTCGTGTTTAAAATTTCCCAATGGTTGTGCCGATTTTTGTCTGGATTCCCATGATATTACAAGCTAAAATTCTACCCTATTACGTTTGATTTCGAATAACACATCCGTTTTTGAACCATTTTCAAAACACAACGTGTTTCTGCTGATGGTTGGCCTTTCTTTGAACTTTGTGCAGTGAAAGATAAATGTGATTCATTTCATTGATGAGACAGCAGATGAAGTGCTGAGTGGCCAAGTGCTTTTATAATTGTGTAAGCGCAATGAAAATGCCACAGCGTTTGGCACATTGCTGAGAACTGCCATGTACTTTATTTCTAATTTATGTGATACACATTTATCTAGTATGGCCACAGCTGATATAAAGATAAGAAAAATGCACACTCACTGTGAAGGCTAAGTAAATCTTCAGTGCCTGATTTGGGTCATTTTGTGCCAGAATTAAAATAATGAGCACAGTATAGCATTGGACAGAAAGAGAGGGGGCAAAGGTGCCTGAGGAAGTCAACTTTTTCCTGTTTGGGTGTCTGAATTAACCGTAGTACCAATTGAACTTCATTTACAATAAGTTGTTAGGTTATACCAAAATCCTGATGCTGCGCTTGGCATTTGCCACCTTTGATCATTTTAATCCAAACTTTCTCGATTTCTTTTTCAAAAGAGCCTATTTTCTTGCTTTAGCCAACTGTCAAATCAGCTGCTTACTCTTTTTTAAAGCACAACACACATTAGGAAGGTACAAACTCTATATTTTAATTAATTCACTGACGTTTATTGCTGATCTCTAGTTGACCTTGAGAAATATGATGGCGGGGCCACATTCTTGAACTACTGCCGCCCGTGTAGCGAAAGTATTACCACAGTGCTATTGGGAAGGGAGCTCTAGGATTTCAACCTAGTGATGATGCAGGAAAGGTGCTATATGTCCCAAGTCGGGATGACGTGTGACTCGGAGGTGATAAGTGTTCCCATGCACCTGCTACCCTTATCCTTCTAGGTGATGGAGATACTGCCAAAGAAGCCTTGACAAGTTGCTACAGTGCACCCGATAGAGAATATGCACTTCAACATAAATTCAACATTATTTTAATATAGTTTGAACTTGCAGAGGAAGTATGTTTTCTCACTGTAGTCACAGCTGATATTGTTTTATTAACCTAGTGATAAATATTTCCAGGGATGAGAAATGGACTACGTTTGTGTTTGTAATCTCCTGGCGCCAACGAGTAAAACAGGCAGGTTTGATTTGGTTAAGAGTTGCTTACAATTTTTTGAGCAAACATTTCAGTTGTACCTCAGTATTTGACTAGTTAGCATCAGACCTTCCAATTTATGCAAGACCCAAAAACTTAACTTTTGTCTGCAGCGTTCAAGAATGAATCCTGTCAGAACAGAATTTCCCCTTGGTGTATCAGTAGTAGTGTAGGCTCACTTCAAAATTAAAACCTTGACATCCTATCTGATATGGATGTAACTCAACTTAACAGACTTTAGGAATTTGCCATTTTCCAGAGATGAAGCTAGCCAGAATTCCAAATCTGGGATCATTATATATCTTGAGAACAGAGCTTTGATAAATATTGATCTGCAGACCCAAAAAAGTGATCTTTGATTTGTTTGATCACCAGAAAACACAGCCTCTTAATAGGTCAAGGCATTGGTTCTGTCAGCAGATGCTCTTAGCGATTAGTTTCTCTGGCTCAAAAGCAAGTTGGCAGCAAATTTACGCTGCAGCACTCTTGGAAGTGCTATCTTTGAGGTGAAACATTAAACCAAGGGCCTGTCCTCCCAGGTGAGTGTGAATGATCCCATGCCACCATTTGAAAAAGAGCAGGGGACATATCCAATTGTCCTGGCAAATAATTAACCTCCCAACTGGCATCACTAAAATGGATGATCTGGTCATTTATCTCACTGCTGTTCATGGGCCCTTGCTGTGTGCAAATTGGTTGCATTTTCTTACATTACAACATTGACTACACTTCAAAATGGCTATAAAGCACTTTGCTATGTCCTTAGGTGTTGAAAGATGCTAAATAAATGCAAATCCTTTCCTTTATATCCTGGTTGATATCCTGGTTGATTTTGCTTTTCTCCCTTCCAAGTGCAGATGCAAGTCACTTATAGCATACCTAGCAATGTCATGTCTGAGATCAAGAATCTATGGATAGGACCAAGAACCACCTTGGTCTATATACCTCAGTTCTGTCCTGGATTGTACTGTTACAATCCTTGGCCAGACCCTGCAGTGTGAGGGGAGGTCCGGTTGGGGACCACTAACGCTTTGTTTAAAGTAGTTAAAGTGAAATTAAAGACACCCACTTTTGGAATAAAGCCACAAAATTCCATGGGTTATGAACAAACAGAAAACAAAATTTACTATACAGGTTTAGAAAGACAAAACAATTTACAAGATACATCTTATACTCTAACATTCAGAATTAACATGAGGTATACGTGAATTAACAGACAAACTGTGGTCGAACACACCACAGTACAGAGTAAATGGCAGATGTAAACAATGGATTTCTCGAGCCCACCCAGACATTAGTATTCACTGTGAGTTACGCAATTTCTTTAAACTCTCTCTACTTCACAAGGGATCTCAACTCTGTACTTTCAAATATCTAGCCTCAGAATTCCCTCAAAGCTGCTCCGACTTGGACTGCCTTTAATGACTGTTCCCTTCCAGGGCTTGCTGCTCAAGACTTCTAAGCCTTGACTGCCTGGAGACTGCTCTTCACAACACCTCTGCTGCCTGGAGTCTCTTTTCCCTGCTTCTGATCACACCCAGTTACATAGGATTTTTTGAACTCCAACTCTTGGATGCACCTAACTATCAATGTCTCCCAAAGCTTCTGCTAAGCTGAACTCGCTCAACAGCATGGAACAAGCAAATGGCTACTGGGGCTTCACCTGAGTCCCAACAGCACAGAATTACCACATGGCTCCCAGGGTTAACAGCAGCACTTTAGCTGCATGGAGCTAGTCGCCGTCTTCACCTGCTCATGACTGAGTAAAATTGACTGACCCTTGAACTGCTCTTCACTGACCCTTGAACTGGCCTGGGGGACCTATCAACACACACACACCCCACTTTAACAGCATTGGAGCATCCTGTCCCTTAAATGTTACAATGTCTACAGGGACACAAAGATCAACGGATTTCCTAACAGTGCATTCATCAATTATTAGATTATGCCAGTTCGAACATGTAATCAATAATTGACTGCACAAACTGATTTGCTGCCACATCACAGGCCAGTTTTACCAATGAAGGTTATTTTAATAATGATGATATAGAGATTAGAGTGAATCAGAAAAAGTAGGCATTTGATAAATGTCAGGTTTATGTTCAGAGAGCGAAGCTGAATACTCAAAAGTAGAGGAGAACTGAAAAAATAAATGGGGAGGGAGGTAGTGGAAACGTGAGTTTGAGAATAGATTTATCAAGTAACATAACAAGGGCCCCAAAAGTCTTTTAAAGGCACCTTACTAGTACAATGGTAGTTATTGAAAGGGTGGAGGCCAATTAGAGACCAAAAAAATCTTTTTATAGAGGCAGAGGCTGAGGTACTAAATGAATATAAGTGAGACCAACTTTGGCTCCTGGCCAAGAAACATCTCGATTTTACAGTTCTCATCGTGGTTTCAAATCCTTCCATGACCACGCCCCTCCCTATCTCTGTAATCTCCTCCAGCCCCACAACCCTCCAAGATATCTGCACACATTAATTCTGGCCTCTTGAGCATCCCAAATTTTAATTGCTCCACCATTGGTGGCCGGGCCTTCAATTGCCTAGGCTCCATATTCTGGAATACCCTCCATATACCTCTCCGTTTCTCTACCATGCTCTCTTCTCTTAGGATACTCTTTAAAACATAGTTCTCTGACAAAGCTTTTGGTCATGAGATTAAAGGAGCAGTGGCTTTATGGATGCATAATTGGCCAAGAGACAGAAAGCAGGGTAATGGAGAAAAGATCTTTTCACACTTGAGGAAAGTGCGCAGTGGTGTTCTTCAGGTGTTTGTGTTGGGACTTCTGGTATTTTTAATATAAATTAGTGACATCTTCTTTTGTATACAGGGCATAATTTCACAAGTTTGCAGATGACGTGAACTCTGATATGTAGGAAGCAGTGAAGATGATAGTAACAGACTACAGAAGGACATAGACTGGTGAAATAAACAGATACGTGCCAGGTGTAAATTAACCCACAGATGATTGTGAAATGATAAATTTTGTTAGGAAGAATGAAGAATAAATAAATGGTGCAAATTTGTAGGGGTGCAGGAACAGAGGCCTTGTGATATAAGTACACAAGTCTCTTGGAGGTGGTAGGACAAATTGAGAAGGCTATTGAAAAGGCAAACTGAATCCTTGGCTTTATAAAGAGAGGAATAGTGGGTAACTACAAGTCTTCACCCCAGGGCTGGTTCCGGTCCGCTGGGCAAATAATCTATCAGTCTGACTTGCTCTCGGGTAAGAAACCTCTTGAAAAACAAAGTTATGCTAAACCTTGGTTATGCCCCTGCTGGGGTATTAAGCCCAACTTGGGTACCACACTTTTTAGGAAAGATGTCAAGGCCTTAGAAAGGATGTAGAAGAGATTTACTAGAATGGTACCAGGGATGAAAGATTTCAGTTACATAGAGTGACTGGAAATACTAGGGTTGTTCTCTTTGGAGCAGAGAAGGATAAGGGGAGATTGGGTAGAAGTGTTCAAAGTCATGAGGGGTTTTGATAGAGTAAATAAAGGGAAACTACTTACAGGGACTGAAGGGTTGGTAACCAGAGGGCACAACTCTAAGGTAATTGGTAAAAGAGTCAGAGGCGAGATGAACATTTTTTTCTATGCAGGCTTTTATGACCTGGAATACACTGATAGGGTGGTGGAGGCAGATTCCATATAGCCTTCAAAAATGAACTGGATAAAGAGCAGGGAAGCGAGACTATTCTATAGCTCTTTTAAAGAGCTGAAACAGATACGCTGGGCCGAATGGGCTCCTGTGTTGTATTATTCTATGATTCTATAATGCCAGCTTCACCCATTTGTTTTATACTGGTGCACACCCACTTTAAAATCACTCTACCTCAAAACATAAGCTCATGAACTTACAGCCTATCAATTACACAAGCTGAGGCATGATTTTGCCAAGGCACTGCAGCATTGGGTTAACTTCTAGCATTGTGACAATTTAAATCTTAATAATGCAATGTAACTAAAATAATGCCCTTTTTTGTGCTTCACAAAAGGATACATGCATATTTCTAACCAATATACACTGCTCCGTTCAAACATATACAGAACTGTACTCTCCTCTTAATCATTAGATCCTTACGTGGGTATAATTTAACTCACCATCACGTTCTCTCTTGCAAGTTGTTTCATCAGTTTTGTGGTTTTGCATAAGCTTAGCTGTTATCCATAGGGAAATTTGGCAAGCCTTCAACCGGAAGGTTAGATACAATGCCAAGCGCACATAGAACTGTAGGTATATTAAGTTTTATTTTTAGAAAATGACTGTATTTAATGTGATGGCAATTATTGTACTTCGCATGCTGACTTGTCATTAATGACTCTTATTACTATTCTGCACAAGCTTGTGTAAAGAATGTGGGCAGCTTTGCTTGTATTCTGTGGTGAGAATGCTGGAGGGGTTTGGCCTGTTGAGCTTATGCAATGAATGACTTGTATCATAAACCTTAACATTAGCACATTTTAAATGCAAAATGCAGGTGCAATATGTTCCTTTTCCGTTTTACCAACTTGATGCTTTTTCTGAGGTTGGTGTGCAGAAACGGCAGTCTAGTGCCCAGCTTCTGTTTGCTCACAGCCCACTGCTTCACAAAACAACTTTGCTATTCCAGGAGAAGCTGAGGCTGAGGACCTCTAAATGTTTGGACCGTTCTTTGTGAGCTCGCCAGTCGTGTCTCAAAATGTTAAACGTTGTTAACTTCCCATTTTTAAGCATTTCTTTTGCATTTCTAACGTTTCTTTAAATTGAGCAAGTTGCCTGAACTTAGGAAGGAATCCTCCAATCCCCATCCTTCCTCTCTAAAATTCTCCCCATGGAACCTGGAAACATTATTATGAGTTAGTTGGGTGGGATTGTGCGTGGGCGGGGAGGTTAAAGGGCAAAAATTCAAAGCATATTAGGAATCTAGCTCCAACCTGCTGCCTTCCTGGTTTTTCTGAAGCAAAAAGGAACTCATTCGCAGAAAGCAGGTTGGCATTTTAAATACATTGAGGTTGAAAGCCTCAGACTTGATCAGCTTTGCTTGATCAGGTCTAACGGTGACCGGCTGAGGTTCCCAGGCCTTGGGAAGCCCGGCAGCTGCAGTAAGGCGAATACAATCAGGAAGAAGGCAAGTGTCTATATAGCACTCCAGTGGCCCAGGAGGAATAGGAGTGCTCCCTACTGGTTCCCCCCAAGCCCCCCTCCGATCAGACAATTAATTGAGGCATTACCAACTACTGTTGTTGCAAATCTTTTCCAAAGCTCTGGGACATGCAAGGAGAACAGATTGTTCTGATCTCTAGTATTACCTGAGTTTTGCTGAATGAATGGTAGCAGGGATGAGAGACTTTGCAGTTATGTGGAAAGACTAGACAAGATGGGATATGTCCTTAAATCAGAGAAGGTTAAGGGAGTTTTCATTGAAGCAGTCAAAATTGAGGACTTTTGAAGGAATAGATAGGGGGAAACTGTTTGCACTGGCAAGTGGATCATTAACCAAAGGACACAGGTTTATGGTAATTGGCAAAAGAGCCAGAAAAAATGAGAATTTTTCACCCAATAAGTTATGATCTAAAATGCATTTCCTTGAAAGAGTTCTGGGAGCAGATTCAATAGTAACTTTCAAAACAAAATTAACGTAGACTTGAAAAGGAAAATTTGCAGGGCTATGGGGAAAGAGTGGGGGAGTGGAACTAATTAGGCAACTCTTTCAAAGAGCTGCATGGGCTGATTAGCCGCCTTTTGTGCTGCACGATTCTGTGATTCTATTCTATGACTTGAAAGCTGAATTCTGTAAATTAAATTGCTTGGTCACATCTGTATCATTGTAACTGATAGCAAATAAGTCGCACATCTCATCCATATTATGGGGGGGGGGGGGGGGGTGTCCGTACTCCAGCATGCTCCAAGTCTCAGAACTATCTTTTTTCCTGTTCTTCAAATGCTCTCCATTATGCCCATGTTCTTTCAGAAACAGGCTGGCTGAATTTGTATGCAGCATTTCAAATGTAAAGCAATCACCTCCAAAAACATTTGAGCAGATTGTGAATGAGCAGGAGGCCCAAAACAGATTGCGGTAAAATTCTTGTCAGTTGCTGGGTCCTAGACTGAGCATTTTCCATTTATTATAAACTGTCATTTTGTATCACCAAGCAGTTCTCAATCCAGCTAGGTATTATTCAAGTCCTGATTGTTAAATGTTTCAATTCCTACTGAAAGTCAATAAAATTATAGCTGGCCCCCCTCCACTGATTCAGTGACCTCTTGCAAGTATTTGGCAAATGAGTGAAACGTGACTACCAAACCCAAATCCAAGACCTTTTGAGGAAAAAAGTGTGAAGACATTACACATGAGTCTATCAATGTTTAACTGGAGAACATGAAGGTTACAAGTAATACTTGCAAGTGATTTTCCCCTCAAGGGCATTTGTTTATAAATTGAAATTAGTTATTTTGATCCTGCATAAATCATTGGAGCCTTGCACGCTAACTGCAATTCTCATCACCTTCCCATCATGGTTTGGAGAAAAGTACCACATACCAAAGTGTGAAGATAATTTGACTTGTTCGCATTGTAGAAAATAAAATTGAGACAGAACATAATGCTTTTTTTTTTAAAAGTGGAAGTGTACGTATGCAGTATACTTAAAAATAAAATACTGCAGTGCTGGAAATCTGAAATAAAGACAGAAAATGCTGGAAATGCTCAAGGTCAGGTAGTATTTGTGGAGAGAGAAACCAAGTTAATGTTTCAGGTTGACCCTTTATCAGAACTGGAAGATGTTGGAGATGAACAGCTTTTAAGCAATTTGATTTAAACTTTGATTACAAAGCTAGCGGACATGGCTAATAAGCTTAGAAAATATTTAGGAAAACTACAAATGAAGGGTGCCTGATAGTATCAGGCAAGTGAAGTTTACGCTCAACAAAATCATTAATGAAATTGATGAATAACTTGAGTAAAATTTTGAAATTCGCAGATTACATGAAGCTTGGAAGCATAACAACAGTGAGGCAGAAATTAATAGACTTCAAGAGGCCATAGGCTGGTGGAGCAGGTGGAAATTCAATGTAGAAAAGTGTGAGGTGATACATTTTGGTAGGAAGATTGAGGAAAGACAATACAAGCTAAATGGTACAGTTTTAAGACTGAGCTTAGTGAAGCCACAACTGCAGAGGGCACACTTCCCGCACATGTATTTGCACTACCTGTGATGCCAAAGTCAGTGACTGAAGACCCCTGGTTATTAAAATACAGCAGATCTGAAGAAAAGCTGAAGCAGATTTGTGGAATTCTCTTTAGATTAGAATGCTACATTTGCCCCAGTAGAAACAACCCAGTCGGTAAATTCTGCTTACAAGGCTATGCTTGCTGTACATTATTCCCCAGACTGCAAACATGTTCATGCTTACACTATACAATTTCCTGCATTAGAATCTTGCAACAGCTGATGTGGTGTGAAAAATGTTAAGATTGCCATGCATGTAGCAAAATGCAACATTATTTTGGCATCCTGCATTAACTAATCACCACCACTGTCAGATAGATCGCGGCTCACAATGGCCGGAGAAGGAAGCATTGTGTGGAGAGGGCTGGCAAGGACTTGGTGGCGAAGAAAGGAGCCAGCAGTGGACAGTATGTGCCAAAGAGAGCCAGGATGCGCCAGAGAGAGCAGCTGAGCAGCTGATGTTGCCACTTTCACAGGTGCAAATCAGTACTGATAGCAGCTGATGGGTGCACACCAATGATGTCAGTGGTAGGAGAAACCATGCATGTACTGGCGGATGCAGTGTGAGCTGAGTGCGCATACGCAACTGTCTTGCACCTGGCCAATCGGTATCAGGAGTCACAGTGGAATTTTAAAGAAGGTGCAAGAACAGAATGATCTTGGATTGTTTTGGGCACAAACCCTTGAACAGGGCAGAACAGGTTAACAAAGCAGTTAATAAAGAGCATTGGATCCTGAGCTTTCTAAAGAGAGGCTTGGAGTACAAAAGCTGGGAAGTTATGCTGAACCTATACTCCAGCTGGGAAGAACCAGTGTTTTATAATGTGTCCAATTCTGAGAACTGCATTTTAGGAAGGATGTGAAGGCTTTGGAGAGGGTACTAGAATGGTTTCAGTTAACTGAATAAGCTTGAGTCACTGGCTGTGCTCTCCTTAGAGCAGAGCAGGTTGAGAGGAGATTTGATAGAAGTATTTAAAATCATTAGAGTAAATAAAGCGAAACTGTTTCCAGTGGCTGAAGGGTCAATAACCAGAGGACAAAAATTTAAGGTGATTGGTAAAAGAATCAGAGACAACATAACAAGTGTTTAGGATTTGGAATGCACTGATGATAAGGTGTTGGTAACTGATTCAATAGAAGCTTTTCAAAGAAAATTGGATAAATGTTGGAAAGAGAAAAAAAATCAAGGATATAGAGCAAGAGCAGGGGAATGGGACTAATTGGTTGGCTCTACAAAAGAGCCAGGACAGACTCAATTAATATAAGAAGGCCGCGCTTAATTCCCACTGTTTCTTCCTGTTCTACACCAAACCACATGTAGCACAGCTTGGCTCCATACTCAGTCTGATGCTTTTATGTGCGAACCAGTAGTTCTTGAAATAACCTAAAAGGCTATTTGTAATTATTTTCTTTCCTTGAGGGTAAAAGACACTTTATGCATCATATAGTCTATATATTTATAAAGATCTAATGTTCAGGATCAAGATGTGTTTTGAGGCAATGACCACCAGCGAGGCAGAGGATAATTTATATTGGTGTTCATTGGTTGTTTGACTTTATTTGACAGGACCATTGGGATGGATCAAGATTCTTGTAGTCCCATTCACTAATCACCCCTGTGCTCACTGGAACACATTAACTCCCAGTCTAGCAATGCCTCAGGTTTAAAATTCTCATTCTCGTGTTCAAATCTCTGCATGGCCTCAACCCTCCTTATCTCTGTAACCTTCTCCAGCCCTACATATGTCTGAGAAATCTGTGATCCTCCAACTCTGGCTTCTTATGCATCCCCCACTCTCTTCAACCCATTGGTAGTTGTACTTTCAGCTGTGTAGGCCTTAAGGATTTGAAATCCCTTTCTAAACTTTTCCAATTCATGCCACCCTCTCTCTTCCTTTAAGATGCTCCTTAAAACCAACCTCTTTGACCAAGCTTTTAGCCTCCCATCCTAATATCTCCTTTGGCTCGGTGTCAATTTTTGTCAGATTATGCTCCTGTACAGTACACTAGGGCATTTCACTCTGTTAAAGGTGTGATATAAATGCAAATTGTTGTATCTGGAGTGGATAGCAGTGTACTCACATCTTCTCTCACATCAACATGACTCTACCTTGCTGAAGGCATGCTGTGGCGTTGGTAAGAGATATCCCTTTTCCATCCATCCAAGAAGCCTTTCAGACTTCTCTTGTAGCCTCAGGCAGCAACTGTATGGCACTCACAGACTGACATGTATCACACTGATGCTTAAAATACATTTCTAAAGGCTGGGGAAGTATGTAGAAAAATGGTTATACTCTGCTTATGTTGCTTTACAACAACTATCATTCTAGTAGGCACAAGTTTCAAAGTAGATGACAAATATAAGTATGGCATTTGCATTATAAACCTTTTTCACAGCATATGTAATGTGTATACTTTGTATCTCCTGGCTTTTTTATCTTTATTTCTGGTGCTAGCTTTACTAACCAGGCAGAAACCATGTTTGGAATATCATCTGATCAGTAGAATTATTCCTCAGCCGAGGGGCTTAGGGGTTGCTAATCAAAAAAACAACATAACCAGTAATGATATGCGCGTGTGTCTGCTACTCGAATGCAGCTTTTGATCCTTCTTAATATTCATCGAGATGTAGCGATGCAGTTGAATTAATTATCACTGCGTAAATGTTTCATATTACTTCACACCTAATGAGCAGTGCTATTTGATTGTGAAAATACAGTCCATGCCTCAAGAATAGTGACTTGATCTGTTTGGAACAAAACTGCATGCTAGAAAGTGCCTTGCAAAGTGGAATTCTTGAGTTGCTTGGAGTTTTTTTAAAATTTATTCGTTCACAGGATGTGGGTGTCACTGGCTGGGCTAACACATATTTCCCATCCCTAATTGCCCTTGAAGGTAAAGGTGAGCCGCTGCCTTGAACAGCTGCGCTCCATCTGGTGTAGGTACATCCACAGTGCTGTTAGGAAGGGAGCTCCAGGATTTTGACTTAGCGACAGTGAAGGAATGGCGATACATTTCCAAGTCAGGATGGCAAGTGGCTTGGAGGGAAACTTGCAGGTGGTGGTGTTCTCAAACATCTGCTGCCCTTGTCATTCTAGGTGGTAGAGGTTACGGATTTGAAAGGTGCCATCAAAGCAGCCTTGGTGAGTTGCTGCAGTGCATCTTGTAGATTGTACACACTGCTGCCACTGTGCGTCGGTGATGGAGGGAGTGAATATTTAAGGTGGTGGATGGGGTGCCAATCAAGCAGGCTACTTTGCCCTGGATGATGTCGAGCTTCTTGAGTGTTGTTGGAGCTGGACTCATCCAGGCAAGTGGAGAGTATTCCATCGCACTCCAGACTTGGCCTTGTAGCTGGTTGACAGGCTTTGGGGAGTCAGGAGGTGAGTTACTCTCCACCGAATTCCCAATCTCTGACCTGCTCTTGTAGTCTCAGTATTTATGTGACTGATCCAGTTCAGCTTCTGGCCAATGGTAACCCCCAGGATATTGATAGTGGGGGATTCAGCGATGGCAATGCCATTGAATGTCAAAGGGAGATGGTTAGATTCTCTCTTGTTGGAGATGGTCATTGCCTGGCACATGTGTGGCACGAATGTTACTTGCCATTTATCAGCCCAAGTCTGAATATCGTTCATATGGACAGGGACTGCTTCTGTATCTGAGGAGTTGTGAGTGGTGCTGAACATTGTGCATTCATCACTGAGCATCCCTGCTCCTGACCTTCTGCTGGAGGAAAGGTCATTTATGAAGCAGCTAATAAAGATTGGGCTTAGGATACTATCCTGAGGAACTGCTGCAATGATGTCCTGGGACTGAGATGATTTACCTCCAACAACCACAACCGTCTTCATTTGTGCTAGGTATGACTCCACCCAGTGGAGAGTCCCCTCCACCCCCCGATTCCTATTGACTTCAGTTTGCTAGGGGTCCTTGGTGCCACAATCAGTCAAATAGTAGTTTGCTATTTTAAGTGAAAGGCATTATTCTTAGCTTGCACGATTCAAAGCATGTCAAGATAAAATTCTTAAAGTTTGTGAAACAGCTCTTTGATTTTGGTTTGTCTGTTGAATCCAGGATGGGGAGACTCTGAAGGGACCCCCTCGGAGAGGGGAATGACCACAGATGCTATCTACACTTACAATTGGTTGAAAGCGAGGAGTGGTACGAGTTCAGTCTACATCTGGGGGCACTCACTAGGCACAGGGTAAGTAACTAATTGTTTATCTAAATGGAAAGTAGTATTAAACACCTGTATTTCACTGCCCAGGAGTGTTGGCAGCAGATTTAGTGGTGACGTTCAAAAGGGAATTGTAAATTATTTGAAAAGCAAGCATTTTCAGGGCTATGGAGAAAGAACATGGGAGTGGGATTAATTGAATAATTCCATGAATGTGCTGGCACAGGTATGATTATCCTGTTGTGCTCCTATAACAAGAAAACATGAGAAAACTTGAGACCAACTTTGGATTCGACCAATAGGAATACTTCCCAATCCCAATTTAAAAAGTAACAGTATGAATGTTTCTAGCTCGTCACTTAGTGGCTCATAAGTGCTTTTTGTCAAATCTTTGATATCCTCTTTTATTTTGTGAAGTGTTTGTTCCCTCTTTCCATCTTCTACAGAGCCTTACAAAATATATCATTCAACATATTAGGGTACCATGAAAGCAATAATTTGTGCTATGGAAAGATGTATTTTTGCCACAATAGAAATGGGATTAATTTAGTCTTTTGTGTTTACACATGCACCGGAACAGTGGGTTTAACTGTAAACAATTGTGTGACAATGTACTTAATTTTAACTAATCTATTTACACAATACTGTCTTACATACAGAAGTTAGAATACTAAAGTAATGCACTATATTTAATTCAAGAGCTTTTTAAAAAATTCATTCTGGGGGAGCTGGGCATCTCCAGCAAGGCCAGAATTTATTGCCATCCCGAGTTGCTCTTGGGAAAGTGGTGGTGGGCTGCCTTGAACCGCTGCAGCCCTGTTGTGAAGATGTTCCCATAGCACTTGTTAGGTTGGGAATTACAGAATGTTGACCTAGTGACAGTATGTGACTTGGAGGGAGGCTTGGAGACGTTTCTGTGCAACTGCTGCCATTGTCCTTCTAGGTGGTAAAGTTAGATGTGCTCGTTCACACAGTACAGTCTTTATTCAGAAAGTATTGGCACAGTAACAATTTGGAAGTTGCAATATAGAGAATCCCAGGCACAACGCTACAATCCACTACCTTGTGCTGTAGTACTTGAACATATTAGTGTCATCCCACCGATCTGTCTAAAACTCATCCCACATGTTTGTAGCGTTACTTGATAATACCATTTTACTTGGTGACATTATTACTGATTGGTTATTTTTGTTGGCTTGGTGCATTCACGGTATCGCCTAATTCTGTGTGGCTATTGCCTCACTCTCCATTTTTCCTGCTGAAAATAATGGAGAGGGGCAAATTTTAAGATTTATCCTCCACAAACCAACATATGGCATGAAGTAGACAGCCATAATAAGGAAAACAAATGAGAGAGCTAATCAAAGAAAAAATTAAATATTCTGATTTTTACCATTTACCTTGTTTAAAAAAGTTATTATTTGAAGTATTAAGATATTTAATACCGATTTTATTTATCTTTGTAATGTTGTCTCAGTAGATACAACTCCACTGAGCATAATAGATGTTGCAACCTGTAATATTTTATATAATCATTTATCAGAACAGAAAATCAGCCAGTAATTGTTAAATTTAGCTGTAATATTTTATATAATCATTTATCAGAACAGAAAATCAGCCAGTAATTGTTAAATTTAGCTTTGTAAAGGATAAAGCCAAGTTTGTTATATTGTGAAATAGAAACAGAAATACTCAGCAGGTCTGGCAGCATCTGTGGAGAGAGTTAATGTTGCAGGTCAATGACCCTTCTTCAGAACTGGGAGTACTTAGGGATGTAACAGTTTTTAAGCAAGGCAACTTGAAATTGAAAATGGGATGCTTCTATGGGCAACTGAAGGGAAAAGAGCAAGACCGCAAGGGGTGGAGAACTGAGCAGAGTGCTTGCCCTTAGGCAGATCATGGCAACTACTGCAGGGAAAGAGCGCTGGGAGGGCAGGAAACAAAAAAAGGGAATGTCTGTGATATGGCACAGGGCAGGAGAGGTTAAATGACAAAAGGAATGATGGTGTGAGGCCAATGGAAATGATAATGGGATAAATAAAGGAACAAAGGCTGTATCTAGAGGCCTAAGTGGGAAAAGCGGAATTATCTTGATCAGCTATTGTCAAAAAATATTACCATCTTCTTTCGTCTTGCACAATCATTCCTTTTGTCATTTATTCTCTCCTGCCTTCCGCCTTACCTTTTATTATTTCTTTCCTTCTACCTTTCCCTGCCTTGCTTAAAACTGGTTTCATCTCTAAGTGCTTCCAGACCTGACATAGGGTTATTCACCTGAAACATTGGGCTGGATTTTCACCCTCAAGGCAGGTTGCGGGAAAGTTCTCGGCTCAGTCCGCCTACCTCAGGAGAAAATGCCCGCATGGATGGGATTTTAATTTGTGGGGGAAACGGATGCGGGCTGCCGTTGTGGCAGCTGACTCGGGAAAAAGTTCGGAGGCAGCCACGAGCTGCTGGATGTGAAGGCAGGCTGGTTAAAAGGCCTATCTTGCTGCTGTGGGGCTTCATCCTAGTCATAATAAAAGCGGGCACCCCCCAGCCCTCACCTCTCAGACCCCCTCATCCCTCGCACACTCCCCATGCCCCCCCATGCCAGGCTATGGCACTTCCATGCCCATTCATCCACTGTACACTATATAGAACCAGTGAACCCTATCGTGACAGTAGGATTGTGAAAAAAAACTTTAAAAGTAACAGTCATCCATTGATAACTTTCCAATTTCTTTAAAAAAAAATTCCTTTTTTACTACAGCCCAATAAACGGGTCAATCATCCAGGCCCTTTGAAGTATCAATAGCTGAAATTGAAAGCATTTGAAACCCTTTGCGTAAATAGAAATTGTGAAATTGACAGCTCTGGCTCTCTGATCAATCAAGCAGTGTTTTCCCTGGGGATCAGATGTTTCAACAGGCTAGTGGCCTTCTGGGCTCTTAGCCAAACCTCATTATATACTCTTGGCTGAGAGCCCAGAAACTCATTGGAGTACTAAACCACCTGAGCCCCAGGGAAAACATTGCTTGATTGAGAGCTCCAGATCTCTGATCTATTCTGTCAATTTCACAATGTTTATTTACATAAACTAAAGAGGTTTCAAGTGCTTGCAGTTTCACATATTGATGTTTTAAAGGGTCTGGATTATTGACCAGTTTATTGGACGGTAGTAGAAAGGAGTTTCTTTTCTCTGCCACTATTATGTTCATCAGTTCTATACAGTGTGTAGTGGGTGAATGGACATTGAAGTGCCATAGCTTGGCATGGGCGAGCATGAGGGGCCATAGGAGTGGTTTGGGGAGCATGCCTGGGCCTGGGGCTTGAGGGGACATAGTGGGTGGGTGAGGGGGCCATGAGGAGGGCCTTTTGAACTTACCTTTCTAAAGGTGCTCTCATACAGACCATGGTTCCTGATACCTTTTGAGCTGCCATGAAGCACGACTCTTTGAAAAGCTTGTAGGACTCCATCAAAACTGCGGAGGACTAGGACAAGCCAGTCCCCTCAATGGAGCTGACCAGGTGAGGAGTGCAGGATGTGGACACACGACCCGAACCTCTTCGTCCCCTTAAAAGGCCATCCTGAAAATCGGAAACCCAAGGAATAGGGTCAGGAATTCCAGAATTGGGACCCACCCACCATTTTTAAAGGGCTCCCAAGTCATCGCAACTTGGTGAAAATCCAGCCCAGTAACCCTGTTTCTCTCTCTACAGATGCTGCCACACCTGCTGAATATTTCCAGCATTTTCTATTTTTATTTCAGATTTTCAGCATCTCAGTATTTTACTCTTTTTGTCACATTGTATGTTGATTAACAAGCGATTTATTTTGTTTTACAAGTGAATAGTTAAATGATTTAGTAAGTGGGATGGTATGAACCGATACAAATAGAATATCTGTTGTGTGCTAGCTTAAGAAAGGTATTCTGAATTTTTAATTTGTTGTGTTCTGTGTTGTTATACCTAATGTTGGAAGTAGAAAATCATTTCTCTCGTCTCTTTTCAGAGTTGCTACAAATGTTGTACGGCATTTGTGTGAAAAAGGTAAAGTGCTTCATTAACTTCTTGGTTATGTTCTCACAACCATCCTTGCTTGTTGAAATTAAATATATGCTTGCAACAACCAGCTTTGCAAATATTAACCCTGTGCCTTGAATGAGTAGCTCAGCATTAGTTTCAGACTGCAAACTTATCAATTTGCTCAGCTTGCTACAAAGTTTAGTTTGCAAATGAAATTCGTATTCGTATTCGTATTCACATTCTGTGAACCCAAATTCTGTGGAAGGTTCTAAAGCAGACATTGGCAACAGTGATCTCATTTGACCCTCATGATATCTCTGAATCAGTGGTATCTGTGGCAAGATCACAAAATGCTTACAAATAAGTAAGGCCTATCCTGGCTCATTCATCCAGAATGAGCCGACAGTAACGCTCCCTCCATTGCAATATCCGTTGCTTCTTCAATAATTCTGGAGCTTTCATCTTAACTGTTCTAATCAGGAGTCTAATCAATATATTGATCGCTGCTTGTGTGAAGAATTTTCCTGATAACAGGCCTATGTTTGCCTTTTACTAATTTGAACTGCTGGCCCCTTGATCTTCTCTTAGATTCTGAGTTGTAAATTCTATGTATTTAATAATAATGCTATTTTATTCAAGAAACATGTTTGCAGCCCTTAGGAGGAATTGCACAATTTGTAATTTACATCAAAAAATTCATAGGCTAAGTAATCAGGTTAAAAACATGCAAACACTTAACAGTCATGTACAATAGTAGCAAAAATAGACAAACAAATTGAGCAAGTAACAGGGAAGTGTTGAATGGGGTATTAAAAGAAGGGTAACATTGAATTAACATTATATTAAAATTACATGCAACTACACCATTCCTACATTGCAGGCACTGAAGTGCACTTAAATTTCATCATTTAAGTACTTCATTAAGGATCTGAACTATGTAAGGAGTTAGGCTACATCAGTACCTTTCCACCTTGCATCTATTATTTGCTTATCTGCTTGCATCACCCTTTCAGGCAATGCATTCCAAATCATCATTACTTGGTGTGTAAGAAAATTTCCCCCCACTACCCTCACGACATTTTGATAATTATCTTAAATATATGTCCTCTGGTTGCTCACCCTTCTGCAAGTGGAAGCTCGTTCTCCGTACTTACTTTATCAAACACCCTCATAATTTTGAACATCTATATTAAATCTCCAAATAGCCACCTCTGCTCTAAGGAGAACAACCTTCTCCATAAATAAATAAAGTGCCTTATCCCAGGTACCATTCTAGTAAATCTCATCAATTACAGGAAGGGAAGCCACTTTAGGTAATTCTCTGATAGATAAGGCAACTTGATAAATAAGAACAGAACCAGGCAAGTTCAGTCTTGCCAATCAGAACACTTGTACCTTGCCTGAGCACATTTCCCCACCCCTGAAGTGACCGTCAGTTAAATGATAGGAGCGCACAGACTCACCTGACAACACTCCCACAGAGCTTTGTTTTGATTACTTTAACCTAGACACCTCCTACAAGCACATCTCCCCTCACCCTCCTCCCATAAAGCATTCTTTAGTTTACTGGACAACTTCCCCATCCTGCTCCTCCTCACCACCTCCCTTTCCCTTCCCTATTACCTCTATCCCTCTACTAGCCCACTAGCAGTGTTACAAAGACACAATATTCACGGATTTAGCCTTCCTCACTGCTTTCCACCTGCCAGGTTTCCTGAGGCCAGGGAAACCCCATTGACTGTGGTTCAAAATAGAATCATTGTTAAAGTAAAGGCACAGCCATATTAAGATATTTAAATGATAACCCATCTCCTGCGAGCAGATGGGTTACTCGCTGGTGCACAAGCTGTCATCAGGTCATTCAAAAAAATGCAGTTTATCCAATTTAACAGAAGAAAAGGAAAATGATTTATGGAGGGACGATTCTGAAAATGAAAGCAACGCATCTGATCCAGATGTGATCCTTGCAGTGATGCTAAAGCCAAAGTCACTCAATGAAATCAGTGAACTCTTTGCATAGGATGCTGAAGACAATGAATTTGATGGGCTTTAAAACTCTTTCATTGTGGTTGAAGGTATCTTTGTACAACTAACTTATTCAATAAACCACACCACATTAATATGAATTACTGGCATTATGTTTTTCCTTCACATTTCAAAATGGCATCCACCCACACTGGCAGTTCACATTTTATACTTGGCACGTAAGTCGACCTCCGTTTTTGAAATGATTTTTGGAGGCTTCAGTGGTTGATTTATATGCTAACAGCCAGGGTGTATAATGCAAGGCGGAGGATTGTGTGAAATGAGCTTCCATCAAAGTTGGTTAGTGATAAAACATTACACTCCCTTAAAATAGTTGGATAATTGTCTGGCTAGAAATGAGATTGGAGGTTCTATAATAAATTCAAACAGAGATGAAAGATTAATTTATAGTTCAATATGAAGCACATTATTCAAGGCTTGGTATAAAGTTCACAATTTTGCTTTCCTGGGAGATTTGAGTTTAGTCAGCACTTTCAGGAGATTTAAATAAGAGAAGGCTGTGACAATGCAACTTGTACCTACTACATTGGAGGGAATAGGCTTGATGAACTCTACACTTTGTATTTTCATGATTTGCTTTGTGGACTGACTGGTTATGATGAGTCAATGCAAAATATAATTCAGCAAAGCTACTTAGTCTTTTCTGGCTACCTTCTCCTCCCCACCCCAATCCGACTTCCCAAGCTGCAGTGTCATATGCCAGTATTCAGCTACACTTCAACTTCAACTTCAGTAATTTGGGGACCAGCAACAACTTCGGAGCTTTTTACTCTTGAGCGTATTATGTTACTGGAAAAGTACCAAAAATTTAAGTGTCCACATACACAAATTATAAAAATGTGTGCACAGGTACAAAAAACAATCAAAAAGGCAACTAGAATTTGGCTTTTATTTCGAGGGGTTTAGAATTCAAATGTGAGGAAGTGATACTTCCGTTGCAGATAACCTCAGTCAGACTACTGACTATATCTGCTGAACAAATTTCCGTTTTAGGCACTGAACCTTAGCAAAGATATTTTGACCTTGGAAGGGGTACAGAACGATACCAGGACTTGTCAAATAATTAAATTACACAGACAGGTTGCATATGCTTGATTTATGTTCTCAAGTTCAGAAAAGTGTGAGGAGCTACCTAATTTGAGGTCTTTAAAGTGGTGGATAAACTATGTCCTGTGATAGGGAATTTAGCAAAGGGACATAGTCTGAAAATTAAAACTATGCCAGTTAGGAACGAAATCAGGAAACTGTTATTCTCACGAAAGGTAATGGAAATGTTGAACTCGCTGCCCCAAAAAACTGGTTGCTGGGCCTGTTCAAATTTTCAAGACAGGGATTGATAGATTTTTGTTGGATAAGGGCAAAGGTGGGTAAATGGATTTAAGATACAGAGCAGCCATAATTTAATTGAATGGCAGAACAGATTGGAGGGACTGAATGACTGTACCTATTTCTACATGTTCGTTGGGCAGGGTTTGAGGGGGAGCATGGGAAGTGCAAAGCATTTCAAATGCTATAATATATCTGGATGGTATAATGGCAGCAGGGGGGTTGTGAAGCCAGCTCGTCATATGACGCGCAATAAAAGAGCCCTCTAGCTCTTGATAAACAGTCACTTAACAAGTCACCCATCCTGCAATGTACAACACCAGCAAAACTGAACTCTGCTATTGCTGAAGATGTTAGTTACACAGGGAGACTAGAGAAATGTGCAGCCAATTAATGTTATTTAACTTGCAAATTTATTGCAGCAAGATTATAAAATGCTAATCTTTTAATTTTGTTACATATGATTGCTTTCATCCTTAGAGACCCCTCCAGATGCCCTAATTCTGGAATCTCCTTTCACGAACATTCGGGAGGAAGCCAAAAGCCACCCTTTTTCACTGGTAAGTGGTCTGTTATTTTAAGTAATGTCCTATACTGTGCACTGCAAAGAAGAGCATGATTCTCTCTGCCATCATCAGAATGAATGACTGCTCATCAAATTAAGACCTATCATACCTCTTGAATGAAGACCAATATATATTGAAAGTTCCACGGATTGTTTGGCACTAACATATAGGTTTACAGGTGACATTGTGGCCTAAATTCAGTTATACCTGTTCACAACACTCAACAATAGCAATATACATTTATATTGTACCTTGAATATAGTAAAACATTCCATAGTAACATTACCAGACAAAATTTGGCATCTCAGACACATAAGATTTAATGACAGGTGACTAAGGATATTCAAAGAGAAAGGGATTCAGGGAAGGAATTCCAGAACTTAGGGCTAGGATTCTAAAGGCACAGTAGCCAGTGGTTGGGCAAAGGAAATTGGGGCTGCTTATGAGGACAGACTTACAAGGCGACAAATACCGTGTTCTGAGCAATGGACATCCATGATTATGGAATAAAGAATCAATGTGTTGGCTTCACATTTTGAATACAGTGCCACTATAGACAAAACTGGATTACATTTGTGTGTATCCAGTCACTTGTGCCTCTTGATCACACTATTGCCTTAAGGAAATGTTTTCTACCAAAATTGCTGTTTAATCCCAAAGACTCACTGGTCTTTGTCAGTCACATTTTTTGTTACTTTTCTTCAGAAGCAATGCTGCGTTGGTTAATAAAGGGACATTGATTAAGCTGCTAAAATTGCCAATAGGATCCTTGACTTTATAGAGGTGTTGAGTATATATGCAAGGAATTTCTGCTAAACTGTTCTAAATCATTGGTTAGGCCTTTCCCAGAATATTGCATCTAATGCCACAGATAGATGAATTGCTGTTCAACAGAGCTTAAACCAATGTCCTTGAGGGATGGTTAACTAGTGCCATGGAGGTGGGTTTGGCAGGGGATGGACACCATGGTGAAACGCTAGAGAAGAGAAACAAGGTGCACAGAGCACTGGGAGAGACAAATGGTACCAGAGTAAAGAATAACATATGAACAGGAGGGATCAGACAGGGGCAATACAAGGCAGTCAAGATGGATTTGGAGTTCATGTGTGCGAAAGCATGTGGTGTGTAAATAAGATTGGTGAGCTTCAGGCACAAGTTGCCAAATGGAGCTATGATATGGTGGCAATAAGAGAGACTCAGCTCAAAAAAAGGGGAGGATTGGAAAGTTAATATTCTTGGCTGAGGTATTTGGGGAAAAAATAAGTAAGGAAAAATCAGAGGGGTTGTGGCAGTATTGATAGAATATTGTTGCACTGGGATGATGTTGAGGGGTTAAAGAATCTGATTAGAATTAAGGATGATACAGAAGTTATTATGCTACTGGGTGTACTCGACAGTTTAACAAATAGTGGGAAGGAGATAGAGGAGCAAACTATTGAAAACACAAGAATTATAGTGATAATGGGGGACTTCAATTATCTTCATATAGCCTGAAATAATAAGTGTATGGGCTAAGAGGGGTAGGACCTTGTGAAACGTGTGCAAGAGACCTTGCTTAATCAGCGTATTCCCAACAAAGAACTTAGATCTAGTTATGGAAAATGAAGTGAGGAAAATGGAGCATGTTTCAGTGGGGAATCATTTGGGGAACAGTGATCATAGTCATCAGTTTAAATAGTTACGGAAAAGAACAAAAAACAATCCAGCACAAAAATATTTAACTGGAGGAGAGCAAATTTCAGTGAGTTGAAAGAAATCTTGCCCAGGTGGATTGGAATGAAAACTCCATAGGCAAAACGGTAATTAAACAATGGAAGACTTACAAAGACATAGCTTGGGTACAGAATAGACATATTCCAACGCGGGGGTAACGATTGGCATCCAAAGCTAGAGTTCCTTGAATGGCTAAGGATATAGAAATATAGGAAAAGGAGGCTTATGACAGATAGAAGGTTCACAATATAGTGGAGAACTAAACTAAATACAGAGGAGATCTTGAGGGATTAGAAGGTCAAAGAGAAATTACAGGAATAGTTCAATGGCTAACACAAAAGGGAACACAAGTCTTTTAGAAACACACAAATAGTAAGAGGATAGTCAAAAGCAGGTTGGGGTCTGAAAAGATCATCACGTGAGGGCAATGGGCTTGGTTGAGGTGCTAAAGTGAGTACTTAGCTTCAGTCTTCACTAGAGAAGAGTGAAAAACCCAGCAATTACAGCCCAGTCAGCCTAATATTGGTGGGTGGGGTAATTTTGAGACATTATTCTGGGGCAAAATTAATTGACAGTTGAAAAAATGAAAGTCAGCATGGTTTTATTAAAGGCAAATCACATTTGACTAACTGACTTTTTTAATGAAGCAACAACAACTGAGGGTTGTTGAGGATAATGTGTTGGTGTTGTGTATATGGGATTTCAAATGGCTTTTGATAAAGTACAACATAACAGGCACATTAGCAAAATTAATAGGGCAGTGGCAGCATTGGAACAAAAATTGACTAAGCGCAGATGTATACTTGAAAAGGAAAAATTTGAGGGTTGTGGGGAAGGAGCTGGGGGACGAGACTAATTGGATAGTTCTTTCAAATTTCCAGCATAGGCAAGATGAACTGAATGGTTGCTGAAGCAGTCATTTGACGAAAATCTTGTGTGAAAATGTGACATCCTAATGTTGTAAGGCTGGTCATGGGAATATTGTCTGTAAGGAAGAACTACCAGTTGCCACAGGAGCATGAGCCCTGAACAAAATTAGCATTATGAAATGGCTTCCAACTCACCCATTCTAAGGCAACACAGCAAAATGAAGCTGAGGGACAGCAAAAAATTATTCAGGTATCTCCCTTTAATCACCTAAAACTGTGCAGCAATTCTGTGCACTGCTTTCCTTTTAATTGCATCTTTTTAGAGGAGATTTTATCTTTCCATTTTCTCCCAGGTGTTGACTCCTGCTAGCGTATGGCTCTATAGATGTAATCAGCGGTACTTTGCACATCTGTAAGCAAGGACGAAGAAGTGCTAGAGAGTTTTACAAGGATGGGGTTGTCCCAGTGAGAACCATGCCTAATGTTGCCTTATATCCAGGAGGAGCCAAAGTGGTTTGGCATTCCACCTGCATGTCCATTGAAACCAATGGCCACCATCCCACAGATCAGAAAAACTGGCTTGCCCCACTCTGGAAATTGAACCTGTGACCTCTTGTATCGTTCAATTACAAAGTCCTTACCAGATATATTTGTGGAAAATTGATGTCACTTTCAGTTTTTTTAAACCTGTTCTGACCAATGGGAGCCTGGTAGGTGACTTGGACCTGGGGATCGTACAATTCTGTTGTACATACCAGCAGTAATATTCCTAAGGCAACCCTGGTAGTGAAATTACTGCCTTCCCTATCGCACATGCGTGCACAAAGGAGGGTCATGTTTTTGTTTAAATTCATTTTTGGGGTGTGGGCATCACTGGCAAGGCTGACATTTATTCCCCACTTCTTAATGTGCTGAGAAGGTGGGCTTTTCTTCAACTTTTGGAGTGAATTGCTGGCCGACTTGATAGGGCAATTAAGAGTCAACCATGGTGTGGAACTAGAGTTGCATACATGCCAGACTGGGTAAAGATGGCAGATTTCCTTCATTTAAAGAACATTAGTGTTCAGTTGGGATCTTGTGGTTTATAGTCCAGGCCTCTGGAAAACTATTCCAGTAACATAACCACAACACTATTGTGCCTGAGATTAGTTTAGAATGTACTGGTAAATTGCTTTGAAATTGAATACATCTCAGTAAATCCTGCATCCCTTTCTGCTTTCACATTGTGAAATGGCTGATTTTATTGCAGTAGATATGGAGTGAAAATTAGTCTTTTTAAAGCAATCTCATGTCTTGGTAACAACACTGACTGGATTTCGGTCTGCCCTATGAAAAGGGGTTATTTGGTACTGTGCTAGATTTTTTCTCTTCCCTTATCAATGAGAATAAAGAATCAAGTTTGCATGAGTTTTAGAACAAAATATTGACTTTTTACTTCAGAGGGCATATTATTGAGATTGGACAGGTGCAATGAGGGTGCAGTTCCAGGAGTGGTTTGCATTTCTCTAACCATGCTGAGATTCAAGTGGGCAAGGCATTCAAAGCTGCAACTCAAGTGAATAAAGCCATAAAAATGACAAAGGTATAGATTGTATAAGTCAAGTCTTAATGTATAAAATCTTTGTAAAACCTCAGTTGGAGTACTGTGCAGTTTTGGGCTTCACGTTATGGAAAGGATGTTGAGGCAATGGAGAAGGCACAGTGCAGACTCCCTAGAGTCCTCCCTGATATGAAGAAATGAGAAAAGAGATGGGATTATGGGGCAATTTGATGGAGGTGTTTAAAATTTTGAGGGAACGGGTCGGAATGTGTAGACTCAGCCTGTTTTCAGTGGTTCAGGGGCACAGAGTGAATGGACATTGACATGAGAGATTTTGGACAGAGAGCAGAAGTATTTTTTACATAGCTGGTGAAACTGTGGAATGTTCATGTGGAATATTAGTGATTGAAGCAGAAACTATGTAAACATTTAAGAATAAGTTAGATGGTTGAAGGAAAAATGAATAAAGGGATATTGAAACTGAGTAGGCACGTGGGATTGATTACGGCTTCTGCTCGCATGGAAGGTGAACCTCAACACGGCCTTTTTTGTGTGTTGTATTTCTACGTAGTTCTACAATCAAGTACTGCATTCATTTGGATTTAATTTAAGTTATGACAAAATGTAAGCACAAATAAAACTTCCCATAGTTTCAATCAAGGCAGATTAACATCAGTGTTTATACTTTTAATTTGGATGTAATTTAGGATTAACCTCTTTAATTGCTACCTAATTTCTATAAATTTCAATTAAACAGTGTTAAGTGGAATTATCAACTGGTTGATGCAGTGCACGATTGTGATTGATCTGGCCCACCAATCATGGAATAATTTGTAGATAATTCAATAAAGTGAGGAATGTTTCCATGGTAACTAGAAAAAACAGCTGCCCCATTGGTCCAGATCACCGTATCAGGAAGGATATATTTGCTTTGGAGTGGCTACAGTGCAGATTTACCATACCAGAATGTTACTGGGGTTTCGAAGGTTAAATTCTGAGGTCTGATTGAATTAATCTGTATTCCTTGAGATTAGAAGATTGAGGGGTAATTCATTGGGGTAGATACTGAAAAACTAGTTCCTCTGGGGGAATTGAGAGCGAGGGGACAGAATCTTAACATGTGCCTCAGGCCATTTAGGAGAAAAATCAGGAAGCAAATTTTCACACTAAAGGTACAGTTGAAATCTGGAATTCACTGGCCCAAAAAAACTAGGTCAGTTAAACTTTTAAGATTTTGCTAGATTTTTGTTAGGTAAGATTATAAAGAAATATGGAGCTAAGGGAGATAAATGGAGTTGCAACATATATATCAAAGCCGTGATCAAATTGATCGATGAAGATCTGAATGGCCTATATGGTGCTGCTCACAGATGGCCTGGGTGATGTCTAACATGACTCCCCACACCTGCATTCTGAGCCAGGAAGTATAACCCATCAAGGATGGGAGAATTTTAAAATATAATTTGCTGGACCTCCATAAGATTTAAAGGTTTATTGTAGTTTCCCTCCAGGTAGCTATTAAAGTAAATGTTGATAACTCGTCAAAATATTCAGTGAAGCGCACCCCCCACCCCCACCCCACCCACGTCGCCCCAGTTTTCCAAACGACTTCTATTATAGTTAAGTATCTAGAATGCTCCTAAAGCAGCTAGATGATTTTGCCCTGGATGCCAGTTAAACCACCTACTCACGTACCCAAGTTTTATTGGGTTAAAGAGAGGCAAGAAATTTCTGCTGCTGAACTTAACACTTGCAGCTAGCGAAGCTATACCGGTGGGGTATGGTGTATTCCCATTCACTGCCATTGCACACTCCCTTTTTGAATATATTCCTATTCAGCATATGCTGGTGAGAAGTTCCAAGCTGTTGTTGCCTATCCTCCTGAGTGCAACCCATGCTCATTAGTCATTAATTGACCAAGTAATAACTATGCGTTTGAGAGGAAGCTAAGCAGAATTTTTTGGGATGGAGCTGCTCCAAGAGGCAACCGTTGGTGCTGAAGGATTAGAATGGAGCCTTCTGTGGCAGTGCCAGGAATCCAGTACCTGTGCAAGGCCGGATTATACACCACTCAGCAGGGCACTATTAATGATTGAGTCATAGAGGTTTACAGCACAGAAAAAGGCCTTTTGGCCCATCAGAAAAAGGCCCTTTGGCCCATCGAGTCTGTGCTAGTCAAACAAGTACCTAACTATTCTAATCCCATTTTCCAGCACTAGGCCCACAGCCTTGTATGCCATGGCATTGCAAGTGCACATCCAAATACTTCTTAAATGTTATGAGGGTTTCTGTCCATACCACCCCTTCAGGCAGTGAATTCCAGATTCCCACCACCCTCTGGGTGAAAAAATTCTTCCTCACGTCCCCTCTAAACCTCCTTCCGCTTGCCTTATATCTATGCCCCCTGGTTATTGATCCCTCCACCAAGGGGAAAAATTCCTTCCTGTCTACCCTATCTATGCCCCTCATAATTTTATACACCTCAGTCATGCTCCCCCTCAATCTCCTCTGTTCCAGAGAAAATAACCCCAGTCTATCCAGTCTCTCCTCATAACTAAAACTCTCCAGCCCAGGCAACATCCTAGTAAATCTCCTCTGCACTGTCTCTCGTGCAAACACATCTTTCCTATAATGCGGATTCCAGAACTGCACACAATACACTAGCTGTGGCCTAACCAGCATTTTCTACAGTTCCAGCATAACCTCCCTGCTCTTATATTCTATGCCTCGGCTAATAAAGGCAAGTACCCCATATGCCTTCTTAACCACCTTATCTACCTGTCCCGCTACCTTAAGGGACCAGTGGAATATGCACACCAAGGCCCCTCTGACCAGGGTCCTACCATTTATTGTGTATTCCCGTGTCTTGTTTGTCCTGCCCAAGTGCATCACCACACACTTATCCGGATTAAATTCCATTTGCCACTGATCAGCCCATCTATATCCTCCTGTAATCTAAGGCTATCCTCCTCACTATTTACCACGCCACCAATTTTCGTGTCGTCCGCGAACTTACTGATCAACCCTCCTACATTCAAGCCTAAATTGTTTATATATATATACCACAAACAACAAGGGACCCAACACCATTCCCTGTGGAACCCCACTGGACACGGGCATCCAGTCATAAAAACACCCCTCGGCTATCACCCTCTGCTTCCTGCCACTCAGCCAACTCTGGATCCATTTTACCAAATTGCCTTGGATCCCATGGGCTCTTACCTTCATTATCAGTCTCCCATGCGAGACCTTATCAAAAGCCCTACTGAAATCCAAGTAGACTATGTCAAATGCATTGCCCTCATCTACACACCTGGTCACATTTTCGAAAAATTCAATCAAGTTGGTCAGGCAAGACCTCCCCTTAACAAAACCATGCTGACTGTCCTTGATTAATTCCTGCCTCTCCAAGTGTAGATTAATTCTGTCCCTCAGAATTGCTTCCAATAGTTTCCCCACCACTGAGGTTAGACTGACTGGCCTGTAGTTCCATGGTTTACCCTTCCTCTCTTCTTGAATAACGGTACCACATTGTATGTCCTCCAGTCCTCTGGCACCTCTCCTGTGGCCAGAGAGGTATTGAAAATTATTGCCAGTGCCCCTGCTATCTCCTCCCTTGCCTCACTCAACAGCCTGGGATACATTTCATCCGTGCCTAGAGATTTATCTATGTTTAAGTCCGCCAGACCACTTAGAAGCTCCACCCCTTCTATGCTAATTTCTTTAACTATATCACAGTTCTTCTGCCTGATTTCCATAACCACATCATCCCTCTCACTTGTGAACACCGACACAAAGTATTCATTTAGAACCCTACCTACATCTTCCGGCTCCAAACGCAAATTACCACTATGGTCCTTATGGGCCCTACTCTTTCCCTAGTTATCCTCTTACTCTTAATGTACTTGTAAAATAACTTTGGATTTTCCTTTATTTTACTGGCCAATGTTTTTTCATGCTCCCTTTTTGCTCTCCTAATTTCCTTTTTAAGTTCCCCTTTACACATTCTATACTCCTCTAGTGCTTCCGCTGTTTTGAGTCCTTGGTATCTGCCATAAGCCTCCCTTTTTCTCTTTATCCAATCAGGTATATCCCTCGACATCCAGGGTTCCCTGGATTTGTTGGTCCCATCCTTTATCTTTACTGGAATATGCTGGCCCTGTACTCTCCCTGTTTCCTTCTTGAATGAGTCCCAATGCTCTGACGCAGATTTACCTAAAAGTAGCTGCTCCCAGTCCACTCTGGCCAAATCATATCTGATCTTATTAAAATTGGCCTTCCCCCACTTTAGAACTCTGATTTCTGGCCCATCCTTGTCCTTTTCCATAACAACCTTGAATCTAATGGAGTTAGGATCACCATCTGCAAAATGTTCCCCCGCTGATACCTCTGTCTCTTACCCGGCTTCATTCCCTAAAATTAAATCCAGGAACGCTCCCTTTCTTGTAGGTCCTTCTACGTACTGGCTTAAAAAGCTCTCCTGGATGCATTTTAAGAATTCCGCTCCCTCTAAACCTATCACACCATGACTAACCCAGTTAATGTTGGGGAAGTTGAAACCCCACTATTACTACCCTATTATTTTTACACTTATTGACTTACCAGTGTGGCTTGTTAACTTGATTCACAAGGGCACAGGGAGAGGGATTTTGGGATTCTTTCCCATTGTTCCAGAAAATCCTGCTAGCCAATGTTCTATCATATTGGGTTGCGTGCCAACAGGACAATAAGGGGTTCCTGCTTGGCAGTGCAATTTTAGCTGTGCAAAAGACTTTCTTTCCTGGAGGGTTTTTAATCAGAAAACTATGCAAGAGGAAATTAGCTTTTTCTTGTAAAGCTTCAGAATTCTGTTTTGATTATCAGCAGGACAAACAGTTTATAGTTTGCTGCAATTCCCTGTTCATAAGCATTCCCCAAGTAATATGAGTACAAGCTGCATTCCAGATGTTGTAGTTCAGTCATATGGTGCATTCTGGACTGGGGTTCACTAGTGATGTTTGTGCTTTCGGGCATCTTTTCACCTTGTTGGGCCTCTATTCAAGCCAGACAACACTTAGGCCTATTGGCATGTTGTTGCAGAGATTGCTCATACACAGAAGAGTGTTCTAGGAGAACAGTTAATAGTTGCATTGTAAATTATTGAATGTTCATTCTGTTGGAGTATAGTACAATATCCTCAGGACATTGAGAAAGCAAGATGACAGAAGCATTTCCAAAAATATTTTGAGCAATTTCATTGGTTCCCTTTCTCCTGGAGGTTAGTTTTTAAAAAATTTGTTATTGACTTTTGATAGGCCTTTTCCCCATTTGCTCATTCCTCATTGGCAGTTTCCCTACCCTCTGGCTGCTTAAGCTTTCCTATCTGTTTGGGGCACTTCACCTCAAATATTACATTCTCTTGAATGATTTGTTGGCTATTGTATGAGTATGATATTCAAGCCAATCAGGTAAGCATTACAGACGCTTTGCAAGCGTGTGATGCTGTTAAAGGGACAAATTATTTTTCATGGATGTGTACAAGAGGCCCCATTTTTACTAGTGCAGGTAGATTATTTGGTCGCCACACACACAAATCCTGATTCCAATCCCTTGCAGGAGCTAGAGTGTGCGTTGGACTAATAATTCCCCACAGGAAGTATGATTTGTGGGTTCAAGACGGGCTTGCAAATAAAAATGACTGTCTCTTATTTTAAGGTTTCGTCTCCCTGCCCTTTCCTTTTCAAACTCCCAGATTGCTCTTGGTTTTCTTCTTATTTTGTTGTCATCTGTCAGCTGTGATCTGCTTCTGTCCTCGCAGCCTTCCAGAGTAATGAGTGCTCCTTCGACAACCCCTACAAAGGGTTTCCAAATCTAGTTGAATGCGTTCCAGAAGGGTTCAAGGCTGACGTCCCACATTCAGTCACCCTGCCCTCATGCTTCTGTCCACCCAACATGTCTATCTCATGGGGCACCACCTCCCCATGCCAATTAGAAAGCACACACATTCCTTGTTACTCGATTGGATGGTTTTTGACTTAAGTTATGCAGCTCTTTTTCCTATCTAACTAATAATCAAAAGTGTTCAATGAAAATGAAAAGGAAGCACAATGCTTCTATAATTTAGTTTCTGGTTTGCTTGTAATGGTGTCAGAGAGATTGATTAGAATTGTTTTCCTAAATGTTTCCACCTATCTACCTCCCCTCCTTTTAAGACCCTCCTCTTTAACCAAGCTTTTGGTCACCAGTCCTAATATCTCCTTATGTAACCATATGTCAAATTTTACCTGGTAATGCTCCTGTGCAGCATCTTGGGATGTTTTATTATGTTAGCCGGTCCTATGTAAATGCAAATGGTTGTAATTGTTGGAGACCCACTATAACCGTACCTCTACCATATTATTTCATGGGATTCTAATATTTAATGTCTTAACTCATTGGAAAGCCCAATAATCAGTCCTTAATTTGGCCTTTGGTTAATATATAAGCCATCCTAAAAATATTCGGGAAATGTAGACTGACATTCAAAAGCAGTTAGCTGTGAGTCTTTTCAGTCCTCAGCAGAAATAATCATGTTGAACCATATGTTAGTAGCTGTAATGAATGATTCAGTAGGTTTTATTCTGCAGCAGAGGTACCATTATCTATTAAAAGTGCTTAGCTTGTACCTCCTGTTTTAATTAGCTGTTGATCTCTTTATTCTTCCATTAATTCTGCATGATCACTGTACCTTTATTAGAAGTATTCATTTAATAGTAATAAAATATTTAAACTGCTCGGGTTTCCTTTCAAATGGCAACAGATGACAGCTATTATTTATTTCAACTATGAAGCTAGGTCAGTGAAGAAGGAACATTGAGGAAAGTCGCTGAGAAGAGATTGAAATAGTATGGTCATTTGTTGTGTACCGAGAGAGGAAATGGGGTGAGGTGAGTGATGGACGTGGGATTGCCAGAGGAGGAGGAGGAAGGCCTAAGACCAGATGGAAAGATGAAGCAGTGCGAGACTTAAATGTAACTGGATTGGATGAGGAATGGATGACTGACAGGAGATGTAGAAGGATGATTAAGCCAACATTGTGGTTACCCCAGACAAAATGGGAGAAGCCAAAAGATGACAATGAAACTAGGACTCTAATCTTTGCAGGACAGATGGTATACTTTTGTTTGGTTTGCAAAAATAGTATCAAAATTTGCCATGGACTACATGGCTGAAATGCCATGTCTGTAATCTCCATTGTGGTTATGTCCTTGTTGAATTCATTATTCTGGTTGTGAGGATACAATTATCGAACTAGGCATAAAATATCCAGTCTTCTGAAATCTAAGAGTAAATCAACAGATAAGGCTTGAGGTTACAAAAATAATAAAATGTCAAAACTAAAGGCTCTGTATCTGAGTGCACATAGCATTTGAAACAAAACAGATGAACTTATAGCTCAAATAGAAATAAATAAGTACAATCTGACAGCTATTACAGCGACATGGCTTCAGGATGACATAGATTGGGACTTGACTATTGAAGGGCACATGACATTTAGGAAGGACAGGAAGCTAGGAAGAGGTGGAGGGGTGGCTCTGTTAATTAATGATGGTATTAGCACAATATAAAGAGATGACCCAAGTTCGGGAAATCAGGACGTAGAAGCGATTTGGGTAGAGATGAGAAATGATAAAGACAAGAGTCACTTGTGGAAGTGGTGTATAGGCCCCCTAACAGTGGCCACATGTAGGACAGGATATAATGGAAGAAATAATGAGAGCTTGTCAGAAAAGCATGGTGATGATCATGGGGAATTTTAATCTACATGTAGACTGGAAAAATCAGATGGGCAAAGGTAGCTTAGATGAGGACTTCATAAAATGCTTTCGGGATAGTTTCTTAGAACAGCACATTCTAGAGCCAACTAGAGAGCAGGCTATACCAGACCTAGTATTGTGCAACGAGATAAGATTAATTAATGACCTCAGAGTGAAGGCATCCCTAGGTAGCAATGATCATAAAATGATTGAATTTTACATACATTTTGAGGAAGAGAAGAGTGGATCTAAGACCAGTATTTTAAACTTAACTAAGGGCAATTAAATTAAATAAGGGCATGAAAACAGAGTTAGCTAAAGTGAACTGGAAAATTAGGTTAAGGTATAGGTCAGGAGAAATGGATTTAAGGGGCTATTTCAGAATACACAGAATAGATACATTCCAACGAGAAAGAAATTCCAAGGGGACAACCCACCATCTGTGGTTAATTTAAAAAATAATAAAGATAGTTTCAATCTTAAAAGAAAAAGCATATAATTGCGCAAAGATGGGTGGCAGGTCAGAAGATTGGACAGACTATTAAAAACAGCAAAAAAACAACCAAAAGATTGATAAGGAAGGAAATATTTGAGTACAAGAGAAAGCTAGCTAGTAATATAAAAACAATAGTATGAGTTTCTATAGCTATTTTAAAAAGAGATAACAAAGTGAGCATTGGTCCAAAAGAGAACAAGTGCGGGGAATTAATAATGGAAAATAAGGAGATGTCAGATGAATTGAATCAGTATTTGCATCGGTCTTCACTATAAAGGATACAAGTAACACCCCAGCAATAGCTGTTAATCAGGAAATGGAAGGAGAGAAGAACTCAAGAAAATTGCAATCATGAAGGAAGTGGCACTGAGCAAATTGTTGGAGCTGTGAACTGACAAGTCCCTGGGTCCTGATGAGGGTCTTAAAAGAAGTGGCTAGTGAGATAGTTGATGCCTTGGTTTTAATTTTTCAAAATTCCCTAGATTCGGGGAAGGTTCCATTGGGAAAATAGCAAAGGGAGGGAGACAAACCAGGAAACTACAGGCTGGTTAGCTTAACATCTGTCTTAGGGAAAATGCCAGAAGCTATTACTAACGGCGTTATAGCAGGCCATTTAGATAAATTCAAGGTAATCAGACAGAGTAAACATAGTTTTGTGAAAGGGAAATCATGTTTAACCAATTTATTGGAGTTCTTTGAAGAAGTAACATGTGCTGTGGATAAAAGGGAACTGATGGATATACTGTACTTAGATTTCCAGAAGGCTTTTGATAAGGTGCCACAACAAAGGTTATTGTGGCAATAAAAGTTCATGGTGTAGGGGGTAACGTATTGGTATGGATAGCAGATCTGGTTGGCAAGATGTAACGAGTGGTGTGCCACAGGGACCAGTGCTGCGGCCGAAACTTTTTACAATTTATTTAAATGACTTGGATGAAGGAACTGAAGATATGGTTGCTAAATTTGCTGATGATACAAAGATAGGTAGGAAAATAAGTTGTGAAGAGAACATAAGGAGGCTACAAAGGGACATGGATAGGTTAAGCAAGCGGGCAAAGATCTGGCAAATGGAGGATAATGTGGGAAAATGTGAATTTGTCCATTTTTGGCAGGAAGAATAAAAAAGAAGCATATTAATGAAATGGTGAGAGATTGCAGAATTCTGAGATGCAGAAGGATCTGGGTGTCCTAGTGCATGAATCGCAAAGGTTAGTATGCAGGCACAGCAAGTAATTAGGAAAGCCAGTTGAATGTTATTGTTTGTAGTGAGGGGAATTGAATACAAAAGTAGGGAAGTTATGCTTCAGTTATACAGGACGTTGGTGAGACCACACCTGGAGTACCGTGTACAGTATTGTTCTCCTTATTTAATGAAGAATGTAAATACGTTGGAAGCAGTTCAGAGAAGGTTTACTAGACTATTCCTGGAACGGGTGGGTTGACTTATAAGGATAGGTTGGACAGGCTAGGCTTGTATCTGCTGGAGTTTAGAAAAGTAAGAGATTTGATTGAAACACATATGATCCTGAGGAGCCTTGACAGGGTGGATGTGGAAAATATGTTTCCTCTCATGGGAGCATCTAGAATTAGGTGTCACTGTTGAAAAATAAGAGGTCCCATTTAAGACAGAGAAGAGTTTTTTTCTGAGAATCTTGAGTATTTGGAACTTTCTTCCTCATTAGGTGGTGAAGCAGAGTCTTTGAATATTTTTAAGGCAGAGCTAGACAGATTCTTGATAAGCAAGGAGGTGAAAGGTTATCGAGGGTAGGCGGGAATGTGGAGTTGAGGCTACAATTAGGTCAGCCATCAGCTTATTGAATGGCAGAGCATGCTCAAGGGACCGAGTAGCCTACTCTTCCTAATTCATATGTTCCAACCCTCAGCGTACTTTTCTTGTCAACAGTCCTGTTAATATAGCGTAGCTCATAATGATTGTGCTCTGTTGCCATAATTGACATAATGCTATGTTCTTCAGGTTATGTGCAATTTTAGTTTAAAAATTGAATTGGTATTTCACTATCAGTTTGATTTGAGTAATGTTATCGGTTCTTGGGCACCATTAAATATGAACTGTAGGTTATGGGTATGCTCTTTGAAGTTGGCTCAGTTGGTAGCATTCTCTTGCTCAAGTCAGAAAATTGTGGGCCTAAACAACATTTCAGAATTTGAGCACATAACTTAGACTAACCAGTCCAATATAGTAAACAAGGAGGTAATAGTGTGTCACAGGTGCTGTCTTTCAGAGTAGATTAAATCCAAACCCCATTTGTCTGTCCCAGCATTCAGGTGAAAAACAAAGAGCTCATGCCATATTTGAAGAAAGGCCAGGACAGCAATCCTCCTTCAACCAGCTTCTTCAATTAGGCTTGCAATTTGGCATTTTTTTATTCTTAGGATGTGAACGTCACTGGCAAGTCCAGCATTTGTTTCCAGCTGCTATATTTGCCTCTCTAACATCAGTTGTTCCATTTCAAAGTCAGTCATTGTTTATGAAGTTCTTGAGATGTTTTGAGGCCTGTCAATGTGTAATCAAGCTTTTTATTCTTATTGATTCCTACCAGGCACGTGCTGAGGAGCAGCCAATCACATGCATGATTCAACAACTTTAACCATAGTCTTGATTTGCAGGCTGTTGCTCCGTGGCTCCCAGGCCTGCCTTCCCATCCTAAGTGTTTTCTCCTGCCCCAATTGCTGATCACAAAGTTTCGGTGGCTTCTGGCTGTTGGTTGAGCAATAGCTTATATTTTACATATGTATACACTTGATGTTATTTATGTAAATTATTATGCAAGTAGTTTTTGTGCTGAAAACGTATTTTGGAACGTTTTGCACGGTAACCTTTCCAGTCTCATTCTCCTCAGTATTTACCCCCAAGCATCTGCCTTGAGCTCAGGTGCCTTGTTTTCCTCTAGAGACTTACACTTTTGAGTTCTGCAGAAACAAAATTTAATTGTGCAGTAGTCCAAACGCAAGTCAGGAGAGGGATTTGGTGGCTCTGAGACCAATGAAAGGGAAGAGGTGAGCATTCTAAAACTGGGAAATGGGAATACAGTTATTGGAAACGAGGGGGGAGAGGGGGCAGAGCGAAGTAAACATAGGCACACAGGGATTTCTAGGCAATAAAGACCAAGATCCATCTAGTTTCCCTTCTAGTAACCTAGTAGTCACATGAATCAACAATAATGGAGTTGTTGGACTCATCATGACAATCAACCTCTACAAAGTGATACAGAAAGAAGAAACTGTGGAGCAGGTAAATAGAGAATACCATAAGATGAGGTTGAGGAGATGAGGGGAGAAAAATAAAATAGGAGGAAGGTACTGGACAGGAAAGAAAAACTAGGAAAGAGCTGACACCATTCTTGAGCAAACTTTTGAAATCTGTTTGAAACTTGACATGTTTAAAATCTACTGAGCATTCAGGGAGGAGCATTATTTTGACAAAAGCAGAGTTGTAGCTTCCAATTTCAATCAATCAGTTTATTCTCTCTCATCCTTTGAGTATGGCATGCTCTGCAGTGTTGGAAAAGTGGCCAGTGATTTCTGGTTGCAGGTGATGGAACATTCAGAGATTGCGCTGCAACATTTTGACATACCTATTGATTGTTTCAGATCTATAGGTACCTACCTGGCTTTGACTGGTTCTTCCTGGATCCAATCACCGAGAGTGGTATTATATTCCCAAGCGATGAGAAGTAAGTCAGTTATTTTTAAGAGCACTTCAAAGTACTGTTGATTTTTTAAAAAAAATTTGGCCATTTGCAATACCATTTGTTCCACTGTAGAATTTATATTAATATATTTCCTGTGACCCTCCCATAATAATCAGATTGATTTTAATAGATTTGCTGCAGTGTTGATACATTCTAGCACTGATGGGAATATTTACATCTAGTGTCAGCTTTGGTTCAGTTGGTAGCACTCGCCTTTAAGTCAGAAGGTTGTGGACCCCACTCCAGAGACTTGCGCACATAATTCAGGCTGACGCGCCAGTGTAGTACCAAGGGATTGCTGTACTGTCAGAAATACTGTTTTTTGGATAAGACCTGGCACTATTTGTGGAAGGGCACATTGCTGTTTGTAAGATCTTGCTATGTCCAAACTGGCAGCCGCTTTTTCGAATTACAACAATGACTGCACTTCAAAAGCACTTTGTTAACTGCTTAGGGCATCTTGAGGATATGAAAAATCCTGCATAAATACAATTCTTTTTTTCTTTTACATCCATTTGAAGCCAGCTGCTGATTGCACAATATTCCAACCACTTCAGGTTGTTGATTTAACTCGATTGCTCAATAAACTTATCTTTTCCATGTATATGTAATTTGGTGGCATTTATGTAAATTACTAAGCGGGTATTTTCTTATTATGCTAAAAACCTAGTTTAAAATTCTTGCCTGTCAAGTTTTCCTAGTTTAAGCATGAATTTCATTTTATTAATTTTTCAGCAATAAAACACAAAAATCAACTAGATATCTCTGAAGCTTCAGGAGTCAGCAATCTTTTCTGTCCACATATCCTGTCCCTGAAAACCCACGTTGCTGAAGATTTGTGCTCAGCAAGCACTCCTTGGTTCATTCTTCTCCCATTTTCAAAATGGATACCACACCTGCTGTTTTCTTCAGTAGCAAAAGTTCTTGAGTGAATCTTTTTAGTTGCCAAACACCAGCATTGTCCCTGGTTTTACCTGATCAAAGGAGTTTTAATGTTGGCTCATAATGTTTTACTCGGCGTTTATTATAATTTCCATTAAATGTAAAAATAACTCCAATAAATGATGCATCTCCTGCCCTGAAACTTTTCCAGGGGCAGATTTTTCATTGGAACTGTTGTTTTCACAATCCATCATCACATAACGTTGTGAAATGTAAAGCTATTTTTTTTTTTTGGAGGACTCTTGAGATGATGTCAAAGGTGCAAAGAGGTCTCCTTAAAGACTGGATGCTTTGCTTGACTCCGCTCTACTGGCAGGAGTCTCTTTGGAATTGGGTCTGCAGTCTAAATGTAAAAATAGGCACAAACAGGCTTAACTTGATAGCTCAGTGAGTGACAGTGCTCAAGGAACAGCTGAACCTAACAGACTGCTGAACTCTACTGAGGTAGTAGATCTCTGCTGGCTCTAAACTCTAGAGTTAGCACAAGTGCCTGAGTTAGGAAGAGGAATTTGATCAAGTTTCCAAGGTTGACAAATATCCATTGGCCACCGCTGGAATTGAATGAGGATACGACTGGCAATAGGCAAATATCACACTGCTTTCAATGCTGAGGCCCACTCCTTGAGAGAGAAAGAAAGATTTGTATTTATTTGGCCTTTTAAAATCTCAGGCTGTCCTAAAGTGCTTCAAGTGTAGTTACTGTTGTAATATAGGGAAATGCAGCAGCGCATTTGCAAACAGTAAGGTTCCACAAACAGCAATGATACAATGACCAGATTATCTGTGCCAGTGATGTTGGTTGAGGATTCATTTTTGGCTAGGACACCAGGGGGAACACCCCCCACATGTCATTGAAGTGGTGTTGTGGGAACCTTTACGTTCTCTTGGGAGTACCGAGAGAACCTTGGTTTAACATCTCACCTGAAAGGAGGCACCCCTGACAGTGCAGCACTCCCACCATATTTCACCAGAGTGCCAGCACAAAATCACAGAGTTGGAGTAGAGCTTCAAATCACAACCTCTGACTCGGGTGAGTCACGACTGAGCTGTACTGAGCCACGACTAACGCTAAGGTACCAGAGAATCTTTAAAGTTATTTCTCAGGAGAGAAAGTGAAAAATAGCACCATGTCAAAGGGCGAGGCTGGATGGTTGGGGGTGGGGTGAGGTGGGGGGTGGCGATGTGAAATGGGAAGCTCTTGCTGTATAGAAGGACATTATCGTCTAGTTCAGAATTGACCAATTTCAAAGCTGTTGGTTGGCTCAGAATAGTGGAGCATGACTGGAGAGAATGCACCAGGTTCTTGTCCCAAAGCCTTTCTGTCAGTTCTTCCACCATGATTGTGATAGATGATCATCTAATATTAATGCAAATCTCAATCTTTATTTATTGGGTCTGACTCAATATGGTTAATACGGTGGATTTTATTGTTTAAGGGAGCTTGTCTCAGTTGATATCTGTCTTGTCTAAATCAAAGCTGTAGGTCAAAGCCAGATTCGAGGTTGGATTTGAACTTGCCTAACCTGCCGGGAGCTTGGGAGGGGGGTGGGGTGGGGAATCCCACAAGTCAATGTTCCCCAGTGCACAGTGGCATTTTAACTCCGTGCTGTGCGTGATGTCACCAAGTTTGCTATCTGGAAGCCAACCTGATAGGCTCGGCTTCCATTCGGATGGGAAACATTCCGGAGGAGGTCGCAGGGCAAGGTAGGTTTGCACGCTGGGGTGCTTAGAGGCTGTGGTGAGGGGTGGAATCAAAGATCTTGGCCAGTGGGGAGGGAAATCAGTGGCCTGGGGAAGGGAGTCAAAGGCTGGTGGGCATGGAATGAGAGGCCTCAGGGGTAAAATAGAGTCTTCATGGGGAAGGTCAGTGGGAGATCGAAAGGGTCCGAGGAGTTTCTGATTGAGGAAGGTTGTCTAGGCAGCAAATGCTGGCCTTGTCAGCGATACCCACATACCATGAAAAAATTTTTTTTAAATGGGGCAGTAGTTTGCAAGGACGTTGGAGTCAAGAGGTTTTTTTTAGGAGGGGGTTATTACGGCATATTTAAAGGGAAGAGGCACAATACCTGAAGAGAGATCAGCATTAACAATCTCAGCCAACGGGATCAGGAGGGAAAGTTGGGTGGTCCGCAGTTTAAAGGGGATGAGGTTGAGGGAACATGAGGTGGGTCTCATGGACAAGATGTGTTCAGAGAGGGCATGAGGGGAGGTAGGAGAGAAACTGGAGAAAGGTGCGGGTTTGGGGCTAGGGCAGGGGCTAACAGGAGGCAAGACGATAGAAGAGTGGGGTCTATGAGGGTTAAAGAGAAAAAAGTAGAAAAAAGAGAAGTGGAGATTGACTGATAGATCGGGTCCAGCGTGGGAGTCAAAATGTGCACGCAGTTGGAATCGGGAAGATGGCTCAAGTTACATAGGCATTGGTTACCAAAGATTAGGATACGTAAAAACCTGATATTAAATGGGAAATAGATTGGAGATAATAAAAAGGAGTAAAAGTCAGAGGTCCCATAGTGGGGTAATGATGATGTTGGTAGGATGGATTTAGCATGGGAAAGTCACTGAACTGTGGTCATGGAGAGATGGTAAATATACATTGTCTGGATTGGGGTAATTTCACCCTACGGTAAGAGTTTCATTCACAGCACATTAAACCTTATTGCTTTCCTGTTCTAATCCTGTTGACCATTTTCTCCCCTCAGCTAACCTGATGCGATTACAGAAAGTCACGTTCTCTTAACTGTGCAATTTCCATTTTGAGTGTGGCACTTAAAAGACTATTTAAAACTAAGCAAAAATAAGAGAACCTGGTCAAAAATGTTGTTTCTGTCACTCACTTAACTGCATGTCCTGGTTTGCTCAATTGTGTCTTAACTATCTTGCTCCTTTATTTTTCCTTCAGTGTGCGGCATATCACCTGTCCATTGCTGATTCTTCATGCTGAAGATGATGCCGTCATTCCCTTTCACCTGGGAAGAAAGGTGTGTCAAATTCAAGATTTTGATTTAGGTCCAGTGAGGTTTTTAATAATTCCGGGCTTAGAACCTGTTTTCTGATATTAAACTGATGCCAACTGTCGCTCAGCACACTCACTTCTGAGACTCAAGGTTGTGGCTTCTCATCTCACTGCAGAGACTTGAACACATAATCCAGGATGACATTCCCAGTGTAGTGCTGAGGCAGTGCTGCACTATTGGAGGTGCCACCTTTTGGATGAGATGTCAAACTACAGCCCTGCCTGCCCTCTCAGGTGGAAGTAAAAAGAATCCCATGCAATTACTCAAAGGAAGAGTTTTCCCCAATGTCCTGGACAATATTTATCCGTCAACCAACATTTAAACAGGGAACCTGGTCATTATCACAGTGTTCTTTGTGGGAGCATGCTGTGTGCAAATTGGCTGCCATGTAATCCTGCAAAAGTGAACATGCTTCAAAAATACTTCATCAGCTGTAATATGCTTTGGGAAGTCATGAGGTTGCAAAATACTTAAGTTTGTCATTTTTTTTATCTAAATGTAAATTCTTTATTAAAATTAATTAAGATGAGTTAATTAAGTTACTACTTGCACTTATGTACCTGCTGCTAATCAGATTTCCAGTAAAATTTCCAAAAATAAATGCTAAGAAAAATAAAATCATTCACAGTTTAAACAGTTGGAAAAGATGCCTCAGAGATTGTAGTTGCACATGAAATAGAGGCAGCTACAGCTATTTTTAATTCATCCCCATTTGGAAAGCCTCATCCACTGGGACTAGTTAGAGTGCATTCTGTAGCATTTGTCCGGAGCATTTGATTTGCCTGAGTTGCACTGATTTTCAGTGATTTCAAAATAACTTTAATATCCAAAATAGGAGTTTGACCTGTGATGGAGTTACTGTATCCAATTCTGGACATTGAATGTTTGAAAGGATGTGAGACTATGAGAAGGTACATGGGAGATTTATTGGAATGGTTCCACAGATAAGGAATTTTCTTAGGCAGTCACTTGGGATTGAGGATGACTTCCTTCCACTCCCGTTTGATGGGTTCTGAGATGGTTGATAAGTTCAATGTGCAATCTGCAGACTCTGCCACATGCTTGGACGGTTGGGTGGTTGAGGTGTTTGGAAGTTTTTGTGCTCTCTCCTATGTCTTGACTTCACCTTTGCTTTTCTCAGTGAAGTCTCTCGGTGTGTTCGGTGCTTTCCTGAATAAACTTTCTCTATTTTGTTGAGTCACAAGCCAGAGACTCCCATGAGTCGGCGGGAATGTTCAACCTCATGAGGGATGCTTTGAGGGCATCCCTAAAGCATTTCCGCTGTTCCCCTGGGAGTCTCCTGCTGTGACTGAGTTGTGAGTAGAACAGTTGCTTTGGGAGTCTGGTATCAGGCATACGAATAGCATGCCTGTTAATAATAAGGAATGCAGATAAACAATACAGTTACATTGATAGCCTGGAGAAGTTGTGGTTGTTTTCCTTAGAGCAAAGAAGGCTAAGAGGAAATTTAATAGAGGTGTTTAAAATTGTGAAGGGCTTGGAAAGAGTAGATAAAGAGAAACTCTTTCTGCTGGCTGAAGGCTCATAACCAGAGGGCACAGATTCACGGTAACTGGCAAAAAAAACCAGAGGCAACATGAGAAGACTTGTAATGCAATGGGTGTCTGATAGGGTGCTGGAAACAGATTCAACTGTAGTCTTCAAAAGGGAATTGGATAAATACTTGAAGGAAAAAATTGCAGGGAAATGGGGTAAGAGCAGGTGAGTGGGTCTAACTGGGTTGTTGACCGAAAGAGCCAGCACAGACTCAATGTCCAAATGGTCTCCTTCTGTGTGGAACTATTTTCTGATTTTAATCATTACTTATTGAATGGAGCAGCAACACTGAACCAATCATGATGGCTTGACTTCCCCTGCCCTACCATGTTCCCAATCCCAGTTGTAGGAAAAATCTTAAGGCTAGGGTTGCAGCCCTCCAGGGTTAGCTTAGAGTTTCCAGGAATTGAAGATTAATTCCAGGATGCTGCTGTGAGCAACCCTAGAGAAAATAAACATTGGATGTTTAAATAAAAGAAATATTCAAGCACTTATGTTTATTGGTTATGAAACAATTTGAGGTGGAGAAAATGAGAGGACAGTTTGCAGCAGAAGGTCATGTGATGAAACCTCCATGAACCATTCAATGAAAGTTAGGAACCCTAGTAAAGGCCAGTCCACCTCCCATCAGGTAGGGGAATATTATCAGTAGCTATTCCTAAGCCACATTCATTCATTCTTCAGTGGCTACTCAAAATCAGCTTTATCAAAGGCTCAAATATTGGCTGCCTCCCCACCCTTTCGGTCATAGGTAAGATCCAGTGAAAGAGATTAGAGGAGATCAGGGAAACTGGTGGAAAGTAAAAAAATTTCAAACATTCAGAGCTTTTATATTACAAGGTTATCTGCAATTTAAAAAGAGGAAGCAAAGCATTTTGCAATAATCATTCACTCCAATGTTAAAAGCATAGTTGTGAGAGTACTCCCTCCCTTCACCGTTGATGCACGGTGGCAGCAGTGTGTACAATCTACAAGATGTACTGCAGAAACTCACCAAGGCTCCTTGGACAAGCACCTTCCAAACCCATGACCATTACCATCTAGAAGGACAAGGGCAGCAGATAGATGGGAACACCACCATCTGGAAGTTCCCCTCCAAGCCACTCACCACCCTAACTTGGAAATATATCGCCGTTCCTTCACTGTCGATGGGTCAAAATCCTGGAACTCCCTCCTCAACAGTACTGTGGGTATACTTACACCACAGGGACTGCAGCAGTTGAAGAAGGCAGCTCACCATCACCTCAAGGGCAATTAGGGATGGGCAGTAAATGCTGGCTCAGCCAGCGAAGCCCATGTCCCATAAGTGAGTAAAAAAAAAATCATAGAAGAGCGGAGCACAGAAGGGGACCATTCAGTCCATTGAATCTGTGCCACAGCGATCCTGTTTGTCCCACTTCCTTGCTCTTTCTCCATATTACTGCAAGTATTTATCCAATTTTGCTTTGAAAGCTCATGATTTTGGCTGGGATAAGTCTGGAAGAGCTAATGAGGGGAAAAGGAGGGAAAATACCCTAAAAAAGGTCAACATGAATAATGAGAGATTCCCAAAAGAGGTCACATGTGCAATAAGCATCACCAAGTCTGTGGACCAGAACATGTTGATTTGCATTCAGATTGTACATATGTTGTGTTCTCAGTCTGATACTGTATGCATACAAAAGACTGAATGCTGATAGCCACTGTGGAGGTGCTTAATAAAGCATTGAATGAGTTTTACCAGCACTATGTTACCTGAGCTGACTTTTAGTCCAGTACAATCTTCTTCATTCTGCACCCTCAACACATCACTTGAGCAGGCCCTGGTATGGGGTATAGGCTGTCTTCATGTAATAACAAAAACTTTTGAAAGCGATGATCTTTCTCAGTTCTGTGAGCATTTAAAACTTTTTGTTTCTCCACAGCTTTATGACATTGCATTGTTGCAGAGTAGTAGGAGAGTGCAATTTATTCCCTTCCACAAAGACCTTGGCTACAGGCACAAGTACATATACAAGAGCCCACAGCTCCCTCAAATATTAAGGTAAATGTACTCTTGTCTTCTAACAGTAATGTGCTCTCACTGTTCCACTTCTGTCTGTCCCAGTGCAGTTGCTACATCTCCTGTTTTATTAGATAAGGATATCATGGGACATTCAGCTAAGGTGGGTAAATGGAGTTCAGGTACAGATCATCTTTGTTGCTCATCCCTGATTGTCCTTGAAAAGGTGGTGGTGAGCCACCTTCTTGAACTGTTGCAGTCCGCCTGGGCCTAGGTACACCTAGTTATACATTAGGAAGGGAATTCCAGGATTTTGATCAAGCAACAATGGATGAATGGCAATATAGTTCCAAGTCAGGAAGATAAGTGCTTGGTGGGGAACTTGCAAGTGGTGGTACTCCCATGAATCTGCTGCCCTTGTCCTTCTAGGTGCTAGAGGTCATGGGTTTGGAAAGTGCTGTTGAAGGAGCCATGGTGAGTTGCTGCATTGCATCTTGCACTGTGTGTCAGTGGTGGATGGAGTGAATGTTTAAACTGCTGATAAATCGGGCTGCTTTGTTCTGGATTGTGTCAAGCTTTTTGAGTGTTGTTGGAGCCACACTCGTCCAGGCAAGTGGAGAGCATTTCATCACACTCCTGAATTGTGCATTGTAGATGATGGACAGGTTTTGGGGAGTCAGGAGGTGAGTTACTCTGTGCAAAATTCCCAACTTCTGACCTGCCCCTGCAACCACAGTATTTATATGGCAGGTCCAGTTAAGTTTCTGGTCAATGGTAACCCCCAGGATATTAATAGTGGGAGATTCAGTTATGGTAATGCTGTTGAAGGTCAAGGGGAGATGGTCATTGCCTGGCACTTGTGTGGCACAGATGTTACTGGCCACTTAGCCCAAGCCTGAATGTTGTCCAGGTCTTGCTGTGTATGGGCACAGACTGCTTCAGTATCTGAGCTCATCAGGTCCTGGCGATTTGTCGGCTCCAAGTCCCTCCAGTTTCTCTTTTTCTCTGCTGATATTAGTTACTCATATCAATAGGTTCCTCACTATTATTAGCCCCTTGGTTACTGTCTATTTCTGGTATGTAATTTGTGTTCTCTGCTGTGAAGACAGATGCAAAACTTGTTCAAGATTTCTGCAATTTCCTCATTCCCCATGGATCAACATTTGCTTCAGCTACTCCCCTCCTTATATACTTACAAAAGCTCTTATAACCTGTTTCTATATTCCTTATTGACTGCCCTATGCTGGTTTCTAAAACACTCAATTTTCTGACTTTTTACCATTCTTCACAACATTGTAAGCCTCTTCTTTTAATCTAATTGTATCCTTAACTTTCCTAGTAGGCCATGAATGGATATTTCTCACTGAGTTTTTGTTCTTTGAAGGAACAATTTTTTTTGGACATTTTGAATTTCTTGTTTAAATATTTTCCATTGTTTATTTGCCACCTTAGTTTTTAGTCTATTTATCCAAACAACCCCTCTCCTCGTATGTATGTAATTGGCTTAGTTTAAGTTTAAGATTCTTGTTCTGGCCTCGCATATGTCGCTCTCAAACTTAATGTACAATTCAATTGTATATGATCACCTTTTCCCAGTAAATCTATAACTAATTAACCCTTCCTGATTACGCAATACTAGATGTAAAATAGCTTCGTTCCTACTTGGATGCACTATGTGTTGATCTAGGAAGCTGTAATGAAAGCATTCTACAAACTCATCTTCCAGACTAAATTTGCCCATTTGATTTGTCCACTCTGTATAAACATTAGTCTCCCACGATTATTGCATTGCCTTTATTACAAGCTCCAATTTCTTGCATAATGCTCAGCCCAACGGTATAACTACTGTTCAGGGCCTTAACTACTTTCATCAGTGTTCTTCATCTCCATCCATACTTACTCTACTTCCTGATCTTTGAATCAAGATCCTTTCTTACTACTGTCCCTATATCATTCTTTATTATCAAAACTACTACACCCCCTTTTCAATTCTCCATCTTTTTGAAATGTTATGTACCCTGAAACATTACTTTCTCAATCTGAGTCATCTTGTAACTGTCTCTGTAATGGTGATTATATACACAGACATAAGAATTAGGAGACGGGTTGGGCCACTCAGCCATTTGAGCCTGCCCTGCTATTCAATAAGATCATGGTTGATCAAACTGTAACCTGCTGCCTACCCCCGATAACCTTTCACCCCCTTGTTTATCAAGAATCTATCTATTTCTGCCTCGAAAACATCAAAAGACTATGCTTACACTGCCTTTTGAGGAAGGAAACTCCAAATACTCTCCACCCTCTGAGAGAAAAAAAGTCTTCTAATTCCTGTCTTAAATGGGCAAAAATCCTATCAAATCGACTTTTTATCTCTTAACTGTACAACTAGTTCATCCAACTTGTCACAAATTCTACATGTATTCAGATAAAGAGACTTTAATTTTATTTTTTTAACCACTATCCTTTGTGTGGACTTTATTTGCTGATGCACTATTTACCATTGTAGCCATTGGTTATCGCAGCAGCTTGGCAACAGGTGCCAGTGCCAAAACCCACAATGACACATGGCAATTTCATGTGCGGCACTTGTGGCAGAACCTTTCTCTCAAAGATTGGCCGCTTCAGCCATCAGCAAAAATGTGCCATTTGAAGCCACCCCATCTGAAATGGATTTGTTTGTTTTGTGTCCATCTTTTATAGACGGAAGAATGCTAAAAAAAAATTACCATTTAAATTTTCTGTTCCTTCTTGTCCCACTCCACTTGTCTTTAACCACAGTGCTCTATTGCCTCAGCTTTTCTTTTTGGATTTCTAAATCTCCCTTCACATGACCCCTTCCCTTTTTACTTTAAAGTTACGTGATTCGCCAGGACACTAATGCCAGCCTGGTTTAGGTGGAGTCCATTCCAACAATATTACGATCCAGTTAAGTGGTGAAGCAGGCTTGAGGGACTGAATGGCCTATTCCTGATCTTATGATCCTCAAATTACTTCTCCTATCCCCTCAAGGTCACTTCTGCAGGATCCTATCCATTGATGATCTTCTATTAATCATTCATCAGCACAGGCCATCTTCACAGCTGGTTGGGTCTGTGTGTGACTATGAGAATTTCCTAGTGACCTCTGACCTAAAAATGTTTGAAATGATTGGAGTTTGCACAAAGAGCTTAAAAACCATTGACACAACCGACAGCAGTTCCAATATGCTTGAGTTCAAGAATCCATTTCCAATGACTAACTTTCCAACTTCCTTTACTTCAGTACAGTGGCCTCTAGAAGAGAAGAAAGAGGGTATTAAACTGGGAGATCAATATTGTTGAGAGTGGGAGAAGAAGAGGAAATTCAAGAGATCTGCTTTGGGTTGAAAGGGTAGAGAAACGAGACGACTTGATTTTAGGAAGTACACCAGGAGACATCCTGTTTAGGCAGAAGGAAAGAGATTGAGACCATGTTGGGGGAGGGAAAGAAAAACAGACTTTTGTGCTGACTGAGTGTGTGAGATAAGTGTGTTAGAGATACATTATTGTGGGGAAAAGTAATCTGTTGAGATGGGGGGAGAGATATGCTGTTCACTCAGCTGGCAACAATTCTAACTTTACAAGAAATGGGTTTAAAGGATGTTGTAGGGGCTTAGGGAGCACTTGTTATAAAACAACATCACTGCCTTATCATGAGCAATATCACAGAAGATCCACTAGTATTAGAAATGTTTGTTTCATTATAAACCCCTCTCTTTCTCTTGACCCAGGAAGTTCTTTAGTGACCCAAATTCCCATCAGTAATGAGGTGGACCACAGCGAACAGATACATCTTTGGAGCTGCATGAAGACTTCAGTTTATGTCAAGCGACTTGCATGACCTCTGTTGATTTGCATTCCACAAACCTATTTCATTTGAATACAAAACAAAAATGATTCTGCTTGGATTTTTTTTGTCACACATGAGGGAGCTCAGTGAACAGCAAAGCTGAAGAACAAAGTGAAGGACTTAATTCATATTTGAGAGTTTAGTTTTTGTTTTAAAGAAATGAAGGCATACATTTTTTTCATGACCACAATGATGGAATTCTTGCAGATAGAGTGAAATATAATTAAGTTTCTAAACTGCGAAAATAGATGATCAGGGTAATTTCAAAATGTGATTCTTAGTCAGCACCCTCCATTTGTTGCTACTGAATCATGGTTCTTTATTTCCAACTGCAGTAGTTTTATTTTTGAGAGTTCAGACCTGTTTATTTCTTAAGAGCAATAGTGTCACATGTACCTCGGACATGTCTTTTCAGCTCTGTTTTGCTGGGTGAAGGTTTTATGATGAAATGTTGCTCATAAGATGTAATAACCTCCCTGCAATTTAGTTTGGTGCAAAGGTTTTTGAAGGTCGTATCTTTAGACTGAGTTCAGATGAGTCTGTCTCAGTATACTAACAGCAAAGTATTCAAGTAGACAAATGTCAGCTGTAAACAATGACATTATCTAGTATATTAAACAAATAATTTGTTTTCTTTCCTATTTCATGCCCAGTGTTTGCCTCTTGCTATTGTTGTGACCTCCTTCCAATTGAATGGGGGTAGTTGGGGATGGCAACTGTGTATATCGGTCAGATGAAGATTATTGTCAACTTGCTAGGTGTAATGGTCCTATGCAAAATGACGGAACAGTCTCCTCCCAGTTCCTGGTGGGTCTGAGTCCCACAGCACAAAACTGACAACCTGCTCAGGGAGGCCATAATGATAACTGGTGTGGGAAGCAGGAAAGATTCATCCATTGATTGTCTTTTGAGGTTGGAGTACCTTGTATTATATAGCTGATTGTACCATACCTGACCTAAGAGACCTTAAAGCTGACATTGGTGATAGAATGGATCAAACTATTTAAATTCCCATAATGTTGATGAGCACAAAATTCCACCCAACTTTTCTTAAATTCCAAGTTAAATACTTAAAACTGAATCAAATGTTGACCTGTCTTTGCATCAATTATACCATTATAAGACTGTCAGGTGTCCTAATGAATCCAGGTAGTTTGAGAAAGATTTCCAATTTGATGTAGGCTTTTTAAACAAAGTGTGGGTGTTAGTGTGATCACCAGAACAAACCAAATTACAACTAACTGTCCTGCTTATTGCTTGTATTGTGAACTGTTATCACAGTGTTGCCTATGCACTTCTAGTACACTGAGCAACTCTATAACTGTAGCAATACTTGTGTGGAATATGTACTAAATTACTGGTTGGCTTCTGGGAAACAGCATAACATGCTACTAATATTGAAATAAAATCAGTTGCTGTAAAATATGTTCTGAACAAAATATATACAATGTAAGTAGTATAGTATTCATTATTAAAAAGAGCAGAACTCTAACTAACACATTACATTGTTACAGTGAATATTAGAAATGATTGCCTAGTTTACAGTCAGTAAGAGAAAGCAGACTCCTTGCATAGGTGCATAGCATAGCTTATTTATTAAACATTTACAAAATTGTCTAAAACAGCTCAGATGTACCCTGAGCTCAGAGAATAAAAGTAAAACTTGCAAATGCTGGAAAGCTGTAATGAAAATAGGAAATGCTAGAAAACAAAACAGAACTGTTAGCTTAAGAAAGGAAAAAGATGACAAGTTAATGTTTCGGGAGGTTATATCATTTCTGATGAAACAAGAGCCTGTTTTTTTTCTTTCTCAGATTTGTCTATTTCTGGAATTCTTTTAGTGAAAATCACATTGATCTTTTTCAACAGTTGAAAAGAGGCTTTCCCGCCCCACCAAGGGGAGCAGGGTAGGATACCTCCATTGGCAGGACCAAACGTGTTATTGCTTCAAGAAGGATGTGTAGTCAGCCCCTTTGGCTGGGATAAGATTGTGTAGAATTTTACAGCACAGGCCCAGCAATTCCATTGTTTATGCTTAATGTGAGCCTCCTTCTGCCTTATTTTATGTCACCCTATTCATCATTTCCTATTCCTTTCTGCCTCATGTGGTTAAATAGCTTCCCCGGGGTTGTCAAAGGACACCTAGCAAAAGTGTGTAAGCCAGGTCCGTCACTATCTCTCTGAAGTGCAACCATATATTTACTGGTTCATGGCTTCAAGAAGCAGTGGTTCAAATGGCTGTTGTTGCTCTTTCCTGTGTACATGTTCTTGGGAAATAACAGGGGCCCAAGCCGGGGTCTGGAGCACATGAAATTTGACTTAGTTTGTCATGTTTTTAATGATGGACTGTGCTATTGATCCAATATACTTGATTCTTGGGCATCTGGACTTTAATTTTATTTTCCCAAACCCCATATGTCAAAAATGGAGTTTAACAAGATATTGACTTGTCTAAGCTGGGACATATATACATGCCAAATCTAAAATCAATGATAAAATGTCTTGCCTGGATAGCTGATATTCTTGCCCCTACTTCAATGAACAGCTAATGTGTAGAAGAATCCCCAAGTAGAAATTTGGCCTGGGTTCTCCAGAATCCCTGCTATCAATGTCAATTTCCTAAGCAGCTCTGAAAACAATGATGTCATCCTTGGTTCATTTGCAGCACTCAGACCCCTGAGAGAGAAGGTTGTGTGTGGAAGCCCAACTACTGAGTCTGGAGCACAAGGCCACATCACCAAAGCAGTATTGAGGCCATGCTGATTCTGAGGGGCTGTCCTTCAGATGAGTTTTAAACCAAGGCCCCAACTGCGTTCTCATGAACATAAGATCCCATTCAGTATTTTGAAGAGGAGCTTGGGAGTTCTCCTGGTGTCATTGCTAACATTTGTCCCTCACTCAACACCTACAAACACATGATTTCATTATTTTCATTTATCTCACTGCTGTTTTTGGAGCTTTGCTGTGTGCAAATTGGCTGTTGCTTTCCTTACATTAGAGCAATAAGTATGCTTCAAAAGTAACTTCATTAGTTCTAAAGTGCTTTGGGTTGTCCTGAGGCCGTGAAAGGCACTATAATAAGTGCAAGAGTTTCTTTTTCAAACATTCACCTTCTTCAAAGGCACCTCTGGCAGCCAACCTGCTTAATGTTTCAAACAATTACTCCAGGGTCTTAGTACTGGGTCCCCAGCAATAGTACCCTCACCTCTTGAGCTGCGATCTTTCTGTTAATGCCTAAGACCAATAGTTAGCATTCACTTAGTGAGGCTACCATTTAAGTTGTGTAACTTTTTTAACCATTTTGCTGCGGTGGGAAGCAGTGTGTTCCGGAAAAATGCTCTCCTACTTAATCATGTTTGTTCTTGGTTGATTCTAGCAGCGACAGCTGTATAGAAAATCATGGCTAACAGTAAAAGGTGCTACTCTTGCTGAACTGCTGTTCATGGTTATGATCTCAGTTACCATTGTGTGAAACCTAGAAGGAAAAAAAATTCGGATCAATATTCTTATTTCCCAGTTTTTACTGTTTTTTTTTTCCTTCTGGGCACTGGAAAAAGATAAATTATTACTTATTTTGTAATAAGTACTACTGAATACAGAGTTGCTTCAGATGATTTTGGGTTAAACTTGCAGTAAGGGTTTTTAACTACGTGCGTAGTACATCTGGCCTCTGTCTGCACAGACATTTGATATCTGCATTGAAGCTCACTGCCAGCTCAAAGATGGAGTTCAGGCTGAATTAAAATCTAAATGTTGAAATTAAAACTCCCCTTGTTTTACAAAAGGGAGCAGTCCTGTAATTGTTCTCCACAAGTCAGTTGATTAGTCACAAATTAAACATTTGAGTTTCATACTTGCTAAAGTGCTCTAAATTCCCCCGCGTTAATTTAATCACGTTCAGATATCTGGTCTGTGTTTAGGGAAAACTGTTTTATTAATTTAGAGGATTGCCTGTGCAATTTGTTGAAATATAATAGTTAAGCAAGCAGACAAGCAATTTACTTGAGAGTAGAATGTGTTAATTATATATGAATATTTTGTTTATTGGTTACTTGTAATTCTTTTTTTTTTAAACAAAGTGCATGGGACCTTAACATGTCTGATGTACGTCAGAGACCTGCGATTATTTTGAATAATGAGGGAATTTAATAATTTAAAGTTATTCATTCAAAGGTTAGAATGCTCTGAGAAGCTCTAAAGAAAAATTGCACAATTGTGGCAGCTTGGATTTTAAAGATGAGTAACTGGAGCCATGACTCATCTCCCAAACACTTCAGATCTTTTTCTTGAGTGTGTAAAAATGGTCCTGAAGGAGGGATTTTTGCATGCAGGCTGAAACCAGACCACATGGAGAACTGCTTCTGGTATTCTTCATGCTTCACTAACAGCACAGGACACAGAACTATTCCAACGCTTTATCTGCTTATGCCATTTCAAATAATACTCCAGTTTATTATGAAATACAGCTATTATAGACATGTCCACAAATTAACTCTAAAACCTAAATAGGTGTAACTAAAATCAATAGTTACATCAATGGCAGAGGTGAAAAGTAATTTGAGGTGTGAACAACATTATTTAAGTGACACATTCAGTAATACCATAGCTGATGCTGCATTGTTCCAGTGATACGTGACAATGTTATACCTGTGTTTTCATGATTAAAAAATATATGTCACAGTCTCAGCCCATATGCCAGAGATTTTTTTTTGGCCCAGATTTTGCAGTGGTAATAAAGGCAAAACTGTTAGTGTTCGCTCTCGTTACTCCACTGAAATCTGGGCTATTATGTTTTGATTGTATATACTTCAACACCTTGCTGGATCAAAATTCTGGAACTCCCCACCTAACAGCATTGTTGGGAGTATGTTCACCACACAAACTGCAGCTGATCAAGCAGAAGGCCCACCACCACCTCCACCTTGGGGATGGGGTAATAAATTCTGGCTTTTCCAGCCTCTGAGAATAAATTTTGGGGAAAAAAATGAGTAGGAATTGCCAGCTATGGTTCACAAGTCCCAAGTGTCTGCCAAAGTACACTATAAAAGGTGACCGAAAGGTGACTTACTAAGAGGTTTGTGAATCTGCATCTACTCTATTGAACCCCTTCACAGAGATGTTTCCAATTGTGGGTGAGATCAAAACTAGGGACCATAAATATAAGAAAGCCACTAATAAATCCAATAAAGAATTCAGGAGAAACTTATTTACTTGAGAGAGTAGTAAGAGTGTTGAACCTGAAATAGGATAATTAAAGTGTAGAACGTAGATGCATTTAAGGCGATACTAAAGTACCTATGGGAGAAAGAAATAGAAGGATTTGCCAATATGATTATATGAAGAAAGGTAGCTGGCTCATGTGGAGCAAACACTGTCAAAGACCATTTTTCCCAACTGCTCAGTGTCTGTGCTGTAAATTGCAATGTTTCATTTTTGGCAAAGATGCAGTGAGCTTTGCATATTTCAAGCTTGTCAGGATTTCAGTCAATTTATTTTGCCACATACAGACAATACAAAGTGGTTAAATAATCCTGTGAACATGAAGCATATCAGCACCTAGCAATGTCTTGATAAAGGGAGGTCAGTTGATCTTGCACATTTTGTAAGCTGCTGAGTCTAGGACTTTGCTTGAACATTAACTGATTTTACGTACTGTATATTTTTAAATAAATGAAGATCCTGAGTACCTCGAGCTCACCATTTATTTAGTTTCATCTACCTTTGTTTCATCGTGACACGCATTGCCTCACATTCACGAAGGCCTACTGTTCTGTGCTTCACATTCTTAACCATCGAGTTAGAAGACAGGTGATAAACAAAGCCTGAGTTTCCTTCACATTTTTGTCCAGATGTACCTGTAATCTGGACATGCGGCTTAAAGAAAGGATCATGGAATTGTGGGCCTAGGTGAACTACATGTTTAACCATAATATGCTCTGAGTTTCTCCATCTTTTATATCTGTTCATCAAATCCTACACCTGAGCAAATTTCCACCTACAAAACTGGCCATAACCCCTCCGCCCTCAAATGCGTGTATCTTCCAATCTTGTTTCTCTGGGAGGGTTTCTTGACATTGCAACCAGATTTTCAGGCACAGCAGGAAAGAAATCGTTCTTTTAAACTTTTAATTGCAATTTCAACATCATTTTCCTCACTGAGACCCTCTCTATTATCTGTTAATTTGAATCTATTTCTATGGCAAAATGAGTTAAAACTTTTTAAATTGTAAGACTGAAAAGAAATATGCTGGTGTGGTTATGACATTTCCCTGGATCCTGATTGTTTAGGTCCATTTTATGATGGATACTGTTACGACCACGTAAGGAAGGGTGAAATACTCCCCTGTTCTCCCACTCCAGGTTTGACTGTAATGGTTTTTTTTTAGTGAATTTAGAGAGGATGTACTTCACCAATTTTGTAAGAGTTCCACAATTTTCACTTTGAGATGTAAAGAATTATTCAGACAGGTTTTCTTAGGTTAACAGAGAGCAAGATAAGTTTATTGAAACTAGTTCCCAAGCTAAAAAAAACTGGGTAAATCGCAACCAGCATTCATTTGGACCCACACACACACACACCAGTACAGATGGCAGAGTAAGAGGATAGGCTTATAGGATTTTTTTATTAAACAGTTCATGAAAGATAAAACAAAGGAGTATACGATCAAGTCCTTGGTTGGTCTTGATGCTGTGGTTCCACGTTGTGGCTGTTTTGTTCAGCTGTCTTTCTGGGTGTGTTTGTATGGGGTAGATATCCATGTTTTTTTCCTGAAAAGATCTTAGTTTGCATTAGATTTCTCAGGATGGCTACTTTGTAAACTGGGTACAGCACTTCTGAGAGAGAGGACACAACTTCAAACGGCCTGTGTTCAGTACAGCATTGTCTTTTGTCTGCCCCCTGCTTGGTAAGGGGGTCCTTGAAGTATTTTTTTGGATGTATATTCCAGAGAAATTCTATTAGTTCATGACTGCTGCAGTTATTGTTTCAGAACAGGTAATTGCATTTTGAAGTCTCATCTCACAAACATTCAAAGTCTTAGGATGGTGTGAATCGACAGATGTTGGGGTCTTTCACACTCCCCAGGGGGTTGACTGTCTTCATTCCACTTGGTGGAATGTAAAATTGTGTGTATTGCAGAAGGCTGGGCAGTTTTCCCATTGTCTGTAGAGGGGGTCCTTTTTTTAAAAAAAAAATCCAGCCAGAGGGGAAAAAATAGAAATTGTAATTTTAAAAAGCACATCCTCAATAACACTAAGATGTAACTTCTTGTAAAATGGGCACAGGTTCAGGCCCAAGGAGGGAACTCCAGGCTAATATAATACATGTATGAAGTCCATATTTACAAACAGACAAGTAAGCATATTTTGGTTCTAGTGAGAAATTTGAGTATTAATTACACTAATCACTGTCTTGTTACTTCAATGGCTTCCCCCTTTTCTCATTTAGGCTACCTGGGAGGTTGATGTAGCTTTTTGAGTGTCACATTGATAGATGCCGAAGCGGGGCTGGGGTGGGTTGGCGGGGGGGGAGCGCCGGTGGGGGGGTTTTATTTATATAGCACACATCAAGCTGTCCTTCCCCCAAACAGAAATTCCCATGCAGCACTCTGAAATCAGACTTGCACCATACTGGGAAAGCTAATTGCGGCACACGAGGGAAAGCAGGATGGTAATGACCCACATTACCCATCGGAGGCTGCTCCAGGGCCTCTATGGCTCTATCCCCAGTGAAAGTAGATGGAGATCATTTGATGCAAAATCCGACAGTTCTTTCCTAAAATGACAGTTGGTCCCTGTATATGTCGTAGGACCCTGTTTTATAGATTTAAAGGGGCCTTCCACCTGAAACACGCAACTGCTTCAGCCTACCAACGGGAAACACTTGTGAAAATTGCAGCAAGTGGATTATATTATTTTTGAGTCAATTTATGTTAATCTCATTAAGTTGAAATTGACCCAAATGATTTGGTCTCCTGTACGGCTCCAGACAAAGTTGTGGGTATGGCAATGTTTTGATTGTTACTAAATTAATAATCCAGAGGACGAGAGTTCAAATCCCACCACTGCAGTTTGAGAATTTGAATTCAATTTTCAAAAGTCTGAAAATAAGATGGCTTTAGCAAAAAGAGATGCATCATAAAACAAAACATGGCACTAAGCCACATAAGAACACATTTGGACAGATGACCAAAAGCTTGGTCAAAGAGGTAGGTTTTAAAGGATGTTTTAAAAGAGGGAAGTGAGGTGAGAGAGACAGAGGTATAGGGATGGAATTCCACAGATTAGGGCCTCGACATCTGAAGGCACAGCGCACCAGTGGCGGAGAGATTAAAATCAGGGATGCTCAAGAGGATGGAACCTTGAAGAGTTGTAAGGTTGGAGGAGATTACAGAGATAGGGAAGGCCTTGGAGGGATTTAAAAACAGGAATGAGAATTTTAAAATTGAGGATTTTTTTTAGCTGGGGACCAGGGTAGGTTAGTGAACTACCAGGGGAGACTGTGTTGTTATGGTAACGTCACTGGACTACTGGTCCAGGCTAATGCTCTGGGGGCATGGATTCAAACCCCACCATGGCAGCTGGTGGAATTTAAATTCAAATAATAAAATTTGGAATTGAAAGCTAGTCTCAGTGATGGTGACCATGAAACTATTATCCGTTGTCATAAAAACCCACCTGGCTCACTAACGTCCTTTTAGGGAAGGAAATCTGCCATCCTTAGCTGGTCTGGCCCACATGTGACTCCAGATCCACAATAGTGTGATCAACTCTTAACTACCCTATGAAATGACCTAGCAAGTCACTCAGTTCAAGGGCAGTTAGGGATGGGCAACACATGCTGACCTTGTCAGCGATGCCCAAATCCTGTGAAGTAATTAAAAAAAAAACACAGGTGATGGGTGCACAGTATTTGGTGCAAGTTGGGATACGGGCAACAGAGGTTTGGGTAGCCTTAAGTTTATGGAGGATAGAATGTGGGAGGCCAGTTGGAAGTGCAAAAGAATAATGAAGTCAGGAGGTAACAAAGGCTTGAGTGAGGGTTCTGGCAGCAGAAGACCTTTGGCAAGGGCAGAGATGGACGATGTTACGGAGTTGGGAACAAGCAGTCTTAGTGATGGCACTGATATCTCCAGGTCAAATACTTCATCAAGGTTGTGAACAGTCTTGTTCAGCCTCAGCCAGTTGCCAGGGAGAGGGATGGAACCGGTGGTGAAGGAGTGTCAGAGACTGAAGACAGTGGCCCAGATCTCCCAGTCAGCAGCAATGCACCTGACTTTTTCTGCATCCCAACTCTATTGTCCATTTTAAGCTGGGACTTCTGATCCTGGCTACAGCAGAATAGGTCAGCGTAACTGTTCCGTGGCAAGCCCGGCGAGCGTGGAAGGCGGCAGATTGAGACACACAGTGGCTCCTTTTTACAACAGTAGCTGCTGTATCCAGGTATGTTTTCAAAGGTCTTAAGTTTTTCCATGAGTGATTGGGTGAGTGGCTGGGAGAATGGTCAGTGTGGTTGGGAGATGGGGGGTGGTGGGGGAGTGGTTTGTGGTTGGCTTAGGTCGGGGTGTAGTCAGGTCAGAGGTATGGTGGGAGAGTGAGTCGGGTCAGAGGGAGTGATTAGAGATTGGGGAGGGCTTGGTTGTGGTGCTCACTTCAGTTACCTTGGCTAATCGCGAAGTTATACCAGAGATTAAATCATATAACATTTTCAGGGTAAGTCCTGTATATCGAGCCCAAGTCTCCAACACTGAAACTAGTGCAAGAGACTTTCGCGTAGTGTCTCATGTAGCGTAAATCAGCCCATTGGAAGTTTAAACTTCCCAGGCAATTACAGTGCCTGTGTGTCTGGTAGGACCTCCAATGGATCCCAACAAGCACTACAGTTGCTTGTTCATAGATGCTGCTCTGGATTTTGGAAGATTTGGGCCAATGGTTTCAGTCTTAATTAATGGGAAGAAATTTCTACTTATCTAATATGACAATTTCAAGAAGGGCAGAGAGGTAGAGCTGGGTGTTGTCAGCATAAATGTGGAAACTGATATGTTTTCATATGATGCTGCTGAAGGGCAGCATATTGATGAGAAATAGGAGGGGTCCAAGGATAGATCCTTGAGGGACACCAGAGGTAACTGCAGAAATGGGAAAAGAAGATATTGATGGCAATTCTCTGGGTATCATTTGTCATGATAATGAAGAAACAAAACACTGAATTGCATCTGGAAATATTGGACTTTAAAGTAAGAGCTGAGTTTTTAAAAATGTACCCAAGCCACTGGCTGGAATGCTGCAGGGTGACTCTCTAAGAGGTAATGGAAACCCGCCCTGTTGCCAGAAAAGGTACTTCTAAAGACATCTAGAAACTAATTGCTCCCTCCAGTAGAGACAATGGGACATAATGAGAGATGAGTATCATCTCATCAAGAAGTCCTGTGAGCAATGCCCAGACAGATTTGTGAATTTGCTTCCCACTTGGAATATACAAAGAAGGGGTTAAAAGTGAACTGAAAAGCTGTCCCAGTGTCTGTTGGTGGGTATTCTGAGAGAGGGCAAGTGCTGGAAGTTTGACTCAAGTAACAGCCACACACACTGTACCCCTGCAAATCACCATTTTGCAGGTATCCGATCGCTCTCCCCCTCTACTGAATTCAACACTACTGGGACCTCGAAACCGACTATTGGTCTATCAAGTCAATTCTACTGGAATCTCGAATCGCAGCTGTTGCAACACTCAATCACCTATTCCCTATGAGTCAAGGACTATTCCATATACCTTTTTTAATATATATTGTGTGTACATATATATATATCACTTAATTCAAACTAAGTTCTTACTTTTAACCTGTATGACTGTATATGCATGTGTTTTATCCTTTCTTGCCTTTAGTAGTTAATTAACTTATTCTTACCTTTAACTCAAAGTCTGATCAAATTGGCTCCTTCAACACCAGAGCGATTGGGTCTGGGCAAATGGGATCCCTTTTTAGATTAAATATTGTTGCGACCAATGTGGTGGTGGCGGCGGCGGCGACTGGGGGTGTGCTGAATATAGACAGGGAGCCAGTTCATCCCTCCTCACCTGGGGGCCTTACAATTTGGAGGTGTCCCAGTCAGACGGTGACAAATTGAGGGGTCTCACCTGGATCAACAATTTTGAGGAACCTCACCTGGGTGGTAGGTTGTAACACATCAGAAAGAACGGAACCAAACGCTTGCAGTCCAACCCAGCTGGATGGTGGTGGAGATGTGATGAGGAAAAATATATTGTTGACCCAGTCAGTTTTGATTTGGACAGCACTGCCTGTCCCATTGGCAGAAGTAGATACCATAGTAATTTTCAAAAGGGAATTAGATATACACATCCAAAGGTAAATTTTGCAAGGCTATAGGGAAAAGGGCAGTGGAGTGGGAATTAATTGGATAACTGTTTCAAAGTGCATTTTGATGCTAACAGTAAATGTTTTAAATAAATAAACTGGTGGTGTTTGTGTACAGCATGTATACATTGCTGCGGCTGCTGCTTCACAGAATGCTGCGTAGGGTCTGTGCAGGCAGGATGTGTATGGTAGCAAGATACTTGCTTCAGTTGCTGATATATTTTGATGGGGAGTGCCATCTAGTGGCTACAGCTGGATGGGCACAATTTGTGATTCAGATTCATAGATCACCGAGACAGTAAAATTAAGCACTGAAAAAATTAAAGATTTAGAGTGTTCATTACTTAGCCTTAAACTTGGTAGGTTTTATTTTGTAATAATTAAGCATATTTTTGCAGATATTCATGTTTATGTGGAGCCTTGTATTTATCCAATTTGTTTATTATAGGGTCCCGGCCTGATGCACAAAGTGAACTCCACAGGTACAGGTATTGCTAAGGACAGTCAGTGAAGGGCCAACTAACATTCAGCACAGGTTTGTCAGTTTCTATGGCAATAGACCAATCCCAGATCCCATTAGGCCCTATATCCTTTAAGTGCCTACTCCCTAATTCCTTTTAGCTCCTATTCCGTGGCTCCTTCAAATGCCCACTTTTGGTTACTGTTGCATTCCTGCTCTATTGAGAATCCTTTATTGACTCCTTTATTTTTCATGCTGCTTGCCAGAGTCTCACCCCTAACTGCACTACTTGAGAAAGCGGAACTGAAGCAAAAGGTTGCAAATATAGAACGAGGAGACAACAGAAGCAATAGGGAAAAGCAAAAGGAGATCAACAACTTTGGGGAACCTCACGTGGGCGGTAGGTCGAAGCACTTCAGAAACAGAACCAAATGCTTGCAGTCCAACCCAGCTAGATGGTGGTGCAGAGATGAGGAAAAATATATTTTTGACCCAGTCAGTTCTGATTTGGACAGCACTGCCTGTCCTGGTAGTGGAAACAGATACCATTTCCTTGAGGAAAAATAAAGCGGAGGTGAAAAAGAGAGAGAGAGAAATAGGAATGTAAGGTGATAGAGAAACAGAGCCGTGAAAGGAGAGAGAAATCTCCTGCATTATCAACATTCAAAATAGATGTTAATTTCCAGGTAAATGGTGGTAAGGTAACATTTTTAGGTTATGCTGGAAATGAAGCTGCTTTGCAGCAATATTTACATCCGTTTGTAAATTTAAATTGGAAAACTTAAATGAGATAGTGAAAATGACATTTTAAACAGATTGAAAGTTCTATAACCAATTGGCTGAGTCACAGAATAGCTATATCATAGAAGGTGGCCATTCAGCCCATTGTATGTGTCAGCTCTTTGCAAGAGCAACTTTCCTAGTCCCAACTCCCTAGGGAAGAAAGGAAATTTGGTTTGTTGTGGATGGTGTCAAGCTTAGAGTTAAAAACAAAAAACTACTGCGGATGCTGGAAATCCAAAACAAAAACAGAATTACCTGGAAAAACTCAGCAGGTCTGGCAGCATCGGTGGAGAAGAAAAGAGTCGACGTTTCGAGTCCACATGACCCTTCAACAGAACTGAGTGTCAAGCTTAGAGTGTTGTTGGAGCAGCACTCATCCAGGCAGTGGGGAGTATTCCATCACACTCCTGCCTCTTGTCTTGTAGATGTGGACAGGATTTGTGGAGTCAGGTGAGTTATTAGTCACAGAATTCAAAGCCTCTGACCTGCTCTTGAAGCCACAGCAAATGCATAGAAAACCACAAGCTGCAAATTCCCCTCTGGATGGTCTCACACCATCCTGACTTGTAACTACATCGTCAGCCTTCACTGTCATTGAGTCAAGATCGTGAAACTCCCTCCCTCACTTAAAAGTGGGTGTACTACACCACGGACTGCAGCAGTTCAAGGAGGGAACTCACCACCACCTTCTGGCCTCATCAGTGATGCCCACATCCTGTGAATAATTTTTTTTTAAAATGGCTAGCCTAGTTCAGTTTCTGGTTAAATGATAACCCTCAGGATGTTGATAGTAGAGGATTCAGCAATGGTAATGCCATTGACAGGTGATTAGATTCTTTCTTGTTGGAGATGGTCATTGCCTGGCAATTTTGTGGCATGAATGTTACTTGCCACTGATCAGCCCAAGCCTGATGTTGTCTAGGTCTTGCTGCATATGGACACAGACTGCTTCAGTATCTGAGTTGTGATTTGAACTGAATATTGTGCAATCATCAGAAAACATCCCCACTTCTGACCTAACAATGGAGGGAAGTTCATTGATGAAGCAGCTGAAGATGGTTGGGCCTAGGACTATATGCTGAGGAGCTCCTGCAGCGATGTCCTGGGACTGAGATAATTGACCTTCACAACCATCTTCCTTTGTGCTAGGTATGACTCCAACCAGTTGAGAGCTTTCCCCCGATTCCCATTGACTCCAGTTTTGCTAGGGCTCCTTGATGCCACACTCGGTCAATTGTTGCCTTGATGTCAAGTGCAATCACTCACCTCGGGAGTTCAGCTCTTTTGTCCATGTTTGGACCAAGGCTGTAATTAGGTCAGGAGCTGAGTGGCCCTGATGAAACCCAAACTGAGTATCCGTGAGCAGGTTATGCTAAGTAAGTGCCGCTTGATAGCACTGTCAATGACCCCTTCCATCACTTTGCTGATGATCTAGAGTAGACTGATGGGGCAGCAATTGGCCAAGTTGGGTTTATTTGGACATGACATACCTGGGCAATTTTCCACATAGCTGGGTAGATGCTAGTGTTTAGTTGTACTGGAACAGCTTGGTTAAGGAATGCAGCTAGTTCCGGAGCACAAGTCTTCAGTACTATTGTCGGAGCATTGTCAGGGCTCATAGCCTTTGCAGTATCCAATGCCTTCAGCTGTTTCTTGATATCACATGGAGTGAATCAAATTGACTATAATGGGATCAGGAGCTGGGTGGCTGTATTCTTGCGAACATTAACAAGAATTGTACATAGTTTTACTGTACCAGAACATGTCAGTGCACCAAAGCCTGTGCAGGGGCTGGAATAGGATGGAGATGGAGACCTAGTTAGTGACTTCAGTGTATCCAATTCTAAACAGGTTTCAGCAGAGGAGCAGTTTTTTTTGCTTACCCTCCTGGTCTGGGAATTATACCTAAAACAAAGAACAAAAGACTCCTCAGTGTCACTCATAGCTCAGTACTTGTACTCTCATTTTGGACTCAGAAGATTGGAGTCCTGCTCCAGTGACTTAACCACATAATCCAGGCTAATACTCCAATAGGGGTAGGGAGAGCTGCATTGTTGGAGGCGCTATCTTTCAGATGAGATGCTCTCTCAGGTGGAAGTAAAAGATCCCATTTCTTTATTTGGAAGAGGAGCCAGGGAGATTTTCACTAGTGTCCAGGCCAATATTTATCTCAACCAAATTCACTAAAATAGATGACTTGGTCGTTACCATATTGCTGATGTGGGGCTTTGCTGTGAACAAACTGGCAGCCCCGTTTCCTATATTGTCAATCCTGAGATATGAAAGACGTTAAATAAATGCAAATTCTTTCATTTACTAATACATTATGGAAACAACATTCCTGTTTTCAAACCATTCTTTTCATTATTTTTTATTTTCCCTTTGCTTCCATTTACCTTTTCTTGCTCCGGAGACTTTGGTAATGGTGAACAAGAGGTAGAAAGGGCGATTTGTAAACCAGACCAGGGAACACTGGTGCAGCAGAAAGCTGAAGGTCCCTATTCCAATGTACTCAAATCCAACACACTTTTTAACCACGCCCAGATTTAACACAAACGCAATTTTAAGAAACTGAATATATTAAAAATAAATCAACTTCATCAATAGATCGGGTTGGGTCCCTTGAAAACATTACAATGGATTGAGAAGGTATCAATAACTGAGTACATCCAGTAGGTCATTGTTTTACTGACTGTTCCCCTCTGCTGGCTTCACTGAAGAGATAAGTTTGAAATGCAAAGTCAATTTAAATGCCCAACAAATCAATGATACAAAAAGGCCAGGCCATGACTTTGAAAGAGGGAATCGCCACACGAGCACATTGTGAATGTTTTAATTTATTCTTTTAAATCCTCCCAGGTTTTGTTTCAAACCTTTGACTTGAGTGCTCATAACTTCAGTAAAATTCTCTCAGCGCTCATGCACAAGAAAATTGCTGACTTGCTTACATGTAATTACTGGTACTACAGTCAAGAGAATAACCATCAAATTAAACAGTACTGGCACACCTGTTAAAAGGCGTTAGTGGGAGAAACAGTGCAAAAGCCTACAATTCCAAACTAAGCTCTGCTCCCTGGAAACAGCCAAGATCACAAAACGTCTAGTGTAAACAAATCAAAATGCAGGCTCAAAATGTTAATCCTTTCTTTGAAGAGCAGACAAATATATAATTATATTAAAGAAATCTACATTAAAAAAAGCTGAATAAGGTAACAGACATCGAACATCCTTCCAGTTAAACACATTTTAATAAGGTACACAGTAATTGCGTTTTATAAAGACAAGTGTAATGCAAGGTCATTGCCATAATAAACACTAATCTGGTATGTGGGCAGAAGTATTAAACAAAAACACATCAGCTTAGATCGCACACACTGCCCATCTTGATAACTCGCAGGCACTTAACGTACTAAGCTTTAGGTTCATTAGGAGGAGGAATCTTCACATCAGAGGGCTCCACCCCCCAGATCTCTCTGGCATACTGCTTGATGGTTCTATCACTTGAGAACTTGCCACAGTTTGCTATGTTTTTAATTACCATCTTGGTCCATTCCGTTGGATTCTGTGAATAAAGAACGAAATTGATTTGCAAAACATAACTAGGAAAAAAAAACCCTCAGTAAAATACACAGACAGAACAGGCACGGTACCAAGGCACAGACAGAAACGGGACAGACTGACAGAAAATGACAGTCAGAGACTCTCAGACAAGAATAGGCACTGAGAGGCTGAGGCACTTAAACTGAGATACACATACAATCTATACAGAATATTTATTAACAGATAATTCACATCAATACTTTTCGGATGACATTTTACTAACCCCTGACTTGATTTGTGTAGTGGCCCATAGAACAGTAACTGGGGTCCATAAGTGATGTATTATGTGGCGCTTGCCAACATCTTAAGGTGAAAGGATTTTGTTCTATTTATTAAATGCTCAAAGTTCCAAACTTTAGAAAAATTTCAGCATTCAAGATTGTACTTGTGACTGCTCAATGAAGAGAGATAGTGTGGCGATTGCACATGGGGGACTACAGATTTAATGATCACTGTTTATGTCAATCAGTACCCTAGAATGATCAATAGTATTCTGAATCAAAACACATCTGATTGTATGCCATACCATTCACTGAATGTTACAGTACAGAAACAAACCACTGGTTCATCATATCACTGCTAGTGTGTTTTCTTTAAGGAGTCTAATCCCTCCCTGGAGCTGTTTCCCGCTCAGAGGCTGTGTAACAATTATTAGTGCTTGCATTTTACTTTTGTGCTTGCTGCAGTTGTTTAGACCATTTATAAGCAAGCTTGATTGGAATGAGGGAAATGTAACCTGATAAGGGAAATGTAACCAAGGCGTTTAACCCCACCTTGTGAAACTCAAGTTTTACATTTCTTCCCAGAGATAACTAGAATGTTGATTGGCGAAACGGGTTAGGTTTTCACCCTGGGAAATTAGCTCAAATCTAGCATGACGGAGCTGATGAAAAGTCATCTTTGTTATTTAACCATCAAGGTTTTACATGAAATTAATCTGTACCATTTCAATTCTGATCATAGACAGCACCTGATGAAGTGTTCCATGCTCCAACACTAATAATCCTCTCTGTGATGAGCATAAAACTCACTGATTAATGTGAATCAAATACCTGATCACCAGGCATTCAACTGCCTTCGCTGCAGATCTCATTAGTTGCTTGACTGAGGGGCTTCTATTTCTCCCTCTCTCTCGGCTTGGATATAACTTTAGAATTTTCTCTGAGTGCCCTAACCTATACTTTTTCCCTTCCATCGTCTGCCACATTCACATTCAGTTTCCTACATAGGATGGTGATGTGCCTTTCTTGCTGAGTGGTGTGATATCTGTGATGCTAGACTCTAGCCCTCTTTTCTGGGTAGGGCAATAATCGGTGATGAGCAACCACCGCATTTCCTTCAATAAACCTGTCCCTAGCGTTTATAGCAGCCCTGATGCACTGGTTAAAACCACGCAATGGATAATAGTTTTTGGGCACAGTAGATTGTGGGTATTGTAGCCATCATTAACGAATGACTGATGGATTGGGTGACCAATGGTGGAAGCATGGGGGTGGAGCAGTTGGAGGTAATGCGATGCAACCTCCTGCAACATAGCCTAGAGCTGACAAGCCACGGGGTGATTCACCAAATGTATTTGGAAACTACATTAACACAGTAAGCCCTGTAGGAGCCTCACCTTATAAAGCTCACTAACTTTCTCTTGACTTTTGATGTATGCTTCAAAGTCAGCAAACACTTTAAACCTGAAAGAAATGAAAACCAAGATTAAGTGCCCAATACAACGATTCTGCAAACAACCAGTCCAAAAAGGTTTATATTAAATACACCAGTACTTAAAACACAAATATCAGATAAAAGCATGCAGTTAATTGGAATAAATAACTCAAGTTTGTGTATGCATAGCCAGTGTTTCAAATGAGAACTTTAAAAAAATGCCAAAGAGCATTTGGTGTGTTTTGTCTTTTGAAACCCCAGCTAAATTAATTTCTGATGAATGGACACAAAACCTGGAGACAGCTGAGTGAATCGAAATTGGGGTGGAACCTGAGAATTTGGTGGAGGAGGAGGGGGGCAGTTTCTCACATCAAACATGAAAGAGTGGAGCTGGAGAACTGAAGGATGCTAAAGTAAACATTAGGTTAAATATTTGGATACCTAATATTTAGGTTTATTGTGTTTAGTATCTCAGTGGCTCTTGTTAAGCAAAGTAAATATTTTCATGGCAGGAGGGACCTGTTCAAGGCAAATGGGTTGTCACCTGAACAGAGCTGGGACAAGTATCCTTGAATGCAGGTTAACTAGTGCTTTGGGGGAGGATTTAATCTAATATAGAGGGGGTTGGACATAAAGATGTAGTAGTAAAAAGTAGAAACCAGGTGCACAGAGGACTGGGAGTGACTTGTAAAAAAAAAAAATACAATCAGTTGAGATCATTGAAAATACAAAGAGGTCCAACTAAGGTTTAGAGTGCATGTGTGTAAATATGCAAAGTATGGTTAATGGGGTTGGTGTGCTGTAGGCACAATTAGCAGCATCAGCATGTGATGTGGCAAAACAGGTCTGGCTCATAAAAGGGGGAAAATTGGGTGCTTAATATCCATGGATAGAAGCTATTCAGGAAAGGTAGAAAAAGGAGGAGCAGTTTAGATTAAAGTAAGTATTACAATGCTAGAGGGAGAAGGCCTTTGAGAGGTTAAAGACAATCTATTTAGTTGGAGTTATGAAACAATAGTGTAGCTATTATGCTTCTTGATGCACTTTGCAGGCCACTAAACAGTGGGATGGAAATAGAAAAGCTGATTTGCAAATAAATTACTGAGCTACAAGAATAAGGAGGAATAAGGCAAGACAGAAGATTTCAGCGAACTGAGAAGGGATCTGATCTGGGTGAATAGAAGTCAAAGTCTGCCAGGCAGAAATATAATGGGAAAATGGACAGCCTTAGAAGAGGAGATAGCTTGGGTGCAGTTGATAAGTACATTCCCACAAGGGCAGGCAACCAAAGCCTGAGCTTTCTGGATGAAAGCGGCACTGGGGTATAGGATGGAGCAGAAACAGGGGACGTATGACAAATATCAGCTTGATGATACAAGAAACACAGTCAGGCTGAATGTAAAATTACAGAGAAGTGAAAATGAACTAAGAAGGGCAAACAAAATAGAAGGATAGATTGGCCGCAGACATGAAAGGAAATCCAAAAGTCCTCCATTAGCATACTAACAGGAAATGGGTTGTCAGGGGAGCAGAGAGGCCAGTGTGGCACTAAAATGGAGACTGTTCGGCGGAGGACGCAAATTTGGCTGAGTGTTTTGCACTGGTGTTTACCAAGGAAGAGGACTTTGTCAAAGTTCTGGTAAACAAGGAGGCTGTTGGAATACTGGATGATAAAAAATAAGATAAAAAGGAGATACTAGAAAGGCTGGCAGTAATTAAAGTGGATAAGTCACCTGCTCCAGCTGGGATGCCCCCTAGGTTACTGAGGGAAATAAGGATAGAAATGGGAGGTTCTGGCCACAATCTTCCAATCCTCCTTTGATAACAAAAGGAATGGAGGATTGCAAATGTTTAAAAAAAAGGGGAGAATGAAGAACCTGTAATTTCAGGCCAGTCAGCTTAATGGCAGATTTGGGGACATTTTTAGAAATGATATTCTGGGAGAAAACAAACAGCCATTGGGCAAGCAAATGACAGCCAACAGTGATTTGTTATGAGCAAGTCCATACCACATAGTATGACCTGGACAACATTCAGGCATCGGCTGTTAAATAAACATTCGTGTCACACAAGGGCCAGGTAATAACCAGCTCACAAGGAAGAAATAATCTAACCATCTTCCCTTGATGTTCAATGGCATTATCATCGCTGAAACCCCCACAATCAACATCCTGAGGATTACCATTGACAAGAAACTCAACTGGACCAACAATACAAATACTGTGGCCACAAGGTAAGGTCAAACGTTAGGAATTCCGTGGCAAGTTACTCACTACCTGTCCCTTCAAAGCCTGTCCACCATCCACAGGGCACAAGTCAGGAGTGTGTTGGGTCCACATGACATGAAAAGAAATCCAAAACTTTATTCTTTTGCCATGTTTAAAAAATGGACTTTCTGCTGAACCAAAAATGATGGCTGCTACATGACAACAGGACTGGCCCTTTGTTCTGGCAGCTAACACCAGGAAATACAGGACCAAAAAAAAAAATCCTCTCAGCCTGTGGAATCTTTCAGCTCATTGTACAGACCCCTTGCATCAATGAAGGTAGAGGAAGTGCAGAGAAACCAGCTCCCCAACCTGAACTATCACAAAAGAGAGCGATTGAATCTCATTATGCCTGTTGTTAACAGACTCATCTCACACCTGGGCCTGTCCAGGTTCATTTCAAAATGGGACCATTGAGGGAACAATGGAATTCTGGCCAGAAGCACAGAAACTGATTGTCAAGTTGCAATTAACTATTAATGGGCCATGTCACATGATCCAAGCCTCTGGCCTTCTGGGCAGTTTTAACATTACATCTTTGGCCTCACAGGCAGACTGCTGTTTTAACATCAACTGGAAAGTACTCCAGCTGCCCGGGTGAGCAAGCAGTTGGCCACCATCTCAACTCCTTGAAGCCTGCTTGATTTTTAAAAGTCTCTGACCAACACCTGCCAAGGGTCTAAGCAGAGAAAGCCCATCGTGTTGCAGCACCATTCATATCAAGGATTTTTGTGTTGTCATCTTCAACCAGAAACTCATTGGGACTGAACTCAACCACAAAAGAAACACGCTCTGGATTTTGACTTCTCGGATTCTTTAATATTCATTTGTGGTTCTTGTACTGTTACTATCCATAGTTATAAAATTTATTTTTTTATTCCCCCCCACCCCCCACTTTACTGTGTGTGTGTTGTAGAGTGGGAAGTTGCAAACGCTCCTCCTCCAGGTTTTGAAATTAGAATAAATGAACCTTCTGTTAATCATAACAAGACTTTGCTGAGAGTTATTAATAAATTGACCAAACAAACCGAGGGTTTGGGAGAACACACCCCAGCTGCTTACGAACAGTTGACGAGAGGAAGGTAGCAGTTTGCCTGTCTCTCTCCTGTCCATAACAGGAATTGGGGACTCGTCTCAGATAGACCCATTACAAGCAAACCAAAAGTTGATCAAACAAGAAAATCTGACCAGAGTCCAAATCTAAGACATGATCAGAATCTGATATAAAAGCAACCAACTGGAAGGTAAGAGGGAAAAAAATTGGTGGCTGGGATGATTTTTAAAACCCAAGAAATTTACAGCAGCAAATTTCCTTCTCCTAACACTAAGAAAATGGCAACTTTCGATAAACAGATGTGGGTAAAGCAAGGAAACTTAAATGGCAAAACATTAGCATTCCTGACCACAGAACAACTGAAAGCAGTAGCTAGGGAGGTAGAATTGAAACTACCCAATAAGGTGAAAAGAAGTGAACTGATCCAGTGGCCGGTTAAGCACTTGGACTTCACTTATCAACCAGAGCAGGTAGACGGGGAGTTCAACTGTGACTCTGAACCCCAACCCCTAGCCAAATTTGAGCTGGAAAAGCTCAGAATACAGCTATACTTTCAGGAGAGAGAGAGAGCTAAGGAAAGGAAAAGAGAGAATTCCAGCTCAAAAAATCTAGAATGGACTTAGCAGATCAAAAGGTGGGGGCGGGGGAGCGGGCGGGCAAGGGGAAGGGGAGAGGGCGGGTGGGGGGGGGCGGAGAAAGAGGGTGGGCGTGGCGGGGAAGAGATGGCTGGCAGCAGTGGGAAGAGAGGGTGGACAGGATGAAAGGGCGGGAGGGGGAGAGCAGAGAGAGCTGGAAGCTGTGAGGAAAAACTTCTCTCTACTTGGGGTCAGCCCCTATCTTCCTACCCCAGAACCAAATCTCTGAGTCCCTTAAATATGTTTGAATTTGGGAATGAATCTCAGACAGTGACTTGGAATGCTTTTTCATCAGTTTTGAGAAAGTGGCAGGACAGCTAAAATGGCCATCTGCAGTATTTTGCTTTCATCAGATATCTGGACTTTTCTAATTCAAGGACAGCTATCAGGGAGAGCCCAAGTAGTCTACTCCATGCTGACTCCGGACATGTCCAAACAGACCAAGGCTGTCATCCTTAGTGCTTATGAGCTAGTCCCGGAGATACAATGCCAGCAATTCCACAACATTCGTAAGTTTACAGAGTTCGAACGGCTGAAGCAAATTGCATTCGACCGGTCAGTCTGCTCTTTAAAAATATAGCACACCTACGAGGGATTGTGTGACCGGATATTGGTAGAGGAATTTAAAAACTTCTTACCCTCAAACCTAAGGATGCACTTGGAGCAGAGGATCCTCACAGCCAGGGATGCAGCTGTCACAACAGACAGCTACAACCTCATCCAAAGGCTTAGAAACTCAGGCAGGCACTTTCCAAACCACTCCTCTTTTGATGGCACTTTCCAAACCCGCGACCTCTACCACCTAGAAAGAGGAGGGCAGCAGACACATGGGAATACCATCATCTACAAGTTCCCCTCCAAGCTACATATCATCCCGACTTGGAACTATAAATCACCCATTGTTCCTTTACTGTCGCTGGGTCAAAATCCAGAACTCCTGAACTACACTGCGGGTGTACCTACACTGCAGTGGTTCAAGTCACATCCCATGTACACATTTTTTAAAAATACATTGCATAAAATAAAAACTATGGTGTCAATCAAAACTTCTTATTTCACTTATATGAAGTGACAGAACCAGTCATGTGGCTGAGTCTAGTGCAGAAAGATTACAAGGTGCATAATCAAAATGGAGGCAAATGTACAGATCACTCTGTGAATTTATCACAATCATAACTTAAGGAAACAACAGCAGAAATTGTTGAAGAGATACTTCCTCACTCTGACAGCTTAATGGTACTTAGTGTCTAAGCACCAAGATTCAGTGTCATGGAATATGGAGTTTTGGCTGGTCTATTATACTTGGTTTCTCATTTCAGCTGTACTGGATGAGAACACAAGACCCTACCTGGGCAAGACCTAGTATCAAGCATCAATCCAATTCAGAGCCCAAGTTATTGGTACACCAGGTTTAATACATCAACTATTCAACATTAGCTCTCACTTAGCACCTGTATGACCTGGCTAGTTGAAATGTCATGGGTGACAGCTTGACGTGAAGAGGGAGCTATCATTACTAAAAATCAAACAACCCAGAAGGCCCCAAGGCCATGCATGATATATTCTATTATATAGTTCAGAAGGTTTATTTTAACAAAAGTCATCAGGTACACACTTTGTAAGAAAGTATTTTAAAAAATATTTTGGAATTGGGTCCTGAAACCTGGGATTGCTGCAGAATTCTGAGGGCAAATTTTATAAGAGCTCTCAATTTCAACATACAGCAGGGAAGGATAAAAGCTAGGGAAAAATATACATACTTGTATATATATACTTGTGTAAAGCATCCAATAGTAGAACATTATTACTACATTTGATGTAGGCATCTCTAGCATCCCTAGTTGCCTAACTTTGGTGCAACTGAGTGCTTTCTAGGTCGCTTCAGAGTGGCAATTAATCACATTAGTGTGGGACTGGAGTCACATATAGGCCAGGCTGGGTAAGGATGGCCAATTTCCTTCCCTAAAGAACACTAGTGGACCAGTTTGGGTTTTTAACAGTTTCATGGTCACATTTACTAGATTTTTAAACAATTCAAATTTGCCAACTGCCATGGTTGATTTTGAACTTGTTCTCTGGATGACTCATCCAGTAACATAGCCATGTGTTACCATGTCAGTGAAAGTCCATCAGTGGGTATATCTGTCTGATGCCAGTTACCTGTCATGATGCATCAACATGTTAACTATATCTTTAAATAGCTCTGGCTCTTTAGGGGAAAAATATCCAACGGAGATCTGATCCATGGCTTGTCTCAACTCTGGCAGCTTATCGAAGTAGTCTCTGGCATTGTACCTGCACAGGACACAAAATCAAAGAGTAATTTGTACACAAGCTGTTCTTCCACAGGTGCAATTAAGGATCTTTACAGACAGTGGGTGGCCATTTGGGCTATCAAGCTTTTTTGCTTTTCATGGCTGATCTGCATCTCAACTCCATTTACCCATCTTTGCACAATAAAGATGCAGCTAAATCGTTTCCTGGGCTGCCAAACGCTATGTCTTTTAAGGGTCACTTGAAACAGGTGAGAAACTAGAAACACCACAGAAGAAAATATCAGATAAGAATAATCAACTTTCACAGCAATGCTCCTCCTGTAATCGTACAGGAATACTGATGGGACAAGATTTGGACTGTGTCTCTGGGAACTAGTTATCTACAAATGCCATTTACAATTCACAATCACATTCATGGTGTAAATGAACAGGCAGACAAAATGCATCACCTCACACTTCTCAGCATTAAGTTCCATGCCACTGCTCTGCCCATCGTACCAGCCCATCTATATCATCCTGTAAACTAAGGCTTTCCTCCTCACTATTTACGACATCACTAATTTTCGTGTCATCTGCAAACTTACTGATCATCCATCCTATATTCATGTCTAAATCATTAATGTACACAGCAAACAGCAAGGGTCCCAGCACCAACCCCTGCGGTATGCCACTCATCACAGGCTTCCAATTACAAAAACAAACTTCGACCATCACCCTGTCTCCTGCCACTAAGCCAATTTTGGATCCAATTTTCCAAATTGCCCTGGATCCCATCAGCTCTTACCTTCTTGACCATTCTCCCATGTGGGACCTTGTCAAAGGCCTTACAGAAGACCATGTAGACTACATCAACTGCACTACCCTCATCTACACAACTAATTACTATTTTCCATTAGTTTCCCTACCACTGATATGAGGCTTACTGGCCCGTAATTACCTGGTTTATCCCCACTATCCCTCTTGAATAATGGTACCACATTCGCTGTCCTCCAGTCCTCTGGAACCTCTCCTGTGGCCAGAGAGGTTTGAAACTTAGTGTCAGAGCCCCTGCAACGTCCTCCCTTGCCTCACATAGCAGCCTGGGATACATCTCATCTGGGCCTGGAGATTTATCACTTTTAAGCCCACTAAAACCGTTAATACCTCCTCCCTTTCAATGCTAATTTGTTCAAGTATATCACTATCCCTTCCCGATTTCTACACCTACATCGTCCTTCTCTATACTAAACACAGATGGGAAGTAATCATTTAAAACCTCACCTACGTCCTATGGCTCCACGCACAGATTGCCACTTTGGTCCCTAAATGGCCCTACTCTTTCCCTGGTTATCCTCTTGCCCTTAATATATTTATAAAATGCCTTGGGATTTTCCTTTATCTTGCCTGCCAGTGTTTTTTCATGCAACCCCCCACCCCACTTCGCTCTCCTAATTACTTTTAAAAAAATGTCCCCTTACACTTTCTATACTCCTCTAGGGATTCTGCTGTTTTCAGCCCTCTATCTGTCATAAGCTTCCTTTTTTCCTTCTTATCCAATCCTCCATATCCCTTGACATCCAGGGTTTCCTGGACTTGTTGGTCCCACCCTTCGCCTTTATGGGAACATGTTGGCCCAGAACTCTCACTATTTCCTTTTCAAATGACCCCCCACTGGTCTGATGTAGACTTTCCTACAAGTAGCTGCTTCCAGTCCACTTTGGCCAGATCCTGTCTTATCATATTGAAATCGGCCTTCCCTCAATTCAGGGCCTTTATTTCCAGTCCATCTTTGTCCTTTTCCATAACTACCTTAAATCTTAGAGTTAAAGTCACTATCCCCAACTCCCCCACTGACACTTCTACCACTTGCCCGGCTTCATTCCCTAAGATTAGGTCCAGTACTGCCCCTTTTCTCTTGTAGGACTTTCTACGTGCTGGCTCAAAAAGCTCTCCTGGTTGCACTTTAAGAATTCCGCTCCCTCTAATCCTTTCACACTAAGACTATCCCAGTTAATATTGAGGAAGTTGAAATCCCCTACTATTATTACCCTATTATTTTTACACCTCATGAGTTCTTCCTACATATCTGCTCCTCTATCTCCCCCTGACTGTTTGAAGGCCTATAGTACACTCCCAGCAAAGTGATTACCCCCTTTTTGTTTCTAAGTTCTACCCATATGGACTCATTTGAGGAACCTTCTAATATACCATCCCTCCTTACTGCAGTAATTGACTCCTTGATCAACAATGCAATGCCACCTCCTCTTTTACACCACCACCCCCCAACCCTGTCACGCCTGAAAATTCTATACCCTGGAATATTGAGCTGCCAGTCCTGCCATTCCCTTAACCATGTCTCTGTAATAGCAACAATATCATATTCCCACGTGTTAATGAACACCTCAATTAATCTGCCTTACTTGTAAGGCTCCTTGTGTTAAAATAGATGCAACACAGTCTTGCATTACTCCCTTGGGCCTCAACAGGTATATATTTGCTCTGCCTTCCAGACTGACTTAGTGTATCTTCTTTATTTGGCTGTGCATCACCCCCTACTGTATCTCCACTCTATCCCAACCCCCCTGCCAAATTAGTTTAACCCCCCCCACCCAACAGCACTAGCAAACCTTCCCGTTAGGATGTTGGTCCCGTTTTGGTTCAGGTGCAACTGGTCCGACTTGTACAGGTCCCACCTTTGCCAGAAACAGATCCAGTTATCCAAGAAGCTAAAGCAGGAGTGCTACTACTGAACCATGGCTGATTCTCGATAAAGCGAACAAAGGATCAAAGGAATTGAGTGTATTTAAGACAGAGATAGATAGGTTCTTGATTGGTAAGGGGATCAAAGGTTACGGAGAGAAGGCGGGAGAATGGGGTCGAGAAACTCATCAGCCATGATTGAATGGCGGAGCAGACTCGATGGGCCGAATGGCCTAATTTCTGCTCCTATGTCTTATGGTCTTATGGAACAAAGGGATCTAATCACTCTGTTGCTGCAAGTCATCATGTTAATTTAATACCAACCCCTTTTTATCAAGTGCCTCAACATCTTCTACTCTCATCCCAAAGATGAAGAGGTTCTCCTCTCCTGCCTCTTCTGCCATTTCTACGTTAGCACCATCCATGGTCCCTATTGTCAGGGCTCCGTTCAGCATAAACTTCATGTTCCCCGTGCCGGATGCCTCTGTACCAGCCGTTGAAATCTGTTCGGACAAGTCTGACGCAGGGATCACTGTCATGAGAAATGAAGGGAGAGCGGGGGAAAAAAAAAAGCAACAGTTTAACTCCATTGTTTTAAAATGTTGACAATGTTTCACTTCTCTTTTTAATGGGTTGGTTCTTTCAAATTAAAGTTTCACCTTACAGCAACAACTTACATATAGGGTCTTTAACAAAGTAAAATGCCCCAAGGTCTTACACAGGAGTGTAATTAGACACAAATTGATACTGAGACTCATAAGGCGATATTAGGATATCACCAAAAACCTGATCTAAAAGGTGGGTTTTCAGCAGGCTCTTAAAAAGGAGGACAGAGGTTTAGCGAGGGAGTTCCAGAGCTTAGGGCCTATATAGCTGAAGGCACAGCTGCCAAAGGTGGGGTAAAAGATTCAAATTTAGAGAAATACTCTTACCAATTATTGTCAATAGCTGTTTTATTACCACATCAGATTAAGAAAGACTTAAATTTATATAGTGCTTTTCACGCCTCATAACATCCAAAAGCACTTCACATCCAATGAAATACTTCTGAAGCCTGTTCACTGTAGGGAGACGCAGCAGCCAATTTGTGCACAGCAGGGTCCCACAAACAACAATATGATAATATCCAGGTCATCTGTTTGAGTGATGTAGGTTGAGAGATAAATATTGGTCAGGACACCAAGCAGAGCACCCCGCTCTTCTTTGAGAAGTGTCATGGTATCCTTTACAGCCATCTGAGAGGAGAGGTGCAACCTCGGTCTAACGTCTCATCCTAAAGTGCAGCTCTCCTTCAATACAGCACTGTGGTGTCAGCCTAGATATTACGCTCAAATCTGTGTACATGAGCCCACCCTGAAACACACTTGAAACCTTCTGACTCAGAGGTACATGTGCCACCACTGAGCCGTGCCTGACACCAGAGGTAAATGAGGAACAGTCTTAAGTTGATGACAGAAAAAGAGCAAAAAGACACAGTTGACCGAAAGTCACAGTTCAGCTTGTCTGTAATTGTACACAAGGCAGTTTTTTTTCCTTTAATATTGCTGGAAGAAATGAACAACATGACAGAGGTGTTCCACTGATGGAGTTGTTTTGCTATATTTCTCCATAAAAGTGAAAGAAAATCATGGAAGTATTTTGCGTTCAAAGTCCACATTGACTCTTGGAAAAAAATGTAGTTATGATCCGCCTGAAAAATTGGTGGGACCAGATTCAATAGTAACATTCAAAAAAATAGTTATACTTAAGGAAAAAAAATGCAGGTCTAGGGCGAAAGAGCAATGTAGTGGGAATAACTGGATATCTCTACCAATGAGCTGAAAGAGGGAAGATGGAATAATACATCATAGATGGAAGCAATTCAGCCCAAGTCAACTTTTGTGCTCTATGGAAACTGTCTCAGAGTCAGAGGTCTACAGCACAGAAAAAGGCCCTTTGGCCCATCGAGTCTGCGCTGGTCAAACAAGTACCTAACTATTCTAATCCCATTTTCCAGCACTAGGCCCATAGCCTTGTAATGACATGGCATTGCAAGTGTACATCCAAATACTTCTTAAATGTTATGAGGGTTTTTGCCTCTACCACCTTTCAGGCAGTGAGTTCCAGATTCCCAACATCCTCTGGGTGAAAAACTTCTTCCTCACATCCCCTCTAAACCTCCTGCCCCTTACCTTAAATCTATGCCCCCTGGTTATTGATCCCTCCACCAAAGGAAAAAGTTCCCTCCTGTCGACCCAATCTATGCCCCTCAATTTTATACACCTCAATCATTTCCCACCTCAAGCTCCTCTGTTCCAGGGAAAATAACCCCTGTCTATCCAATCTCTCCTCATAATTAAAACTCTCCAGCCCAGGCAACAACCTGGTAAATCTCCTTTGCACTCTCTCTAGTGCAATCACATCCTTCCTATAATGCGGATTCCAGAACTGCATGCAATACTAGCTGTGGCCTAACCAGCCTTTTATACAGTTCCAGCATAACCTCCCTACTCTTATATTCTATGCCTTGGCTAATAAAGGCAAATATCCCATGTACCTTCTTAACAACCTTATCTACCTTAAGGGACATGCACACCAAGGTCCCTCTGATCCTTGGTACTTCCCAGGGTTCTACCATTAATCGTATATTCCTGTGCCTTGTTTGTCCTGCCCAAGTGCATCACCGCACACTTATCCAGATTAAATTCCATTTGCCACTGATCAGCCCATCTGACCAGCCTGTCCATATACTCCTGTAATCTAAGGCTATCCTCCTCACTATTTACCACGCCACCAATTTTCGTGTCATCCGCGAACTTACTGATCAACCCTCCTACATTCAAGTCTAAATCGTTTATATATATCACAAACAGCAAGGGACCCAACACCGATCCTTGTGGAACCCCACTGGACACAGGCAATCAGTCACAAAAACACCCCTCGACCATCACCCTCTGCTTCCTGCCACTCAGCCAATTCCGGATCCAATTTGCCAAATTGCCTTGGGTCCCATGGGCTCTTACCTTTATCAGTCTCCCATGCGAGACTTTATCAAAAGTCCAAGTAGACCACGTCAAATGCATTGCCCTCATCTACACACTTGGTCACCTCTTCAAAAAATTCAATCAAATTGGTCAGACATGACCTCCCCTTAACAAAACCATGCTGACTGTCCTTGATTAATCCCTGCCTCTCCAAGTGTAGATTAATTCTGTCCCTCAGAATTGCTTCCAATAGTTTCCCCACCACTGAGGTTAGACTGACTGGCCTGTAGTTCCCTGGTTTATCCCTTCCTCCCTTCTTGAATAACGGTACCACATTGGCTGTCCTCCAGTCCTCTGGCACCTCTCCTGTGGCCAGAGAGGTATTGAAAATTATTGCCTGGGTCGCTATCTCCTCCCTTGCCTCACTCAACAGCCTCCTTCCCAACAGGGTTAACTTATGATGTCGTTGGTATGGCAGACCCCCCCTCTATCCAAATGTTTGTTTTTAATGGCCTTCAATTTGTCTCAACCTGGGAACAGACAAAGAGCCACCCAACCACAGGACAATGCAGTCCCTGCTGGATGTGCACTGTGCCTTGGCAATACCTTTCTTTAGGACCCAGGAACTTTATCTTTAGGGTTTTCACCCACTCCGCCTCAGTCCATTTGCTGTTGATAAACTGTCAATCATGCTTTTGTTGCATCATCTGTTCCAATGTTTCTTTGGCTAGCCTCCCATCCTCCACACTCTATAAACTAAATCCTCCTAAATAATGCAATTCCCTCCCTAAACCTATCTGCCTCTAGCCTTCTCTCCTCCCTTAAGTCACCCCAAGCTTTTGGTCACCTCTCAATATCTCAAGCAGCTCAAGTGTCAATTTTTGTCTGATAATGCTCACGTGAAGTGCTCTGGACATTTTACTACATTTAAAAAGGTGCTTTACGAATAGGTTGTTGTGGTTGAAGGTTTCCAGTCAATGTGAGGTGTTCACACTCAAATACTAGAATTTCTCCCAATGGCATGGACAGGAGGGCCAAAAAGGTTATTTTAATTTTTCATTGATCACCTGTAAAGCCAGATTTGGAATACTGTGTACAGTGTTGGACACAACCTCCAAATGACACTGATGCACTTGAGAATTAAGGCTTCAAAAAAAAACGACAAGAAACAATTCCAGACTTAGGCCTCTAAACTACAAAAAGAATCTTAAGGGCTGAAACTGCTTTCGCTGACTAAATTAAATCATGTAAATGCAAATGACCTACATTTAACCTAAGAGTTGTGATTAAAGAACATGGGTTCGAGGTTAGCAAGCCTCAGGAAAGATTAAAAATTCCACACTCCCCTGCCAGTACCTCCTCCCCAATCTGAATAATACCCTTGAAAATAGTATTTGATCCTATGTTGATTCCCTCTCTCTCTCTTCAGGTACCATGCCCCAACAGGGTTTGGTAACCTTGGACCTCCATGTTAATCTTGTTCAAGAGGCATGGATCATCTTCGTTGGCTGTACATTCATCCAGTTTGCGAGGCACTTTACAAAGATCATTCTTTGTTTACCTCTCTCTCTTTTACCATCAATCTTTCCCATCAGCATCAGACTTTGAAATGATCATTTATTATGTGCCCAAAAAATTTCAACTGTCTCTTCCTCCTTCTGCTGATCTTGGTCAGCAGAGTTCTTTGGTCTCAGATTTTACTAGCACCTCTTCATTGGTAGTGCAACTTGCCCAAGATATCTTCATTAGTCACCTCAAAAACCACAACTCTGTAGCCTCAGTTCTTCCCTGCATTGCTTCACTGATCATGCAGCACTCCCTTCTGTATGTCAAAACTGGTGTAATGTAGCACTCCGAGATTCTCAGCTTTGTTTTCATTTTGAGTTTATCATAATCTTTTGCATTCTTTGCAATAGATCTTTGGCCATTCCAATCCATCGTCTTATTTCTCGGTCACACTTACTGCCCGATGTTAACATACTCCCTAGATAACAAAATTTGTCCACCTGTTCGATCTTTTCATTTTTCACTGTGATCTTACATTCTGGTATGATTTTTTTTTGACACTTCTAGACATTTTGTTTTCTTACAATTTAGGCTCAACTCTTTCTTCTTACTTTGACTCACTACTTCATCCAAAATCTTTTGAAGTTTCTCTTCAGAGTCAACAACAAGAACAGTGTAATCGGTGTATTATTAAAGTTGTAATCTCAAACAAATAATCCAGGAAGATCTTCAATCTCTCTAATAATATTTTCATTATACCAACTGAATAAATCTGGGGAGAAAAACATCCCTTCCCGGCCCTCTTTTAATCTTCAAAAAAATCACTGATCGTTCTTAGCTTTTACAGCTGCAATTAGCTCCCAATAAAGATCACTAAACATCACTCGAAGATCTTTGTCATCAAAGCCAGAAGACTAACATGCTCATCAGTTCATGTTTCACCTTGTCAAATGTCTTACCATAATCTATAAAACACATGAAAATATATTTTTTCATCTCTTTGGCTCTGATAGCATGCACACCATAAAGGAGCGCATTTCTTGTTCCTCTATCTTGTACAAAGCCACACTGAGGAGCTGAAATTTATGGCTTTATCTTGCTCCTGGCCCTATTCATCAGTACTTGAAAGATTTAGTAATGTGGCTCATCAGACCAATAATGTGATGGAGTTCACATTCAATTGCTCCAGGCTTTTTAAGGAGCACAATAAATATTGATTTACTCAAGTCTTCTGGGAATTCTCTTGTGTCATAAACTTCATTAGATATGAGTTTGAGTTTGTCTATTCCAAAGCCTTCTAAGCTTTTAATTTATTCATCTGGGCCTTTGGCTTTATTGTTTTTCACTTTATTTATTGCTGTTCTTACTTCGTCTTTCATGATCTTTGAACCATCCATGTTTTTCTTAATTGCTGGCTTTTCTTCTTGTCTGTTGTCCTCAAATAAGTCTTTATGTGTTCAGTCCACCTTGCAAGCACTTGGTCCCTTTCCATGATACAAACATACGAAATAAGAGCTGAAGTAGGTTATTCAGCCCTTCGGGCCTGCTCCACCATTCAACACGGTCATGACCAATCTGTTTGTGTTTCGAGTTCTACATTCCCATCTACCCCCAATAACCTTTGATACCCTTGCCTAACAAGAATCTATCTACCTCTGCCTTCAAAATACTCAGTGATCTCTTTTGCACTGTGTTCTGAGGCAGAGAATTCCAAAGTCACACAACCTTCAGAAAAAAATTTCTCCTCAGCTCTATCCTATAAGGGCAACTTCTAATTTTGAAACAGTGTTCCCTAGATCTGGACTCACCCACAAGAGGAAACATCCTTTTCACGTCCACCTTGTCAAGACCATTCAGGATCTTATATACATCAATCAAGTTGCCCCTCACTCTTCTAAACTCCAGTGGAAACAAGCCCAGCTTGTCCAACCTATCCTCATAAGACAACCCACTCATTCCAGGTATCAATCTAGTAAGCCTCCTCTGAACCGTCTCCAACGCATTTACATCCTTCCTTAAATAAAGAGACCAAAATTACACAGTATTTGAATGCAGTCTCACCAATGCCCTGTATAACTGAAGCACTTCATTCTTACTTTTATGTTCAATTCCCCTCGTAATAAAGGACAGCATTCCATTCGTCTTCTTGATTACTTGCTGTACCTGCATACTAACATTTTGTGACTCATGCACGAGAACATCTAGATCCCTCTGCACCTCGGAATTCCGCAGTTGTTCCCTGTTTAAGTAATACTCTGCTTTTTTTATTCTTCCTGCCAAAGCGAACAATTTCACATTTTCCCACATTGTACCCTATCTTCCAGATTTTTGCCCACTCACTCAACTTATCCACATCCGCCTGAAAACTCCTTATGTCTTCTTCACAACATACTTCCCTACCTATCTTTGTGTCATCTACAAATTTAGCTACACATGCCTTCGCTCCCCTCATGTAAACGATGTAAATTGTTAAAAGTTGAGGCCCTGCAGGCCTCCACTAGTCACATCCTGCCAATCGGGCAAAGACCCATTTATGCATACTCTTTTCTGCCAGCCAGCCAATCCTCTATCCAGGCTAATATGTCACCCCCTACCCATGAGCTTTTAGTCCACAATAACCTTTGATGTGGCACCTTATCAAACGCCTTCTGAAAATCCAAGTACAGCACATCTACAGGCTCCCCTTTATCCACAGCACATGCTGCTCCTTCAAAGAAGTCTAAAATTGGTTAAACATGATTTCCCTTTCACAAAACCATGCTGCCGCTTCCCAATTACCTTGTATTTTTTTTTAAGTGCCCAGATATAACCTCTTTAATGTTCGACTCTAACGCCTTCCCCACGACAGACGACAAGCTAATTGGCCTTTGGTTTTTTGCCTCCCTCCCTTCTTGAATAGAAGGGTTATATATGCTACTTTCCAGAAAGTAGGGAATTTTGGAAAATTAACACCAATGTATCCACTACCTCATTAGCCACTCTTTTAAGATCCTAGGATGAAGTACATCAGGACCCAGAGACTTGTCAGCCTGCAGCTCTATCAGTTTGCTCAGCACCGCTTCCCTAGTGATTGTAATTTCACCAAGTTCCTGTCTCCTCTGCCTCCCAATTTACAGCTATTACTGGAATGTTTTTTCTATGATAAACTTCCTCATGTCTCCCTTCGATGCATCTACCAGATGTATACCCAATTTTTCCTGCGATTTCCCCAATGTCTTTATGCAATATTTTTGAATCTGTGTTTTTAAACTTTTTCCATTCCTTCACATTTTTTTGTTCAATCACTTTTCCTTTTCTTCAACACAGTTTTGTTTGATCCTTTTATCCAATTCCTGATATTTCTGTTGATCTATTTGCTTTACTTCTGTGCTCCATCAGGTCTAATATTTCATATGTTGTCCATTTTTGTTTCTTCCTCTTTTAATTTGGAATGGTGCTTTTTGATGACTCGAACACTGATGCTTTGAACATTTCCCATGTTGAATGGTTTCCTTGGTCTTAAAGCTGTTTGAAATGGTTTTGAACATCCACTTTAATTTTTTTTTAAAAATTGAGCTCTCTGTATTGATTAGTTCACAATCTAGTCTATTTAATGTCCCTGTTTATTTTCCACCAACTTCATCAGCTTTATTTTGATGGTGCAAACTACATGGTCACTTCTGCAGTCAGCACCCAGGTAAGCCTTTGCTTGTTGAACAATGTTGATTACTTTCTTCAAAAAGGAGCTGTTGAATATATATCTGCGATGATACATAATGGTGCACTTAAAGCTAATCCTCATTTAACCATTTATTGTCCATCCTTAGTTGCCCTGAGAATGTGGTGATATGGCTTCTAGCCATTTCACACAACTGGGTGACTTGCTAGGTTGCTTGCAATGGCAGTTAAGAGCCAACACATTGGTGAGGGACTGGAGTCACACATAGTCCTAAGTAAGGACTTCAAAATTTTTTCCCCAAAAGGACATGAGTGAAGTTGGGTTTTAGGGATGATCTGACAATTTCATGGCAACTTTCACTGATAAAAGCTTGTTATTTACGTTGTTTTTAAAAACTGCATTTAATTCTTAAACTGCCATGGAAGGGTTTCTACTCATGTTCTACGGATTATTGATCCTGGCTTCTAGTACCCATACATATTGCTGTAACAGTGTCAGTAGTGGACGACGATGGGTTGACACTATCTTTCTATGGAAGTAGTTAAATAATGGAGAAGTGAGATGCATGAAGTTCTGAAGAGGAGTCATATTGAACTCGAAACATGAACTCTGTTTCTCTCTCCACAGATGCTGCCAGGCCTGCTGAGTTTTCTAGGATTTTCTGTTTTTATTTCAGATTTCCAGCTTGTGCAGTATTTAGCTTTTATATTATTGAGATGGATGAATGCTCTATCCTTAATTTGTCTCTGAGATCAGGGAGCATTTATATAGAACTTTCCCTTGGGAGATTAAATAGACAGGGTAGAGTCCACAATAGGATAGTTTGTGGCTAGTCCGTTGAAGGACTTCTCTCATTCATACTTTGCTCTTTAGGGTTGAAGATTTTTCAAACAACTATATGATACGTCTTCACTTAAGCTATTTCCTCCAGTGGGGAATCTAGAGCAAGGGGGCATAAAATTAGAGCTGGGCCATTCAGGGGTGATGTCAGGAAGCAATTCTTCACACAAAGGGTAGACGAAATCTGGAAATATTTCCCCTCAATCCTAAAAGCTGTTGAGGCTAGATCAGCTCAAAGTTTCAAAACTGAGATTGATAGATTATGAGTTATAGGGCTAAAGTGAGTTAAAATGCAAAATCACAACTGAAGTGTAGAATAAACTCATGGGGCTAAATGGCATATTTCTTGTTCCTACATTGCTCTTCCACTATATTGTTATATAAATTTACAGCCAAGTGTTTCTGAAAACTGGCTCAGCTGAACCACTTCTCATAGTTTTTGTTTTCTCTCTGGCAATAGCCAAAAGATTTCAACACATACAAAAAAGAGGGTTCGATTCCTGTGACTGTCTGCAGTACCTTTTTCAGCCAGAGACACCCGGTAGTTCTCCAAGTAGATGACCTTCAGTCTGTCGCCCACAATGGGGTCATTGTTAACAACATTTCCAACCGAAGTGATGAGTTTGATGATCATCTTGGCCATGTGGTAGCCCGGAGCTGCCTGTAAAGAACCAGGGGAAACACACTGAGCAGATAGCAAGGCCCAGCTGTACAAGAGACAACTAGCAGCTTCACTGGTAAAATGGATACATAGTTAGATATGGATCAGTTGGTGAGCGATCAAGGAATAATAAAATTATGTAATTTATATAAATATAGAAATAATGAAGTCAGGATGCAATATCATATTAATCATCTCAAATACCTCAATAGATCACTCTTAATCTTCTATACTCAAGGGAACATAATATAGCCCTTGCAGCTTTCCTCATAATTTAGTCCTTTTAGCGCCAGCATCATTATGGTTAATCTGTGCTGTGCCCCATACAAAGTCAATATACCCTTCCTGAGGTGCAGTGCCTTGGCCAAAGGCAGTGCTCTAAATGGGATCTAACTAGTGCTTTATACAACCATAACATAACTTACATCCCTTTGTATTGCAGCCCCCCTGATATAAAGGCCAACAAGGTACTTTTGAATATGTGACAATTGTGATAATTATAAGTCTGAACTCGAGGAAGACAAATGAAGGTTAAATGACTAAAAACAAAAAGCTACTGCGGATGCTGGAAATCCAAAACAAAAACAGAATTACCTGGAAAAACTCAGCAGGTCTGGCAGCATCGGTAGAGAAGAAAAGAGTCGACGTTTCGGGTCCACACGACCCTTCAACAGAACTGAAGTATAGTTAGGAGAGGGGTAAAATATAAGCTGGTTTAAGGTGGGAGGGGCGGGGGGAGAGAAGTTGAGGGTGGGGTGGTTGTAGGGACAAGCAAGCAGTGATAGGAGCAGATAATCAAAAGATGTCACAGACAAAAGGATCAAAGAGGTGTTGAAGGTGGTGATATTATCTAAGAAAAGTGCTAATTAAATTCTAATTAATTCACCCCACCCCCACTAGAGCTGTACCTTGAGTGTCCTGCCATCCATTCTTAATTAGCACTTTTCTTAGATAATATCACCACCTTCAACACCTCTTTGATCCTTTTGTCTGTGACATCTTTTGATTATCTGCTCCTATCACTGCTTGCTTGTCCCTACAACCACCCCACCCTCAACTTCTCTCCCCCCGCCCCCCACCTTAAACCAGCTTATATTTCACCCCTCTCCTAACTATACTTCAGTTCTGTTGAAGGGTCATGTGGACCCGAAACATCGGCTCTTTTCTTCTCCACCGATGCTGCCAGACCTGCTGAGTTTTTCCAGGTAATTCTGTTTTTGTTTTACTCAAGAACAGCTGTCTGGGGAGCTACTGCAGCCTCAGGATGAAGGGCAAGATCTGCACCAGACTTCCAATATAGAAGCACAGTCACCCGATCTGACACTCAGATACCATCTCAGATTCCAGCAACAAGCGCATCTTAGAGGGTTCATTAAAGTTGGCATATGTCCACGGTGAGTCATTGGGAATGAGTGGATTGCAGCCAGGCCAGGGCTGTTAGTTGATCTGCCAGCTTCCTGGAGGGCAATTTTGCAGATGAGTTCTGCAGGGGGGCTCAGATGAGGACTTCAATGTGGAACAATGTTGATGAGCATACAAACAAGATGCTTGGTACATTGACAGGCCTGCCAGACAGCAGCTCATCACTGTCAGCTTGGAGGAGTCCAGCTCCAATGTGGCACAGAGCACCGCAAAGAGCTTGGAACCTATCCTTTCCACCGTGGAAGTGGTGGCCAACCCCTCAACACTTGGGGACCCAGCCATAATGCAGCATCTGGTGGCTGCTGTCTCAATTTTCATTGCAGCACAAGCAGAAACCACTCAACATCTCAGTGCTGCAGTGGAAGTTCAGATGAAACTCATAGGAGATTCATTCTTGCTGCCATGCAGAGTGCCGTCATCATGGCTACAGATCTGAGTGTTCAAAGGGGCATAGCAAACTTTCACAGCACTCCAGCAATATGTCCTGAGGTACTGCCTTGGGTGAGTGGGACATTATTCACTTTGCTTGTAAGAATAGAAAAGCAGATGATATTTTTAAAAAGGCATGAAACTTGTAAATGTTGATTACAGATAGACTTGGGTGTGCTCTTATCAGAAATTCAAAGTTAGCATGCAGGTGCAGCAAGCAATTAGGAAGGCAAATGGCATGTTGATCTTTATTGCAAGGGGACTGGAGTATAAGAATAAGGAAGCCTTGCTACAATTGTATCAGGCTTTGGTGAGACCACACCTGGGATACTGAGTGGGGTTTTGGTCTCCATGTTTAAGGAAGCATATACTTGCCTTGGAGACAGTACAGCGAAGGTTGGTCCCTGGGATAAGAGGCTAAGTAAATTGGCATACAATCTCTGGAGTTTAGAAGAATGAGATGTTATCTCATCGAAACATAGATGATTCTGAAGGGGCTTGACTTGGTAGACACTGAGGGGTTATTTCCACTATCTGGCGAAGCTAGAACACGAGGGCAGGATAACGAGTTGATCATTTAGGACTGAGACGAGGGGAAACTTCTTCACTCAAAGGGTTGTGAACTTTTGGAATTCTCTACCCCATAAGGTTGTGGATGCTCCATCGTTGACTATGGTTAAGGCTGAGATAAAAAAAATTTTGGTCTGTCAGGGAACCAAGGGATATGGGGCGCAGACAGCAGAGCTCAAGATCAGCCATTATCATACTCAATGGCAGAGCAGCCACAACGGCCATATGGTCCACTCCTGCTCCTAATTCATGTTTTTGAGTGGCAGTGGCACTGTGGAGCACAAACTGTTCTCTCTCAGGTAACAGCATTTGTGCTCCTACCATTACCACCCCACCAATGCTTTTGGCATTGCCTGTCAGTCAGCCAGCCCATTCCCAGGTGGTGCAATCTAAAGCTGGGCCTGTTAGGCCAGAAGTGCTTGAGGCGGTCCTCCAAGGCTCCCTAAGTGAAAGTCAGTGGCCTTCCACCAGCCGCGCTGCAGGTACAGGGGCAGCACTGCCTCAGAGAATGAGGACAGACAAGGAAAAATAAGTGAATAGCTGTTTCTTTTGTAGTAGTGAACACGTTATTGGATGATGATGTTATGGAAAGGTTTTTGCTGATCTTATTGCAGTATTTTGGCTAAACAGGCACCGTGATGAGATGTCAGAGATGGATGGAACGTGGGGAGTAGTGGAGCAATGGTGATGAAATGATGACAACCTAAGGGCACAGCTTAAAATAAGAGGTCTCCCATTTAAGATAGAGATAAGGAGGAATTTCCTCTCTCAAAGGGTCGTTAGTCTTTGAAATTCTCTTCCACAGAGGGCAGTGGAGGCTGGGTCATTGAATATATTCAAGGCAGAGTTGGTCAGATTTTTCACTGTCAAGGGAATCAAGGGTTATGGGGAACAGGCAGGAAAGTGGAGTTAAGGCCACAATCAGATCATCTGTGATCTTATTCAATGATGGAGCAGGCACAATGCTCCTATTTCTTATAATCTTATGAAATTTGATGCCAGGCAAGGGCATTTGGACAGATGACCATAAGTTTGCCAAAGAACTAGGTTTAAGAAGTGTCTCAGAGGAGCAGAGGGAGATAGAGAGGTGGAGAAGTTTAAGGAGTGAATTCCAGAGATTAGAGCCTAGACAGCTGAATGCCAATGGTGGGATGAAGGATGTGTGGATGCCAAGGAGGTCAGAAATGGAACAGTGCAGAACTCACAGCAAGTAGGAGGGCTGGAGGAGTTTACAGAGATAGGGAGGGATGAGGCCATGGAGGGATTTGAACACAAGGATGAGAATTTTAAAATCAAGGCATGTCTCATCTTACTGTGTTTCTGAAAGCTTGGTCAAAGCACTTCATTCAGGCAGCTACAAACACACCCTCAATGCCCCGAAACATTTGCTTCTGTAAAGGAATGTGACTAGCTGCTGAAATGAGATCCCTTCACTGTTTTTGTTTTTCCTTTTCCTTACCTTCCCTCCGATCAGGACCGTCCTTGGCACAAAGGTTTTGTTCGGCTCCTTTTTGATGCCTGAAAGAGAAGGGAGATCATTTCAAAATAAAACACTATTGCTAGTACCTTGGATCTTGTGTTTAGAATTGCAATGAGAGCATCTACGATTATTAATTAAAACAATTATTAGCTCAGCATTGACGAATGGTGGAATTACATTTTAAAAATTCATTTTTGGGATGTGTGCATCACTGGCAAAGCCAACATTAATTGGTCATCACTAGGAGCCCTTCAGAAGATGGTGGTGAACTGCCTCTTGGACTGCTGTAGTCCATGAGGTGAAGGTACTCCCAGTGTAACTAGGTAAGAGGATCCAGGATTTTGGCCCAAACATGATCAAGGATTGGCGATAAGTGTCCAAGTGAGGGTGGGATCTGACTTAGAGGGGAAAACTTGGATTTGGATTGAAGTGCTTTAGCATACTCTTTAGACAGTACACACTACAGCCAAGGTTTCTTTTCATCTTGGTACAGCAAATCCTTAAATTCACTCCACTGTTATTGGTTCTGAACTAGCCTGAATCATCTGTGTCCCGAGTCACTCTTTACATCGTCTATCCAGCACTTCCTTTGTCCTCCTTGGCTTCTTAGCTCAATGTAAACTCAAATTAGGTCATTTACAGTTCTCCAGTCTCAACGTTATGTCAGAACCACCACTCAAATTCTCTCAAACGAGTGCTGGTATTGGCAGTGTTTATTTGCACCACAGATAGAATGGACTAGATTTCTGATTGGTGCCCTTGGAGGACAATGGTTTGTCCGGAATGCAATTTGATCTTGCTACCCATAGAGTAATCCAAGGTCTCTGCAATGCGGAATTTGATCGTCATTGTCAGGCAAGCTCCAACGATCATAGAACTAACACTACCACTTTCAAGAACAAAGGCGGCTCAAACTCCTGGGCTAGGAGCACTCATAGCATACTCATAATATCCACTTCAAAGTGTGAAGTGCTCACACTCCCGTGTTCAGGGAATGCACAGTATTTGCATTCCTGGACAAAAACAGAATTACCTGGAAAAACTCAGCAGGTCTGGCAGCATCGGCGGAGGAGAAAAGAGTTGACGTTTCGAAGGGTCATGAGGACTCGAAATGTCAACTCTTTTCTCCTCCGCCGATGCTGCCAGACCTGCTGAGTTTTTCCAGGTAATTCTGTTTTTGTTTTGGATTTCCAGCATCCGCAGTAGTTTTTTGTTTTTATCTATTTGCATTCCTGGGTTCAACTGACAAGACTTGTAGCAAGTTAGAATACATGCAGCAAAGTTTTGGGTAAGCTCAAGTTCATTGAGGGTGGAAGATGGGAGGCTGACCAGAAGAACACTGGAATAGCCAAGTCTGGCAAATTACACAGAAATGTAACTTAGTTGTATGTCGGTAGGAACACAGAATACATTCATTCTTTTAAGGCGAACGACCCCAGTTTCTCTCGACTCTCGTGTTTATCTTTGCACCCTCTAAGGGCTTTGCATCCTTCTTAAAGTGTGGGGCCTTGAATTTGTCACATATTCCAGCTGAAGATTAACTGTAAACCAATATTATTTACCTTTTTAACGTGCATTCACTTTTCAACCATGTAACTGCTTCTTTATTTATTTTATATTAATTAATGTAGACTGGTTGTGGTGTAACCGTGTATGTGGAGTCTGTCTCATGGTGATAACATGGAACTTCAAGGTATAAGGACTCAGACTGAAGATATGCAAAGAACTGTACTGAACTGCAGTGTGGGCTCAAAACACAAAGCACGCTGGTTAATTTAGTCAAGTGTAAGTCTTGCTAGAATCAGAAAGTTCTGCAAAATAAAACTGTAGGAGAACTTGTACCAGGAAGATAAACAGACTGAGCTTCATTAAGGGGCAATAATGTGCTGCCTTCTCCCAGCTCTGGAGATTGATAACAGCGTTGGAGATAACAAAGCGGAGTCAAACTGGCCGCAGTACTTCAAGAGTGACCTTCATAGGGGACCTAACCAGAGTGCATCTGGAGAAAGCAGGGAGATGTACAGTGATGTAATTGAAAATCAATTAAATGGACTAAAAGCAGAATTTAACTTATATGGCACTGGGCCATAGCAAAGATAGGTATAAAGAAAGAGTCCACAGAACCACCTCTACTGCAGTGGTTAGAGCAATTTGGTCAGTTGCTCAGAAGATGCACACGGAAGATTCCTCAGCAGACTGAGCACCGAAATGGACTCCAGTTTGCAGGGAAGCTATGCAACTGGTATTATCGTGAGTGTGCACTATTGTTTAGTGGTTTAATAAAGGTGTATCACCTTTGTTGAAATTTCATCCAAGTTGTGTACTGTTGATATCCAAGACAAGGACCTTTAGACTAGGGACACAGTCTTACAGGATCTGGCGAGTCAGCCAGGAGTCTTAAGATAAAAGAAATGGCAGAACATACTATGGATGGGTTAGTCACGAAGTAGGTGGCAGGGAAATTACCTCTTAAACAGAGGTGTGTGCAGGTTATCCTGGAGGGGGGAATGAAATAGACAATGTGTCTACTAAACAGGCTCATACACTGCTCACGGAGATTCAAGAGAACAGGGAGAGGGTCCCTTTTGAAGAAGTAGCAGTCATCCAAGGATGGATGGATGAGAAAAGGCTAAGAGCTGAAACGGGTAAAGGCTTTTCAGTTCGCGCACTTCCCTGTGCTGAGAAACGTGACAAGGTTTTTCAGAAGTCAGATAATAAATTAAAGCAATTGATTTCTGCAAACCCCACCACTCCACAAGTAAGGTGGAAATATAGAAGTAAGTTTGGGTTAAAGAAAATGGTTAGGGGAAAGTAAAAATTAAATTGATAGGCCCACAATATAGTTAAGATGCTGTGTGAAAAGGTAAAAAAAGAAAAGACATAACTTACGTGTGAGTATCTGTTTGTGTATCTTGTTGAGGTATAAATCTTTTTCTGCCTGAATGTGATTTACTTGTGTGTTTGCAAGTGCTGGGTTTATGTTGCTGAACTAAAGGGCTATTAACTCTCTGTGGTCTAGTATGTTTTAAGCTTTTTGTTGTGTTTGTTTAATGTGTGTATACATTTGTATTGCGTTTGAGACTTTAACCTCGTTTAAACTCTAATTTGTTTTTTTCCTCTTCCCCCCGGAGCTTGCGATCTGGGGATACTTTTGGCATTTGGAGTTTCTCTCGTTATGGGACTTCATATTTCTATGGGCGCATGGAAATATGAAAGTGTGAATGTGATTGTTGAGTTTGCCTATGTCAATTTAATATAAGGTTTAATTATGGATTTGTGGAAACTGCATGACCAGTTAAATGTGAGAATTATAAGCATGGTCTAGAGGTATGTGGAATTAGTGTTGGGATTTTGTGTTATCACACTCTCCCAGAAAAAGAGGAGATTTTGCAGGCAGTAATGAATGATGTGTTCAGGTGAGAATGAGTTTGAGATTCTGAATCAGTGCAGAATGGATAATGCAGGTAGCATCAGGAATTGGAAGTTGGTTTAAATGGGGAAAAAGATAAGTTAAGCTATAATGAAATGAAGGAGAATGGAAACTCGTGTTTTTTCGTATTTTGATTAAGGGATTGAGAGGTTGTACTATCCTGTCTCTTTAAGAACCTGCCTGTAGCTGTGGGAAAAATGCTGAGACTTGAAATGCTTGAAATTTATGAGCTGTGAGAAACTGTGAGATTGCTTTTTCTTTTGTGCGGAAACTTAGAGGCTCTTTGCATTTGAGTAAGAATCTGTAAGTTTTCTGGTGATACTTCACTTTTTCTATAGTTTTTTTTCAATTACAGTTGTTGGAAACCCAACTGAAGAAAGAACCACAAGACCACTGACCTAATTCATTTGTTTTCTTTTTTTTAAAAAGCACATGCTCATTTTCTCTGCTTGTGTGGGGAATTAACTGATTTCTGTATCCAGGTTGCTGGTTAGAGCAATTTGGCCAGTTGCTCAGAAGATGCACATGGAGGATTCCTCAGCAGACTGAGCACCGAAATGGACTCCAGTTTGCAGGGAAGCTCAGCAAACGGCATTATCGTGAGTGTGTACTATTGCTTAGTGGTTTAATAAAGGTGTATCACCTTTGTTGAAATTTCATCCAAGTTGTGTACTGTTGATATCCAAGACGAGGACCTTCAGACCAGGGACACAGTCTTACAGGGTCTGGCGAGTCAGCCAAGAGGCAAGATAAAAGAAATGGCAGAACATACTATGGAAGCGTTAGTCACGAAGTAGGTGGCAGGGAAATTACCTCTTAAACAGAGGTTTGTGCAGGTTATCCTGGAGGGGGACGAAGTAGACAATATGTCTATTAAACAGGCTCAGACACGGCTCACGGAGAGTCAAGAGAACAGGGAGAGGATCCCTTTCGAAGCAGTAGCAGTCATCCAAGGATGGATGGATGAGGAAAGGCTAAAAGCTAAAACAAGTAAAGACTTTTCAGTTTGGGCACTTCCTGTGCTGAGAAACGGGACAAGGTTTTTCAGAAGTCAGATAATAAATTAAAACAATTGGTTTCTGTAAACCCCACCACACCACAAGGTGGAGATATAGAAGAAAGCCTGGGGTTAAAGAAAATGGCTAGGGGAAAGTAAAAATTAAATTGATAGACTCACAATATAGTTAAGATGCTGGTATTATCGTGATTATGTACTATTGCTTAGTGGTTTAATAAAGGCGTATCATCTTTGTTGAAATTTCATCCAAGTTGTGTGCTGTTGATATCCAAGACAAGGACCTTTAGGAACCCCACCACTGAACATCAAGCCATTGTTTCCAGGACTGTCACTGACCTCATCTCCTCTGGAGATCTTCCTTCCACAGCTTCCAGCCTGATAGTCTCCCAACCTCGGACGGCCCGCTTCTACCTCCTACCCAAAATCCACAAACAGGACTGTCCCGGCAGACCAATCGTGTCAGCTTGTTCCTGCCCCACGGAACTCATTTCTGGCTTTCTTGACTCCATTCTCTCTCCCCTTGTCCAGTCCCTTCCCACCTATATCTGTGATTCCTCTGACACCCTACATTATATCAACAATTTCCAGTTCCCTGGCCTCAACCGCCTCCTCTTCACCATGGACGTCCAATCCCTCTACACCTCCATCCCCCACCGGGATGGCCCCACCGGGATGGTCTGAGGGCTCTCCGCTTCTTCCTCGAACAGAGGCCCGAGCAATCCCCATCCACCACTACTCTCCTCCGTCTGGCTGAACTTATTCTCACACTGAACAATTTCTCCTTAAACTCCTCTCACTTCCTCCAAATAAAAGGTGTGGCTATGGGCACCCGCATGGGCCCCAGCTATGCCTGTCTCTTTATGGGGTATGTGGAACATTCCTTGTTCCAGTCCTACTCCGGCCCCCTCCCACAACTCTTTCTCCAGTACATCGATGATTACTTCAGTGCTGCTTCATGCTCTCGTCTGGACCTGGAAAAATTTATTAATTTTGCTTCCAATTCCACCTCTCCATTGTTTTCACATGGTCCATCTCTGACACTTCTCTTCTCTTCCTTGACCTCTCTGTCTCAATTTCTGGTGATAGACTGTCCACCAATATCCACTACAAGCCTACCGACTCCCACAGCTACCTCGACTACAGCTCCTCACACCCCGCTTCCTATAAGGACTCCATCCCATTCTCTCAGTTCCTTCGCCTCCGTCGCATCTGTTCTGATGATGCCACTTTCAAAAAACAGTTCCTCTGACATGTCCTCCTTCTTCCTTAACCGAGGTTTTCCACCCATGATGGTTGACAGGGCCCTCAACCGTGTCCGGCCCATCTCCTGTGCATCCGCCCTCAACTTCTTCTCCCTCCCAGAAACATGATAGGGTCCCCCTTGTCTTCACTTATTACCCCACCAGCCTCTGCATTCAAAGGATCATCCTCCACCATTTCCGCCAACTCCAGCATGATGCCACCACCAAACACATCTTCCCTTCACCCCCCTGGCGGCATTCTGCAGGGATCATTCCCTCCGGGATACCCTGGTCCACTCCTCCATCATCCCCTACACCTCAACCCCCTCCCACGGCACCTTCCCATGCAACCGCAGAAGGTGCAACACCTGCCCCATCACTTCCCCTCTCCTCACCGTCCAAGGGCCCAAACACTCTTTTCAAGTGAAGCAGCATTTCACTTGCACTTCCCACAATTTAGTCTACTGCATTCGCTCCTCCCAACGTGGTTTCCTCTACATTGGAGAGACCAAACGCAGACTGGGTGACCGCTTTGCAGAACACCTTTGGTCTGTCCGCAAGCATTACCCAGACCTCCCTGTCGCTTGCCATTTCAACACTCCACCCTGCTCTCATGCCCACATGTCCGTCCTTGGCTTGCTGCATTGTTACAGTGAAGCTCAACGCAAACTGGAGGAACAGTACCTCATCTTCCGACTAGGCACTTTACAGCCTTCTGGACTGAATATCGAGTTCAACAATTTTAGATCATGAGCTCTCTCCTCCATCCCCACCCCCTTTCCGATTCCCCCCCCCACTTTTTTCCAATAATTTATATAGATTTTTCTTTTCCTACCTACTTCCATTATTTTTAAATGTATTTCCATCCATTATTTTATCTTTACCTTTTAGCCTTTTTTGATTCCTTCACCCCACCCCCACTAGGGCTATCTGTACCTTGCTTGTCCAGCTTTCTACCCTTAATTAGCACATTCCTTAGATAATATCACCACCTTCAACACCTCTTTGTCCTTTTGTCTGTGACATATTTTGGTTATCTCCACCTATCACTGGCCCTCTGTCCAGTTCTACTTGTCCCACCCCCCCTTAAACCAGTTTATATTTCACCTCTCTTCTATTTTTACTTAGTTCTGTTGAAGGGTCATTCGGACTTGAAACATTAACTGTGCTCCTCTCCGCAGATGCTGCCAGACCTGCTGAGTTTTTCTAGGTATTTTTGTTTTTGTTTAGGAACAGGATCTTGCACAACTTTTTAGAAAGGTTTAGTGTAACTTCTGTTTTGTACTCCATGCTTCAATTAATAAAGCCAAGGATCCTGTAAGCCTTTTAATAGCCTTCTCCACTGTCCTGCCACTTTCAGAGACTTGTTTACACCAACAGATCTCTCTGTTCCTACACCCATTTTAAAAGGGCACCATTTAGTTCATATTGCCTCTTCTCATTCTTCCTACTTCGTCCTCCCACCGAGTTCCTGACCTTGCACTGACCCACCACAGAGTTCCTCCACCTTCGATGCTCTAGTTTCTATTAAAACCTTTATTCACACTCACCCTGGCCAGACCCCCTGGTAGAGCCTTTATTTCCATTCCCTCAAGTCCAAGGAACACAAACTTGAATGGGTATGGTGGACAACTGGTTTAGCCATTTACCACCAGATCTGGCTGGACCACATAATGGGCCATCAGGTCTTGCTTTCATCTTTGAAAACCACTCAATTCCAGGATCATCCTGGAATGCAAATATAACCCCTGGCCTCTTTGTTCTACTGTAAGCCATCTGCTTAAACCCCTCTCCCCTGTATCCTCCACCGTTACCTCCAATTTGTTCGGGAAGCTCATGCATATTTTTGTGACCAAGATGGAGATCCAATCAACGGTCTTCGGCACTTCCCTCCCTTCCCCTCGCCCAAACCTCCTTGAAGGCTCCCCCCACCCTAGATTGAACTTTTATCTTTCTCTATGTTCTCTCCTATCTCCCCTGGTGATTTCGCTGTGCTCATCTTTTCATGAGGTTCACCTCCTGTTCCCACAAAACCACTGACCACCCAACTTCCCTTCCTGGCCTCCATGTCACCTGACATTGTTCACTGTTCTTTCCCCTCAGGTACTGTCCCTCTCTCCTTCAAACCTGTCATCATCATCCTTCTCCTCAAAACACCAAACCCTGATCCCTCCTGCATTTGCAAACCACTGCCCCATCTTCAACTTCTCTTTCCTCCCCAAAGTCCTTGAATGTGTTGTCACCTTCCAAATTCATGTCCATCTGTCCCAGAACTCCAAATCTGAATCCTTCCAATTAGATTTCCGCCCCTGCCAGAGTACAGAAATGGTTCTTATCAAAGTCAAAAATGACATCCTACATGACTGTGCCAAAGAAACTATCCCTCCTCATCACATCATCCTCCTCCATCACCTCTCCACTTATATTGAGAAGGATGGGATTGCACCTGCTTGGTTCCATTCTTATCTATCTAATCACAGCCAAAGAATTGCCATCAATGGCTTATCTTCCCATTTCTACACAGCTACCTGTAGTATCCCCAATGGATCTATCCTTAGACCCAATTTCTTTTGGCTATATCATCCAAAAACACATGTTTGTTTCCACATGTACGCTGATGACACCCAACTGTACCTCAGCACCCCTCCGCTGTGTCCGACATCCTGTATTGCATGAGCAGAAATTTCCTTCAATTAAATATTGGAAAGACTGAAGCCATTGTCTTTAGTGCATGCTATAAATCTTATTCCCTTTCTCTGGCAAATGCCTGAGGCTAAGCCAAACTGTTCACAAATGTTGGGTCATATTTAACCCCAACAGGAGCTTTGAGCCACATATCCAAGCCATCACTAAGATGGCCTATTTTCACTTTTGTAACATTGCCCAACTCCACCCACCTCAGCTCTTTCTGCTGCTGAAACCTTCATCCATGCCTATGTTACATCCTGTTTTGACTATTCTAAAACACTCCAGGCCAGCCTCCCACGTTCTACCCTCTTAACGAGGTCATCCAAAATTCTGCTCCCCCTATCCTAACTCGCACCAAATCCCATTCACACATCACCTATGTGCTCACTCACCAATACAGACTCCCAGTTACACAATGCCTCGATTTTAAAATTCTCATCATTGTTTTAAAACCCCTCCATGGCCTGGTGCCTCTCTATCTCTATAATCTCCTCCAGCCCCACAGCCCTCCGAAATATCTGTGCTCTTCTAATTCCAGTCTCTTGGATTTCCCAATTTTAGTTGCTCCATCACTGGTGGCCGAGATCCTAAGCTCTACAATTCCCTTCCTAAACCTCTCCTTCTCTCTACTTCACTTTCTTCCTTTAAGACAATCCTTAACACCAACTTTCAATTGGGGAAAAGGCCAATTTTAATAAACTGAGAGGTGATATGGTAAAAGTGGATTTAAGACAACTAATTGATGTCAGAACAGTGGGAAGCATTCGAGGAGGGGATAGAGGGAGTTCAGAACAATCATTTTCCTGGAAAGAAAAATGGTGAGACTCCCAAATCTAGGATCCAAGGATGTCAAAGAGCATACAGGCCATACACGTCCAGGTTGAAAAACAGGTTAAGCAGTTCCATCAGTTCGGGCAAGGAAGAAAAAGCCTGAGTAAATGAGATGATGGCGTAGTGGTTTTGTTGCTCGACTAGTAATCCAGAGACCCAGGGGGGTAATGCTCTGGGGACCCGGGTTCAAATCCCACCATGGCAAATGGTGGGATTTGAATTCAATAAAAATCTGGAATTAAAAGTCTAATGATGACCATGGAACCATTGTCGATTGTTGTAAAAACCCATCTGGTTCACTAATGTCCTTTAGGGAAGGAAATCTGTCATCCTTACCTGGTCTGGCCTACACGTGACTCCAGGTGTACATGCCCTCTGAAATGGCCTAGCTAGCAAGCCACGCAGTTGTAACAAACCGCTAGAAAGTCACAAAAAAGAACCTACACCACATGGACTGCAGCAGTTCAAGAAGGCAGCTCACCACCACCTTCTCAAGGACAACTAGGGATGGGCAATAAATGCTGGCCCAGCCAGCGAAACCCACATCCCATGAATGAATTTTAAAAAAAAAAAATACAGAATACGATAAGGCAACAGAACAAACCAGAACGGATCTAGCAGCTCACAACTTGGCATGAGGCGCAGTGGGCCAACAGCAACAGAACTGTACTCAAATAAAATTTGTAACCTTATGGCCCAGCATATCCTTCACTCTACCATCACCGTCAAGGGAGGAGACAATGAGGAGTGCAGAAGAGCATGCCTGAAGCAACACCCGGCATACCTAAAAATGAGATGCCAACCTAATGACGTTACAACACCAGGGCTACATGAATGCTAAACAGCAGAAGCAGTATGTGACAGAGCTAAACGATTCCACAACCAAAGGAACCAATTAAAGCTCTACAGTCCTGCCACATCCAGTTGTGAATGGTGGTGGACAATTAAACAACCCTCCGAAAGAGGAAGCTCCACAAACATTCCCATCCTCAAATGATGGGGGAGCCCAACACATGAGTGCAGAAAGACAAGGTTGCAGCATGTGCAACCATCTTCAGCCAGTAGTGCTATGAGGATGATCTTGGATCATCTTGGCCTCCTCCTGAGGCCTCAGCATCACAGATGTGAATCTTCAGCCAAAGAGATTCATACCATGTGATTTCAAGAAACAGCTGCAGGCACCGGATTCAGCACAGGCTGTGAGCCCTGACAACATTCTACTGTAAAACTGAAGGCACATACAATAGAACTAGCTGTGCCCTCACCCAAACTGTTCTGGTACTGCTACAAGACTGCCACCTACCACCCGACAATGTGGAAAATTTCCCACATATGTCCTATCCGCAAAAAGCAGAACAAATCGAATCTGGCCAATTACCACCCCATCGGTCCACTCAATCATCAGCAAAGTAATGGAAGGTGTCTAGACAGCGCTATCAAGTGGCACTTTCACAGCAATAACTTGCTCACCGATGTTCAGCCAGGGCCACTCAGCTCCTGTCCTCATTACAGCCTTGGTCCAAACGTGGACAAAAAAAGTGATGTGAGAATGACTGCCCTTGACATCAAGGCAGCATTTGACCAAGTGCAGCATCAAGCAGCCCTAGCAAAATTGAAGCCAATGGGTATCGGGAGAAAACCTGTTATTGGTTGGGAGTTATACCTTGCAAAAAGGAAGGTCATTGCTGGACATCAATTATCTCAGCCCCAGAACATAAATGGAGTTCCTCGAGATAGTGTTCTAGCCCATGAAGATGTCCAACCATCTTCAGCTGCTTCATCAATGACCTTCCCTCCATCACAGGGTCAGAAGTGGGGAGGTTCACAGATGATTGCACAGTGTTCAGTACCATTTGCGACTCCTCATTTAATGAAGCAGTGCATGCCTGCATTCAGCAAGACTTGGATAACATTCAGCTTTGGGCTGATAACTGGAAGTAACATGCGTACTATACAGATGTCAGGCAATGACTATCTCCTACAATAGAGAACTTAACCATCTCCCCATGCCATTCAACAGCATTACCATTGCTAAATCGCCACAATCAGTATCCTTGGGGCTACCACTGACCAAAAATTAACTGGACCAGTCACATAAATACTATGGGTACAACAGAAGGTCAGGGCTGGGAATCCTGTGGTAAGTAACTCACCTCCTGACTTCCCAAAGCCTATCCACCACTTACAAATCAGGAGTGGGACAGAAACACTCTACTTGCCTGGATGAGTACAGTTCCAACACCACTCAAAAAGCTTGACCCCATCCAGGACAAAAAAGCCCACTTAATTGGCACCTCATTTTCCACCTTAAACGTTCAATCCTTCCACCACCAATGGCAGCAGTGTGCACGATCTACAAGATGAACTACAGCAACTCACCAAAGCTTCTTCGGCAGCGCCTTATGTTCATGAGGCCATGCTATTTGTGAAATATGGAAATCTTATTAGCTATACAACATCTGACATGCAAGGTCAGGTACATCACAGATCATTACAATGTGAAGTACCCGCTCCTCTATCACCACTATGTGCTTCAGCTCACAATCTTAAAACAACACTATGTGCTGCACCATTGAGGCACTTTCCATTTTCTGCATTAGCTATTCCTTTGGCTAGAGTGAGATTACCAAGTAGTGCCAGTTGGGACAAATTTTACACTGCAGCCCATCCTCATGAGGTTAAGCACACTCTGGTTCCTTTCCCACTACATCTTGAAAGATCAAACTCATAAGGCTCTTATAGCTAGATAGAGCTCAAATTGGCCACCCAAACATGAAAACAGTATGTATAAACTCAGTACTACATCTCCATACCACCTACTTATAGCAGTAGGTAACTAGCAGTAGCTGTGCGGGTAAAGGGCTGAATGTGAAGTCTTTATAGTCATTGACAAAGAATGCATAATGGGTGTGACGCAATATGAACCATTCGCAGATTATGACTTACGGTTGTAGAGAGTGATAACATGTAAACAATTTAATAGCTGCCTCTTATACTCATGGATCCGCTTCACATGGACATCGAAGATAGAGGAAGGGTTTATTTTGAGCTTGTACTCATTTTCCAAATAAGCAGCAAATTTCAGTTTGTTCTCCTGAAATAAAACAGTGTGATCCCAACATTAAAGGTTCATTAGTCTTTTACATTTATTGCATACTTAATGTTACAAAAATGAGTACTTTTGAAGTGTACTGTTATAATGCAGGAAACACAGGAGCCAATTTGCACACAGTAAGGTCCCACAAACAATAACTAAATAACTACAAATATTGGTGAAGGCACTGGGAAGAACTGCCTTTCTCTTCGTCAAAAGAGTGCCATGCGATCATTTACATTCATCCAAGAAAGCAAAAAGAGCCTCAATTTAACACCTCATCTGAAAGATGACAATGACAGTCCTTCACTGGATTATGGGGCTCAAGTCTCTGGAATAGGATTTAAACCCAAGCCTTCTGACTCAGGAGAGAGTGCTGCTACTGAGCCAAGGGTGACACCTAAAGCTGTGCTGATGGCACCTTGTAACATATGTGATCTTTAATTTCATACAACATAAGCTACAGAAAAAAAGAGCTAATTTGAAATGTTAATTGTACCTGTTTAACATTGGCCACATCTCTAATGAAAGCTTCATTGTTGACGTGGTCCAACAGTTTCTTCAGCTGCTGTAGGTCTGTGATGAAACCCTCTCCGATCCTCTATGGGGAAAAAGATTATATTATTCTTACTGGCTAAATTCAAAGTGGGCTGAGACAAAGCAAGGGGCTTTGCGAAGGGCACACTTCCTCACATTATAACAGCAACTTTCATTTGTATACTGCAGTTAATGTAGGAAAACATCCCAAGGTGCTTCGCAGGAGTGTTATAAAAAAAACACCAAATTACAGAATGATGTATTAGGACAGGTGTCCAAAAGCCTGGTCACAGTACCTTTACAACACAAAAGGACGCCATTCGGCCAACCAAGTCTGCACTGGCTCTCAAACAGCATTCCACCTAGTCTCACTCCCCTGCCTTATCCCTGTAACCTTGCACATTCTCTCTTTTCAGGTAGCAATCCAATTCCCTTTTGAATACCTCAAGTGAACCTGCCTGCACCACCCTTTCAGGAAATTTGTTCCAGATTCCAACCATTCTCTGGGTGAAAAATTTTTCCTCACATCTCATTTCCTCCTTTTGTCAATTATTTCGAATCTGTGCACTCTAGTAGGAACAGCTTCTCACTATTTACCCCGTCCATACCCCTCAAGATCTTGAATACCTCTATCAAATCTCCTCTCAGCCTTCTTTTCTCCAAGGAAAAGAGAGTCCCAATCTCTCCAATCGATCCTCATAGCTACAGCTCTTTATCCCTGGAATCATTCTTGTGAATATCCTCTGTACTCTCTCCAATGCGTTCATATCCTTCCTCAAGTATGGTGCCCAGAACTGGATGCAGTACTCCAGATGAGGCCTAACTAGTGTCATATATAAGTTCAACATGACTTCCTTACTCTTGTAGTTAATGCCCCTATTAATAAAGCCTAAGATACAATATGCTTTATTAACTGCTCTCTCAACATGCCCTGCCATCTTCAATGCCCCATGTACATATACACCTCTGTTCCTGCACCTCCTTTAGAGGCTCTCCCTTTATTTTATACTGTCTCTCCATATTCTTCCTGCCAAAATGAATCATCTCACACTTCTCTGCATTGAACGTCGTCTGCCACTTGTCTGCCCAATCCACCAACATGCCTACGTCCTTTTGAAGTTCAAGACCATCTTAAAAGAAAAGAGGGGCAGGGAGGTATTGGGAGGGTTAAATACACAGCGGTTTTAAAAATAAAAATCACGAGGCAAAGTCAAAGTCATTTTCATAAAACGGCTCCAATATCTTTTAAGCTCTGCAAATTTACAGTTGTAACAGGATCTGTGCATTAAAAGATTGAGAGAGCAAAGAACTGCCATTGCTCCCAATATATTCCTAGTTTTAGAGACAACTTCCAAGGCTTGACTGGAAATGCAACTTATACAGAAAACTAAGTTGGTAGAATAACTTAAAAGGGTCTTAGAGGGTTAAATTATAAGGGCAGGCAACATAAACTACACTCACATTCCCTTGAGTAAAAGAGACTGCGGGGCAATCTAATCAAAGGGTTTAACATGATGAAAGGATTCTATAGGGTAGATACAGAGAAAACATAGCAGAACAGCCTTAAGTTTAGAGCTAGGTCATTGAGGAGTGATGTCAGGAAATACTTGTTCAAAGAAAGGGTAATAGAAATTTGGAACACATGTCACCAAAGTGTTCTTGTTCCAATACCTTTCTGCCCCTCCAATTCGCTACAACCTTTTAACACAGTGCTGTGCAGCCATTGAAGGTCCTTTCAGAACTCACTGTTAATTGAGTTTCTATCCCAATCTCAGCCAGTCAAAGAACACTCTCACCTCAGCTATGATATCTGCAAGGCCGGGGTTGCATAGCAATAGCCAACGTCTTGGAGTGATCCCATTTGTCTTATTCTGGAACTTGTCTGGTTCAAGTTCGTAGAAATCCTTGAAACTGGAAATAAAATCAGACTAAAATAAGGAGAGGTTTTATTTTCACATTTGCATGCTAACTTGACTTGACAGATTGGAAGAGCGGAATATGTGATAAAACAAAATGTTTAAAAGTAAATTGCACCCTTTCAGACAGATTGTTTGGGTAGGTTATTCAAAATGAGAAAAGAGAGACTTGCATTTATATAGCACCTTTCATGACTTCAAGACAGCCCAAAACACTTCACAACTAAGGGAGTAATTTTCAAGTGTAAACACTGTTGCAATGTAGGGCTAAAATGGTGCTAAATTTAGGACTAAGATTGTAGCAATAAGTGGACAATTGTATTATTACATCTCTTGGAAACCTGCTTTCTATTTGCAGTATGGTGTTTTAGATATAGTTGGATGTTATTTCCTACACAATCAGGCATAAGCAAATTGGAATGAAGACAATACATAATGGTAAAAGTTAATTCCTAATTTACTTTGCCGCAGATAACTTTTAAAACACTGTTATTCCAAATTAAATTGTAATATCAAAAAAAACAAGTACCATAAATACCTCATTCATGTAACAACCCTCACTCCTATCATAGTTATTAAATGGACTATCACAAGTAGAATCTGAGCCATATTCTTCATGTCAACTGTTCAACCATCATCCCACAAACAGTTCATTTGAAAGAGGGCTGCAACTTAACATTGATGGTACAACGTAGCATCAATCCATAATTTGTAAGAATGGATTTAAATAAGTGCCATATCAGCCACAAGAATTGAAAAGCACTCCATGAAGTTACAGATTTTTTATATTTGTGTTTAACAAGTGCAAGTTTACTTCATAAAAGTAAATTTGTGAATGTTATCTTCAAAACACAAAAAGAGATAAATTTTACTTTATGCTCTATATTTTGACTTTGAGTTCACATATACCCAATGCATCAGACTGATTTGCAATAGTCTAATTGTACTAAAGGCTCACCAATAGCTGAGACTTAAACACACACATGCACACACAAATATATGTACACATATTCATACATGACATAACCAGAAAGGCCATTTGTCTTGTCCTGGTACAAAATAGAGCTTATTTTCTTTGTTCACCTAATCCTACACTGCAGGAGTATTTTAACCAAGTCCCTCATTTCTGTAGCTTTTGGTCACATTCTTGGGATTTGGCTGTCACTGGCAAGACTGGCATTCATTGCCCATCCCTAATTGCCTTTGAGAAAAAGTGTTGGTGAGCCTTCCTCTTGAGCCACTGCAGTCTCTGTGAAGGTATTGCTACAGTGCCATCAGATAGGGAGTTCCAGAATTTTGACCTGGAGACAATGAAGGAACGGCCATACATGTCCAAGTCAGAACATTGGGCAGAATTTTACCCTTGATGTGCGGACTCGGCGGGGGCGGGTGAGAAGCCGCTGCCAGCAATCGGCAGCGCACCTCGATTTTATGCAGGCGGGCCAATTAAGGCCCGTCCAGCGTGAGATGTGGCCTTTCAATGAGAGCAAAGGGGTGGTTGGGGGCTTAATGTCCACCGGGTCCAATGGTGATCCGGCAGCCGATTCAAGTATGGCATTGGCAGCCCCTGGAAGGCTGCCACCAAAGGACACGGAAATTGTGTACATGGATGCCGCAGTGGGCGGACACAGCAGGCAGGAGGGCAGGGTAGTCAGCGCCGTGTTTTTCAGACGCGTGCCTCCGTGCCCCCCTGGAGGTGGTGGCAGCCAGGGGAGAAACGTTTGTCCCCAGGGACGGCTGGAAGAGGCCCCCCCACCTCACCAAAAAGGTCTGGGAGGAGGTGGCATCCAGGGTCAGCAGCCACAACGTGGTGATGTGCACATGGGTCCAGTGCCAGAAGCGCTTTAACGATCTCCTGTGATCAGATCATCAGATAACAACGCAGAGAGGTCGCAGACTGGCAGGGGAGTGAGTTTTTTCTCAAAATTGGCTTTTTCTTCAGTGATGCTGAAAGTTTGATTCAAATAGTTTCATGAAAACATACCTTTAAATCATTGCTCGAGTGTGACAATTATGCATTAATTAAACTCTTAATACACAAGCAACATTATCAATTTTTGTACAAGGTCTGCCACCCTATCAAAAACATAGTGGAAAGTTTGAAACAAAAAAAAAGTTAACTAAAGATTTCAGATTACAATAGAGATTCAAATGAAAATTGCAACTGCAGCACCTGAATACTTCAGAGAAGAACACAGCTTCCCTTTCCATAAACAGAAGGTGTGGCATCAAAAAGAGGAAGCCTTTTAGCTCCAAAACACTTTATAATTCTGGCTAAACATCCCTAAAGGGAAGTCATAATAAAATACTTTAGTCATTTATCTTAAGTGGACTAAGTATGAAGTTTAGATAGATGATACAGTGAGAGACATAGAAAGATCACAGGAGAAGGAAAGATTTTTTCTGGTTATAGTTCCTACTCAGATAGACTTCTTTTCTACTGACTAGAGAAATTGGTCTCCATACTTGATGACATTTTGAATATTTAGTTTGGAATTAGTAGGTACAAAAAGTAATTTACAAGACAAATGGAATGCTAACCTTTATCTCAAGGTGTCTGGAGTACTAAGGGGCGGAAGTTATGCTTCAGCTATATATAGCATTGTGCAGACACCGTCTAGGGAGAGTGCTTTGTTCAATTTTGGGCACCACTCTTCAGGAAAGATATAACGGCCTTTCAGGGTTGTTCTGTACATTCAACAGAATAACGCTGGGGCTAAAATTATTAAATTATGAGGAATATAGGAAATTAAGGGGTGATCTAATTGAAGTGTTTAAAAATGATTAAGGATTTGATAGGGGGCAGAGGGGTAAATGTTTTCTGTGGTGGTGGTAACCAAGACAATTGGGCATAACCTTCAAATTACAGCTAGGCAGTTCAGCAGTGAAGTCAGGAAGCATTTCTTCACAAGGATTATGGAAATCTGGAACTCTCTCTAAAAACTATTGAGGCCACAACAGACAGTGATAAGATTTTAGACAGCCAAGGGAACTAAAGCGATAGGGAACCAAGATACAGATCAACCATAACATAACTGAATGGTAGAACGAGCTCGATTGTGGAATGTTCCTATGTTCCTCACTGCTGAGAGACCTATGGTAGCTCTCAAGGCTGAGCAAACTTCAAGTTTGTGGCCTCTGCTGAACCTCATCAGCTAAAACACTGTTCAGTTAGTAAGAGGGATCCCAGTCAGGCAATGTGACCAGGAACTCACTTAAAAACCAAAGTTAACTCTTCCCTTACAAAAGGGCAACCATTTATCTATTGCTGGGACACCACTTACACTGTATTTTTCACAATTTCTGAGTGAATTTGTGCAACCCCGTTGACAGCATGAGATCCAACAACGCTCAGATGCGCCATGTTAATTCTCTTGGGCTCTCCCTCTTCAATCAGTGACATGCGTGTCAGGCGGTCCAGATCACCAGGATACAATGCAGTAATGTTCTAGAACAAAGAGTGAGTACTTGGGTCAACCTGAACTAATAAACAATAAAAGATTCTTTTAGTTCTTTATCCTAATGAAACAGCTGAATGGGTTATGATGGAGGACATCTAAATAGCTGAGATGGGGATGAAGAACAACCTCAAAAAGAGCCCTCTAAACCGACAAGCAACAGATTAAGATTAAATCTTTGGTTACTATGTTCTCCACTTCTCTTCAAAAACTTAAAAACCCAAGCAGACCCAAACCTGAAGTCTGGCCACTTTAGCAAGGCATCTAGGTCTGACACAATGTGTACTGACTTTGTTCTTACTAACGTTTATAACATGGGTGCAAGTTTTGCTGGATTAAATTTTTAATTGAGCTCACTATAAAAATCTATGAACAGTTACATTCCCCCCCCCGCCCAAATGTTTAAAGGGGAAAGAGTACAGAGCTCTGACTGAAATATGGGTGTAATCGATTTTTACAAGGAAGGGGTCCTGCTGTCCTAGATTGGTGCTCAAGCTGTGGGAACAGACAATCCACATCCAGCACTGTTCTTACACATCCTGGAGTAAATCTTCACCTTAATTGCATGATTGGCAATTTAGGCCCAATGGTCATTCCACTAACACTGATGGAAAGGAGGAACTTTATATTGCACTTTTTCCTGACGGGATGTTTCAAAGTGACTTACAGCCAAAAAATACTTCTGAAGTGTAGTTACTGTTGTAACGTAAAAAAACACAATAGTCAATTGTCACACAAAATCCCACAAACAGCCATTTGATAATAACCCGATCACTTATTTTAGTGATGCTTCTCAAGGGTTTGGCCGGGGTGTGGGGGGGTCCACGCCCCCCTAGGTAACTGAGAAGATTTCAACGTGTCCTCCAAAAACATAATGAGAATACATAGAATGTAGAGCTTGCTGAATCAGCCTCTCTCTGATTAATATTTACTGTACTTTCAAAGCTACATGTTCTCATTTTGACTTTGGACTTTAAAATTTACCCATCTACTTCCTATTTCAGGTTGAAAAGGCATTTCCTTTTAGATATGAAATTGCTGGATAAAAACGCGCTTCACCTCTCCCAGTGCGGGGGGGGGGGCGGGGTTCACTGAAAGGAATCCACTTTAAACTGTTAACCAATTGTAGAAAGCAGAACTTCCACGAGCTGCATCGCATCACTGCGGTAACATCACGGGAGTGGAATGGTAAGGTTGGGCTATGAGATTTGAATGCACGAGGTGGGGCATGAAGTGGGCAAAGAGCTTGGGTCACAAGGAGATCAGAGTGGCTAATGAACTGACTGTGCAGTCAAGGTAGCCTCTCAGCCATTTGTTTCAGACTTCATGCTTGGGGTGCCCTGCATTCTTCTCGCCTTTGTTTATGCTTCTGCTGCTATATGTTCCTTCTTACCAGAGTGTCAGTTGTGTCACCTTGGGGGAACTTTTACTTTTTGAAATGGAGGGGTGGGGGAGTGCAATAGCGCAGAAAACCCAGAAGTCTGCGTTCCCATATACTTTAGAGTTTTAACTCCATTACTGATAAGTTCCCTGCCCAGAGGTCAACTCAATTGACAAGTTTGACTTCTAGTTGGGCGGGGAACTAATCTGAGGTGCTTAATATGATTAAAGGATTTGGTAGAGCAAATATAGATAAACTGCTTCCTCTGGGAGTCAAAAGAGGAGGCATAACTTTAAAATTAGAGCCAGGCCTTTCATCGGTGATGTTAGGAAGGACATCTTTACACAAAGATTTGCAGGGAAATTACTGAGAGAGATTCGTAAGAAAATTACCGAGAGATGCAAGAGCTATAGAGTAATGATAGTGGGAGACTTTAACTATCCCAATATTGTATGGGGAGGCGATGGCGTTAAGGGCAGCGGAAGAACCTGAGGAATATCATAATATCTTTAGTTATGGAGAAGGACAAGCATCAAATTTTTAAAATAGGTAACCGGAGGAAGTCCACCACCATCAGAAAATGGAGGAGGGATCCAGCCAGAGTAAATTGGAATCAAAAGACAGGCAGGCAGAAATGTAATGGAGCAATGGGTGGCCTTTAAAGAAGATAGTTCAGGTACAGTCTAAGTAAATTCCTACAAGGGGAAAAGGAAAGACAACAAAAGGTAAGCAGTAGAATGAAGCAGAAAAGGTAGGTGCATGACAGATACCAGCTTAATAATAAAAGGGAGAGTCAGGTTGAATATAAAAGGGAGAGTCAGGTTGAATATAAAAGGGAGAGTCAGGTTGAATATAAAAGGGAGAGTCAGGTTGAATATAAAAGGGAGAGTCAGGTTGAATATAAAAGGGAGAGTCAGGTTGAATATAAAAGGGAGAGTCAGGTTGAATATAAAAGGGAGAGTCAGGTTGAATATAAAAGGGAGAGTCAGGTTGAATATAAAAGGGAGAGTCAGGTTGAATATAAAAGGGAGAGTCAGGTTGAATATAAAAAGTGCAAAGTAGAAGTAAAAAAGGAAATAAAAGGGCAAAGACAATATGTGAATAGATTGTTGGCTAACATAAAAGGGAATCCAAAAGCCTGTGACAGCCCTTTACTGTTAATCTGCTTGCAGGAGAAGCAATGGTGCAAGTTAAAGACCAAAATAGAGATCTACTGGTGGAGGCAGAGGGCGTGGCCAAGGTACTGAATGAAAACATTGCATCAGTGCTTACCAAGCATGAGGGCATTACCAAAGCTATGGCAAATGCGGTGGTTGCCAGGCTACTGGATGAGATAAAAATAAAAAAGGTTGTACCTGAAAGATTGGCAGCACTTACAAGTAGATAGGTCAACAGGTTGAGGGAAGGGCAGAGATTGCAAAGGTGCTGGCTACAACATTCCAATCTTCCTTTGAGATGGGACTTATGCCAAAAGACTGGAGGATAAACCTGCCAATCATAGGTTTAACACTGGTGTGGGGAAGTTTTTAGAATTGATATTTCAGAAGAAAATTGTCAGCCTCTTGGACAAGAATGGACTAATATAGGAGAGCCAGCATAGATTTGGTATGGGCAAATGGTGCTTGACTAAAGTGATTGAGGTTTTTGGGTGTGGCAACAGTGGATGAGGACAGTGCAGTTGATGTTGTGTATAAGAACTTCTAGCAAAATTGAAACCCATGGGATAAAAGATACAACAGCAGCTTGGATACAAAATTGGCTGAGGAAAATTAGCTAAGGAATAGAAAGCAGTGTTGTGGTGAATGACTGCTTTTCGGACTGTGGGGAGGTATACAATGATATTGCCCATGGTTCAGTACTGGGATCACTGCTGTTTTTGAGATACATGAATCACTTGATCCTGGGGGTACATGACAATTTCAAAACTTGTAGATGACAAAATTTGGAAATGTGGCAAACATTGAGGAAGATTGTAAGAGTTCAAAAAGACACAGACAGGTTGCTGGAATAGTGGATACATGACAGATGACATTCAATGCAAGTGATAAATTTTGGCAGAATACATGTATTATCTCTCTGCATTCTCAGTGGAACCATTTTAAAGGGGGTGCTTCTGCACAAAACTTTGAAGGTGGCAGGACAGGATAGCAAAGCAGTTAATAAAACTTATGGGATCCTGAGTTTTATTAATAGAAGCAAGAGTACAAAAGCGAGGAAGTTACGCTAATCTTATGCAAAACACTATGCCGGTCCAAGCATGAATACTGTGTCCAATTCTGGGCATCATGCTTTAGGAAGGGCGTGAAGGCTTTGGAGAAAGCATAGAAGAGGCTTACTAGGATGCTTCCAGGAATGAGGGGTTATTGTGTATAGATTGGAGAAGATGAAGTTGTTCTCTTTAGGGCAGAGGTGTGTTTAAATGTATGAATGGTTAAGATAGAGTAAATAAAGATAAATTGTTCCCAATAGCTGTAGGGTTGATAGCCAGAGGACATAGATTTAAGATGATTGTAAAAGAAGCAGGAGGGACATGAGGAAAAGCATTTTTGTGTGATGAGTGGTTAAGGTTTGGAATATACTGCCTCATAGATATTTAATAATAGCCTTCAAAGGGGAAAAACATGAAAAGGAAGGAATTGCAGGGATATAGGGAAAGAGAGGCAAAGTGCGACTAACTGAACTTCTCTTCAACAGCGTGACACAGACTCAATGGTCCAAATGACCTCCTCTACGCTGTACTGTTCTATGATTGCATGAGAGGGTAGTAGAATTTTTGAATTCTCTCCCCCAAAAAGCTGTCGAGGATAGGTTAATTAAAAATTTCAAGACTGAGATTGATAGATTTCTGTTGGGTAAGGGAATTAAGGGTTAAGTAAATGAGTAAATGGAATTAAGGATAAATCAGTCATCATCTAACTGAATGGCAGAACAGGGCTCAAGGGTTGCTCTTGTTATCATTAAATTCATCATGAATGCATGCAATTATAAGGTGATTGACATTTGCATTTGCCACATGTCCTCCGATGCAGAGAGTATACTGTTGAATTTCTGTCTCATGTTGAACTTGAAGCTTTATCAAACTTAAGTTTAACCTAATCTGCCTATTGGAAAATGGACTGGATCAGCTGTAGGACTGATTTTACACCAGCTCCAAATAAACTCTTCACTGAACTCAATGGAAAGTAACATTGGATGGGGTGCAAAGCCAGTGTGTGACCCACTGAATTAGATCAAAACAATCTCCTGTCTGTGCCATCAAAGGACAGGCTGGCAGCTCCCGGACCCTTGTCAATAGCCTCTTTTGTAGTCTGTTGTTAGGGTTGGGGAGTGGACACACCATCTCAAACCTCAGCCAAAGGAGAGCACCCCATTCAATTCCTCCCTTCTCTCTTGAAACAATGCTTTAGACTCTTCTGGATCCTCTCCAGCGTTGGTTTACTGAATGGCAGAATAGCTTGAGGGCCTGTGTGGCATACTCCTTTTCTTATGTTCCTATTAGATATGTTCATGATACGAACATATATAACAATTTTAAGGCAAATGATAGCTCCAGCTGCTACGTTTCCTCCACTACAGATGCACTGTTGAATTGGAGTGTTTTTAGAAAATAAATTTCTATGAGCCCTCCTCGAATTAATTATGCATAAAGCTTTGTGAATCCAAATGATTTCATCCTTCTCATTGTTTATTTTTTTAAAAATTGAGAACCTGGGACTCTCTTCCTAGCCACAAATAAAAATAGCGGAACAGATTCGAGGGGTTGAATTGCTTAATCCTGTTCCTCAAGGCCCATCGTGTAGAATACCTCCAAGGTTGAAGGGAGTAAATAAGTCAGGAAGCCAATAATCAGGTGAAGCCAAGCCTGGATTTTATAAACCTGCAAGTGCAAAGGACAGAAGAACACAAGAGGTAGGAGGAGAAGGCCACACAGCCCAAGAAGCTTGCTCTGCCATTCAATACGATAATGGTTGATCTTGGAGTTCAACTTCACTTTCCTGCCCCCTCTCCATATGCCTTAACTCCTTATCAAAAAACTGTCTATTCCAGCCTTAAGTGTATTCAACAATGGAGCATCCACAACCCTCAGCAATAGAGAATTCTAAAGATTCACAATCCTTTGAGTGAAGAAAATTCTCATCTTAATCCTGAATGATCGTCCCCTTATCCTGAAATTGTGTCCCCTCGTTCTAGATTCCCCAGTCTGGGAAACAACCTGTCAGTACCTACCCTCTCAAGCCCCTTCAGAATCTTGTATGTTTCAATTAGAATATTTCTCATTCTTCGAAGCTCCAGAAAATAAAGGCCCAATTTACTCAGCCTCTCATCCCAGGCAATGGAAAACTGAGTGAAGTAAAGAGCTGAGGGAAGCAAGGGAAAATGAATAAGAGTATGTGGAAATTGTTTTACTATTTCTTACGTCTAAATGTTGCTGGTTGATTGCATAGATGATTTGCAAGTGTCTCGGCAGAAGACGCTCGAACATGTGAACTGGCCAGCGTTCCAGAGCCTCAGGTAGCACTGTGTGGTTGGTATAAGCGCACGTTCGTTTGGTTATATCCCATGCCTTTCAAGAGAAAAAAAAGGGGAAAAAAAATCATACAGTATAAGTAATTTGAGACACAATATGTGATAAGTGTAAATGCTTTGGTAATTCAGATAAGTTTGGTCCTATGATTCCCAAAGCTCTCCACCATTGGGATTTTCCTCATCTCATGTCTGGGTATGCTGTAGACTAATTGATAGAGATTGATTGCTATGGTAAGTCAACCGTATGAATACCAGAATGGTAGGAGGTGAACTAGATGGTCTATGTGCACACTCGGTGATCTTATTTTAAGTGATACTTCAGACAATCATCTGGCCATTCCCACTTAATAGACTCCAGTCCTAAGTGATCCTTTTTAAACAAAAAAAGGAGAATTAGCAGCACCCCCTATCTAGTTGGTGACCACTGGCAGAAACAGGTGATCACAAATGTATCATTTCAGAATCATTCGCCTGGCTTACTTGCTTTAAGCAGCCGGTTTAAGGCCAGTAAAACACACTGGTTCACTAATGTCCTATTAGGGAAGGAAACCAGCTGTCCTTACCCAGTCCAGCTTATATGTGACTCTTAATCCCACATCAATGTGCTTGATTCTTAAATGCCCTCTCAAATGGCCTAGCTAGCCATTCATTTGTATCAAAGCACTATCCAACCCAGACAGTAGCAGCTTAAGATGAAGGCTCACCACCAACTTTTCAAGGAAACAAGAAATGGACAATAATTGACAGCCTTACCAGTGATGTTTGGATCCCAAGAATGAACGGGTGAGAACCTATTGTAGGTTAGAGACAAACAACACTGGAACAGACTTCTCAAACCAAAAAAGTTTTGATACAAATGGTTACTGGATTATTTTCCCTCTTCCCCTCTCAATTCAATTAAAGGCACATTGTCCGAAAAAAAGGGTGGCACAAATTGCGTCAGACACATAATGCGGTGCCATGCTTCCTCACTGTGCTGTTATCGTCTCTTCTCCCTTCCCAAACAAGAACAAATGCTCTTAACCATCTCTAATGATTGTATGTCATCGATGGCAGCTGCATTTTCATTGGAAATTGAACTTAAGCCTTTTGTTTGGAATGGCTGCCTTTTAATTACACAATCTCTGGATGCCCTGATAAAGTTTTACACAACTGAGTGGTTGCTAGGCCACTTCAAGGGATAGTTAAGAGTGTACCACACTGGTGTGGAATTGAAGTCAGATGTAGGCCAGGCTGGGTAAGGGTGCAGGTTTCATTCTCTAAAGAACGTTAGTGAACCAATTGGGTTTTACTGGTCAAAAACTAGCTGCTTAAGATAGGAAGGCTTTTGATGCAAAAGCACAACTGAGAGGCGGCCTCCCTGATGTGGGCTCAGGATAGGCATCTGTCAGAACAGATTGCTGGAAATCCCATGCACAATAGGCTAGGTCACAGCCAGACCAGGTCCAACAAGAAAATATTCACTCACAGAAACTAAATTTTGCTTTTAAGATTCCTGAACAGAACATTAATTAGAGATTCTATAGGATGGACGGTCAGCATCTCAAACTAAATGAAACTTGTAACTCATGAAACTTATCCCTATGACCAAGCTGCTTCGGTTACCTGTCCTAATATTTGTTTTTGATAATGTTCCTATGAAGCATATTTGGATGTTTTACTACATTAAAGGGAATATATAAATGCATGTTGCTTTTGTTATAAAGTGCCAAGGATGGCGTTTATTTATTTGAATATTAGAAATAGAAATTACTCATCAAACCTATACCTTTTCCCAATCCAGCTTCTCCACATCTACTAGGATTCGCATCAGCTCGGGAATGGCCAAGGCAGGATGGGTATCATTGAGCTGAATGGCGACCTGTGAACAAAGGAACATCAACCTTAATACCTTTTAGTGAATCAATAAGATCATCAGGCTCACTGAAGAGTGAAGTGGGAGGAGTACAAAGACTCTGAGCAACTCCCCACACACAGTTCATAAATGCAATTCGTCATTCCGAGTTTGACTCCAGGTCAGTCCATTAATTGGAAAATAGGGTGAGTGTTCATTCTCTCACTTGTAAGTTGGCAGCTTTACTTCCCCTACTTGTATGCAAGTCATTTTAGTATTACCCTGTGGCTCAGCAGTAGGCACCATATTTGCCTCTGAGTCAGAAGGCTGTAGTTTCAAGACCCACTCCAGAGACTTGAACATGTAACCTGTGCTGCCATTCTCAGTGGTGTACTAAGGAAGTTGTTCAATGTCGGAAATGTTACCTTTCGGAGACATTAATCCTCTCAGGTGGATGAAAAGGTCCCTTGATGCTATTTATAAGAGCAGAGCCGCTTTCCCCGATGTTCTGGTCAATATTTATTCAACATCACTAAAGAAAACAGTTTATCTGGTCGTCATCCCATCGAGGTTTGTGGGAACTTGCCGTGTGCAAATTGGCTTCCATGTCTCCTACATTACGACAGTAGCCTCGCTTCAAAAAGTGCTACATTTTAAAGCAGCCTGAGACAGCCTGGGGTCATGAAAGGTGCTATATAAAAGCAAGAGTCTTCTTTTATATAACTGCACGAGCCATCTCCATCATGGAATATGCCTTGCTGCTGTGAATAGAATATCTTTTACATCCTGAAGTGTTTCACTTTGGTAAGAAGAAAAAGAGGTAATATAAAATAAAGAGTACAATTCTAAAGAGGGTGCAGAGGAATGGGGGGGGGGGAGCAGTACACATGCACAAATTACTGAAGAAAGCAGGGCTGGCTGGGAAAGCATTTAATAATGCATACGAGATTCCTGGGCTTTATAAGTAGGGGCATAAAGTAACAAAAGCAAGAAAGTTATGATAAGCCTTTACAAACTCTGGTTCAGCTTAAACTGGAGTACTGTGTCCAATTCTGGGCAACAGGTTTTAGATAGGAAGTGAAGGCATTGGATAAGATGTAGAAAAGATTCGCAAGAATGGTTGCAGGAATGAGGAACTTCAGTTACATGGGTAGATTGAAGAAGCTGGGACTGTTCTCCTTGGAGAAGAAAAAATTAAGAGGAGATTAGATAGAAATGCTAAAAATCATGAGAAGTCTGGGCAAAGTTGATAAGGACAAGAGAGACTGTTGCCATTGGCAGAAAGATTGAGAACTAGAATGCACTGATTTAAGGTGATTGGCAAAAGAAGAAATGGTGACAGGAGGAAAAACTTTTGTTTACACTGCAAGTGGTTAGGGAAGGATCTGGAGTGCTCTGTCTGAAAGTGGAGGAGGAAACAAATGCAATCATGGCTATCAAAAAATTGAACAATTATCTGAAGAGAAAACCATTGCAGGGCTATAGGGAAAAGACAGACAAATGGGACTCATTAAGGACTTGATGAGAAGAATGAACCACCCGTGGTTAACAAAGGTGGTCAAGGAGAGTATCCAATCAAAAACTAAGGCATACAAAGTGGCAAAAACTAATGGTAGGCCAGAGGATTAGGAATTTCTTTTTTAGGAACCAGCAGCGGATGACTAAAAAACTAATAAAGAGGAAGAAAGCTGATTATGAAAGTAAATTAGCAAGAAATATAAAAACAAACAGCAAGAGCTTCTATGGGTATATAAAAAGAAAGAGTGACTAAAGTGAGCATGGGACCCTTGGACAATGAGAATGGAGAATTGATAATGGGGATCAAGGAAATGGCAGATAATTTAAACCAATATTTTGCATCAGTCTTCATGGAGGAGGACACTATAAACATCCCAAAGATATCAGATAAGCGAGGAGCTAATGGGAGGAAAGATCTTGTAACAGTCTCTATCATGAGGGACAAAGTATTTGACAAACTAATGGGACTAAAGGCAGACAAATTGCCAGGACCTGATGGCCTGCATCCAAGGGTTTTAAAGGAAGTGGCTGCAGAGATAGTGGAGGCATTGGTCAAATCATTCCGGAACTCAGGAGGGTCCCAGCGGATTGGAAAACCGCTAATGTGATGCTCCTGTTCAAGAAGGGAGGAAAACAAGAAGCAGGAAACTATAGGCCAATCAGCCTAACATTTGTCACTGGGAAAATGCTAGAGTCCATTATTAAGGAAGAAATAGCAGGATATTTAGAAAAGCTTAACGCAATCAAACAGAGTCCACATGGTTTTGTGAAAGGGAAATCATGTTTGGCAAATTTGCTAGAGTTCTTTGAGGATATAACAAACAGCGTTGATAAAGAGGAACTGGTAGATGTAGTGTATTTAGATTTCCAGAAGGCATTTGATAAGGTGCCACATAAAAATGTTATTGCACAAGATAGGAGCTCGCGGTATTAGGGGTAGTGTATTAGCATGGATTGAGGATTGGTTAACACACAGAAAACAGAGTTGGGATTAATAAGTCTTTTTCAGGTTGGAAAGATGTAACTAGTGGAGTGCCACAAGGATCAGTCCTAGGGCCTCAATTATTTACTACATCTATTAAATGACTTGGAGGAGGGGGCAGACTGTAATGCATCCAGACTTGCTGACGACAAAGGTGGAAGGGCATGTTGTGATGAGGACATAAGAAATCTGCAAGGGAATATAGACAGGTTGAGTCAGTGGGCAAAAACTTTGCAGACGGAGTTTAATGTAGGAAATTGACAGAGGAAGAATCAAAAGGCAGACTATTATTTAAACAGAGAGACTCCAAAAAGTGAAGCACAGAGGGATCTGGGTGTTCTTGCGTATAAAACAAAGTTAGCTTGCATATGCAGCAAGTAATTAAGACGACAAATGGAATTTTGGCCTGTATTGCTAGGGGGTTGGAGTTTAAAAATAGGGGTGTCTTGTTACGACTGTACAGGGTGTTGGTGAGGCCACACCTGGAGTAGTGTAGAGTTTCGGTCCCCGTATTTAAGAAAGGATATACTGGCATTCAAAAGAGATTCACTAGGCTGATTTCTGGGATGAAGGGGTTGACTTATCAAGAATGGCTAAACAGGTCAGGCCTTTATTCATTGCAATTTAGAAGAATGAGGGGTGATCTTATTCAAATGTACAAGATTCTGAGGGGGCTTGACAGGGTAGATGTTGAGAAGAAGGTGTTTCCACAAGTGGGGGAATCTCAAACTAGGGGACATAGTTACAGAATAAGGGGACACTCACTTAAGACTGAGATGCAAGGGAATTTTTTCTCCCAGGGAGCAGTGAATGTCTGGAATTATCTACCCCAGACAGTTGTGGAGGCGAGATCACTGAAAGTATTTAAAGTGGAGGTAGATAGATCTTTGAAATATCGGGGAGTTAAGGGTTATGAGGAGCTGGCACGAAAGAGGAGTTGAGGCCTGGGACAGAGCAGCCATGATCTTATTGAATGGCAGGGCAGCCGAATGGCCTACTTCTGCTCCTATTTCTTATGTTCTAAGTTGCTCTTACAGAGAGACAGCACAGACAAGACAGGCCGAATGATCTCCTTCTGTGCTGCAACCCTTCTATGATTCAACCCTTCTATGATTCCATAACCTTGCCGCCAACTGCAAGTATATTTCTCATAACTCACATTAATTTAACCTGCCCTTCCTACTTGGCACAGCATCAGCCCCATTAGCATTCGCAGTCTGTCAACTGTGGCGTCAAAACAATTATTTATGCATTTTGTTTATCCTGCTGAATCATCACTATACCAGTGCAGCGTTTTTTTTTTGTCAGGAATAAAGCCAGCTTCACTGACTAGGATGAGGAAAAGCAAGAGAATGAAAGAGACAAGTCACAGAAAAAGAAGAGAGACAGACAAGTGGAAAGACAAAGGGGGTCAGAGAAGAAACTGAGAAGCAGATAGCACAAGTCATTGAGCCATAATGGCACTGAAGTCATTCATTTCATCCATCATGTCCATCCCGGCTCACGAGAGCAATCCAGTCACTTCCATCCCCTGCTCTATCCCCGTAGCCTTGCAAGTCTATTTCCCTCAAGCGCGCATCCTATTTTCTTTTGACATCGGTCACTGATTATCTCTGCTTCCACAACCCTGATAAGCAAAGTGTTCTAGGTCATTGCCACTCACTGCATAAAAAAGTTCTTCCACACATCCCCCCTGGATTTCTTGCCCAGAACCTGAAATTTATGTCCCTTGTCCTTGTATAGTCAGCTAAGAGAACAGCTTTTGTCTACTTTATGTAAACCTGTCATAATCTTGTAAAACTCTATCAAATCTCCCCTCAAACTCCTTTGTTCCAAGAACAACTCCAGCTTCTTCAATCTAACCTTGGAGCTAAAATCCATCATCCCCAAGATCATTGTGGTAAATCTCCTCTGTACTCTCTTCAGGACCCTCACTTCCCTCCTAAGGCGTGGTGACCAGAACTGGAAGCATTACTCCTGTTGTAGTCTTACCAAAGCTTCATAAAAGGTTCAGCATAACTACCCTGTTTTTGTGCACAGGACTTCTATTTATGAAGCCCAAGATTCCATATGCTTTGCTAATGACTAACTCAATAAGTCCCTCCACCTTCAAAGATCTATGTTAATGAATTGGATAAGTGTCTGAAGAGATATTGAAAAAAAACAGGGCTGTGAGGAAAAGGCAAGGGCATGGGATTACCTCGGTAGCTCTTACAGAGAGCCTGCATAGATGTGACAGACCAAACACCCTCCTTCTGTGCTGTAAATATTCTATAATTCAATGAACCACTCTTTAGAATTGTGCCATTAAGTCTATATCGCCTCTCCCTATCCCTTCTGCCAAAATGCATCACCTCATAGTTCTCTGTACAAAATTCCATTTGCTGCTTCTCTGGCCATTCTGCTCGTCTATCTCTGTCCCTTTGCAGGTAATTGTTATCATCCTTATCGTTTGCCACACCTCCAAGTTTGGCATCATTAGCATATTTTGAAATCTTATTCTGTCTTTCAGTATCCAAGTCATGTATATTTATCAAAAGAGCAGTGGGCCTAGCTCTCAATTTTGGGACACACCACTATCTACCATCCTCCAGTCTGAAAAATCAGCCATTTACCATGATTCATTGTTTTCTGTCAAGTCATTTTTTTAATCCAAGCAGGCATGGACTCTCCTATTCCATGACTCAAGTTTTCTTAACCAGCCTTTTATGTAGTTGTTTATCAAATGCTTTCTTAGAATTCATATAGACAACATCCACTGAATTCCCTTCATTAACCTTCTGTTACTTCATCAAAAAATTCAATTAAACTTGTCAAGCACGATCAGCCTTTTACAAATGTGTGCTGGCTCTTAATTTCAAAACTCTCCAAGTACATGTTTTTAAAAAAATTTAATTATCGTTTCTAAAACCTTATCCATCACTGATGTTAAGCTGACTGGCCTGAAGCTAAGAACATTTCTAAACACTTTCTTGAATAAGGATGTCACTTTTGCCACTCTTCCGAGCATCTGGCACCTCCCCCATATCTAGGGAAGATTATGGCAAGCCCTTCTGCTATCTGCACACCCACTTCCTTGAATGCAAACCATCCGGACCAGATGACTCCACTCTAACATAAAGCAGCCTTTCCTGTACATCTTGCTTATCAATTTTCGCCCTATCCATTACCTCTACCACTTTGCTTCTATTGATATTTTGCCAGTATCCTCTTCCTTAATAATACTTCTGTCAGGAGGCTATAATAATTTTCATAATGTTATTTGGAATTTATTGTGGAGTAATAGTGGGGTCTGTGTCTATGTATGTGTGTGTGGGACTTAACCGAATTAGAGACAGCTGGTCTGAAGGCTCTGATGTAAGAGAAGCTAGGTTTGAAATGCTAAATAGGTAAACATGGGTGAAGTTTTAGAACGTTAGGTGTAAAGGGAGCATTTGCATTTTTAAATAAACCAGAGTAGCCTGAATTCAAAAGAGGGGTGAAATATTTCACCTAGTCAGGAGAAGTTAAGAAACAGTGTGTTTATTTTTCCCAAAGATTACTGGTAAAATTGGTACTATGGTAGATTTTTATTATTAGAGAGGTAAAGCCCAATGACAGTAAAACAATGGGAATTGCATTCAAAGGGAAAAATATGTATAAAGGAGAGAAGGTTGTGTGCAAGGGAAGGCATTTTTAAGATCTAACACAAGTGTGAAAAACCTCAAGTTGCTGTCTACAAAGAACAGAAGCTGAGGAAAAATTCACTTTGAATTCGACTGTCCAGGGTGTGTGCTTTGCCTGGATTTGTTTAAATCTGTGTTTTACTGTTGCCTTAACGGTGGTGTAACTGGGAAGTTAGATTAACTAGGGGAGCTAGGAGTTATCATAGTAGTAATTTGAAAACCTATGTAGGTGCTTAAAACAATTTTTTTTTATTAATAAGAGTTTAATTTAGCTTTGTAAAAAACCATTAAGCGTTGGTGGTTTCTTTTTACTGAATTCAAAGCCCGCATCTCAAAATAAATACAAATTGCAAATAGTTGTGGCAGCAGCTTCAAGTTTCCCTCTGGGAATTGAGAAGCTTGGCATTTACCATCCGCCTGCCATAACACTTTGTTTCCGTGTTTACTAAGTATTCTTAGCCTTGCCCTGCACCTCTAAGCATAGAAGCCTTCTTTATCCCTAAAAATGCCAAACCCGCCTCTGACTACCAGCTTATTATTTAAATGCTGGTAGCAGGGTTTTTGTTTTCTTTTGATCTTAACTGCCATTCTATTTTCATATTCTAATTTTGCCAGTCTTATTTTTGGCCTTTATTGCAAGGGATTTGGAGTAGAAGAATGAAGAAGTCTTGCTAGAGTTGTACACGGTTTTGATGAGAGCACATCTGGAATACGGTGTGCAGTTTTGGTCTCCATATTTAGGATATATGTATATTGGAAGGTTCACTAAATTGGTCCCTGGGATGAGGGGGGGCCTTCCTATGGTGAGAAGATGAGCAAATTGGGTCTATTTTCTCTGGGGTTTAGAAGAATGTACAAGATTCTGATGGGGCTCGATAGGGTAGATTGTTTTCGCTGGTCGGGAATCTAAAACACAGGGGCACAGTCTCAGGATAAGGGGCCAATTATTTAGAACTGAGATGAGGAGAAATTACTTCAAAAGAGTTGCGAATCAGCCAGTGGTCGTGGTACACATTGGTACCAACGACATAGGTAAACTAAAGGATGAGGACCTGCAAGCTCAGTACAGGAAGTTAGGAGATAAATTAAAATGCAGGACCTCAAATGTAGTAATCTCAGGATTACTCCTAGTTCCACATGCTAGCGAGAGCAGGAATAAGAGGATAGACCAAATGAACACGTGGCTGGAGAGATGGTGTAGCCGGGAGGGATTCAGATTCTTGAGGCACTGGGACTGGTTCTGGGGAAGGTGGGACCTGTACAAACTGGACGGGCTGCACCCAGGCAGAGCTGGGACCAGTGTCCTTGCGGGGGCTTTTGGTAGTTCTCTTGGGGAGTATTTAAACTAGTGTGGCAGGGGGATGGGATCCCAGAAGTAGGATCAGATAGGTCAGATTCAGATCAGAAAAATGGAGGTAGAACATTAGCTAGGGACGTTGTGATAGACATGGAGTTACAGGAGAAGCAAAGTTTACAAAGTGTCCAGCAAGGGAAATTGACGGGGTTAAACTATTTATACTTCAATGCAAGGAGTATTACAAACAAGGTAGATGAGTTAAGGGCACAGGTAGACACATGGCAGCAGGATGTCATTGCTATAACGGAGACCTGGCTAAAGGAGGGACAAAACTGGCAGCTTAATATCCCTGGTTATACAGTTTTTAGATACGATAGAGTAGGAGATAAAGAAGGAGAGGGGGGGTGGGTAGCACTAATGGCTAAAGAATCAATTCCAGTTGTGAGAAGGGATGATATACTAAATGGGTTAACAAACGAGGCTTTATGGATTGAGCTTAGAAATAAAAAAGGGGCAGTCACACTACTGGGAGTAAGCTACAGACCCCTAAATAGTGAAAGGGAGATAGAAGAACAAATATGTAGGCAAATTTCTGCTTGTAAGAACCTCTTGGCAATAATAGTAGGAGACTTCAACGATCCTAATATCAACTGGGATTCAAACAATATAAGGGGCACTAAGGGAAAAAAATTCATGCAGTGTGTCCAGGAAAATTTTTTCAACCAATTAGTGACAAACCCAACGAGAGGAGATGCAATTCTAGACCTAGTCTTGGGGAACGAAGAAGGGCAAGTGAGTGAAGTGACAGTTGGTGACAGTGATCACAATTCAGTTAGATTTAGCATTACCATGGAAAAGGACAGAGATAAGGCAGGAATAAAAGTCTTGAACTGGGGGAAGGCAAATTTTGCAGAAATGAGAAGGGACTTGGCTGAGGTGGACTGGACAGCACTGCTGGAGGATAAAACAATGGAAAACCAGTGGGAAGCACTAAAAAGCAAGATCCTAATTGTACAAAGTAGACATGTCCCCTACGAAAAATAAGAGTGGTACTGCCAAATCTAGACCCCCCTGGTTGTCTAGAGGAATACAGGGGAAGATCAAACAGAAAAAGAAAACACACGATAGGCACAAAGAACTAAACACTGCAGATAGCCTAGATGAATATAGGAAGTGCAGGGACAAAGTAAAAAGGAAAACAATGAAAGCAAAGAGAGGGCATGAGAAAAGATTAGCAAGTAAAGTTAAAGATAACCCAAAGATGTTTTACCAATACATTAATGCTAATAGGCTAGTTAAGGAAAAAGTGGGACCTATCAGAGATGAAGATGGAAACTTGTGTGTAGATGCAGAGGCTGTGGGAAGGGTTTTGAATGAATATTTTGTCTCCATGTTTACAAAGGAAAGGGAGGATATAGATATAGTAGTCCATGAGGAACACTGCGAGATATTGGACAGGATAGTCGTAAAGAGAGAGGAAGTACTCGAAGGGTTGAAATCCTTGAAAGTTGATAAGTCACCAGGGCCAGATGGATTGTTTCTGAGGCTGCTGAAGGAAGTCAGGGAGGAGATAGCAGATGCTCTGAGGATGATTTTCCTATCTTCACTAGATACAGGGGAGGTACCGGAGGACTGGAGAAATGCAGACAAAGTTCCATTGTTTAAAAAGGATCAAAGGAAATGCCAAACAATTATAGGCCAGTTAGTCTTACATTGGTGGTGAGCAATTCAGTAGAATCAATCCCGAGAGATAGGATTAACTGTCATATGGAAAGGCATGGACTAGTCAGGGATGATCAGCATGGATTTATTAAAGGAAGGTCTTGCCTCACAAATTTGATTGAATTCTTTGAGGAAGTGACAAGAAGGGTTGATGAAGGTAGTGCAGTGGATGTTGTGTACATGGATTTTAGCAAGGCATTTGACAAGGTCCCACATGGCAGACTGGTCAGGAAAGTAAAAGCCCATGTATTCAGTGTAATGTGGCAAACTGGATAAAAGGTTGGCTTTGTAACAGGAAACAAAGGGTAATGGTCGATGGATGCCCTTGCGAATGGAAAGTTGTCTCAAGTGGTGTTCCACAGGGCCTGGTGTTGGGACCCTTGCTGCTTGTGTTATATATTAACGATTTGGACGTGAATGTGGGGGGCACGATTGGGAAATTTGCAGATGACACAAAGATTGGCCAAGTAGTGGATAGTGTAGAGGATAGCCATAATCTCCAAAATGATATAGATGGGTTGGTGGAGTGGGCAGTAAAGTGGCAGATGGATTTTAACATAGAGAAGTGTGAGGTCATACATTTAGGGAGGTCGAACAGTTACAGGGATTACACAATAAATGGGAATATACTAAGAGGGGTAGATGAAGTGAGAGATCTTGGCGTACAAGTACACAGGTCCCTGAAGGCAGCAGTTCAAGTAGACAAGGTTGTAAAGAAGGCATATGGAACGCTCTCCTTCATTGGCAGGGGTATAGAATATAAAAGTAAGGATATAAAGTTGGAATTGTATAAAGCATTGGTGAGGCCACAACTGCAGTATTGTGTGCAGTTCTGGTCACCACATTACAGGAAGGACGTAATAGCTCTGGAGAGAGTGCAGAGGAGGTTTACAGAATGTTGCCAGGGTTAGACAAGTGTAGCTACAAGGAGAAATTGGATAGGTTGGGGTTATTTTCCTTAGAACAAAGAAGGCTGAGAGGTGACTTGATTGAGGTTTACAAAATTATGAGGGGAATAGATAGTGGACAGGATAAAATTGTTTCCCTTGGTGGAGAATTCTAGCACCAGGGGACATAGATTCAAGATAAGGGGCAGGTGTAGGGGGGACACGAGGAAGAACTTTTTTACGCAGAGGGTAGTGGGTGTCTGGAATTTGCTGCCCAAGTTGGTGGTAGAGGCAGCAACTCTAAACTCCTTTAAAAAAGTACCTGGATTTGCACCTTAAGTGCTGTAAGCTGCAGGGCTATCGGCCGGGTGCAGGAAGGTGAGATTAGAAAGGGCACCTGAGTGTCCTCGGGCTGGCATGGACAAGATGGGCTGAATGGCCTCCTTCTGTGCTGTAACTTTAAAAAAAAAAATTGAGTCCTTATGACTTCTTCAGATCTAAAGGGAGTTAGAGATGTGGTGAAATATATACAGATTAAGGGGGGTGGAACCAGTGAAGCTGGAAAAAAGGCCGCGATAGGTGGAGGCAAAGGAGAAATGGCAAAAGATGTCATAAACAAAAGGTCAAAGAGTTGTTAAGAGTTGGGAGTAATCCAGAGATTACTGCCTTCAAGGTCCTACTTTTTAAACTTCCTCCCTGTTGGTGGTGTGTTACAGTTCAGTTAGGAAGTCAGAGTTGCTGTGGCAACATGCATGTACTAGAATGGTGGAGGCTTCAATGTCCTTTCCATTACACAGATGACCAAGAATTGATCCTGCTTTTATTGCCTGCCATTAGCGTGCATTGGGAGGATTTGCAGGTTGATAGTCAACACATTTGGTTACGTTATGAATGCACCTTCCTTGGCCATCAAGTGCTGGGGCAGGTTTTGAATCCAGGGTTTTTGGTTCAGAGGCAGGAATGCTAACAACTGCACCACAAGACCTCCACAACTTCCTCCCCAACTCCTGAAAATCTGACTGCAGAGCCTCAATACCTTCCCTCTCTATGTCAGCAGGGCTGACATGCACCACAACTTCTGGCTCACTCACTCCCCTGAAAAATATCCTGCACCCTTTCTGTGAAGTCCTTTACTTTGGCAGTGGGGAGGCAACAGACCATGCAGGACTTGATGACAGTTACAGAAGTGTCCATCAATCCCCCTAACTATGAAATTGCCTATAACAACTGCATCTCGTTCTATGCTATTTCCCCTTGTGGAATCCATTGCCCATTGCTATCATGGGCTGGACCGCAAAACTTCAAGGTGTCATCACTCCCAGCAGTCTGCAATGCTGAGTACTGGTTTGAGTGTGGCACACACCCCAAAAGATTCCTGCACTTCCTGTCTCTTCCTACTCTTCTGGATGGTGACCCATCTACTATCCTGAACACACACTGCCTGCAGTATGGTGACCTCCTGGAACATACAATCCAGAGAACTCTTATCCTCCAGGTGCCCACCAAGTTCAGAAATCCTGAACTCAAGCTCAATCAGCTGGAAACACTTCCTACATATGTGGTTCCCCCAAGACATATGAAGTGTTCCAAGTTCTTGCATGGCGCAAAAATTGCAAGGAGCAAATCCAAGCTGCCCATCCATGATCTATAGGTTGAGAAAGTGGTTAAAAAGGCGTACTGGATGCTGGGCTTTATAAATAGAGGCACAGAGCATAAAAACAGGGAAATTATGATGAACCTTTGTGAAACAATGGTTCAGCCTCAAATGGAGCATTGTGTCCAATTCTGGGCTTTGCACTCTAGGAAGTATGTGAATACTTTGAGGGTTTGGAGAAGATTTACAAGAATGGTTCCAGGGATAAGGGACTTCAGTTACGTGGATAGACTGGAGATGTTGGGGTTGTTCACTTGAAAAGAGAATGCTGAGAGGACATCTGATAGGTGTTCAAAATTGTGAGGGGTCTAAACAAAGTAGATGGGGAGAAACTATTCCCAGTGGTGGACATGTTGAGAAACGAACACAGAATTAAAATGATTGGCAAAGGAATCGAAGGCTATACGGAGGGAATTTTTTTTCCAACACTGAGTCGTTACGATCTGGAATGTATTGCCTGAAAAGGTGGTGGAAGCATATTCAATCATAGCTTTCAAAAGAGAATTGGATAAGCACTTGAAAAGGAAAAAATGTTGGGCAACAGTGAAATGGTAGAGGGGTCAGGCTATCTACATTTCACTTGCAGAGAGCCAGCATGGGCTCCACAGCCCAATGGACATAGGAACAGGGGTAGGCCATTTGGCCCGTCAAGCCTGATCCGCCATTCAATTAGATCATGGCTAATCATCTACCTCAGCGCCACTTTCCTGTGTTATCCCATATCCCATGATATCTATCGATTTCTGTCTTGAAAATGCTCAAATGATTTAGCTTCCACAGCCCTCTAGGGTAGAAAATTCCAAAGATTCACCATCCTCTGAGTGAAGAAATTCCTCATTTGAGTTTTAAATGGTCTGCCCCTTATTCTGAGACTGTGTCCCCTGGCTCTTGACTCACCAGACAGGTCCTATCTATATCTACCTTGTCATGCCTCCTACGCTGTAACCATTCTATGTCTATTGGAAGCGTTGGTGGCTTTTGAAGCATATATTTACCAAAAAAGAAACTTGCATTTCTATAGCATCTTTTATGTCCCTACAACATACCAAGTGCTTTTGGAGTCAAGTAAGTATTTTCAAGTGTAGTGACAGTTGTAACGTGAGAAATGCAGGAGCCAATTTGCACAGAGCAAGATGCCACAAACAGCAATGTGATAACGATCAGATGATCCATTTCAGTGATGTTGATTGAGGAATAAATATTGCTGGTGGGGGTGGGGTGGGTGGTGAAATTCCCCTGCTTTTCTTCATAATAGTACTGTGGTTTTTTTTATGAACGTATTCATTCTGTGCATGAGGATGTGGCTGCAAGGCCAGTATTTATTGCACATCCCAAGTTGTGCTTCAGAAGTGGGTGATAAGCCCCCTTCTTAAACTGCTACAGTCCTTGTGGTAAATGTACTCCTACAGTGCTGTTAGATAGAAAGTTCTAAGATTTTGATCTAGCAAACAGTGATAAGAGCAAAATATTGGGGATGCTAGAAATCTGAAATAAAAGGAGGAAGTGTGCTGGAAATACTCAGCAGGTCTGGCAGCATCTGGAGAGAGAAACAAAGTTAAGAGTCCGATATGACGCTTCTTCAGAACTCATGATATGTGTCCAAGTCAGGATGCTGTGCAGATTGGGGGTGGTGTTCTCAAATGCTCACGGCCGTTGTCCTTCTTGGTGTTAGAGGTCACAGATTTAAGAGGTGCTGTTGAAGAAGCCTAGATGAGCTACTTAGTGCATCTTGTAGATGGTACACACTACAGCCATGGTGTGCTGCAGGTGCATAGGGAGCCAATTTCTCTTTGTGCTTTGCCTTGGGTGCTGATGAGCTTCTTGAGTGCTGTTTTAATCCGCACTCACCCAAGCAATTAAGAGAGAATTCCTGACTTGTGCCTTGTAGTGGAAATGTTTTGAGTAGTCAAGAGATGAGTTACACAGTGCAGAATTGCCCTGCCTGACCTGCTTTTGTAGCCACAGTATTAATGTAGCTGGTCCAGTTAAATTTCTGGTTAACGGCAACTCCCAGGATGTTGATGGTGATGTACTGCACAGTATATTCAATTATATTCCACGTGATTTCTGCTAATGCATCATCCTTGGGTAAGCTTACCTTGTCTGGGAATGTTTCAAACGAAGTTCGGACTGGATCCCGACAGCCAAACTTTGAAGACTTGAAGCGACGGATAATGTCCTGGAGTGAGGCGGCTACCACAAAGTATTCTTGCTTTAGACGGAGCTCTTTACCTTCAAAGAACTAAATAGTATGATGATATTTCTGTCACAAGGCCAACAACAAACTTAAGGCAAATGTACTAAAACAGCAATATAGTCCCACTGTACTGCATGGGCCCAATCATTTGGTAAGTGGGGGAGGGGAGGGGGGTGGGGTGTGAGGCAGATAGCACTGTGTCACCGTCACATATTACATAATAAGCATTTCAAGCAGAAGAGGAAGATGACAACCTTTGGTCCATCTATCTCCCCTAATCAAGCTATTCACCTGGCTCATTTCTAGTAAACCTGAATCCCACTCATTGACAAGAGCATGTCCAGTTGCTTCTTGAAATCCATAAAAAAATTTTGTCCCACCTCTCACACCAGTAATTCGTTCCACATAGTTACCAACCTTTTGGTTAAAATAAAAGTTCCTCTTGCATTTCCAATTTTCTTTTGTTGTCCTTAACTTGTAAACGACACCCCCCCCCCAAGCTTAAAGTCTGCACACGACAAATTATGTAACCCTTCCAAAATATTAAACATTTCTATCATATTCCCTCTCAATTTCCTTTACAGGAAAAATAGTTTGGGTTGGATTCCTTTCATCCCTCAGAGATCTAAATCTTAAAGTTCAAAGGTCACTTGTATTCATCTTGTCTTTTCAGTTCCAGATTTTAAAAACTAAATTCAAGCTCTCTTACTGCCATGTTTGGATTTCTCTGGATTACTAATCTAGGTCCCTGGGTTATTAGTCCAGTAATACAATATCTACAATGCTGTAACCATGATAATTGACTTGAGGTTACACATATTGTAGCTACTTTCCTCAAGTGCCCAAGGCCAGACTTTCCAAGAAGACCACTGTAGAAGATCAGCTAGCATATGTCCTTTATACACCTGGAGTGGCCATCGCTGAAGCCTGGATTTTTGCAATGATGGAGAGGAGGCAGGTGTCCATGTAAACAGCAGCTGCCTCCAATCATGTCTGATATTCATTAGCCAGGGAAACACTACGTTTGCAGATTAGACCTGGCAGTAGCAGGTCAACTTTGCGAACTCCTGTGGAGAACTGAGGTACCCCTTTGGATAGGATCCCAGGACACCTTTGGAGGATGTCAGGTGCCTTTTGGGAGAGGTAAGCTGCCCTTTAGGAAAGATAAAGTGCCCTCAGGATTGTTAAAAGTGGACATGAATGTGCATAAACTCATTGGAACAGTCAAAAGCAACAGTCAAGTTGTCAAGGCATTTAGGCCTACAGGCCTCTAAATATTTGAAAAAAAAGTGGCGTGTTTAAAAAAACCATCGCTTGCTATTTCACACGGCCTATTAACATTAACCTGAGGGTTATCTTTACTGGATTAGTGTTACATGACTGATTTCACAACCTTCCATTATCACAGTAGATTGCCTGCCAATTCATAGGTTGATAACTACAAGTGGTTATAGACTCTTTGAAGTGGGACTATGAATTCCAATGTTTGTTTTTATAAGGGATTATGCAGTTGAAGGATTGGAAAGGTAGTAAATGGGTTTTTATGAATGAGAGTATTATTTTAAAAACTAAAGTCTGCAACAGACACTTAGAACTTTATTTAATCTCAGCATAGGTCCTGAGGCCCACTTTTGATGGATACTGGGTGAGTTGGCATGGAGGGTGTAAAAGCAAAGGGCGGTGGGTGGGAGAGCATGGGTTGGCATGAGTTAGAACTAAGATGGCATAGGAGCTATAAAGGGCCATGGGGGTGTGTAGAGGGGCTAGGTTGACATGGAGGGTATGAGGAGCCATGGGAGGATGGGTGTGGAGCATGAGGTGGCATGGGGAATGCATGGGGGGTTGAGGCTGGAGGGCTGTTTTATGTTTCATCGTTTTTTTTTTAAACCTCAATGCAGTGCCTGAGCACTGAGGCAGGCCTTCCGTCCAGCTCACCTCTGCACTCATTCTAGGGTCATCCATCAAGACTCCCATTGTCAGTAGCCACTGTAAAGCCACCCCCTTTCACCAGCTCGCAACTCCACCCTACTCATCAGGAATCCAGTGATAATCCATTGTGAGGGCCTCAGAGGATTACTGGCACCTGATGGTGATACCAGTAATGGAAAGCTGTCAGTCTCTGATTGGCTGGAAGTTCCTGGGGGCCTTGATTGCTTGGGAGACTGGCCAGTTAAGTGCCTGACTACACCTAAATAGTGCCAAGCCACCCAATCAAAAGTGACGCGGGGCTCCCACCGGTCTCCAACTGGTGATTGGTAAGGAGATCAAAGGTTACAGGGAAAAGGCGGGAGAATGGGGTTGAGAAACTTATCAGCCATGATTGAATGGCGGAGCAGACTCGACGGGCCGAATGGCCTAATTTCTGCTCCTATGTCTTATGGTCTTATGGTGGGGGAAACCTCTGTTGCAGGAACTAAATTCCACCATTGTCTACAGGAAGTGGAGGAGGGGAGAGCATTCCACAGAAAAGCTTGGAATCGCCTTGATAAAAGTGGAAGTTTAATAGAGGTAGTGGATGGCATACTCACATTATCGTTGGGGTACAGCACACGGGATATATTCTCAGCCATGTTTCGATCCAACACAGCCTGGATATAATCACCAACGTTAACTATTAAAACAAAACACAATTTTCCCCATTTAATATCACCAGAAATTGATGATTTCAACACAGGTAAAACAAAACTCGTCAGTGCTATGACCTGCTTGTCTTCCAACTATGTCAGTGATGGCTTAGTTAGCAGTACTCGCGCCTGAGTCAGATGATAATGGATTCAGATCCATTGCTGTGGCTGTCATCTGTGCATGGTCTTAAAGAACAACAAAAAAAAGAGGGGAACTTCATCCTCAAAGCGACCAGGGCAGATGGAATGCTGCGATCTAGGATAGGGTAGGGAAAGGCAGGTTATTAAAATTTCATTGCTGCTCAGTACTTTTTCTGTCCAAACTTTTACTTTTTCTCCATCAAATAACATTGTTTCGACACTGCAGCCCTGTTCCCGCCAGGCTGCAGCTGGCCAGCTTCAGGGAGCTTCTAATCACCACCTGCCTCCATGAAAATCTTGGGAAGTCAGAAGGTAAGTTCTTAGCTTGCTCCCCAATGACCTCAACTCACGCAATTAACAAGGCGGGTGACCACTTTCACGCCCACCCTGTCCTCTTTTCTGATCTCAATCAAGTCAGCAGAGTCAGAGTTGGAGACAGCAGACTATAATGCAGGCTGCCAATTTTTGATGTCCTGCCTCTGTTCCATCCCAGTTCGGGGCAGGAAAATCCGGCCTATCGTATCTGCATTATTAGTCCAGGCTACAGGATTACAAGTCCAGTATTATAACCAAAGCACTACTGTACTCAACTGGGATGATATACAGCAAAGAAACAAAGTGTTGCTAGCTCTGCTTCACATGCTATTACAGCTACACTTCACTTAACATAATACAGCCCATCATATAACCAGGTCTTAAATGACCCTCATCTGCCCTTTCTAATGCAGCAGAACCCTTTTATGTCAATTAACTAAAGGGCTACAACCTGGAGAGGATGCAGAGCCTGGTTCTTTGAGCTTGATTCAGAGGTAAAGCTATAACACCAGAACCTATCTTTACCAAACTGGACTCATTTGTTTAATGAGTTTTTGGAAGTTCCGGGAGCATAACATGGCTGAGTTTGCCCTTGTACAAGTCATCAGTGCTGCCTGAGGCCTCTTTACTGAAGGGTTGACTATGGTCAATTTTCAGATTTTCCAAGAGCAGGATCCATATAATATCCCCAAGAAGTATATAGATCATGACTTTCTCTTACGTAAATAAAAAAGAAACAACTCATGGTTACAGGAGTTGTCCAAGCATGAGAAAAGTATGAACGAAGCCTAAAAACCATAAAAGCCATTTATTTTTTGCCAGATTTTACAAAGTCTTCCTTTAATCTACTTGTGCAATGGAACTGATTCGAAGCTCCAGACACATGCAAAATCTACAGCCCTCTTGTGCAAACTTTTCTGTTATTGCTAAATTCCCCTCCACCAGTATAAAGTGGCAGCTTCAGAAATGAGGGAATCAAATTAGGCTACACAGTTACACCTATAAGGAGGAGGTTGTGCAATACAGAACAGAGTACAATATCCCTGCACGCACCTACATACGCATGAGATATGACTGCATTGTGCAAGGGTCCTAACGGTGCTCCTGCTGGTTTCCCTAAAGGTATGGGAATATTTTTTTTAAAAAAACAGATACAGGTCAAAAGTAAAACTGCCTTGGAAAAGACATGGAAAGGCATATTTTCACTTTCACATTTGGCAAGCAGCCAAAACCAGTTATCAAGGGGATTGCGTGGCACAATATAAAATATGCTACACACCCTACAAATATCTAGGTTTTATTTCATAGTGATAGCACTCACATCTGAGTCAGAAGGTCCTGGGTTCAAGAGGCTCAAATATAAAATTGAGGCTGACACTCCCAGTGCACTGGAACAAGATGACAGAGTTGAAGCAAGAGTTCTTGCAGTATCCTGGCCAACATTTATTGCTGTCATTGGGTCAAAAATCTAGAACTCCCTAACAGCACTGTGCGTGTATCTACATCGACTGCTGCGGTTCAAGGCGGAGGCTCACCATCACCTTCAAGGGCCATTAGGGACAAGCAACAAAACGCTGGCCTTGCCAGTGATGCTCACATCCCATGAAAGAATTTTTAAAAAGGTACTGAGGTAACGTTGCCCTGTTGAAGGTCCATTTCTCAGATCAGATGTTATACTGAGGCCCCACCTGCCCTCTCAGGTGAATGCAAAAGATCCCATAGAATTACTGGAAGCACAGCAAGTTACATTGTTGTTTGCAGGAGCTTGCTGTGTGCTTTTTGGCTACTATGTTTCCCTAAATTACAACAGTAATTATGTTTCAAAAGTACTTCATTGGCTGCAATGTGTTTTGCCACTGCTGTGTGCGACTTGTTTGTTGCACTGCACAGTCCTTTTAAGATTGACATGCAGTAGAGCATGAGTGCATCTTAAAAGGATCATTGCTTGTGTGCAGTCTGTTCCATACATTGCACGTTCCCAATTGCTGCAGGGCACATAGCCTCGCAGACCCTTTGTTCTGATGAGGTTGCAGCCAAGATATTTTTAGTTTCAAAATCATTAGCCTGAGGAATCTTTAATTTAGTCACATATTGTCTCTACATTATTACGCTCAAACTGTGAAGAACAGATAACGCGAACAGTTCAGGGCAGTGCCAAAAGTTGTGAAGTTTATAATCTATTCAGTGGAGGCTCTCAGCACCTCATGGAGCATGTCACTCATCCAGACTTACAGTACCATATAAAGGAGAAGAATGGTCAAACTTTTAACTACCTCACTCCTGTACAGGAAACTAACAGCATTTCATTTTGATACCACAAAGGGATTAATAAAGGCTGGAAAAAAAATCTGTAGAGAAACCTATTAGTTCTCCTAGCTACAAATTATGTTTTAAAGTCAGTACAACAAGGAGACCTCACCAAATGCTCAGGATTTAAATTTGAGGAACCGAAATTTGATGAAATCAACAAGTGATTAGGATCTTCAGAAAGGAAGGGACTGCCTGTTCTTCATTCATGTTTCCTGGGATTGTAAAGTTGTAATTTAATAAATTCCACTGGATTAAAAAAAGGACTAACATTTATATAGCACCTTTAACTGAGTAAAAATATCCTAAGGCACTTCAGAGAGTGTAAGTCAGATGACAACTGACAGCGAGCCAAAGAAAAAGATATCAGGATGAGATGACTAAAAGCTTGTTCAAATTGGTAGGTTTTATGGAGAGTTATGGAGGAGGAGAGAAAGGTAGAGATGCAGAGAGTGTTTTAGGGAGAAAATCCAGAACTCAGGAGCCAGATGACTAAAGGCATTGCCACCAGTGGTAGGGCAAAGGAACTGGTGGATAGAACAAGAGGTCAGAGTTGAAGGAAGTTCGTGGAGAGGTGTAGGCCTGAAGGAGGTCACTGTGATAGAGAAGGGCAACACCAAGGCGGGGATTTGAAAACAAGGATGATAATATTGAAAATTGAGGTGTGGACAAAAATGATCCCATGGCACAATTTGAAGAGGAGCAGGGGAGGTATTGCAGTGTCCTGAGAAACCCTCAACCAACACCAGAACAAATTATCCAGTCATTTGTCAGGAGGCCACTGGAAATGCCATCAAGGTGAGACTATTGGTGCAAACCAAAATGGAGAAGGCTCATTTGGGAAGGCAACGTATATATCAAAAGACTTTTTCAGGAATGTGTAGAGGTGAAGTCAAGGGAGGATACACAAACCCATCTACCCAACCCTTCAAGCAGTACCTGCCCCATCTGTTTCAGGGTCTGATTTATCAGCCATCTCAGAACCCATCCAACCAGAGTGGAAGCAAGCCATCCTTGGTCCTGAGGGACTTGCTTAAGGAGGAGGATTGATGCAACAGCAGGAAATTTACAATAATGAGCTATAGCATTCTAGGGTTGTTAACTGTTCAGGTGTCTCCAGCAATTAAAGATCAATGCCGCAGATACAACTGAGAGCAATTTCATTTTTTAGTTATAAAAACATTGGTGAATGGGGAGGGGGGGGGGGGGGGGGGGGGGGGAAAGAGAGAGAGAAAGAGAGAGAGAAAGAGAAAGAGAGAGAGAGAGAGAGAGAGAGAGAGAGAGAGAGGCCAATTGACTAAGAATTACGAAGCATCTAATCAGACAATGAAGAGTCTGTTCACTTTTCAATTGCCATGGAAAGTAAGGTGCCAACAGAATGGTGATGTAGGGCAAGCAGTGGCAAGAGCATCAGGTCAGAGCAATTGGAGGTCATTAGATGACAGTTCCTGGAATATGTTCCAAGCTGACCAATGTGGTGACCCACCAAGGCTTCACAACCAAATTTGATTTATTTATTGCCCTGCATGCCAAGTTGGCCTCATTTTAGTGTCTTTGAAGAGAATGTCAGTCATGCCTCGAAATAGAATCTGATTTTGACACAAACCAGGATTGAGTAACAGGATTGGAATCTGCTTTCACTGTTTGTTTAAGCAATGTCTCTGGCCCCACACCAACATACATCAACGATGAGCTTGTTTAGCAGAGTGCAATCTGCTGCAACTGCCAAATAATTCTGCGGACAGAATCTGCAGAACTTGGCAAAGGGCTGCAGCCAGTGTCTGAGGAAGACCATTTAGAAGCTAGGGAAGCTATTCAGACTGGTTTCAATTTGGTGGACTGCCTTTATTATTTACAGAACACAATGAAACAACACTTAAGATGTCACAGGTCTCATTCAGTAGTTTGCCTGCTTGGTGCTGACCTCAAGCACCAGTTGATGTTGGCAGGTGACACCCCGATGCAGTACTAAGGGAATGCTATATTGTCAGAGTATGATTTCCGATTAGATGTAATCTAGTCTGCCCTCTTGGGTGCACATAAATAATCTCATAGCACAGCAAGAACATTCTCCCTGGTATCCTGGCAAACAGTTATAAGTTAACCCAGCCTAAAACAAATGAATTGGTCATTTATTTTATTGTTGTTAGTGGGACATTACTCTATACAAATTGGCTGAAGTATATTTTCAGACAAATGAACAAGGTTCCTTAACAGTCATTGGCTATAACGCACATGGAGATGTCCTGAGGTCATGAAAGGCACTGCATAAATCTAAGTCTTTCTTTTTAAACCAATTTGATTCCACATGTTGGGCTAAAGATAGGTCTTTTCTGGTTTAAGTTTACCCCTCACTAGGGTGCCATGATCAAAATCTAACTCAGCAGTTCTACGCGAGTATAAATCACCATTCATTTGTATTCTCAGAAAGTTTACAGGAGTGCTTGATCTGGGATGTAACAGTATGCATGCAGCCCATGGGCTGAAGATAACCAGGTTAAGACTGGTGACAGGGATTAGTTGTACAAGGGTGCTTCATTGACGGTGGGCAAAACATGACAATTTGAAGAGCAGGGCATCCTGGTTAACTCTCAACCAACATCACTAAAACAGATTATCCAAACACTAAAGCAAAATACTGCAGATGCTGGAAATCGGAAATAAAATATAAAATGCTGGAAATATTCAACAGATCTGGCAGTTTCTTTGGAGGGAGCAACAGAGTTAATGCTGCAAGTCTGACCTTTATTTTAACTGACCATCAACATATGGCTGTGATATCTTGCTGTGCACAATTTGGCTGCATTTTTTCTTATGTTACAAGAGTGACTACAATACAGGAGTACTTCATTGGCAATGAAGCACTTCATTGCCATTCTAAGGCTGTGAAAGATGTTATAATATTAAGTTTAAAGTCCTTTCTTTCCTTTAGACTTGGCTCATCAATGCTGGAGAATCCTCATCAGGCATGGATTATTTGGCGATGTCCACCTAGGCCTGGGTTATAGAATACGTTGAAAAGGAATTTACAAATCCGACTGTTTCATGTTGCAAGGTAACTGGGATAACCAACCTACAAGGATTGCCTTGAAGTCTCCAAGAATTAAACATTAATCTGGACACAGCTGTGAGCAACCAGGGAGAAATATCAAACACTCTTGTTTATTAATTAAAAATAGATTAAAAGCAGAGATGTGGGGGGAGAATAGCTGTTCGATTGAGTGAAGTGGTTAAAGGTCATGTGCAATAACCTCCTGGAACAAGTCAAACAGAGCTGGCAATCCATAAGAAACACAATGTGCTGAAGTTAATGCTTCAGCAAACCAGGAGGTGGGTCACCACTCCATTCCCATTGGACAAAGGATGTAAACTCAGGATTCAGAGGCCAGAAACTCTGACGACCTGCTCATGGGGGCAGGGAATACGTATAACAGCATAAAAGATTTGCTATCCAGCCAACAGTTTCTCTGCACCTCTTAAAAATAGATCTGAAGCTTGCTAGTTGTATGGCACTGGTCTGTTTTCATGCAAATAAAAAAGGCCCTTTAATAGTACTTCGCCATGCAGGAAGCACGAAAAGCAAATTGAGCGAGTTGAATGTGGTCTCCCAGGATGCATCCCTCATTCAAAGGCACTCAATGCCTGATAATGGGACTCTGCATCAGCCAGGGGCCTCACTGAGAGCCACCCCACAGCCTTTGCTGTCGGTTCCCCCACACCACCCCACTCCCCCACCTACCCTAGAAAACCCCTCCTACCACCACCTACCTCTGGCCTGGGTCACTCTGAATTACATCTTCAGTTTGACTAAGTGGCACTGGCAGGTAAACCATCCAGAATTAGAGACACAGATGAGTAGAGCTTGTTATGATCCCAGCTGATGTTACAACTGGACAAGCCTGATCCCAAGGAACCTGACTTGATAGATCCTAACTTTTATTTGTTTGTTTAGATATGTGGAGAATGGCTACTGAATAGAGTCACCGGAGTCAGCTAATGAACTTTTAACAGAATAAGACATTTATTTAACAAGTAAAGATAAACTATATTACAATACTTCTTTACCCACAACTATACCTTTAGAGACATACACAGATTTGTAAGGATAACACAAGTTACAAAAGCTATCTTATACTCTGATGTTTGCAGTAAGTACACAGTCCATGTAAACCAATAAACGAACTGTGGTCAGACACACCACACTCTGAAACCAAGTGACAGATGCTACCCCAGACAGATGCTATGGATCTCTCAATTCCCCCCAGATGCTTGTCACACCGTGAACCAACTAGTCTCGCTGAACTCCGTCTTTCACATGAGAGTTTCCAATCTCCACTCTAAGAACTCACTTTGGAATCTTCTCCCAAACCAACGCTTTCTCTCAGATGCCTTCTGCAAGGGTTTACACCTCCAGGATTTTGAATTCTCCTTTTGATGTTCCTCTCCCCTGGGTCACCACATGCATTCAAGCTGTCTTCCATGCACTCTCTCTCTCTCTCTCTCTCACCAACTCAGCCAACAGTACACCACTGCTTCGCACGCTCATAGCAAAATGTTACAGGCCTTCAGCTATCTCTTTGGACCTTCTGGCCTCTCAAGCCTTTTTATCACTTTAAATCTGCTTCCTGCAGCAGCATTCATCTCTTTAAGCTTGAAGCCTTTCTCTGCTCCTCACTCTTAACTTCACTTAACAGGGCCTTTTCCAGGTTCCTGTCCTTCCTTTAACAAGATGATCTTCTTGGGACTTTCTCCTGTTCCACTCCCCTGGATTTAACAACTTCCCTCTTTAGCTTGGGACTGGCTATCTGTCTCTTTTGCTCTAGTCTCTCTCTGGCAGCTACTTTCAACCAACTTTAGCTTAGACTGGCTATCTGCCCCTTCTACATTGCTTCTGCCTGGCAGCTCTCCCATCTGAACTCAAAATTACTGTTTCTGCAGAGAGAATGTGTGAGTGTGAGTGAGAGTGAGAGACGGTGAGTGTGCGTGAGAGTGTGTGTGTTCTGGACCCGTTGCTAGGCAACAGCATAGTTTTTCCCCCCTCTCCTTTGCTTAACTTCTTTAGGAGTCGTAAAACTCATTAGAAATGCAAGCACCTTTTAAAGTGAAACTAAAACTCAACTTGACCTTTTCTTAACACACGAAGACAGAAATACAATTCAAACTTAAACTTTAAAGCTAAAACTCATTCCTAACACCCACAAATACAACTTACTTAAACTATTTCTATTTCCTAACAAGCCTTTTCTTTAAGTTGGCAGAATCAGTCATATACAAATGAACAAAAAAGGCCACACATGATATGCTGTTATTGTTTCTTTATAGCTGGAGAAGATATTCATACTTTTTAAGAACTGGGTCAACTGCTACTCTCCCCCACCCCCATTCACTCAGATTCTTTTTCACTGCTCTCCAATAATGTTTACCATTCGAACATGGGAGTAACAATACTGTCATCTTTAATTTATTATACTTCGTTACTGTTCAGAAGGAAGAAGGAAAAACTAAATACATTTATACAAAGCTGATTGGGCAAGGAATGGAGTATTAACTATTGCAATCAGTTAGGAATTCAATTAACAAGGAAACAAGTCTCCTTTCATTTAACTATACAAGGCAAAAGTCAACCGGATAGCAAATAACAAAGAACCACTGCATTCTCCAAAAAACTAGTACAGGCATTAAGAGCCATCCTCTCATTTTCAAATACTTAATGAAGAGGCCCACACCAAAAGGTTCTTTTAAAGGTTCACGTGGAATTCAAGTAAATGATCGTTTTAAAGAATGTTAGTCTGAGTTTTTCTGTTTTAAGATTTATCATAGTTTTTCATTTTTCTAATGTTAACACGTTTGAAACAAGCGCATCAGGCAATTTCATTATTTTCATGTAAATCTCTTTTTACAACAAATCAGATACATCGTTAAGAAGGTCAACCTGAAACCTTTTAGAAGTCTGGTAAATCTTGTTAAAATTAAAACCTACGACTTTTTATAATGATTTATCAGAATTTCTAAAGGTTTCAATGTATATCTCTTCTTAAAATGATTTATCTGACTTCAATATATGCATGAAAATGGTTCTGATCGAAATTATTGTACTTATTTTAAAATATTTACCTTTTAAAGGTTGTTAAATGAATCATTTCAAACAAATCCAATTTAATCCTTTGTCCCAATGCCTTTTCACTTAAGCAGCCTGATTTATCCAGTTTTTGTGATGCAGCCAGTGGAAGACAAGCCCGCAACTGCCTGCCATTTTCACTTGCGCTACACAGTGCGATTGGGTCTCACTGTAGTTGATGCCGAGGGGGCATCCTCCTTCAAACTGAAATCTTCGCCATGGGTTTCATGGTAAGTAGGTGCATAGATTGATTTGACACTGTGCCATCAACAGCAAAGTCCAACCCCTTGTTTTCTCTTCAGTTCTGAACAGATTTAAACACGTTAGGTGGGTCACTAAGATTACCTCCTTCCTCTGGAACTTCGTTTGCTTACCACAACCACACCCTCCGAGGACACTGAAAACTTCGCTCAAGCACAAATAACTTCTCAGGAATCAAATACACCAACAATTTCTTCACTGGCCTCCCCATCTGCACCATTCACAACTTCAGATATTCAAGACTCTGCGTAGAAGGGGATAGTTGTCACAAAGTCCCCTACACTCAATCTTCATTAAATTCCACTGTGCTCGAACAAAAAAAAGCCTCACTTTTAAATCATCCCAATCTACATAGAAAGGACTGGTATTTATCTAGCACTTTTCACATCTCAAATGCTTCACAGCCAATAAAATATGACTGAAACGTAATCACTAATTTAAGAAGCGCAGCAGCCAATCCGCACACAGTAAAGCACACAACCAGCAAGGTAATGAGCAGATACTCTGTTGTAATAATGTTGGTTGGGGGTTAAAGATTGTTCAGGACAGAGAAGAAAACTCCTCTGCTATCCCTCAGAACAATGCTATGTCTTTTTTACATCCACCCAGAGGGCAGATGGAACTTTAGTTTGACATGCCGCTTGAAAGATGGAACCTCCCGAGCGCGAGGAGAGCGGCGGAGACACAGGATAAAAGAGCGCGAGGAGAGCGGCGGAGACACAGGATAAAAGAGCGCGAGGAGAACGGCGGAGACACAGGATAAAAGAGCGCGAGGAGAGCGGCGGAGACACAGGATAAAAGAGCGCGAGGAGAGCGGCGGAGACACAGGATAAAAGAGCGCGAGGAGAGCGGCGGAGACACAGGATAAAACAGCGCGAGGAGAGCGGCGGAGACACAGGATAAAAGAGCGCGAGGAGAGCGGCGGAGACACAGGATAAAAGAGCGCGAGGAGGGCGGCGGAGACATGGTAAAACTGAAAAAGTGACATCACAGGAAAGCTGTGACCTGATTGGTTAGTAGGAAATCTGCACCAAATTTGAAAGAAACACTGCAAAGCTAATTAATGCATTAATTAACTAAGTAGAGATGGCTGGGCAGGTGATGTGCTGTAGCTGTATGATGTGGGAGCTGGCAGATCCCATTGCGAGCCGCAGTGACCATATCTGCAGCAAGTGTTGGTTGCTGGAGGAACTCCGGCTCAGAATTGATGAGCTGGAGTCCGAGCTCCGGACGCTGCGGCACATCCGGGAGGGGGAGAGTTACCTGGATGCTTTGTTTCAGGAGGCGGTCACACCCGGTAGATTAAGTACCTCAAATTCGGTCAGTGGTCAGGGTCAGCAGGGTGTGACTGCAAGTGAGGCAGGTAGAGGGATCCTGTGTTCAGGAACAGAGAAGCCTCATCTCTTGACCTTGTCCAACAGGTACGAGGTACTTGCTTCCTGTGTGGATGAGGAACAGGGCTGTAGGGAGGATGAGCCAGCTGACCACAGCACCATGGCACAGGAGGCCATTCAAGAGGGGGGAGCAAAAAGACAAGTGGTAGTTGTAGGGGATTCTATAATTAGGAGAATTGATAGCAACCTTTGTAAGCAGGATCGAGAGTCCCGCATGGTACGTTGCCTGCCCGGTGCCAGGGTAAGGGACATCTCTGACCGGCTTGAAAGGATTTTGGAGAGGGAAGGGGAGGATCCAGTTGTTGTGGTCCACGTCGGGACAAATAACATAGGTAAGACTAAGAAAGAGGACCTGTTTGGGGATTATCAGGAACTAGGAACTAAATTAAAGAACAGGTCCTCAAGGGTTATAATCTCCAGCCATGTGCAAATTGGCATAGGGACGCGAGAATAAGGGAAGTAAACACATGGCTAAAGGAGTGGTGCGAGGAAGAGGGGTTCCATTTCGTGGGGCACTGGCATCAGTATTGGAACAGGAGGGATCTGTACCATTGGGACGGTCTCCACCTGAACCGATCTGGGACCAATGTTCTAGCGAAAAAGGTAAGTAGGGTGATCAACAGGACTTTAAACTAGAAAGTGGGGGGGGGAGGGAAGGGTAAAACTCCAAGAAGTATGACTAATGGGAAACAAAGCAGCAGGTTAGCATGTTGGGGGGGGTGGATTCAACTTCATGGAAAATTATGAAAAAACTGAAAAGGAAAGGAGAGCCCAGGAGGGACCATTAAAGTCTCCAGAACACAAAATATGACAGAGTGTTTGGAAAGGGCTAGGAATCTAACTTCAAGCACATCAGATAAAGGGACAACAATGAGAAGGGGGACGGGAAATACAGGACTGAAGGTGTTATTTCGTATACTGCGTGCACTCAGATACAAGGTAAATGAGCTTGTGGCGCAGATTGAAATTGGCAGGTATGATGTGGGCATCGCGGAGACATGGCTGCAGGGGGATCAGGACTGGGAGCTAAATATCCAAGGATATACATCCTAGCGAAAAGATAGGTAGGTTAGCAGAGGGGGTGGGGTTGCTTTGTTAGTAAGAAATTAAATTAAATCGATAGCAAGAAATGACGTAGGGTCAGATGATGTAGAACCTGTGTGGGTAGAGTTGAGGAACCGCAAAGGTAAAAAAACCATAATGGGAGTTATGTACAGGCCTCTGAACAGTAGTCAGGATGTGGGGCACAAGATACAACAGGAGATAGAAAAGGCGTGTAAGAAAGGCAAGGTAACAGTGATCATGGTGGAATTCAATATGCAGGTAGACTGGTAAAATCAGGTTGGTAGTGGATCCCAAGAAAAGGAATTTGTGGAATGTCTACAAGATGGCTTTTTGGAGCAGCTTGTGGTGGAGCCCACTAGGGTACAGGCAATTCTAGATTTAGTGATGTGTAATGAGGCAAATTTGATAAGAGAGCTTAAGGTGAAGGAACCCTTAGGAGGAAGTGACCATAATATGATTGAATTTACCCTCCAATTTGAGGGGAAAAAGCTGGAATCAGATGTAACGGTATTACAGTTGAATAAAGGCAAGTACAGAGGCATGAGGGAGGAACTGGCCAGAATTGACTGGGAGATGAACCTAGCAGGAAAGACAGTGGAACAGCAATGGCAGGAGTTTCTGGGAGTAATTTGGGAGACACAGCAAAAATTCATCCCTAGGAAGATGAAGCATACTAAAGGGAGGACGAGGCAACCATGGCTGACAAGGGAAGTCAGAAACAGCATAAAAGCTAAAGAGAAAGCATACAATGCGGCGAAGAGCAGTGGGCGGCCAGGGGATTGGGAAGCCTACAAAGACCAACAGAGGACAACTAAAAAAGAAATAAGGAGGGAGAAGATTAAATATGAGGGTAAACTAGCCAGTAATATAAAAGAAGATTGCAAGAGTTTTTTTAGATATATAAAGGGTAAGAGAGAGGCAAAAGTGAACATTGGGCCGCTGGAAAATGACGCTGGAGATGTAATAATGGGGAACAAAGAAATGGCGGAGGAACTGAATAGGTACTTTGCGTTAGTCTTCATGGAGGAAGACACGAGTAACATCCCCAAAATTCAAGAGAGTCGGGGAGCAGAGGTGAGTATGGTGACCATTACCAAGGAGAAGGTGCTAGGAAAACTGAAAGGTCTGAAGGTGGATAAATCATTTGGACTGGATGGATTACACCCCAGCGTTCTGAAGGAGACAGCTGAAGAGATAGTGGAGGCGTTAGTGGTGATCTTTCAGGAATCACTGGACTCAGGGAGGGTCCCATAGGACTGGAAAATCGCTAATGTGTTACATAAACCCCCTGTTTAAGAAGGGAGTGAGGCAAAAGACGGGAAGTTACAGGCTGATTAGCCTGACCTTGGTCATTGGTAAGATTTTAGAGTCCATTATTAAGGATGAGATTTCAGAATACTTGGAAGTGCATGGTAAGATAGGGCAAAGTCAGCATGGTTTCATCAAGGGGAGGTCATGCCTGACAAATCTGTTAGAATTCTTTGAGGAGGTAACAAGTACGTTAGACAAAGGAGAGCCAATGGATGTTATCTACTTGGACTTCCAGAAGGCCTTTGACAAGGTGCTGCGCAGGAGGCTGCTCAGTAAGATAAGAGCCCATGGTGTTAGAGGCAAGGTACTAGCATGGATAAAAGATTGGCTGTCTGGCAGGAGGCAGAGAGTGGGGATAAGGGGGTCCTTCTCATGATGGCGGCCGGTGACTAGTGTAGTCCCACAAGGGCCAGTGTTGGGACCACAATTTTTCACTTTATACATTAATGATCTAGATGAAGGAACTGAGGGCATTCTGGCTAAGTTTGCAGATGATACAAAGATAGGTGGAGGGACAGGTAGTATTGAGGAGGCGGGGAGGCTGCAGAAGGATTTAGACAGGTTAGGAGAATGGGCAAAGAAGTGGCAGATGGAATACAACGTGGGGGCGTGTGAGGTCATGCACTTTGGTAGGAAGAATAGAGGCATAGACTATTTTCTAAATGGGAGAGAATTCAGAAATCTGGAGTGCAAAGGGACTTGGGAGTCCTAGTCCAGGATTCTCTTAAGGTTAACTTGCAGGTTGAATCAGTAGTTAGGAAGGCAAATGCAATGTTGGCATTTATTTCGAGAGGACTAGAATATAAAAGCAGGGATGTGCTGCTGAGGCTTTATAAGGCTCTGGTCAGACCACATTTAGAATATTGTGAGCAATTTTGGGCCCCGTATCTCAGGAAGGATGTGCTGGCTCTGGAGAGGGTCCAGAGGAGGTTCATGAGAATGATCGCAGGAATGAAAGGCTTAACATATGAGGAATGTTTGAGGACTCTGGGTCTATATTCGATGGAGTTTAGAAGGATGAGGGGGGATCTGATTGAAACTTACAGAATACTGAAAGGCCTGGATAGAATGGACGTGGGGAAGATGTTTCCTTTAGTAGGAGAGACTAGGACCCGAGGGCACACCCTCAGAGTAAAGGGAAGACCTTTTAGAACAGAGATGAGGAGAAACTTCTTTAGCCAGAGAGCGGTGAATCTAGGGAATTCATTGCCACAGAAGGCTATGGAGGCCAGGTCATTGAGTGTATTTAAGACCGAGATAGATAGGTTTTTGATTGGTAAGGGGATCAAAGGTTACGGGAAGAAGGCAGGAGAATGAGGTTGAGAAACTTATTAGCCATCATTGAATGGCGGAGCAGACTCGATGGGCTGGATGGCCTAATTTCTGCTCCTATGTCTTATGGTTTACCAAAAATACAGCACTCCCAGTTGTAGTACTGACGGACAAGAGTGCTACCACAGGTCGTCTTTCCAACCAGCTTCCTCTACTCATCTTGCTTATACCTCTATGCATCTGTTCCATCATTGGGGCTGGATCCTTCAGCTATTAAAAGCCATCGCCTGAAACATTTCTTCTCATTACCTCTCTTCAAAAACGTGCTACAAACGAGCCATCTCCTCTAACATCCCTTCAATTCCTGCAAGGTATTCTTTCACCCAAGGACCACTAAATATATACATGATGGCAACAGCATGCCATTCATTGTAGAATACATACAATAGTTATGTTCATTTGTACTGATAATAGGGACAATTTTTTCACAACTGCTGAGAAGTTTTCTAACAACTTACAGTCTTTCAGGTTGAAGTCGTTGGGAGCTTTGGCAGACCACAGCCTCATGGTGTTGACAGTGTTGTTCTTGAATCCTGGCACTGGAGTGTCATAGGGCATGGCCAGGACAACCTGTTTTCATTAACACAAGGTCATTATTTGGCACATGGGACTCCTCATCAACAGCAAAGATGCAATATTTTCCTTAGGAACGAGAGTAAGAGGTTCAACCTTTGAACTTGCTCTGCCTTTCAATTGGATCATGGCTGGTCTTCTCAACTCCATTTATCCTCCATTGCTCTATATATCTTCACACTCTCACCTAACAAAACTATCAATTTCAGCCTTGAAACTCCAATTGCCTCCCAGCATTTACAACCTTTTGGGGCAAAGAATTCCAGATTTCCACTGCATTTGCAGATCACCTCCATCTTCTAAACTCAAGGGAATTGGAGCCATATCTGCAGCCTGTCCATGCAATTTAACCTTCTAAACCTCAATATTCTGATGTATCTGCACTGAGTACCCTGCAAAGTCAATATATCCTTCTGAAGGTAGTGCCAAGAACTGAATACAGTATTCCAGGTGGAGTCTGACCAAGGGTCTGTATAATGGCAGCATGACTTGTTCCCCTTTATATTCCAGCCCCTTTGAGATAAAGGCTAACATTCCTTTTTACACCACTTAGGAATTGGCCAATGGTAGAACATTGTTTTGCTTTTTCACGATGTAATTCTTTATGTACTGTATCTTTTCCCTGAACCATCAATTAATGACAAAACTGCTTCCCCTTCAGACTTTCAAGGCTTAGTTACCTACGTAAGGTATGAATGTCTTTAAAGCACTTCAACAGACTGACTGAGTGTACACAGGTTGCTAGCACTACCATCTTTTGTTGGCAGGAATTAAGTGTTTTTCTCCTTTGAGCCCCATATGTTGTACCATAGAATGATAGGTTATAGATTTGTGGGGATGAAATTCATTTTCCTGTCTTGACAGAAAGTATCTCGCTTTCTCTCATCAACTTCTCTGGTGGCACATAAAGACCATTCATGTGACAGAAGCACAAGCACAAACTGGTATCTTACCACTCCACTCTCTCCCTCCCCAACGCATTGCCTTCCCTGTCCCCTTTCCAGCAGAAGCCATCTTAAAGAAACAATCATCCTAAAAGTGCAGTGGATGCAGACTCCATAGCAATTTTCAAAAGGGAATTAGATAAGTGCTTGAAAAGGAAAAAAAATTGCAAAATTATGGGGAGAAAAACCGGCAAATTGAAACTAACTAGATAGTTCTTTCAGAGAGCTGACACAGGAATGATGAGCTTTTCCTGAGCTGTTTGATTCTACGAATACTGTTTTCACACTTTTGCCACAAAAAAAAAGGGTGGTGAAAATCCAGAACTCTCCCCCAGGCCCAAAAAAAAAGTGAAGGTTTGAGGAGCTGAAATGATCGATTCCTGTTGCTCTTAGAGAAAGTACCTAGGTTGGTACACAGTCAGCTGGTTTGATGGTCTGACTGCACACCCCTACACATTGTAGGTTAAGCGGTACATACCTGGGTATTGACCCATCTGATGCCATCTGCTGCATGCTCGACCCGCCCATAGAAATGAACAGGGAGCATGTATTCCGGCCGTGCCTTTTCCCAAGGGTTACCATAGCGCAGCCAATCATCAGCTTCTTCTACCTTTAAATAAATAAAAGTAAATAAAACAATAAACAGGGTGTAGTGCTTACAATTTATCTCCTGATTTTTTTTTTTGTTTTCTCAAGACCTTCAATTTTTGATCGTTCAGAAAAAAGACCAAAATGAATACAACAATATAAAACAGTGCAAATGTTTATTTTTGTGACAAAACTGAGACAAGGGTATAAAAGGAGTGGATTACATAGGTTATATCACATAGAAACATGCCACTCAACTCAACCAGTACCAACATTTATGCTCTACTGGAGCCTCTTCCCATCTTTCCTAATCTAAAGATATCATAACCTTATATTCGCTTCTCCCTCATATGCTTGTCTTGCTTCTCCTTAAATTCATCTATACCAGTGCTTTGCAAACCTTTTCCCACTATGACCCCACTTTAATGCTTGAAAGTTGATACAACCCCAGACTGAAAACAGAGAAGGGAGGGGGTTGGGGAGAGTGTTGCTGATGGGCCCAGAATGTGAACAATTCGGTCCCTTTGGTGAGATTTGTTAAGAGAGAGTTATGCTTTAGGCAGAAAAGGCCACAGCTCATAATTTGATGGTTCTACACATCAGCTTGACCAGGCTTGGCCCATGGGACTGCCCTAAGGAAAGCTGTGATGAAATTTTCATGCAGCAGTGCAGGAGTTTGGGATTTCAGTACCCTCTGCGCATAAAATTTCTCTGGAATTCTCTGATGGGAGACAGATAGTCTCCCTGGAAAATGGCAATAATGGGCAATTCCAAATGTTTGTGCAGAGTTTGCACTGATCGCCTGCTGACCATACGACAGGAATTTCTGAGAATTGTGCCAAAATTCTCCTTCAGCGTCCTACATCATTTTAGATAAGACAGGGGAGATATTTCAAATGGCAAGGTAGGAAACTATGAAACATTTAAAACACTGCAGCCCAAAATTTAGTGATCTGCGGGAGATCTCCTGCATAAGCATCAGACAAGGAATGGGAGTAAGACCTGTTGAGCCTGCTCCACCATTCATTACGTTCATAGCTAATCTTCAGTTTCAACTCCTTTCCCGCCCACTCCCTATATTCTTCGATTCCCTGAGAGACCAAAAATCTATCTACCCCAGCCTTAAATGTATCCAACGATGAAGGATACAAATATTCACCACCCACCCACCCCCACACCCCCCACCCACCTTTGTGAAGTAATTTCCCCTCATCTCCGGCCACCATAAATCAGTTGCAGCACACAATACAGTCGTTTATGCTGTTTCTCTGTATCACTTAAATTTTATATTGATCAAAACCAGATAACTACCAATCAATGCCCGGTGTATCAAAATATCATCAGCAATGCCGATCTTTCCCATGTTTCATTTATACTGCGAAGCGTCTTGTTGTTATTCAGTGACCAAAGTCAACAGCAATTTTGGAGAAGGGCAAGTTAGCCCGTTGCAGAATTTAAAGACTTGCAGGTGCTTCAAACAGGAGTGCAAGCACAAAATTACGATTTACGGCATTCAAAAGAGCATGGGTTTGTAGACACCTACCATTTTGCAGCCTCATTTGGAGGCAGCAATCAGGCCTCAGAACCACTTTTGATTAGGCTATGCCCACTAGACTAAGGCAAGTGCTAGAGGCTAGGAGCCGAACCAAAGACAGTCCTGAGTCCCTACTTCACAGTTGCCATTGCTGTCTTGGAGTTCACGACCTCAAACGCTCATCCCGTGACCCCACTGGGCGTCGCGGCCCACAGTTTGGGAATCCCTGGTCTACTCTCAGATCTTTGTAAATGCATTGTGCAAATGGTTGATTTGAGTACCAGCTGTGGCTCAGTGGTAGCACTTTCTCACCTCTGGGACAGAAGTTTCGGGTCAAAGCTCACTCCAGAGACATGAGCAAAGTCCTGGCTAATATTTATTCCTCAAACAACATCACTGGCCATTATCACATGGCTGTTTGTGGAGCCTTGCTATGCATCAAACTGGCCAATGTACTTTATACCTCCCAGCACTGGATTTTAATAAGGGACTGGGATTTGGGGGGGGGGGTGCATTAAATTGGATAACTACCAAGAACGGATGCAGAGATTGCAGTGTGTGATTAATCCGCACCCATTCACTGCAATGCAGACAGTATGCTAACTTGAACTTCATTTCCATGATAAGTGTTGTGCTGTGGAAGAATTAATAATGACTTGTTAGTTGTTAATTGTAAGCCAACTGAATTGTTGGGTGAGCAGGTGTATGTTTGTAATGTATACATCAATGCCTGTAGAAGTGTGTAAAGATTGGCTCTAGTTCCATCTTTCACCAACCGGCTTTCTGGAGTATAGCATGACTGACCATAGGAGTGTTTTCAAAAGCTACATTGGAGCTCTTAGTGGGGGAGATTAGTTTTTGTCCCTAATTACTACATTTTAATGACCTGTATGCATGAGTCCCTGAAACACTTTGGACCTCCACAATTCCTAACTTTTCACTTAGCTCTATCCTGTTTTCATCTAAAATGGATGACCTCACACTTAACCTGCGTTGAAATCCACCAACCACAATTTTGCCCACTCTCAATCTATCAATCTCTCTGTAATTTTATGCTAACTACACCAGCCATCGTTCTGTCATTGGCAAACTTGGATATATGGTTCTCCATTTTGTGATCTAAGCTAAAGTTAATAGTGGAGGCCCCAGCAGAGATACTTGTGGGACACCACTAATCCCCTCTTTCCAATTAAAGTGCATATCCATTAACCCTACTCTATGTCTTGTTTCACCTGACCAGTCTCCTAATCAGCTCAATAATTTTCTTAAATTTCATGAGCTTTAATTTTAGCTGCTAGATGTCAGTCTGCAATATTAATTGTATACCAATTAGGTTTTGGTTGTATTCATGTGATGTGTGTTAATTGAGGACTCACCTGTGCCTCATGCATAATAGGAACAGAATGAAAGAAGGATTTTCGGTTGGAGGTGTACTATACGCAATGTGTTTCTCTATATATAAAAAAGGCCTAAAGATTAGGCTTCAGTGTTCTATCCTTCACCAGCTGACTACCCAAGTTCTAACATACAAGATAGAGTCTGTTAGTTGTGAAGTGGTCCAACAGCAATAACAAATACACTTGTTTTTGATTCTTTTGTTCAATAGATCATTAGGGAATTTAATCATTCCAGCAAACTCACCTGCCAGCCATTATGTATCTTCTGATTAAAGATACCAAATTCATAGCGAATTCCATAGCCATATGCTGCCAAACCCAGTGTGGCCAATGAATCAAGGAAACAGGCTAAATACAAGAATAAAAATAATGAGCAAAAGTGCCAGCATTGGTTTATTGGTATGTTCATTTGTCAATGATAGGTTGCCATGTTACAAATGAAGGGGTAGAGTCTAGTGCTGGCTTTTAGAGTGCAATTTGCCTGAAATTGGTCAACCCAGCGCAAATAGTTCGAAGAATTTGAAGCGCAAATTACACACAATGCAATCGGAGTTCGTGTGGTGTTTCGAGCTGGTTTAGAAAAAAAAAATATTGTGCTGGAAGTTGACCCCACCCACAAGACTGACCACACCCCCCAGCTCAAATTAATTACCATAGAGTGTTTCTGCCAATTACATCCTCTTTGGGCCGTCGAGAAGGCTCTTAAAAATAAGCACGTTTTTAGTCAGAAGGACACCAACATTTACATTTTAATAATTTAAAATAAAATTAGGAAACTGACAACTGTGTGCCAATGAAACGAGTAAAATTGCCCTGTTCTTTTTAAGTTATTTAAAATCGGTTTACTTGTGGACTAGACACAATCAAATCTAGGGTAGAAATTCATCTAGGGCTCCCAAAACGGACAACAGTAGATCAGCCACCTTTTATACACAGCATTGATTTTTGATTCCATTGTAGCCAATAGAATTACATCAGGTGCTGCAGATAACAGGCGGCCAACCCGACACCTCCCATTTTGTGCCACTGCTTTAAATAAATTTCTACCCCCTTATTTCTAATGATAGGCCCATTTCCAGCTGTAATAAATGAAACTGCACCAAGTTACCACTCAAATACATCAACGAATATTTTACAACGTAAGCAAACAAATTATATTCTAAAACACTGCCTGGTTGCACTGCTTCATAGAAGATTTGATGTCCAGCGATAAATAAATTAGTTTGGGTAGAAATTTGAACCACAATTTCATTTTGGGAAACTAGCACACTTTGGAGCGCAACTGTAACCAAACAGAAACTCTGCCCAAAGGTGTCAGCTCCAGCTCATCAGTGCTCTGGCATTTGAATCAGAAGATCAGCCATGCTCGTATTGAATAGGGGGCAGGCTCAAAGGGCTGAATGGTCCACTCTTGCTTCTATTTCTTATATAATTATGGGTTCAAGTCCTGCTCCACCAAACAAAATCTAAGCTGATACACCCAGTGCACTACTGAGGGAGTGCTCCTGTTTCAGGAGATGCCATTTTTCTGATGAGATGGTAAACCAAGGCTAGGCCTGATCTCTCATGTGGAAGTAAGAGAGCCCAGGGCACTATTTTGAGGAAAAGCAGTTGAGTTCTCTTCAATATCCTCAATTTATTTATTTCTCAACAAAAGTCACTAAAACAAGATTATCACTTTGCCATTTGTGAAAGATGGTGTGTAAAAATTGGCCATTATGTTTCCTACGTCATAACAGTGGCTTTACTTCAATAGTATTCAATTGGCTGCGAAACATTTTGGGATATGCTGATGCCATTAAAGGCACGTTCTAAATGCAAACCTTTCTTTCTACTTACAATGGTGCATTTACGTGTCCTTTACGAGTCATTAAAAGAAAACAGGATAAAAATGAAGACTAAATGCAAGTAGCAAAAAAGTGTCAATGAATTATTTTCATGGCGAGATGCCACTTGGACAAGATAAAAGAAGATAAAACTTGGACAGGCTACCTGATCCCTGTGGAATAGCAAAATCCCACAAATGGCAATCAAATCAATAAGCAGGTAATCTGCTTGTTGGCAATGTTTATTGAGAAAAGAATGTGGCTAAGAGACTAAGAGAACTTCCAGTAGTAGTATCTAATTTCTGAGTCAGAAGGTTGTGGATCCAAGTCCTGCTCTAGCAGGGGCTTCAACACAAAATCTAGGGTGACACTCCAGAACAGTACTGAGAGTGTGCCATGCTGGTGAAGGTGCCATTTTTATTTCAGATAAGACATTAAATGAAGGCTCCATCTGACCTTTAGGCTGGAGGCAAGAGATTCCGCAGCACTATTTTGAAGAAAAGCAGTAATTCTCCTGGAGTTCAGGTCCAATATTTATCCCTCAACAAACATCTAAGCTGTCCCTAACACACCTCCAAATGATCTAGTAATTTATTCCATTGCTGCTTGTGGGGCCTTACTACGTGGAAATTTGCTGCTGCAACACTTCAAAAAAAGTACTTAATTGACCGAAAAGTGCTTCAGGACAGCCTGAGGTTGTGAAAGCTACTATACTTACGCAATTTCTTCTTTTATTTTTTCAACGATGAATCAGAACTGCAGAAAGTAGCTACTGCTAGGTTGCCCCAATCAGCAGTTAGAAAGGATGTTAAAAAAAAGGCCCATTTCAGAGCCATTAAAAAGCTTACTCTGCTTTTAAGCCACTCTCATTTGCCCCTTGGGATCAAGACTTGTACACATTGCTACCAACTGGAAGTGGGACAGGAGGTAGGCACATTGACGACAAGTCATGCAATCCCAGATCTCCCACAGTGAGTCACAATATTAATGCAAACTCCACATTGGGTTTGAACACAGCTCTCAGAAGTTTATCTGCACAAATGTGAGGAGAGCAGAGGAAGGAATAGAATTCAAATAGCTCTCTCTCAAACTAAATTCTAAAACCTTTTGTTATGTGCATGCACAAACGGTGGAAATAGATCTTACGAACTCCTGTCAAATGAGAACTTTGACTACCTGCCAGTCGACCAAGACCTCCGTTGCCAAGTCCAGCGTCTTCTTCAATTTCTTCCAGTTCTTCAATGTCTAAACCCAGCTAGAAGTTGGAGGAGAGAGAAATAAAAGTTTCACCAAATAAGGATTAAATATTTAATCTTTGCTATAAAGAAACTCCCCCTTCCCTGCTAATACCAAAGCAAAATATTGCAGATGCTGGAAATCTGAAATAAAGACAGAAAATACTCAATAGGTCAGGCAGCATCTGTGGAGAGCAACAGAGTTAATGTTTCAGGTGATGACCACTCATCAGAACTATTACAGCATGTTTTATTTTTGTGCCCCTTTTTCTGTTCATTTTGAGTTACAATTGGCGCAAGGGTAAAAGTAACCTTTCGCCTGCCCAGCTTTTCTCTGACCAAATATTTTTAAAAAACAAGAACAGTGCAGAGACACAATTTTGTTACTACAGATCAAAGATGATATTGTGCATTTTTCTATTTCCTCCATTCATAAGCCTGAATTTTTCAGATAGCAGGGTTTCCCTTCCCGCCATCACATTCCCACCAACTCAAGATCCCCGCAGCCATTTCACCCTCGGATGAGTGTTACATGGCTTCAGGTGGGACTTCTGGCCCTCACTCAGGAGAGAAAGCCCCGCCTTAGAGAGCTGCCAGCCAATGAGATTGGCCGGCAGCTCTCCAGTCCCTGCAGCAACAAGAGCTGCAATGGACTGAAGAGTAAGTGCACCAACATGCCTGAGCCCAAGTCCTGGGAACGGAGGACAAAGTAAGTTTAAGGGGTCCCAGGGTGGGGAGGATAAGGAAGGCCTAGGGGGTGCAAAGAGGGCCATCAGGGTGTCAGGAAAAAGCTGGGGCAGCACCTGCAGTTAGAAGGGGGCTTCTGATAGAGGTGCACCCCACCCCCCCGACCCACCCAAAACACCCTTCCCTCCTGAGATCTAGGCCTGTCTTTTATAGGCTTCCTCAACGCCAGGTAAATCTTCCCGCCAGCCTAAAAATTGAGCCTGGGCATGAACTGGTCAATAATTTGCCACTTAAGGGCCTTAAATGGGGCAAGGGTGGGCTTTCTTTCCAAGGCCTTGCCCGCCCCAGCATAAAATCACTGCATGGTCAGGGCAGGCAGAACCCCAGAGCCAATCCTGTTCCTTCAATTTCATGCTCCCCCCTCACCCCCGCCTAAAACCCCACTGGCGAAGAGCGTGAAATTCTGGCCTTTGAATCTTACTTCATACACCACATAAGGAGGCTATTCGGTCCATCATGCCTAAGTTGACGCTTTGATGGGGAGATTTAATAGAGGTGCTGAAAGTTACGAAGAGAATAGATGGGGAGAAACTGTTTCTACTGATGGGGAGCATGGGGAGAGATGGTCAGTAACTGGAGGGCACAGATCTTATATAATTGGGAAAAGAAACAAGGGGGAGATTAGGAGAATTTTTTTTTTTAAAAAATGCAGCACTTTTTAAAAAATCTGGAACGTGCTGTCTGAAAGGGTAGCGGAAGCTGATTCAATAGTAACTTTCAAAAGGAATTGGATATATCCTTGAAAAGGAGAAATTTTCAGGGCAATGGGAAAAAGCGGAGGAAGTAGGAATAATTGGATAACTCTTTCGGAGGGCCAGCATGAGCATAATGGCCCAAATGTCCTCCTCCTGTGCTGTGAGATTCTATTGGAGGTGCAGTCCAGTGCGGTTTCTCTGTCCATTAGCTGGAATGACTGCTCTTGGCTAATGAAACTGTGTGCTGAATCTCAATGCTCTGGATGTTGAATAAATCAATATAACTTCCCAAGTAATGAACATATGGTGCTGGATTAAAATCCTCTTTAGGTTGCTCATTGCTGCTAGGGAATTGCACTTAAAAAAAATATTGAGGAACACCTAAGCATATTGCTGCAGGTTCCGACGGAGTATAGGACAGAAAGATGAGTACTATCTGTGCGATTGGGGATTACTTTAATTTGTTACATTAATTGGTTCATTTATATGCTTCAAAATGGGACTTTTATAGCACTATGGTCAAAGGGAGCTAAAATCAATCTTTGGTTTCGGTACTCTCTCTAACACTATTTTAAAACTATAAAATAATTTTATTAAGTTATTAGCAGAAATATATACCTATAAGCAGAATAAAAAATATTCAGCTCCAATATTAACCTAACTCACATAGTAAGAACAGTGGCTGGCCTTCCATGAATTTACGTTCATAAATAAGCTCGCTGACCTACACTGGCTCCCGGTCCAGTTGCAACATGAGTTTAAAATTCTCATCTTTCATTGTCTCACTCTTCCCTTTTCCTGCAACCAGCTTGAGCCCTACAAACCTCAGAACTCAGAGTTCCTCTGATGTTGAGCACTTTTATATCTCCCACTTTCTTTACTCCAACATCTTCAACTGTCTATGTCCCAAGTTCTAAAATTTCTCCTTAAACTTCTCCACCTCTCTTTCTTTAAGACATTTCGCAAAAATCCTACTTCCTTGGACAAGCATTTGGCCACCTGTCTTAATATGTCCTTCTTCGGCTTAGTGTCAATCTTTGTCTGGTTTACATTCCTGCAAAGTGGCCTGGGATGTTTTACTACATTAAAGGCAAACAGTAAACCCAAATTGTTGAGACAAGTCACTTCACCGAAGTAAAACAGGTCCTGAACAGTAGATGACCAAACAGTATGGTGGGAGCAAATAAATAAGTTTTGAGGAAATTTTTAAATAGATTGGGAAGGAAGTAGCAATGGAGGAAGTTTTCAGAAAGGGGTTTTCACAGAGTCAGGCCAAGATGACTGAAAACTAAAGATAGCTCAGATGGAAGGGATACACAGGAGGACAGAGAGTCACAGGGTAAAGGCTGGGGATTGGGGGAGATTGCAGAGGAAGGCATGAAGACGACTTGTTAACTGAAGATGAGAATTTCCAATTCAATATATTGGCAGCAAGGAGCATATGGATAGTAAGAGATTCACACAAATCAGGGTTCGTCTTCAGGAGACCAAAAACCTGAAACAGAAACAATATTGCAGATGTGAAATTAAACAGTTGTCTTGGTGATATATGGTGTTTGAAGCTCAGCTCAAAAGTTGAATGGAAGAGGAGAGATCTAGAGATAGAAAGAAAGTGACAAATAATCAAATAGGTGGGTGAATGAGGGACAGAGAAAAAAAATCTCATCTTGAACACGATGCAATCGATCAAACGAAGGACACAATCCTCTTATACCTGCCTTCCTCAAAAAAATATTGTCAAAAACAGAATAAATCCATTTTAAAATAAAAAGGAGGTTTTCTTCCTGTTCACAGTTATATGTAACAGGCCAAGGTCTTTTGAATAAACAACGGAATTGAAAACCATATGTCATTTTATGATCCACAGCCGAGGTTACCCCCGGACAAGCCTAATCCCAGACCGGTACCCAGATTGATGGATCCTAACTTTTATGTGTTTAGATACATGGAGAGTAGCTACTGAACAGAATCACAGAAGTCAGCTGATGAACTTTTAACAAAAGAACGAAACATTTATTCGAGAAGAAAAAATGAACTATATTACAATACTCCTTCGTCCACAGCTATACCTTTACAGATATATAGATTTGTAAGGATAACACAAGTTACAAAAGCTATCTTATACTTTAATATCCACAGTAAGTACACAGTCCATGTACATGTACCCCTGAATTTTATAAAATAAGAAACAGGAGCAGGAGGCCATTCGGCCCCTCAAGCCTGCCTGCCATTCAACAAGATCATGGCTGATCTGCCCCAAGCCTTAACTCCTCTTTCATGTTGGCACCTCATAGCCCTCAACTCCCTGATATTTCAAAAATCTATCTATCTCCTCTTGAAATACTTTTAATGATCTAGCCTCCACAACTCTCTGGGGTAGAGAATTCCAGACATTCACTACACTTAGAAGAAATTCCTTTCCATCTCAGTTTTAAATCAGTGTCCCCTTATTCTGTAACTATGTGCCCTAGTTCGAGATTCCCCTACTTGTGGAAATATCTTCTCAACATCTACCATGTCAAGCCCCCTCAGAATCTTGTACATTTCAATAAGATAACCCCTCATTCTTCTAAACTGTAATGAATAAAGGCCTAACCTATTTATCCATTCTTGATAAATCAACCCCTTCATCCCAGGAATTAGCCTAGCGAATCTCTTTTGAACTGCCTCCAACGCCAGTATATCCTTTCTTAAATACAAGGACTGAAACTGTACACAGTACTCGAGGTGTGGCCTCACCAACATCCTGTACAGCTGGAACAAGACTTCCCTATTTTTAAACTCCAACCCCCTAGCAATACAGGCCAAAATTTCATTTGCCACCTTAATTACTTGCTGCACCTGCATACTAACCTGTTGTGTTTCATGCACAAGAATACCCAGATCCCTCTGTGTTGCACTTTTTTGGAGTCTCTCTTCATTTAAATAATAGTTAGCCTTTTGATTCTTCCTACCAAAGTGCATGACCTCACACTTTCTTACATTAACCTCCATCTGCCAAGTTTTTGCCCACTCACTCAACCTATCTATATCCCTTTGCAGATTCCTTATGTCCTCATGACAACATGCCTTTCCACCTATTTTTGTATTGTCAACAAATTTGTATACATTACACTCTGCCCCCTCCTCTAAGCCAATAATATAGATAGTAAATAATTGTGGCCCTAGGACTGATCCTTGTGGCACTAGTTACATCTTTCCAACCTGAAAAAGACCCATTAATCCTGACTCTGTCTTCTGTGTGTTAACCAATCCTTAATCCATGCTAATATATTACCCCAATACCGTGAGCTCCTATCTTGTACAATAATCTTTATGTGGCAACTTAGCAAATGTCTTCTGGAAATCCAAAAACACTACCATCTACCTGTTCCTCTTTATCAACTCTGCTTGTTATATCCTCAAAGAACTAGCAAATTTGTCAAACATGATTTCCCTTTCACAAAACCATGTTGACTCTGTTTGATTGCGTTAAGCTTTTCTAAACGTCCTATTTCTTCCTTAATAATGGACTCTAGCATTTTCACAACAACTGATTGGCCTATAGTTTCCTGCTTTTTGTCTCCCTCCCTTCTTGAACAGGAGTGTCACATTTGCAGTTTTCCAATCCGCTGGGACTCCCCAGCATCCAGAGAGTTCTGGAATATTTCAACCAATGCCTCCACTATCTCTGCAGCCACTTCCTTTAAAACCCTTGGATGCAGGCATCAGGTCCTGGTGACTTGTCTGCCTTTAGTCCCGTTAGTTTGTCAAATACTTTGTCCTTCGTGATAGAGACTGTTACAAGATCTTTCCTCCCATTAGCTCCTTACTTATCTGATATCTCTGGGATGTTTATAGTGTCCTCCACCGTGAAGACTGTTGCAAAATATTGGTTTAAATTATCTGCCATTTCCCTGTTCCGTTATCAATTCTCCAGTCGCATCGTCCAAGGGTCCCATGCTCACTTTAGCCACTCTCTTTCTATTTACCCGTAGAAGTTCTTTGTTTTTATATTTCTTGCCATTTACTTTCATCATCAATTTTCTCCCTCTTTATTAGCTTTTTAGTCATCTGCTGCTGGTTCCTAAAAAAAATTTCCAAACCTCTGGCCAACCACTAGTTTTCGCTGCTTTGTATGCCTTAGTTTTTGGTTGGATATTCTCCTTGACCACCTTTGTTAACCATGGGTGGTTCATCCTTCTCATCAAGTCCTTCTTTTTGACCAGGATAAATTTTTGCTGAGCTTTATGAAATATCTGCTTAAAAGTCTCTCACTGCTCATCCACTGACCTTTCCCTTAGTCTATTTTCCCAGCCCGCTTTAGACAACTCTTTCTTCATACCCCTGTAATTGCCCTTATTTAAGTTGAGGACATTGGTTTGAGACCAGAGTTGCTCGCCCTCAAACTGCATTTGAGATTCCACCATGTTGTGATCACTACCCACTAGAGGATCCTTAACTACAAGATCTCTTATTGTTCCCACCTCATTAAACCTTACTAGATCTAAAATACCCCCTGTTCCCAGGTAGGTTCTGCTACGTATTGCTCTAAGAAACAAACCCTGATGCACTCTACAAATTCATCTTCCATGTTACCCCTGCCAATTGAAATTGAACCCTCCCCCCACTTATTAGCTTAAAGTCCTATCTACAACCAGAGTTATATGATTTGCCAGGACACTGGTCCTAGCATAGTTCAAATGAAACCCATCCCAACAGAACAGCTCTCTCCTTCCCCAGTACTGGTGTCAGTGCCCAATGAATCGGAACCCATTTCTCCCACACCAATCTTTGAGCCACGCATTTACCTCTCTAAACTTATTTACCCCATGCCAATTTGCACGTGACTCAGGTAGTAAGTAGTGATTACCACCCTCATGGTTCTGCTTTTAAAATTTAGCCCCGAGCTGCTCGTAGTCCCCCAGCGGAACCCCTTTCCTAGTCCTACCTGTCATTGCTACCTACGTGGGCCACAACAGCTGGATCCTTCCCCTCCCACTCCAAGTTCCTCTCCAGCCCAGAAGAGATGTCCTTAACCTTGGCACCAGGTAGGCAACACAGCCTGCAGGACTCTGTCTTTGCTGCAGGGAACAGTATCTATTCCCCGAACTATGCTATCCCTATTACTACTTCTCTTTTCTCCCCCGACTTGAACGGTTCTGTGGTCAGTTCACTCATCCTCCCTGCAGTCTATGCCCTCGTCCCCATTGGGAGCAAGAACCTCATACCTATTGGATAAGAGTACTGGCTGAGGCTCCTCCAAAGCTAAGTTCAGAATCTCCATACCTGCCTCATTTGCAGTCACACCCTCCTGTCCCTGACCATGGTCCAAATTTGATGTAATTAATCTAAGGGTGTAACTGTCTCCTGAACCAGTGTCATGGTAACTCGCCCCCTCCCTGACGTGTCACGTGTCCGCAGTTCAGACTCCAGCTCATTAAGTCTGAGCCAGAGTTCCTCGGGCAGCTAACACTCACTGCAGATGTGGTCACTGTGGATCGCACTGGCGTCCACCAGCTCCCACATGCTACAGCTGCAACACATCGCCTGCCCAGCCATCTCTATTCTACTTAATTAATTAGGGTGTTAAATATTTTAAAGAATTTCTTAACTGTACTTGTAAGCTGTAATAATGTCTCCTGATTTAAACCACCTGGCCAATCAAGAGACACGGAAGAGTTACCCACCAATCATCTGTTTTCCTTTGATATCACACTTTGGCTCTGACAGGTAGAAACAGGTTGAAGGGGCTCTCTGCCGCTGGTTTTTATCTCCCGCTGCCCTTCTCATGCAGGTCCGCTCTCCTTGCGTTCTTTAATCCTGCGTTTCCGCTGCTCTCCTTGTGCTTTTATCCTGTGTCTCCACCACTTTCCTCATGCTCTTTTACCGTGTCTTTGCTCTCCTTGTGTTCTTTTATCCTGTGCATCCGCACTCCTCGCGCTCTTTTACTGTGTCTCCGCCGCACTCCTCGTGCTCTTTTATCCTGTGTCCGCCTCTCTCTTCCGCTCTTTTACCATGTCTCCACTCCCCTCGCGTTCTTTTACCGTGTCTCCCTGCTCTACTCGTGCTTTTATCCTGTCTCCACTCTCCTTGTGTTCTTTTATCCTGTGTCTCCGCTCTCCTCGCGTTCTTTTATCTTGTGTCACCGTCGCTCTTAGTCTTCAGGGTGTTTTCTTTAGCTTGAGACTGGCTATCTGTCCCCTTTACTCCAGTCTCTCCTGGCAGCAACTTTCAAAAACCAACTGAACTCCACAGCTTCCAAACCAAAACTGCTGTTTCTCTCTTGTGTGTGTGTCTGTGGGAGGGACCTGCCTCTCTGGTCTCCTACTGCTAGGCAACAGCCCAATTCTTCCACTCTTTGTGTTTGCTTAATTTTTTAAGTTGTAAACTCTCATTTGAAATACAAGCACCTTTTTAAAAGTGAAACTAAAACTTTCTTAAAATACAGATACAGAAATACAAAATCAAACTTAAACTTTAAAGCTAAAACTCATTCCTAATACTCAAATCCAAATATAACTTATTTAAACTGTCTCTATTTCATAACAATAATGAAACAGCATTGTGAAAAGAAACATTACAGCACCATTACTCTTCACTATATAATCCTAAAGTAGCCTGAACACACCTCAACCTAACCAATAATAGGCTCCCATAATCCCACATTTGCCTATCAAGTCTATGCATCAAATTGCTGAATGTGAACTAGGTAATATTATACTGCAGTCCAGAGAAGGTAATAGAATACTGAAACCCAGCCAACTGCACTGTTGTCAGGCACCATACCTGATACATGGCTTCATCACTCGCATTTTCCAGCCCCAGGTTCACCATAGTGTTCTGCAAGGTTCGGCCCATGTAGAACTCCAGAGACAGGTAGTAGATGCGCTGCAAAACACAGGAGGGCAAAACAGTTTACTACAGCAGTGAAGAATGATGACAGAAGAGCTACATTTATATTACACCTTTCATGGCCTCAGGGCACCCAGAACACTTTACATTGAATTAAGAATTTTTGAAGTGTAGTCACTGTTAGGAAATGCGGCAGTTCGTTTGTGCATGCGAAAGTCCCAAAAACAACAGAGATAGTGGCTAGATAATCTGTTTTAGATAAAAATACCTGGAAAAACTCAGCAGGTCTGGCAGCATCTGCGGAGAGGAACACAGTTAACGTTAACTGTGTTCCTCTCCGCAGATGCTGCCAGACCTGCTGAGTTTTTCCAGGTATTTTTATTTTTGTTTTGGATTTCCAGCATCTGCAGTTTTTTGCTTTAATCTGTTTTAGATGTTGATTAAAGCTTTGAACACCTGTAGAAGATTTGTGGGTTAGTGAAATACATTTCAGGAACGTTTACTAGCTTTCAAAACTTCAAATGACAACAGCATTGGGCTCCAAGAAACAACTATTCAAAACAGCAAAAGGATACAGTAACATAGTGGTTACATAACTGTAATCCAGAGACCTGCATTAATAATCTGGAAAACATGGACGGAATTTTAGTTGCAGGGTCCTGATCCCAAAACTTGGCCGAATTCTGGGACAGGAACCTGGAGGCGATCATAGAGGGACCATGAAGGAGATTTGAGTAGGTGGCCAATTTAGACGCTGCCACCAGGTGCTCCATCCAATTAAGGACAGTAGGCAGGCTCCACAGCCAGCAGGGCCAATAGGAGCACCTGAAGTTCTGGGCAGCTGGCAGTTCGACCAGGTAACGTGGGCGCAGAGATAAAAACAAAAAACTACTGCGGATGCTGGAAATCCAAAACAAAAACAGAATTACCTGGAAAAACTCAGCAGGTCTGGCAGAATCAGCGGAGAAGAAAAGAGTTGACATTTCGAGTCCTCATGACCCTTCAGCAGAACTGAGTGAAGTTAGGAGAGGGGTGAAATAAGCTGGTTTAAGGTCCTCGCCTGGGGGGGGGGGGGGTTGTAGGGACAAGCAAGCAGTGATAGGAGCAGATAATCAAAAGATGTTACAGACAAAGGAGCAGGGAGGTGTTAAAGGTGGTGATATTATCTAAGAGAATGTGCTAATTAAGAATGGATGGCAGGACACTCAAAGTACAGCTCTAGTGGCGGTGGGGTGGAAAGACTGACAGGGTATTATAGTTATAGATTTAAAAATAATGGAAATAGGTGGGAAAAGAAAAATCTATATAAATTATTGGAAAAAACAAAAGGGAGGGGGAAGAAACGGAAATGGGGGTGGGGGAGGGAGTTTAAGATCTAAAGTTGTTGAATTCAATATTCAGCCCGGAAGGCTGTAAAGTGCCTAGTCGGAAGATGAGGTGCTGTTCCTCCAGTTTGCGTTGGGCTTCACTGGAACAATGCAGCAAGCCAAGGACAGACATGTGGGCAAGAGAGCAGGGTGGAGTGTTAAAATGGCAAGCGACAGGGAGGTTTGGGTCTTTCTTGCGGACAGACCGCAGGTGTTCTGCAAAGCGGTCGCCCAGTTTGCCTTTGGTCTCTCCAATGTAGAGGAGACCGCGTTGGGAGCAACGAATGCAGTAGACTAAGTTAGAGGAAATGCAAGTAAAATGCTGCTTCACTTGAAAGGAGTGTTTGGGCCCTTGGACAGTGAGGAGAGAGGAAGTGAAGGGGCAGGTGTTGCATCTTCTGCGTGGGCATGGGAAGGTGCCATAGGTGGGGGTTGAGGAGTAGGGGGTGATGGAGGAGTGGACCAGGGTGTCCCGGAGGGAACGATCCCTACGGAATGCCGCCAGGGGGGGTGAAGGGAAGATGTGTTTGGTGGTGGCATCATACTGGAGTTGGCGGAAATGGCGGAGGATGATCCTTTGAATGCGGAGGCTGGTGGGGTGATAAGTGAGGACAAGGGGGACCCTATCATGTTTCTGGGAGGGAGGAGAAGGCGTGAGGGCGGATGCGCGGGAGATGGGCCGAAGGGCCTTTTTCTGTGCTGTAGACCTCTATGACTCCATGACTATAGACAGATATTTTACCACAGGGGAGAGAGGAAGAATCTGAGGTCACCCCAGATATTTGCCCATTAATTATTTAAAAATGGCAGACAGACTGCTGATCTCAGCGCCTACCCACCTACCTTTTTATGGGGACCAGGTTGGGGGTGGGTGGGTAGGTTGGCAGTGGGCTAGCCACCCATCGTACTTTACGTATCCTCCCTGCCAAAAACATTCCCAAGCAGGAATCCTGCCCTTGTGTGACTACACTTAAAAGTACTGCATAGGCTGTAAAATGCTTTAGGGCATTGTGAAAGCATTATAAAAAGAAAACTTGCATTTTTAAGTGAAAGCAAATTATCCACCCTATTATTCAAAGTTCAAAAAGTGCTGGAAAAACTCATCAGGTCTAGCAGCATCTGTGGAGAGAGAAACAAAGTTAACGTTTCGAGTCCATGCGACCCTTCTTCAGAGCTGAAGAGACATGGAAATGTAATGCAACTTATACTGTTAAAGGGGGGGTGGGGTAGGTGGGGCTGGATAGAAGGCCAGCGATAGGTGGGGACAAAGGAGGGATTGACAAAGATGTCATGAACTAAAGGACAAAGGGAATGTCAATGGTGGTGGTTAGCGCTAAAAGAGGTGCTGATAGTGGCATAAAGATAAGAAAGCAGAATGTGATAATAGTAGAACAAGGGTAGCATTGTGTGAAAGAACATCATGGAACAAGTAACAGATAGCCCTGTAGGGGATGGGGCAGTGGTGGGGGAAAAAAAAAGATAGAAAATGGGATAGAAGGGGAGGATAAAAAAGGGGATAAAACCATAGATAAGTGAGTGAATGAAGATAAAATAAAATGGATAAAAAATAAAAATGAATGTAGAAAAAAAAAGAGGTGAGGATGGAGGAGAGAGTTCATGGTCTGAAGTTGTTGAACTCATTGTTAAATCCAGGAGGCAGTAAAGTGCCTAATCGAAAGATGAGGTGCTGTTCCTCCAGTTTGCGTTGGGCTTCACTGGAACACTGCAATAGGCCAAGGACGGACATGTGGGCATGAGAACAGGATGGTGGGTTGAAATGGCAAGTGACAGGAAGGCCTGGGTCATGCTTGCGGACAGATTGGAGGTGTTCCGCAAAGTGGTCACCCAGCCTGCATTTGGTCTCCACAATATAGAGGAGACCACATTGGGAGCAGTGGATGCAGTAGACCAAATTGAAGGATGTGCAAGTGAAGCGCTGCTTCACCTGAAAGGAGTGCTTGGGCCCTTGGATGGTGAGTTTTTCCAGTGTTTTGTTTCAGATTTCCAGCATCCACAGTATTTTATTTTTATTCAAACAAAGTTGTTCTGTTATCACTGGTCAAAATGTAGAACTGACTAGCTCTGAAAGAATACACACTGTCTATGTTCCATCCAGTGACCTAAAGCATAATCTTTTGGAAGGAGTGGCCCAATAAATTTTGGAAATATCAGCTGGAGTCTTAACATCCTGAATTACACCCTTCACACACAACTGCTGGCAAGCTAAAATATCCTGCAACAGCTCAGTGGTATCACTAGTGCAGAAGTTAGAAGGTTGCAGGTTCAAGTCCCACTCCAGAGACACCAGCACACAATCCAGGCTGACACTCCAGTGCGGTACTAAGGGGAGCACTTTTGGAGTTACTGTCCTTTAAATGAGAGATTAAACCAAGACCCCATCTGCCTCGAGTATAAAAGATTAAAGTATGGTTTAATTGAGTTGTCTAAGATGATGATTAAACAGTTCAATAGGAACTATTTTCTCTGGTGAGGCAGTCCAGAAGAGAGGAGTATAACTTTAAAATTAGAACCAGGTCAGATGTCAGGAAGCACAGAAGATAGTGGAAAGATAGAACTCTCCTTCAAACAGCTCTTGAGGTGAGGTTAATTGAAAATTTCAAGATAGATTGATAGATAGATTTTTGTTAGGCAAGGGTAAACTAGGGTTATGAAATCAAGGTAAATAATTGGAGTTAAAATACAGGTTAGCCATGATCTAATTGCATGGTGGAACAGGCTTAAGGGTCTGAATGGCCTACTCCTGGTTACTATGCTTGCTCCTGTGTGTGTTGATTTGAACCAAGGTATCCATTCAAGCCCTGTTGCTCTTTATTCACAAAAGATTTTCATTTGAAAGGAAGTTATTTGAATGAAACTTTTCAAACAAATGCCCAAACCATGCTACATAGTGTCCTAGAAAACATTTGCCAACTTGACCCAGTAACATTACATACCTTAATGTTACAGCTGCAAAGATAAATCATTCACCTCAGTGAAGCAGAAGAGGATACAAAGCAAATCTTGCAAAGGAACAAGTATCAGTTCTCTAAATTTCCAAATTAAGTAGAAGACCAACTGCATGCTTAGTTCCTTCTTAAATATGTCCTTTTTTTCAATACATTTGTGAAAACTGCTGATGAATATTGCTTTAAAATCAGCCCAAAGAATTTTCAAAAATGTAAATCATTTGAGTGTCACAACAATCTTAGCTCACCTTTAAGTGAGAAGGTCATGAATTCAAAGTTCCACCCGAGAATTAAGACATAATCCAGGCTGACACTCAGGCGCAGTACTGAGGCGAACCTGACTTTCAGATGAGACATTTAACAGAGGCTGCTCTATCAGGTGGCCGTAAAAGATCCCGAGGCACCAATTGAAGAGCAGGAGAGCTCTCTTCTGTGCTTTGACCAATATTAAGCATCAACCAATACCACAAAAACTATTTGTGGAACCATATTCTGTGCAAATTGGCTGACGCTTTTAGTACTTTGTAACAGTAAACATGCTACAAGATTACTTAGTTATCTGTGCTGCAATTTAGAATACCCTAAGGAAATGAAAATTGTGGTGTAAATGCAAATCTTTCTTCCTAGAAACCATCTCTTTATCATACGCCCAGAGCTGCCAAGTTCAACTGCAGCAACACACCAATGGATAGCAATTAAATCAGCAGACAAGCCGAATGAAGTCAACACCCAGCTTTTCCATTAACTGGAAGTGATCCAGCTAATCCCTCTCAACTCAAATCCAACTCCCAAGTGTCTTATCATTCTAACAACTTGGTTAAACTTGAGTTTCCAAATTTCAGTAATGCACTTTGCACTAATGCACTCAGTGAGACATTTTCAGTTGGAAGGGAAGTTTTGAAAATGATATTTAAAACAGATGAAATCACATTTCTGAAAAAGCGTCTTCAGTCATTACGTTAACTTGGCACTGCAGAATGTTAGAAGACAGTATGTGTTTCTGGGTGAAAAAGAAAATAATTTGAATTCTATATCTTGTAGCTTGCAAAGCTTGAATGAAGTGCCAAGACATGGATTTAACCATTTTAAAATGTTTACATAAAGATACTGGTCAATTAGTGCAAAGGTGGAGCTTATCTAACAGTGCATACGCATTATACAATAATCCAGACAAACATTCAGAGACAGGAGACTTTGTTAATCAGTTCAAGGATAAGAAACACATGAATACGGTAGACCACTTAAATCATTAAATCTACCTAGACACCAGGTTCTCTTCTGCACACAAGCATTTCTAGTCTCTGCAACCTACCCAGGTTAATTTTCATGTGTGGTTAGTTTTGAGGCCAAGACATTTATATTAAGACCATTTAAGGCAAATATTTACATTCTTCCACTCCACAATGATTCAGCAACAATTGCAATCATAATTTAGTGTCAGCTTTGGCTCAGAAGTAGCTCCTCCAGTCAGGGTTCAAGCCTCACTCCAGAGACTTGAGCACAACATCTAGCCTAGCACTCCCAGTGCAGTACTGAGGGAATGCTGAAGCGATAGAGATGCCATCCTTTGATGCATTAAGCTGAGACCCTGTCTACCTCCTTAGGTGAACGTAAAAGATCCAACAACACTAATTAAAGAGCAGGGGAGTTCTCTTGGTGTCTTGTCTAATACTTATCCTTCAAGCAATTAAAAAAAACAGATCATCTGATGATTTATTTCATAGCTGTTTGTGGGATCTTCCTGCGTGCAACTTGGTTGTTGCATTTCCTACATTACAATAGTGGTTACACTTCAAAAATAAATTGGTTGTCAAGCACTTGAGATATACCAAAGTTGTGAAAGATGTTAAATAAATGCAAGTTCTTTCTTTTATTTTAAAATGAAAACACAAGATGGGAGATAAATGAATTCCTAGTATTTAAACACGATTCTGGTTTTATTTTGGGTTACTTAAACTGCAGTAACTTGATAATGCTGCAACACTAATTGGGTCAGGATAGTGTTATCTCAATCAATGGCCTGAAAGCAAACTCATTGTGGAGAACTTGCTGATGCCATGGCGTACAAGGCTATGGGCCTAGTGCTGGAAAATGGGATTAGAACAGTTAGGTACTTGTTTGACCGGCGCAGACTTGTTGGGCCGAAGGGCCTTTTTCTGTGCTGTAGACCTCTATGACTCCATGACTATACACAGATATTTAACCACAGGGGAGAGAGGAAGAATCTGAGGTCACCCCAGATATTTGCATACATTCTGATGAACAGTTATAGAATACAATTAGACCTCTGCTCCCTGCCCCTTTCCCAACTGGGAGGAGGAGCTGGGACTCCCAACAGAACAGGAATGGACAATCACACAGCAGATAAAACATAGCATCCTCAAACCCAGGTTCAGTAGCTCCTTCCAGCAGGTTCATGGACTTTGACATTGATCCTCCAAAACAATTCACGGGAGGACAGGGAAAAATGGGTTGGCGTTGGGAACCCAAAAGGCTTCCCGCCAGGGCAATTCTTCACATGCACAGCTCCATGTTTCAGCCCTGTGAATGTGCAGATGGGGGAAGGTGGGCAAAGAGAGAGCATGAAAAGAGGCTAGCCAACATAACAGGGAATCCAGAAGCCTGTTATGGACATATAAAGAGTAAAAAAGTAGTGAGTGGCAGGGTGGGGCTGATTAGAGACCAAAAAGGGGATCCGTGGATGGAGTTAGAGGTTATGACTGAGATACTAAATGAGTACTTTACATCTGTATATGGCAAAGAAGATGCTGCCAAATTCATAGTGAAAGAAGAGGATACTGAATGGGCTAAAATTGATAAAGCAGAGTATTAGAAGTACTGGAAAGGCTGGGTGCATTTAAAGTTGTTAAGTCACTAGGATCAGATGCGCTGCATACAAAGATACTGAAGGAAGTAAGGAAGGAAGTTGAGAGACACTGGCCATAATCTTCCATTATGCAACATGTTGGCTAATCCATTTTAGGAATTCTGCTCCCTTTGTGCTTTTCACAATATTTCTATTCCAGTTAATATTAGGGTGGTTGAAATCACCCTCTATTACTTCTCACAGATTTGCATACACTTCTTCCTACCCAACTCACCCCGGACCATAACCCCACCACAGAACATCAAACCATTGTTTCCAAGACTGTCGATGACTCATCTCCTCCGGAGATCTTCCCTCCACAGCCTGAATTGTGTCCCAAACCACGATCAGCCTGATTCTACCTCCTTCTCCATACGCACAAACACGATTACCCCGGTAGACCTATTGTTTCAGTCTGCTCCTGCCCCATTGAACTGATTTCTTCCTACCTTGACTATAATTTTTCTCCTCTTGTTTAGTCTCTTCCCATCTACCTCTGTGGATTTTCAGATGTCCTTGTCAGTTTGAGTTTCCAATTGCCTGGCCCTAACCAGCTCCTCTTCACCATGGATGTCCAGTCTCCCTACACCTCCAACCCCCATCAGGACAGCCTGAATAATCTCCACTTCTTCCTTGAGTAGAGATCCAGCCAGTTTTTATCAACACCACCCTCCTCCACCTGGCCAAACCTGTTTTCTGATTAAACTTTTCTTTTAACTCATCTTACTTCCTCCAAATAAAGTATTGCTATGGGTACAGTACCTGTGTGGGTCCTGGCTATGCCTGCCTTTTTGTGGGATATGTAGAACATTCCTTGTTCCTGTCCTATTTGACACCACTCCTCTATGCTCTTTTTTCCAGTACATTGATGACTGTATCAGTGCCATTTCCAGCTCTTGCCCCAAATTGGAATACTTCATCAACTTTGCTTCCAATTTCCATCCTTCTCTCACCTTCACATAGTCCATCTCCAACTCTCCACTTCCCTTTCTTGACTTCTCTGTCTCCATTTCTGGGGATAGGCAGTCAACTCAAATTGATAAGCCCACCGACTCCCACAGTATATACACTCACACCTTGAACCCTGTAAGGATTCCATTCCATTCTCCCAGTTTCTCAGTCTCCATCGCATCTGTTCTGATGATGTAATCTTCCACACCAGCACATCTGATGTGTCCTCTTTTTCTTAACAGAGGATCCCCACCTCCCAAATATGGTTGAGGGGGCTCTCAACCGTGTCCAACCCATTTCCCACAATTCAGCTCTCAACCTCTCCCTAACCTCCCAGAACCATGATAGGGTTCTCCTTGCCCTCACCTTTCACCCCACTAGCCTCCGTATTCAACAGATCATCCTCCACCTTTTCCGCCAGCTCCAGCATGATGTCACCTCAAAACACAACTTCCCCTCACTTCTGAGCATTCCATAGGGATTGTTCCCTCTGTGATGCCCTGGCCCATTCCTCTATCATGCCAAAGACCCCATGGCACCTTTCCATCTAATGTTAATATGTTAATTGTATGGTTAAAATACACAAGTGAAAGGCATCCTTTAATTAAGTACTTTGAACACAGAAATAGAGGATAGCTGTGATGCGGTGTGTGGGAGGTGAGCTGCAAGACTGAACAAAGTCAACAAACTCTCTCGATAAAGAAAAACTTTGTGTCTTGGTTTCAACTTCACCAACCGGCTTGGATCCTATTAACATCTAAGCACAGGAGATGCAACACCTATCCTTGTACCTCCACTCTCCTCACCTGCCAAAGCCCCAAACGTTCCTTCCAGATGATGCAGCAATTTACATGTACTTCTTTCAATTTAGTACACTGGATTCACTGCTTGCAATGTAATTTCCTCTACACCAGGGAGACCAAACGCAGAATGAATAACCATTTTATGGAACGCCTCCACTCAGTCCACAAGCATGATCGAGCTTCCAGTGACTTTCCATTTTAATTCCCTACCTTGCTCTCACATGGCATCTCTGTCCTCAGCCCAGTGCAGAGTTCCAGTGAAGCTCAGCACAAGCTTGAAGAACTGTACCTCATCTTTCAATTTGGCACTTTACAGTCTTCTGGGCACATTAAGTTCAACAATTTCAGCCCATAATCTCTGCCCATGATTGTGTCTTATTTTCTCTCCAGATTTTGGCCTTAACCTTGTTTTTCTCATTTTTGCTTTTGGATGGCAGCTATCATTATTCTACCATTACACCTCCTTTGGGCCCATCTTTTGTTTCTTTACTTGTCTCATTAACATTCCCTTTGAATATTCCCACCAACTCTTTTGTCGGTTACTGTCTCCCATCTTCAGCCCAATCACAGACGTTCCTTTTTATTTTTTCTTCCACCTTTCCATCTCCTTAAAACTATTGCATTTCTAACTTTTCCCCGTTCCGATGAAAGGTAATGACCTGAAACGTTAACTCCGTTGCTCACTCCACAAATGCTGCCAGACCTGCTGAGTATTTCCAGGACTTTGTTTTTATTTGATAATGGGAAATCGTGTTTAACTCACTTAATTGAGTTTCTTTGACAAGGTAACAGAAGGTTGGTCAGCATAATAATGGTTGATGTGTATATGGACTTCCAAAAGGTATTTGATAAAGTGCCACATAGGCTTGCTTGCAATATTGAAGCCCATGAAATAAAAGTGACAGTTGTAGAATGGATACAAAGTTGGCTGAGTGACAGGAAACAGAGTAGTGGCAAATGTCTTTTTTTCATCTGGAAGATATACAGTGCAGTTCTCAGGGATAAGTATTAGGATCATTGCTTCTCTCAATATATATTAATGACCTAGACTTGAAGGTGTACAGGGCACAATTTCAAAATTTGCAGATGACACAACATTTGTGACATGTGAGGAGGATAGTGATAGACATCAAGAGGACATAGAAAAGCTAGTGGAATGGGTGGACACACGATAGATGAAACTTAATGCAGAGAATTGTGAAGCGATACATTTTGGTCGGAAGAATGAAGAAAGGCAATATGAACTAAAATGGTACAATTTTAAGGGGGTGGTTGTACAAACATAAGTCTTTCAAAGTGACAGGGCAGGTTGAGAAGCAGTTAAATAGGCATTCAGGATCTTGGGTTTTATAAAGAGACAGAGCACAAAAGCAACCAAGCTATGACAAATGTTTATAAAACACTATTTCGGCCTCAACTGGAGCACTGCGTCCAATTCTAGGCACCACACTTCAGAAAGGATGTGAAGGAGAGACTGCAGAAAAGGCTGGCAAGGTAGCTCCAGAGATGTAAGGGGCTTCAGTTAATTAGATAGATTGGAGAAGTTGGGGCTGTTCTCCTTCAAGAGAAAGTTGAAAGGTGATTTGATAGAAGTGTTCAAAATCATGAGGGATCTAGACAGGGCAGAGAGAGAGAAACAATTTTCACTGGCAGAAAATCAGAGGACACCGACATAAAAGGTGAACAGCAAAAAAATCAATGGCAACATGAGGAAAAACATTTTTACACAGCAAATGGTTATGATCTGGTTTGCACTGCCTGCAAGTTTGGTGAAGGCAGATTCAATTGTGACTTTTAGAAGGAAATTGGAAAAGCACCTAAAGGGAAAAAATGCAGGGCTATAAGGAAAGGGCTGGGGAGTGGAGCTAGCTGATTTGCTCTTGCAGAGAGCCAGAATGACCTCCCTCTAAACTGTAACCATTCTATGGTTCTAATCAGGGTAGCAGAGTAAATGGAGTATTTTTCTAAATACGTGTATACTATGGGCCATTCCCTTAAAGGTTCACTGTACAACCAAATTTCACCAAAACTACACAAGGCAACTTCAGGCCAAATCTATGCCTGTCCCGTTAGAACTAACGTCAAAATACGAACTTAAAACTATTTCAGAGTATTTAAAGACTGCATCATACTGGATCACAACGGGGTACTTGTTTAGGCAATAAGAAAGTTGAAATCTTAGTGGAATTTTTTTATTATAAAATCCACGATTTCACTATAACTCTCCAAATTATATAAACCATTTTCCTTTGTGTTGCAAGGTGAGGATTTAAAACAAATAAACCAGAGAACTTGTTGGTTGATACTTGAGTGGAATGTGAAAAAAAAATATTTGAATACTTGAGGGGGCGTCTTTTTAGATCAACGTTCAACCGTTTCAAAACAGATTTGACCATGAAGCTATGGGTGTTTTTGCATAACAATTACAGAAAGTTCCTCTCTCGCTCTTGCACACATAAATTGCAACGGAGGAATACATTTCCAATGCAATGTTGTGCAAGCGAGTTGTTAAGCGGAAGATGTAATGATCCCCGGCCAAGAGAGGACACGGCTGGGTTTGGTTTTTGGATTACAGTCCATTACCCACCTTGGGATCTTTCTCGTAGTAATACTGCTGGGTGCGAATCCACCGTCCAACCAGGTGGTCGCGGATAGTGTGAGCCAGAGCGAAGTAGTAATCTCGTGGGGTGGCGACATTTCTGTCCTTGACCAGTGTGAAATGCAAGTGCCTGTTGAAGCTTTTCTTCAACTCCACCACGTCCCCGAGCTCGGCGATCCCCCTCACACTTATCTGCTTCCTCCTCTCGAAGTCTGTCAGTGGGGTGGCCATGGTATCTCGTTTGGTGGGAGGAGGTTCTGGGAAAGCAGGACGACGCAAACGTCCACACAGGTCTCCGGCTCAGCTCGGACTAAACCGAATCGTTGGTTGCGTCTCGTCCTTCCTGCTACGAGACGTGCTTCGTGCGTAGCGCACTAGGCACAGGAAGGGGGAGGGAGAGAGGCGGAAAATGGAAAACAATTGCGAGCCTATCCCATTGCAAACGACACTACAGGGAAAACCGCATCGTACTGCATCAAGAAGTGTTGGGGGGCACCCAGTAAATGCGCAGAGTGATATGTCGCCTGGTGCATTATCGCAGAGAGCGAGATTACAGATTGCATCCCCGTGTAAACGGTGAAACAGGGGGAACGCCCCATAACAACTGATTGCACCCTCAAGTGAAACAGACTGATCCCCATATACTCAATGGTAGATTGCATCCCCCTATATAAACAGGAAGATAGACCGCATTCCCATATTAACAACAGTGAGATAGATTTCACCCTCATATATGATTAGAGCATGAAGCAGATTGGGTCCCCGTACAAACAGTAAGAAAGACCACCCTCATCCGAGGAATGAAATAGATTGTACCCCACATAAACAGTGGGAGATGGTGCCCCATAAAGCAGTGAGATAGATCAGACCACCCCCCGCCCCCCCCCCCCCCCCCCAGAGATGCACCCCCATATAAGCAGTGAGGTAGATTGCAAATAAAAAGAAACTTTTAGAAAACTTTTTTTTTAAGTAAATGTGGTCATCGACTGCACTCAATGTGCACCTCCTGTGAAAATTCCCTCGTGGAAGACCACGGAGGAAAGGAAGCCTCACCAAGTACCAAGAAAACATCCCCATATAAAGTGGGAAAGATTTTGTACAATTTTGATACAGAAAAAAACTTGTGTTGTATTTCAGGAATTTTTACAACAAGGCAGCAGAGCCACAGAAGCAAAGAGGCTGAGAAGCTATGTTTTACGACTGCATCAGGAGATCAGTGAATAAGGTTAATATTGTGAGCAAATCCAATTAAATTTAACAGAGCTACAGCTTCCAAATACTGAAGTCATCTGCATAGATTTAGTTATAAATTACGATTAGAGCTGTCGTCAACAGGCTAAAAAAATTCAGCAGTCTCAGCAAGAAGACGGTGCATTAAATTAATTAATTTGGGGGAAGAGGTGCAATGATTCAGGAAAGGATAAATTGAAAAGCACCAAGGGAAATGGCATAGCTTTAGAGCAGAGCAGCATTCTGGGTGAAAATAAGCAGCGAGTCAGGAAGGGGCAGTGAGGGTGACAAAGGTAATTTGACATTAGTGACTAAGGTTTTGTTTTGCAAAAATATACTTTATTCATAAAATATCTGAAAGAATATTACAAAACTTTTCAGGATGGCCATCACAAAAAGTGCAATGATATTCAAGTTTTCCACATAGATCTTGTTGCACCCTGAGGTGCTTCAATACAATCAAGGAACATTACAGACATTTCAAAATGGTCATAACAGACAGTCAGACAGTGCAATGATATATAGGTTGTCTACGTAGATCATGTTGCACTCTCAAGTGCTTCAATACAATTGTGATACATGTCATATTCACTTAGTGACTAAGGTGCTTTAGAGAAATTTAGAACAAAGTCAAAGCTAGTTAAAAGTTAAGGGGGGCAGCCCACCCCGCAGAAGAGTGTCTGTCATGTAGCCAGTTAACTGCTGAAGTTCCACCTCAGAGAGCTGCCAGCCAATAGTTCTCCAGTACCGACAGCACCACTGTGAGCGCTGGCCATTTCTGGTACTACACCCGGGCCTTGGGGAGATGTGCAGCACTGGATCAGGACTTGGTAAGTATCTGGGGGTCATGCTGGCAGGTCCTGGTGAGGAGGACGAAGGTTTGAGAGGCCATGGGGGAAGCGGAACCTGGGTGGGTAACACCCTTGCTGGGGGAGGGGGCCTCCGATGCAACTGGGGGACCCATTAAAAAGGGACCCCTTTACCACCAGCCTGCGCAGGAAAACCTGTCAGGCATAGGCTTCTCCCACCACCAGTGAAATCCTCAATTGGCCTAGTGGTGGACGACACTAACCCTGCTGCTGGTAAAATTATGCTGGGGGCAAAGGTGAATGCTTAGGCGGCAGGCAGGCTGCTTGCTGGATTTTACGTTCCCCCACCTTCAAACCCACTGGCGGGGAGAGTTAAATCCAGCCCACTATATCTGAATGCATGAAGCATTTGCAATAAATTAGATTAATTAATAGCCAAGAAAGAAAATATTAGGTTTGATGTAACAGCCATCAGGAGATGTAGTCGCAAAATTACTAAGGTTGGGAATATTCCAGGATACTTAACTTTGAAGAGGTAGGCAAAATGGAAAAGGAGGAGTAACAAAAGTAATCATTGGTCCCTTAGAGGCAGCGACAGGTAAAATAATGGAGAATAAGGAAATAGCAAATAACATTATTAAACAAGTAACTTGTATTTACCTTCATGGTAGAAGATACAAAAACATAGGGTTACATACATGTAAAAACATTGCAGAAATAATGGAGAATCAAGGGTCTACTGAAAATGATGAACATAAAGGGTTGAATTTTTCCCTCGTCGGGCTGGCACGTGCCTGACCCAAACGGGAGAAAAATAGTGCATAATGACGTTGGGAGAGTGTCCCGACGTCATCATACACTCGCGCAATATTTCAGTCGGCAGGTGTGCCTGCCGACATTTAAGAGGGCTGTTAAGTCCATTAATAAATTAATTAAATTGAATTTCTCCCTGCCTGTCCAACCTTACAGTTGGCGGGCAGGCGAATAGGCCAAGCGGCCTTTGCACATATTGCAAAACCAGGCGGGGTGAGGTTTCAAAGAATGATTTTAAAAACTATAAAAACTTTTAAAACTAATTTTTGACATGTCCCTGCTCATGTGACAGAGTCACACGAGGGGACATGTTTTCCTTAATTTTAAAATCTTTATTTGTAAAGTTAAAAATCTTCAGTTCCCTGAGGCAGCTTTGTGCCTTCAGGGAGCTTTCATTGAGCCCACCCGCGCGCATGCGCTGACTTCTGCGCTCGCCCTCTTGGCCCCGCCCCACCCAGGCAGCGCTGAGTGCTTCAGCACGTGATTCATGTTGGATGGTTGTTAATTGGCCAGCTAGCGTGAAATTGTGGTCAGGGCCCGATTGCGGGCAGCGGACCGTTGCGCAGCCGCTCCCGGGTCCATCCAACGAGGGGAAAATCCTCCACAAAGAAATCATTACAAACAAAGAAAAGTACTGGAGAAAGTGATGTGACTAAGTGGCAAAAAATCCCCTTGACATGATGACCTGCATAGTAAGGTTTTAAAAAAGGTAAAGCTGAAGAGATAGTGGAAGCATCGGTTTTGATTTTCCAGACTTACTTAGATTCTAGAACAGTTCCTAAGGATTGGGAGATATAAAATATTACTGTGTTAATTAAGAAAGGAGGAAGAGAGAAAACAATAAACTATAAGCCAGTTGACCTAACACCTGTGGTAGACAAAATTCCAGAATCTATTATTAGGAATGTGGTGACAGGGTACTCAGAAAATCAACAAAACAAAGTCAACAAGGATTTATGAAAGGGAAATTTTGTTTGACAAGCTGTTTTACTTTTTTAAGGATTTAACTGGTAGGTTGGATAAAGGGAAACAGTGGAAATAATGTGTTTGGGTTTTCAAAAAGTGTTTGATAAGGTGTCACACGAGGTTAACCGCACAAAGTTAGGATCCATGGAATAGAGGGAATATATTAGCATGGATCGAGGATTAGTTAATGAACAGAAAATAGAGAGTAGGAATAAACAGGAATTTTTTGGATTAGCATGCTGTATGAGGGCACTAAGTGTAAAGTATCCAAGTTGCTGATGATGCAAATTTAGGTAGGAAAGTGAAACTACAGAGGGATATTGTTGCAAGGATGTATTTTTTTCAAGAGAAAGATACAATTTCTAATGCCTTTTTTTTCTGGCTGGATTTTTAGTATACTGTGATCCCATGAAGACAATGGAAAGACTGCCAGCTAGCTGAATATACAACTTGCACTCCACCACCAAATGGGATGAAAAGGAACAGGCTCTCAATCTCCCCCTGCACCGCCACCCTCATCCTCACCCTTCCATCCACAAAGTATGAAAGACCCCATCTCCTGTTGACTTTTACACTATTGCTCTTCAAAAGTTTCTGAGATGAGACATCAAAGAATGGAAATGCCTGTTCTACAACACAATGACCAAAGAAAACATGGTAATTGAATTCCTGTCAGATCCAGTGCCCTGGTTTGTTGGGGCTAAAGGATCCAGGTTGCACGCTTGTTTTGGGGTGACCGAGTTGGTACCAAAACAGAGAAGATCTGTAGACCATTCTTAGAAGAAACACATTATGTTTATTTACAAAAGGAACTCAGCAGCTACACTTGTGTGCTTATAACTCAAAACTCTGTCTTTACTCTTCAGACTCTAATTCAAGCCTACTGACTACAGAGGTAGCTTATGCTACTTTGCTATTGGGTACTAAGATCATGTGATCTTACATTACAACATTTGTCTCAAAGGTATGTTACACATCAGATTACTACGCCCTTCCCCCTTTACTCAGAAATACATTTTACAATTTTTCTCAAAATATCAAATTATTCACACAGCTCAATAATTTACAAAGTCAGCCTTTCTGGGGGTTTCCTTATGTGTGTAGAATGTCTCAGCTCTACAGCTTCTGATGTTTGATCCAGAACCTCCCACACTGTAGTCGTCTGAGCATCTGGTTCTTCAGTAGGTACCTGTAAATCTGTTTCTCTGACTCTTTCAGGTACAGTTGGCCCTTTAGACACATCTGTACTCTTGAGTTTTTTCAACAGGAGACGTTCATTCAGTCACGAACACTGGTGGAATCATTTCTGGGTATTTTATTTCTCCTCTTATATGATCCACATGTCTCCGTATAACTCAATCTTCCATTTCACATGGTAGGAAAGAGGTCCCGTTACTCCATTTATTTCACCAAACAACCATGTTGGTCCTTCTCTAAAATTTTTCATAAATACTTTCTCTCCTACGTTACACATCCTGTCATGACTGTGACAGTCAAGTCCAATTTCCTGACTTCCTTGACTCCTTTCCACCTTCCCCCTTAAGTTTGGCATAATTAGACTCAATCTTGATTGGAGATGGCGCTTCATCAACAATTCTGCAGGTGTGACACCTGTCGTCATATGAGGGGTGGTTCTATAATGGAAAAGAAAACGTGCTAATTTAGTCACTATAGAATCTCCACACAATTTCTTCATACCAGATTTGAACGTCTGAACTGCTCTCTTGGCTAGTACATTTGAAGAAGGGTGGCACGGTGAAGTTTTCGCATGAATAATACCATTGAGGCTGATAAACTGGTGAAATTCAGCACTCATAAATACTGTTCCATTGTCTGATACGACCACTTCAGGTAGTCCTTTGATTGCGAAACTTTGTTGTAGCTTGTCAATTGTAACAGAAGATGTCGGCGACCTCACTTCATTTTTGTACCTCCATTTTGAATGTGCAAATACGATAAGTAGAAACATTGTTCCCATAAAAGGTCCCACATAGTCGATGTGTACTCACAACCACAGCCTTCCTGGCCACTCCCAGAGGTGTAGCAGAGCTGCTGCAGGTAATTTTTGTATTTGCTGACACTGCATACAATTTCTCACTAAGCTTTCTATTTCTCCATCCTTCACAGGCCACCATAAATAGCTGCGTGCTGTTGCCTTCATTTTGGAAATTCCAGGATGTGCACTGAAGTTCAGATAACAATGGCTTTTGTCCTTTTGGAGGAAAAATCACTTGTGCTCCCCACAATAAGATAACTTCCTGACTGGTTATTTCGTATCTTCTCTGGAAATATGGTTTCATTTCAACAGATTCTTGTTCTTGTGACCAACCATTAAGAACTTGATCTCGCACTTTGGATAAGACTGGGTCTTGATTTGTCCAATCTTTAGTCTGTCTGGCCCATATCGGTGATAAGTCCAGGAAGTTCAATAATTAAATGAATTCATGAGGAACTGGAACATCCCCATCTTTTACTTGCATGGGCAAATGACTGAGTGCATTTGCAACTTGACTACTGGATCTATGGATGAAAGTATACTCATATGCTGCCAAGATCAATGGCCATCTTTGTACTCTTGCTGAGGCTATGAGCCTTGTCTTTGCTGAATAATTCTAATAATGACTTGTGGTCCAATATGGTAGTAAAATGACGATGGTGTATATATTGGTGAAACTTTTTAACACCAAAAATGATTGACAGGCCTTCTTTCTCTATTTGAGTGTATCCTTTTTCAGCAGTATTGAGTGTTCTCGATACATATCCTATAGGTCATTCTGATCCATCATCCATTCGATGGGAAAACACTGCTCCCACTCCATAGGGAGATGCGTCACACGTTAATACCAACTCTTTTTTTGGGTCAGAATGTACTAGAAGTGTAGATGATTGTAACAACTGTTTCGCTTTTGTGAAAGCTTCTTCCTGTGGTGTTTGCCAAGACCGTTGCTGGTTAATCTTGAGCAAGTAATACAGTGGTGCCAGCTCTGTTGACAAATTAGGCAAGAAGAATCCATAGCAATTGACCATTCGCAAGAATGATTTCAGTTCAGATGTATTCTTTGGCGGTGGTGCTTCTCTAATGGCTTTCACTTTCTCTTCAGCTGGATGTAGGCCTTGTGAATCTACCTTGTGACCTAGGTAAGTTACCTCTTTTGCTTGGAATGTGTATTTTTCTTTTTTCAACCGCACTCCAACATGCAAAAAACATTTCAAAACTTCTCCCAAGTTCATCAAATGTTCCTTTCCAGTGAGTCGCGAGAACATCATCCAAATAAACTACAACAAGGGCAGTCTCTGTAGTAAACTTTCCCTGGTTCTTTGGAATATGGCACAAGCTGAAGATATGCCAAAAGGTAAATGGGTGTATTGGTACAACCCTTTGTGTGCGTTAATGGTGACAAACTTCCGGGAGGCCTTCTCCAATTCCAATTGTTGATAAGCATGACTCATATCAAGCTTTGTGTAGGCAGTTCCACTTGCCAGTTTAGCGTACAAATCTTCAATTTTTGGTATGGGGAGTCTGTCCAACTTAGCCACTTTATTGACTGTTAATTTTTAGTCTCCACAAATTCAAATGCTTCGTTCAGGTTTGAGAACAGGTACAATTGGTGCTGCCCACTCTGAAAACTGCACTGGTTGTATCACTCCCAGTTTTTCTAATCTGTCCAGTTCGGTGTATACCTTTTTCCACATTACATAAGGTACTGGCCTTGCCTTCATGAATCTTGGTGTTGCCTCTGGATCTATATGAATTTTTGCTTGTAGCCCCTCAATCTTTCCATGTTCGTCCTTGAAAACTGAGGCATATTTTTGTAGTAGCTCTGATAGCCCATTAGTTCTCAGTTGGAAGATTTCAGTCCATTCCAATTTAATTTCATTCAGCCAGTTTCATCTGAGGAGATTAGGTGCCTTCCCTGCTACTACCATCAAGGATAATTTCACTGTTTGACCTCCATAGTGTACTGTGACTTTACATATGCCCTTGACTTGTATATCTTCTCCCGTGTAAGTTTTCAATTTGGCATCAGTTTCTTCCAAATTTAGTTTACGCTCCCCATGATTCAGGTATTTAAAAATATGCTCACCTATCACCATAGTGGCTGCTCCATTATCCACCTCCATTCTGATAGGCCTCTCGTACACTCTCATGGTTACATAGATAGGTTCTGTTCTTCCTACCTTTAAATTATATAATGAATAAATATCTGAATCTATTACTTCAGGCTTTTCAATGCTGTTAATCTCATTGGATTTTTGCTTTTGTCTGAAAGTAATTAATCTGCCTGATTTTATCTTTACAATGTCTTCATGAGATGTCCATTTCGATGACAGAAAAAAATTTGATCTTTTTAAACTGTGATTCATCACAAGGTTGTCTGCTTCCATCTCTTTTACCATTATGCCATGTTTTTGCTGCTAAATTATCTCTTTTAATTTGTCTGCTAGCGGTGGCTGTTTCCCACTTCTGAGTAAAGTTTCGTGCTCTTTTTGGCTGAGGCTCCCCACCCAACAGAGACACGGTAATAGAGCAGGAGGAGAGCAGAGACACAGGGTAAAAAAGCTCAAGGAGAGTGGAGACACAGGGTAAAAGAGCGTAGGGAGAGTGGCGGAGACACAAAGTAAAAGAGCTCAAGGAGAGTAGAGACACAGGGTAAAAGAGCGCAAGGAGAGGAGAGAGACAGGATAAAAGAGGGCGAGGAGAGCAGCAGAGACACAGGATGAAAGAGCGCGAGGAGAGTGGCAGAGACACAGGATAAAAGAGGGTGAGGAGAGCAGCAGAGACACAGGGTAAAAGAGGGTGAGGAGAGCGGCAGAGACACAGGGTAAAAGAGTGGGAGGAGAACGCAGAGACACAGGGTAAAAGAGGGAGAGGAGAGCGGAAGAGATACAGAGTAAAAGAACTCAAGGAGAGTGGAGACACAGGGTAAAAGAGGGTGAGGAGAGTGACAGAGACACAGGGTAAAAGAGTGGGAGGAGAGCGGCGGAGAAACAGGGTAAAAGAACGCAAGGTGAGCAGAGACACAGGATAAAAGAGCGTGAAGAGACTGGTGGAGACACAGGATAAAAGAGTGTGAGGAGAGCAGAAACACAGGATAAAGGAGCATGAAGAGAGTGGACCTGCATGAGAAGGATAGTGGCGGCGGGAGATAAAACCCGGTGGCAGAGAGCCCTTCCAACCTGTTTCTACCTGTCAGAGCCAAAGTGTAACATCACAGGAAAACAGGTAGGTAATTGGTGGGTATCTCTTCCATGTCTCTTTTGATTGGCCAAGTGGTCTAAATCAGGAGACATTATTACAGCTTAAGAGTACAGTTAAGAAATTCACGTTTAAAATATTTAACACAAATTAATTAATTAATAGAATAGAGATGGCTGGGCAGGCGATGTGTTGCAGCTGTAGTATGTAATGAGGTAGGATTAATAAGAGATCTCGTAGTTAAGGATCCTCTAAGGGGTAGCGATCACAACATGGTAGAATTTCAGATTCAGTTTGAGGGCGAGCAACTCGGGTCTTAAACCAGTGTCCTCAACTTAAATAAGGGCAATTACAGAGGTATGAAGAAAGAGTTGTCTAAAGCGGGCTGGGAAAATAAACTAAGGGGAGGGTCAGTGGATGAGCAGTGGCAGACATTTAAGCAGATATTTCACAAAGCTCAGCAAAAATTTATCCCGGTCAAAAAGAAGGACTCGATGAGAAGGATGAACCACCTGTGGTTAACAAAGGTGGTCAAGGAGAATATCCAATCAAAAACTAAGACATACAAAGTGACAAAAACTAGTTGTAGGCCAGAGGATTGGGAATTTTTTTTTGTAGGAACCAGCAGCAGATGACTAAAAAGCTAATAAAGAGGGAGAAAATTGATTATGAAAGTAAAATGGCAAGAAATGTAAAAACAAACAGCAAGAGTTTCTACGGGTATATAAAAAGAGAGTGGCTAAAGTGAGCATGGGACCCTTGGAGAATGAAACTGGAGAATTGATAACGGGAAACAGGGAAATGGCAGATAATTTAAACCAATATTTTGCATCAGTCTTCACGGTGGAGGACATTATAAACATCCCAAAGATATCAGATAAGCGAGGAGCTAATGGGAAGAAAGATCTTGTGACAGTCTCTATGATGAGGGACAAAATATTTGACAAAGAATAGGACTAAAGGCAGACAAGATGCCAGGTCCTGATGCCTGCATCCAAGGATTTTATTGGAATTGGCTGCAGAGAAAGTGGAGGCATTGGTCAAATCATTCCAGAGCTCACTGGATTCTGGGAGGGTCCCAGTGGATTGGAAAACGCTAATGTGACGCTCAAGTTCAAGGGAGGAAGACAAATAGCACGAAACTATAGGCCAGTCAGCCTAAATCTGTCATTGTGAAAATGCTAGAGCCCATTATTAAGGAAGAAATAGCAGGACATTTAGAAAAGCTTAATGAAATCAAACAGAGTCCACATGGTTTTGTGAAAGGGAAATCATGTTTGACAAATTTGCTAGAGTTCTTTGCGGATACAACAAGCAGAGTTGATAAAGGGGAACCGGTAGATATAGTGTATTTGGATTCCAGAAGGCATTCGATAAGGTGTCACATAAAAAGTTATTGCACAAGATAGGAGCTCACGGTATTGGGGGTAATGTATTAGCATGGATAAAGGATTGGTTAACACACAGAAGACAGAGTCGAGATTAATGGGTCTTTTTCAGGTTGGAAAGATGTAACAAGTGGAGTTCCACAAGGATCAGTCTTCAGGCCTCAATTATTTACTATCTATATTAATGACTGGGAGGACGGGGCAGAGTGTAATGTATCCAAATTTGATGCTGATACAAAAATAGGTGGGAGGGCATGTTGTGATGAGGACATAAGGAACATGCAAGGGAATATAGATAGGTTGAGTGAATGGGCAAAAACTTGGCAGATGGAGTTTAATGTAGGAAAGTATGAGGTCATGCACTTTGGTAGGAAGAATCAAAAGACAGACTATTATTTAAATGAAGAGAGACTCCAAAAAGTGCAGCACAGAGAGATCTGGGTGTTCTCGTGCATGAAACACAAAAGGTTAGCATGCAGGTGCAGCAAGTAATTATGAAGGTAAATGGAATTTTGGCCTGTATTACTATGGGTTGGAGTTTAAAAATAGGGCAGTCTTGTTACAACTGCACAAGGTATTGGTAAGGCCACACCTGGAGTACTGTGTACAGTTTCAGTCCCCGTATCTAAGAAAGGGTATACTGGCATTGGAGGCAGTTCAAAAGAGATTCACTGGGCTGATTCCTGGGATGAAGGGGTTGACTTATCAAGAACGGCTAAACAGGTTAGGCCTTTATTCATTACAGGTTAGAAGAATGAGGGGTGATCTTATTCAAATGTACAAGATTCTGAGGGGGCTTGACAGGGTAGTTGTTGAGAAGTTTCCAGTAGTGATGGAATCTTGAACTAGGAGATATAATTACAGAATAAGGGGACTCTCATTTAAAACTGAAGGAATTTCTTCTCTCAGAGTGTAGTGAATATCCGGAAATTTCTACCCCAGAGAGTTGTGGAGGCTGGATCACTGAAAGTATTTAAAGTGGAGGTAGATAGATTTTTGAAATATAGGGGAGTTGAGGGCTATGAGGAGTTGGCACGAAAGAGGAGTTGAGGCCTGGGGCAGATCAACTATGATCTTATTGAATGGCGGGGCAGGCTTGAGGGGCCAAATGGCCTACTCATGCTCATATTTCTTATGTTCTTATTTTACCTTATATTGAGTTTGCTGTGGGTTTATTAATAGAGGATTGGATAACTCCAAAACTGAAGTGTTGAGTAAAATACACCACCATTTGTAAAGGGGGAAATCAAAGATCAAAAACACCTTTCTGTTTATGACGGGTAGTGAGCGAAGAAATTAGGGGGGGTTTAAATTAATCCCCCACCCCTGGCCATAACAGAAATTGGGAGCTCATCTCTGGGATTCAACCAGTTTGAATTTGACCTGAGTCCAAGTTAAGAGATGAGCCAAATTTGAAATAAAAGAGTGAATTGGAAACCAAAAGAAAGAAAATTCATTGGCTGGAACTAATTTTAAGACAAGTAACTTACCACAGCATATTCCTTGTTCTAACACTAAGAAAATGGCATTGTTTGATGCCCAAATGTTTTCAGCAAGAGGATTTAAGGAGGGAAAGTTTGGAGAGCCTTAGCACAGATCAATTGAAAGCTGTAGCTGGGAGATACAGTTCAAATTGCCAAGCAAAATCAAAAGAAACAAACTAATCCTGGAACAAAAACAGAAAATGCTGTAAAAACTCAGCAGGTCTAGCGGCATCTGTGGAGAGAGAAACAGAGTTAACTCAAAACATTAACTGTTTCTCTCTCCACAGATGCTGCTCGACCTGCTGAGTTTTTCCAGCGTTTTCTGTTTTTGTTTCAGATTTCCAGCATCCGCAGTATATTGCTTTGAACTAGTCCTGGCATTGGTAGAACGTCTGGATCTGATGTCACCAGTAGAGCAGTTCGATGAAGAGCTCAATGATGACTCTGAATCCCCTCCCCAAGCCAATTTCAGTTGGAAAAACTTAAATTGTAGCTAGAATTTCAGGAGAGGGAAAGAGAGAGAAGCTAAGGGGAGAGGAAGAGAAGGGAGCTCAGGAGAGAGAAAGAGAGGGAACTACAAGCAAGAGAACAAGAAAAGGAAAGAGAATTCCAGCTCTGAAAATTGGAAATGGAGCTAGCTGCTCAAAGGGAGAGACACAGCAGACAACTAACTGCTGCAAGGGAAAACCTCTCTCTACCCGGCAGCATCCCCTATTCCCTAACTCAGAACCATTCTCTGAGGCCTGCAAGTATGTGAGATTCCGTCCCAAATTTGAAGAGAGTTTGATGTGGAGTTATTTTTTTTACCACCTGTGAGAAAATAGCAAGACAGCTAAAATGGCCCTGAAATCTGGACATTTTTAATTCAAGGGCAGCTGTCAGGGAGAGCCCAAGTGGTCTACTCCATGCTGCCTTCTGAGGTGCCCCTAAATTATGAGCAGACTAAGGCTGCCATCCTAAATGCCTATGAGTTAGTCTCAGAGGCATACCACCAGCAATTCCAGAATGCTTGTAAGAAGCCAACCCAAACCTACATAGAGTTTGAACGGCTGAAACAAATCGCGTTCGACTGATGTATAAGGTCTCTAAAAATCCCACGCATCTATGAGGGGTTGCATGAGGTAGTACTGTTGGAGGAATTCAAAAATTGCCTAACCTCACAGCCAGGGCTGCAGCAGTCACAGCAAGTAGCTATAACCTCACCCATAGGTCTGTAAACTCAGGCAGACCCTTTCCAAGCTATACCCATGAGTATTGGAAGGAGAAGTAGGGTGATCTAGATCGGAAAGGGCTCACACCCAGAAAAGAAAACACAAAAGAGGGTGCGAGAAGCCCTCCGACAGCCCGAAAAGAGAATTCCCAGAAGCTGGTGTGTTCTCATTGCAACAAAATAGGCTATTCCAGACACAAATGCTGGAGATTGTGAGGCAAGCTTGTTGGACTAGTAGGACTTTAAATGAGTAATCCCCCAAAGAATGGGTAGTGCAGCTGAGCAGGCAGAGCCTCTCGCTACATAAACTTATCCTTCGGCGGGCATGGCACAATGTGTGTCTGAGCCGGACAAACCAGAGAGTTTCCTGAGTTTTGTGCTTTCAGGAACAGTGTCCCCCTACCCGTCCCAAAATGTGAGCAAGTCCATGGTACTGCTCCAAGACACAGGGACTACTCGTCCTTAATGTTTAAGGGAAACTTAGATTACCCCCTGAGTCCTCCCTGAAGGTCAAAGCACTCATCAGTGGAGTGGGAACAGGATCTGTGCTTGCATCCCTCCAGAAGGCCCACCTAGAGTGTGGCCTTGTTTCAGGCCCTGTTACACGAGGAATTGTTCCTAAGCTGCCAGTAGTTGGAATTGATTTCCTCCTTGGGAATAATTTGGTGACAGCCAGGTGCTAGCCAGCGAAAGAAAAGAAGACATGACCAAGCAGCAGAAATTTGCAGAAGGGTAGAATGCTGGAGAAGGTCCAGAGGCCCAAAAGGGTGGGATAGCCCCACACACCACGAGCAAAAGCCACTTGAAGAGCAAGGCCGAAGCTAGACCAGTAAAATTAAACCATGTTCAGAGAAGGCCCTTAGAATCCGAAATAGATTCCCCAAATTAAATAGGGTCTTTAGACTTTAATTTAGATTTTAAATAAAGTCCTAAAGCAGGGAAAGAAATAGTGAGGGAGATGCCCCACATACCGAAGAGTCTGAAGGAAGACAGGTTATTGAGCCCAGAAAGGAAAAGATTTGGCCTATATAAGTATAGATGGCAGACACTTTCTTTCCAGCATTAAATAGGGACAAAGGGAATTCCCAACCCAATAAGTAGATAGGGAAGGAGCTGCCTCCCCCACCAGGAAGCATTCCAAATCCTAACTACTCGCTGTGTGAAGAGTTTTTTTCTCGCCTCCCATTTGTTTCTTTTGCAAAACACTTTAAAACTGTGCCCTCTGGTTCTCGATCCATTTACGAGCGGGAACAGTTTCTCTCTATCTACTCTGTCCAGACCCCTCGTGATTTTGAAAACTTCTATCAAGTCTCCTCTCAGCCTTCTCCTCTCCAAGGAAAACAGTCCCAACTTCTCCAATCTGTCCTCATAACTGAAGTGTCTCATCCCTGGAACCATTCTTGTAAACCTCTTCTGCACTCTCTCCAATGCGTTCACATCCTTCCTATAGTGCACCGTCCAGAACTGTACACAATACTCCAGCTAAGGTCTCAGGAGTGTCTTATATAAGTTCATCATAACCTCCATGCTCTTGTACTTTATGCCCCTATTAATGAAGCCTAGAATACTGTATGCTTTAGAAACAACTCTCTCTACCTGTTCTGCCACCTAAATGACTTATGTACATATACACCCAGGTCTCTCTGCTCCTGCACACCCTTTAGAATAGTATCCGTTATTTTATACTGTCTCTCCATGTTCATTGTACCAAAGTGCATCGCCTCACACTTCTCCACATTGAACTTCATCTGCCACCTATCTGCCCGCTGCACCAATGTGTCAATGTCCTTTTGAAGTTCTATACTGTCCTCCTCACAGTTTACAATTCTCCCAAGTTTTGTGTCATCCGTAAACTTTGAAAGGTGTTAACAGCAGAAGAAAGGTTGGCACTGTCTGAAAACAAAACAGCAGAATGTGTTAATAGCAAAAGAAGGGTCAGCAATGTCTGAAAGCTAAAGCACGAGAACAGGATACAGACTTAGCATTTGGGGGAAAAATGTTTAGTTCAGAAGACTGTAAAATGTACAATTGGAAGATGAGGTACTGTTTCTCCAGCTTGCATTGGGCTTCACTGGAACATTATAGCAGGCCGCGGTCAGAAACGTGAGCATGATAGCAAGATGGTGAATTGAACTGGTAAGCGACAGGAAGATCTGGGTCATGCTTGACTGAGAGAAGGTGTTCGACAAAGCGGTTACCCAGTCTGCGTTTAGTCTCCCCAATGTAGAGGAGACTACATTGTGAGCAGTGAATATAACAAAATAAGTTGAAAGAAGTACAAGTAAATTGCTGCTTCACTTGGAACAAGTGTTTGCAACCTAGGAAGGTGAGGATGGAAGAGGTAAAGAGGCAGGTGTTACACTCCTGCGATTGCATGGGAACGTGCTATGGGAAGGGGATGAGTCGTTGGAGATGACAAAGGAATAGACCAGGATATCACAGATGGTCCCTTCGGAATGCTGACTGGGGAGGTGAGGAAAGGTGTATTTGGTGGTGGCATCATGTTGGATTTGATGGAAATGGCGGAGGATGATCCTTTGAATACAAAGGCTGGTGGGGTGGACAAGGGAAACCCTCTTGTGGTTCTGGGAGGGAGGGGAAGGGGTGAGGGCAGAATTGCGGGAAATGGGTTGGACTCAGTTGAGGGCCCTGTCAGGTGCAGCAGGTGGGAATCCTCAGCTGAGGATAAAGGAAGACATGTCAGAAGAACCATTGCGCTGGAGACAGAAAAACTGGGAGAATGGAATGGAGTCCTTACAGGAAGCAGGTTGTAAGGAGGTGTAGTCGAGGTAGCCATGGGAGTTGTTGGGTTTGTAATGAATATTGGTGGACATCTATCATTAGTAATGGAGACAAAGAAGTCAAGGCAGGGAAGTGAAGTGTCAGAGATGGACCATGTGATGGTGAGAGAGGGGTGGAATTTGTTAACAAAGTTGATGAATTTTTCCAATTCCAGATGAGAGCACAAAGCAGCACCAATGCTGTCATCAATGTACTGGAAAAAGAGTTGTGGGAGAGAGCCTGAGTAGGACTGGAACAAGGAATGTTCCACATACACCTTAAAAAGACAGTCATAACTAGGGACCATGCGGGTACCCATAGCCACACCTTTTATTTGGAAGAAGTGAGACAAGTTAAAGGAGAAATTGTACAAAGAGAGGAGAGTGGTGGTGGTGGATGGGGATTGTTCAGGCCTCCATTCAAGATAGAAGCAGGGAGTTCTCAGATCATTCCTGGTGGGTGATGGAGGTGTAGAGGGATTGTACGTCCATAGTGAAGAGGAGGCGGTTAGGGCCAGGAAACTGGAAATGTTGAAATGACTTAGGGCATCAGAAGAATCATGAATGTAAGTGGGAAGAGACTGGACAAGGGGAGAGAAAATAGAGTCAAGACAGGAGGAAATAAGTTCAATGGGGCAGGAACAGGCTGAAACGATGGGTCTACCAGGACAATCCTATTTGTGGATTTTGGGAAGGAGGTAGGAGTGGGTTGTACAGGGTTGGGGGAACCAAGGTTGGAGACTGTGGAAGGAAGACCTCCAGAAGAAAGGAGGCCAGTGACAGTATTGGAAACAATGGCTTGATGTTTGGTGGTGGGGTTATGGTCCAAGGGGAGGTATGAAGAAGTGTCTGAGAGTTGGCGTTCAGCTTCTGCAAGGCCCCCAGTTTCATTTCATTCATCGTCTCATCCAACGCCTTAACAGGAAACTCTTTCTCTTCCTTTCAGTTGTTAAGGAACGCAAGCTTCAACAACCTATTGGTACCAACAGCCCTCTGGATTCTTCCTCCCCTTCCCTTCCCTTTGAGCCCATCCCGTCTTGTAATCCTAACTTATGCCGTGTATTCACTATACCCTCTGACCTACCACTCCCAATACTGAATGATCTGTGCTCTGGAAACGACGCAAGTTTATCCCCTCATGCCTTCAACTCAATGAATTTCAGGCTCAGCATGACATTGAATTCTTCTTCTGTCGCCTTAGTGTCCATGCTCGCATCTTTGAGTAGGAGTCCTACCCCTGCTCAACGGATCTTTTCACCTGACTCCGCTACTCTCCCTATACCTGGACTCCTCCCTCTGGCCTCTTACCCGGTCTTGATCTTTTCATTGAAAACTGTTGGCGTGACATCAGCCGTTTTGATTTCTCTATTCCTCTCAACCACTCTAACCTGTCTCCCTCTGAACTTGCTGCACTTCATTCCCTCAAGTCCAACCCTAACTTTGTTATCAAACCTGCTGACAAGGGTGATGCTGTTGTTGTCTGGCATATTGACCTCTACCTTGCAGAGGCTGAGCACCAACTCTGAGACACTGCTTCCTACCTCCCCTGCACCATGACCCCACCGCCGAACATCAAACATTTAAGACTGTCACTGACTTCATCTCCTCTGGTGATCACAGCCTCAAACCTCCAAGACACCCAACCCCGTACAGCCTGCTTCTACCTCATTCCCAAAATCCACAAACAGGACTGTCCTGGTGACCCATCGTTTCAGCCTGTTCCTGCTCCACTGAAATTATTTCCTCCTATCCTGACTCTATTTTCTCTCCCCGTGTCCAGTTGCTTCCCACCTACATTCGTGATTCTTCTGATGCCCTACATCATTTCAACAATTTCCAGCTTCCTGGCCCTAACTGCCTCCTCTTCAGTATGGATGTACAATCCCTCCACACCTCCATCCTCCGCAGGACGGTCCGAGGCTTTCCACTTCTTCCTTGAACGGAGGCCCAAACAATCCCCATCCACCACCACCCTCCTCCGCCTGGCTGAATTTGTTCTCTCATTGAACAATTTCTCCTTTAACTTGTCTCACTTCCTCCAAATAAAAAGTGTGGCTATGGGTACCCACATGGGCCCTAGTTATGTCTATCCTTGTTCCAGACTTACTCAGGCCTCCTCCCACAACTCTTCTGGTATGTTGATGACTGTATCGGTACTGCTTTGTGCTCTCATCTAGAACTAGAAAAATTAATCAATTTTGCTTCCAATTTCCAGCCCTCTCTCACCTTCACATGGTCCTTATCCGACACTTTCCTTCCCTTCCTTGACTTCTCTGTGGCACTGGTGATAGATGTCTACCAATATTCATTACAAGTCCAGCAACTCGCACAGCTATCTCAACTACACCTCCTCACACCCTGCTTCCTGTAAGACTTCATTCAATTCTCAAAGTTTTTCCATCTCTGTTACATCTGTTCTGATGATGCTTCCACAATGGCGCTTCTGACATGACTTCCTTTTTCCCCAGCCGAGGAATCGCCCCACTGTGGATGACAGGGTCCTCAACTATGTCTGACCCATTTCCTGCACTTCTGCCCTTACCCCTTCCCCTCCCTCCCAGAACCATGATAGTGTTCTCTTTGTCCTCACTTTCCACTCTGCCAGCCTCCATATTCAAAGGATCATCCTCCACCATTTATGCCACCACCAAATACATATACCCCTCAACTCCACTGTCAGCATTCCAAAGGGGCCACTCCCTCCGTGACACCCTGGTCTATTCCCCTATCACCCCCAACACCTCACCCCCTTCCCTTGGCACCTTGCCGTACAATCGCAGGAATGTAACACCTGCCCCTTTACCTCTTCCATCCGCACCGTCCAAGGCCCCAAATAATCCTTCTGGGGTAAGCAGTGATTTACTTGTCCTTCTTTCAATTTAGTCTATTGTATTTGCTGCTCACAATGCAGCCTCCTCTACATTGGGGAGACTAAACGTAGACTGGGTGACTGCTTTGCCGAACACCTGAGCTCAGTCTGTAAGCATGACTCCAACCTTCTGGTCGCTTGCCAGTTTAATTCACCATCTTGCTCTCATGCTCACATTTCTGTCTCAGCCTGCTACAATGTTCCAGTGAAGTCCAACGCAAGCTGGAGGAACAGTACCTCATCTTCCGATTTTACAACCTTAGTCCTAAATGACCAATCCCTTGACCTAAGATTGTGACTCTGAGTCCTAGATTTCTCAGCAAATAGCATGTCAACCCTTCTGTACTCAACATTGAGTTCAACAATTCAGACTATGAACGCTGTGCTCCATTTGATTTTGTTCCCCCACCACACCCCCCTCCTCCCCACAAGTCACTATCTTGTTTTCATGTTTTTGCTTTCAAACAATGCTGACCTCTTTTCAGCTATTAAAACATTCTGCTATTTTGCTTTCAGACAATGTTAATCTTTATTCTGCTATTAACATCTACTCTGGACCAAAACTTTAGTCTTTAATACTATCATTATCACCCCCTTTGTCTTGTGTTCCATTACATCATTGTCGTTTAATCTCTCCTGCTCTCTAACCTATCCCTGACCTTTTATTTTGCTCCACCTGACCCTCCTTTTTTTCAACAGCTAAAAACCCATTACATTTCTATCTCCAGTTTCGAAGAATAATCATATTGGACTTGAAACATAAACTCTGTTTCTCTTTTCACAGATGCTGCTGGACCTGCTGTGCTTTTCTGGTATTTTCTGTTTTTATATAACATGGTAGATGGAATACAATGTGGCATAGTATGAAGATATTCACTTTGGTAGGAAAAATGAAGAAAGTGGAATATTTTTTGAATGGTGGGAAATCTTTGTGTCACAGTGTCATAGAGTTTACAGCACAGAAAGAGGCCCTTCGGCCCATTGTGTCTGTGCTGGTTATGAAGCCCATTTCGACTCTAAACCCATTCTTCAGCACTTGGCCCGTAGCCTCGTATGCTGTAGCATTTCAAATGTCCACCTAAATACTTCTTAAATGTTGTGAGTGTTCCTGCCTCTACCACCCTTTCAGGCAATGAGTTCCAGATACCCACCAACCTCTGGTTAAAAAAAGGTTTCTTCAAATCCCCTCTAAACCTACTGTCCCTTATCTTAAACCGATGCCCTCTGGTTATTGACCCTTCCACTAAAGGGAAAAATTTCTTCCTATCTATGCCCCTCATAATTTTGTACACCTCAATCAGGTCCCCCCTCAGCCTTCTCTGTTCCAAGGAAAACAATCCCAGCATATCCAATCCCTCTTCCTAGCTGAAACGCTCCAGCCCAGGCAACATCCCGGTGAATCTCCTCTGCACCCTTTCTAGTGCAATCGCATCCTTCTTATAGTGTGGCGACCAGAACTGCACATAGTACTCTAGATGTGGCCTAACTAACGTTTTATGCAGCTCCATTATAACCTCCCTGCTCTTGTATTCAATGCCGCGACTAATAAAGGCACGTATCCCATGTCCCTTCTTAAACACCTTATCTATCTGTCCTGCTGCCTTCAAGGGTCTATGGACATGCACACCAAGGTCCATCTGATCCTCTGTACTTCCTAGGGTCCTACTATTGATCGTGTACTCCCTTGCCTTGTTAGTCCTCTCAAAATGCATCACCTCAGACTTTTCAGGATTAAATTCAACTTGCCACTGCTCTGCCCATCTGACCAGCCCATCTATATCATCCTGTAGTTTAAGGCTTTCCTCCTCGCTATTTACCACACCACCAATTTTTATGACATTGTGCATTCAAAGGGACTTGGGTGTCCTTGTACATGAATCATAGAAACTTTCCATGCAGGTACAGCAACAGTTAGGAAGGCAAATAGTGTGTTAGCTTTTGTTACAAAAGGAATTGGAGGAAAGAGTGAAGAAGGCTTACCACAATTCTACAGGGCATTGGTGTGGCCATACTTTGAATATTATGGGCAATTTTGAGCTTTTACTTAAGGAAGGATATACTTGCCTCACAGGGAATGCAGCAAAGGTACATTAGACTGGTTCCTGGAATGAGGCAATTGTCCTGTGAGGAGAGATTTAATACATTAGCCCTATATTCCCTGGATTTTAGAAGAATGAGAGGTGATGTAATCGAAACATATAAAATTGTTAAGGAGCATGACATGCTATTTGCTGATAAAATGTTTCCCCTAACTGGAAAATCTAGAACTGAGTCACAATCTTAGAATAAGGGATTTGCCATTTAGGACTGAGGTGAGGAGAAATTTCTTCACTCAAAGGGGTTGTGAACCTTTGTAATTCTCTATTCCAGAGAGCTGTGGATACTCAATCATTGAGAATATTCAGGACACACTGATAGATTTTTAAGTACTAAGACAATTGAGGGCTATGAGGATAGTGTATAAAGGTGCAGTTGAGGTAGAAGATCAAGCGTGATCTTTTTGAATGGCAGAGCATGCTCAAAGAACCAAATGGCCAACTCTTGGTCCTATTTCTTATGCTCTTAAGACAGCCATATTGCATTGTTGTTGTAGTTTTGCATGAGGTTAAGGAAATATGATTGGCACCCACTGTAGTTAAGGAATTTCCCATATTATTTTGGGAAGTGTTATTGACTGAGTTGAATGATACCAGGTCACATGTACTGACTAGGCCTGTCAATATTGGAAAATACAAATTAAGTATTTATACAAAATTTTCAACAATTATTAGGTGTATCAAAGTGCTTTACAATCAGTTCAGTACTTTTGAAATGTTATTGCCGTTGTAATGTAGAAATCACAGCAGCCAATTTGCGCAGAGCAAGGTCGCACAAACAATGAGATAATGACCAGATTTTTTCATGATGTTGTTTGAGGAATAAATATTGGCCAGGACACAATGGAGAACTCAATTGCTCTTCTTCAAAATAGTGCTGGGAAATCTTTGTTTTAATTCTTTCATGGGCTGGTGAGGGTTGCTGTCAAGACCAACATAAGTTGCCCATCCCTAATTGCCATTGAGAGTGTGATGGTGAGCTGCCTTCTTGACTCACTGCAGTCCACCTGGTGTAGGTACACCCACAGTGCTATTAGGGAGGGAGTTCAAGGTCTTTGGCTCAGCAACAATGAAGGAACAACAATATAGTTCCAGGTCAGGATGGTGTGTGGTTTAGGGGGGAACTTGCAGGTGGTGGTGTTTCCTTGCATCATCTGCCCTTGTCTTTTTAGGGTAGAGGTCGTGGGCTTAGAAGGCGCGATAGAAGGAGGTTTGGTGAGTTGCTGCAGTCCATCTGCTGATCAAGCGGGCTGCTTTGCCCTGGGTGGTATCAGGCTTTTTGAGCTGCACTCATCCAAGCAACTGGAGAGTATTCTATCACACTCCTGACTTTAGCCTTCTGGATGGTGGACAGGTTTTGGGAAGTCAGGTGAGTTACTCGCCACTGAATTCCCAGTCTTTGACCTGCTCTTGTAGCCACAATGTTTATATGGCTGGTGCAGTTAAGTTTTTGGTCAACATCCATCTGAGTGGGCAGACCGGGCTTCAGTTTAGACCATAAGACATAGGAGCAGAAATTAAGCCATTCGGCCCATCAAGTCTGCTCCGCCATTCAATCATGGCTGATAAGTTTCTCAACCCCATTCTCCCGCCTTCTCCCTGTAACCTTTGATCCCCTTCCCAATCAAGAATCTATCTATCTCGATCTTAAATACACTCAGTGACCTGGCCTCCACAGCCTTCTGTGGCAATGAATTCCATAGATTCACCACTCTCTGGCTAAAGAAGTTTCTCCTCATCTCTGTTCTAAAAGGTCTTCCCTTTACTCTGAGGCTGTGCCCTCGGGTCCTAGTCTCTCCTACTAATGGAAACATCTTCCCCACGTCCACTCTATCCAGGCCTTTCAGTATTCTGTAAGTTTCAATCAGATCCCCCCTCATCCTTCTAAACTCCATCGAGTATAGACCCAGAGTCCTCAAACGTTCCTCATATGTTAAGCCTTTCATTCCCGGGATCGTTCTCGTGAACCTCCTCTGGACCCTCTCCAGGGCCAGAACATCCTTCCTGAGATACGGGGCCCAAAATTGCTCACAATATTCTAAATGTGGTCTGACCAGAACCTTATAAAGCCTTAGCAGCACATCCCTGCTTTTATATTCTAGTCCTCTCGAAATAAATGCCAACATTGTATTTGCCTTCCTAACTACTGACTCAACCTGCAAGTTAACCTTAAGAGAATCCTGGACTAGGACTCCCAAGTCCCTTTGCACTCCAGATTTCTGAATTCTCTCCCCATTTAGAAAATAGTCTATGCCTCTATTCTTCCTACCAAAGTGCATGACCTCACACGCCCCCACGTTGTGTATTCCATCTGCCACTTCTTTGCCCATTCTCCTAACCTGTCTAAATCCTTCTGCAGCCTCTCCGCCTCCTCAAAACTATCTGTCCCTCCACCTATCTTTGTATCATCTGCAAACTTAGCCAGAATGCCCTCAGTTCCTTCATCTAGATCATCAATGTATAAAGTGAAAAGTTGTGGTCCCAATACCGACCCTTGCGGAACTCCACTAGTCACTGGCCGCCATCCTGAGAAGGACCCCCTCATCCCCACTCTCTGCCTCCTGCCAGACAGCCAATCTTTTATCCGTGATAGTACCTTGCCTCTAACACCATGGGCTCTTATCTTACTGAGCAGCCTCCTGTGCGGCACCTTGTCAAAGGCCTTCTGGAAGTCCAAGTAGATAACATCCATTGGCTCTCCTTTGTCTAACCTACCGTTACCTCCTCAAAGAATTCTAACAGATTTGCCAGGCATGACCTCCCCTTGATGAAACCATGCTGACTTTGCCCTATTTTACCATGCACTTCCAAGTATTCTGAAATCTCATCCTTAACAATGGACTCTAAAATCTTACCAACGACCGAGGTCAGGCTAATCAGCCTGTAATTTCCCGTCTTTTGCCTCACTCCCTTCTTAAATTTTTAATATCTCATCCGGAATACAACAGCTGTGATAGTGCAGCACTCCCTCAATAATGCACTGAAATAACAGCCCTGATTACGTACTCCAAGCGTGGAACTTGGACCCACAAACTTTTGACTCAGACGAAAGTGCTATGAACTGAGCCACTGTTAGATATTTAGGTCGTGGTTGCAAGTCAGTCATATATGCACAGCATTATCTTGCATCAAAAGCCTGTAAAGTTTTTGAATCTCTGCAGAAAGGAGTGTTGGTTTTGCCCCCGCCCCCGCCCCCGCCCCCACCCCCACCCCCACCCCCACCCCCACCACTTGATCCCTCGGCTTGAAATTCACCCTTCAACAAGATTGGGACATGTTCTTCTGCTCTTGAACTGTCCTTCATTTCCCCTCCTTTTTAAAATAATAATCAGTTGCGGTCTTTGTCATCCCTTTTCTCTTCATCTTACTTTTAATGCTTATGTTTAATCGCCAGCATCCTGATTCCGTGTCTCCTGCTGTCAGTCTGAGGCTACACCTGGCACCACCACAGATCTAGTGCTGTCTTGTGACCAGGTATGCTGCTGGCAAAAACGCACACATGGACAAACCAAATTCAGTCCACAATCAAGGAGATCACTGCTAAGTGAAAGGCATTTTAATGGAATTAAGATACAGATCTAATTGAATGGCTTAAGGTGCTGAGCGGCCTATTCCTGTCCCAATGTTCCTCTGAGATTGCAATCTTCAGGCTGGAGGTTGCAGTTTCACACAAGACTTTTGTGAATAGTTTACCACCAGTAAATTTTACAAATGGAATCTTACAGCACAGGAGATCATTCAACCCATCAAGCTCATTGCCATCCATTAATCCCACCCCCCCATCCCTGCCCCATGTCCTATGTCATTTTCCGTTTTAAGTATATCCAATTCCCTTTTAAAAGTTAACACTGAATCTGACCCCACCAGTCTTTCATTAATAATTCTTCATTAATTCTGACATGAATATTTCAAGAAACGCTAGATACATTATGTATGTAACCTATCAGAATATACTCTCGTCAAAGATGACATGAGTTGCAATCACTTTGAAACATGTGACTTCATTACTTAAATGTTATATTATTACCCAAGTGGTTTCAGAACATATTTTTCATTGGTGGAAATTGGGTGAATCTTGCTCCAACACTACCAATCAGATAAAAAGCATTTTAAGGAGAATAAAATAAACAACAATTTTTATTTATATAATGCCATTAATGTAGAAAACCATCCCAAGCCGCTTCACAGGCATATAATCAGACCAAAAAATGACATCCAACCAAAGAAAGATATTTATGCAGGTCACCAAAAGCTTAATCAAAACTGTAGGTTTTAAGTAGTGGAATAAAAGAAGAGAGACACACGTAAGAGGGTTTAAGAAGAGAATTCCAGAGCCCACAGACAGGGAGAAACTAATCCCGCTGTTAAACGGATCGAGATCCAAAGGGCACAGTTTTAAAGTGTTTTGCAAAAAGTGAGAAAAAATATTTTCACACAGCCAGTAGTTAGGATTTGGAATGCACTGCCTGGAAATGTGGTGGAGGCAGGTTCAACTGAGGCATTCAAGAGGGCATTAGATGATTATCCAAATAGAAACAACATGCAGGGTTATGGAGGAAAGGCAGGAGAATGGCACTAAGTCAAAATGCTCAGAGAGCGGGTGCAGACACGATGGGCCGAATGGCCTCCTTCTACACCTTAACATTTCTGTGATTCTGTGAGCTTAGGGCTGGGAGTGGGGGACAGACAAGAGTTGGAGGGTGAAGGAGGGTTGTAGAGCTGTAAATAATTACATAGACTGGCACATAGAGCTTTTTAATCTACAGCAGTCGTGTTTGCTAAAGTTATATCTTAAACCTCCAATTTCTTCCCAAACCCACTTTTGTTCTCACCAAAAATCTCTACGTTTGACGACTTCCAAAAAGGCGCCAAGTTGGTGGAGCCGTGCAGTTGGTCGGGGCGGGAGATCACGTGGCCAGGCGGAGGCGGGAAAGGCGGCTGCGAGCATTCGGACAGCGTCCGTTAGGCGGGCAGAGCGAGCGGCGTCGTTAGCCGGTCACGTGGTGAGTCCGACTGCCTTTGGCCTTTACCGGTGCCTCCCCGACCCCACCCCCACCCCCAGCGGCACCGGCGGCGACGGAAGGCTCGAGAGCCCTGAACGTGGTGCAGGGCGAGTGGGTGGGGATGAAGGGCACATAGTGGGGGAAAGGCGAGGCGAGGAGATGGGGGTGAAGGAAAGAAGGAGAATGTGGGAATGGAGGAATGAAAGAGGGGGGAAAGCAGGGGAGGGGCAGTAGGGAGGGGAGGAGGTTGAGGGAGGGGAGGGGAGGGGAGGAGGTTGAGGGAGGGGAGGGGAGGAGGTTGAGGGAGGGGAGGGGAGGAGGGAGGGGAGGGGAGGAGGGAGGGGAGGAGGGAGGGGAGGAGGTTGAGGGAGGGGAGGGGAGGGGGGAGGGGAGGGGAGGAGGGAGGGGAGGGGAGGGGGGAGGGGAGGGGAGGAGGGAGGGGAGGGGAGGAGGGAGGGGAGGAGGGAGGGGAGGGGAGGAGGTTGAGGGAGGGGAGGGGAGGAGGTTGAGGGAGGGGAGGGGAGGAGGTTGAGGGAGGGGAGGGGAGGAGGTTGAGGGAGGGGAGGGGAGGAGGTTGAGGGAGGGGAGGAGGTTGAGGGAGGGGAGGGGAGGAGGTTGAGGGAGGGGAGGGGAGGAGGTTGAGGGAGGGGAGGGGAGGAGGTTGAGGGAGGGGAGGAGGTGGAGGTTGAGGGGGGAGGTTGAGGGAGGGGGGGGAGGGGAGGGGGAGGTTGAGGGAGGGGGGGAGGGGAGGGGGAGGTTGAGGGAGGGGGGGGAGGTTGAGGGAGGGGGGGGGAGGTTGAGGGAGGGGGGGGGAGGTTGAGGGAGGGGGGGGAGGTTGAGGGAGGGGGGGGGAGGTTGAGGGAGGGGGGGGGAGGTTGAGGGAGGGGGGGGGAGGTTGAGGGGGGGGAGGTTGAGGGAGGGGAGGGGGGGGAGGTTGAGGGAGGGGGGGAGGGGAGGGGGGGAGGTTGAGGGAGGGGAGGGGGGGGAGGTTGAGGGAGGGGAGGGGGGGGGAGGTTGAGGGAGGGGAGGGGGGGGAGGTTGAGGGAGGGGAGGGGGGGAGGTTGAGGGAGGGGGGGGGAGGGGAGGGGGGGGAGGTTGAGGGAGGGAGGGGGGGGGAGGGGAGGGGGGGGAGGTTGAGGGAGGGAGGGGAGGGGGAGGGAGGGAGGGGAGGGGGAGGGGGGGAGGGGAGGGGGAGGGGGGGAGGTGAGGGAGGGGGGGGAGGTTGAGGGAGGGGGGAGGGGAGGGGAGGGGGGGAGGTTGAGGGGGGGAGGTTGAGGGAGGAGGGGGGAGGTTGAGGGAGGGGGGGAGGTTGAGGGAAGGGGGAGGTTGAGGGAGGGGAGGAGGTTGAGGGAGGGGAGGAGGTTGAGGGAGGGGAGGAGGTTGAGGGAGGGGAGGAGGTTGAGGGAGGGGAGGTGGTTGGGGGAGGGAGGAGGTTGAGGGAGGGGAGGTGGTTGGGGGAGGGAGGAGGTTGAGGGAGGGGAGGAGGTTGAGGGAGGGGAGGAGGTTGGGGGAGGGGAGGGGAGGAGGTTGAGGGAGGGGCTGGGAGGAGGTTGAGGGAGGGGAGGAGGTTGAGGGAGGGGGTTGAGGGAGGGCTGGGAGGAGGTTGAGGGAGGGCTGGGAGGAGGTTGAGGGAGGGGCTGGGAGGAGGTTGAGGGAGGGGCTGGGAGGAGGTTGAGGGGGGGTGGGAGGAGGTTGAGGGGTGGGAGGAGGTTGAGGGGGGAGGGATGGGTTGAGGGGAGGGGATGGGAGGAGTTTGAGGGAGGGGATGGGCTGAGGGAAGGGGATGGGAGGAGGTTGAGGGAGGGGATGGAAGGAGGTTGAAGGAAAGAGATGGGAGGAGGTTGGGGGATGGAAGGGGCATTGGGTTCTCATACCCTCCCTCAGGAGCATCAGAATGGAGGAGAGGGGTCAGAGTGAGGTTGACGATGGAGGCGGAGAGAGGGAGGGTGGCAAGGAACAACCCTGACTGGTGAATCTTTATAAATCTCTGGTGTCTCTTGTTTAGAAACCCATTCCCATAGAAAGTGAGAATTAATTCCTAAATTCAAACCTAATTTAATCTGAGATAGGCTGTGTTTAATCTGCCATCTGGTGCAGTTGGGTAACTGGATAATCTGTTAACCCATTGAAGACATGGCACTGAATCAAAATCTTTCCGAAACTAGGCAGCAGGAAGCTGGCATAGAGGAAGGTACCTTAACTGAGCCATTTGTTGTAATTGTTATTTTCACTATCAACTTCTTATTTCTGACTGTTACAAATTCAGGTCTGCTGTTGACATCTTTGGCTGTGCAGTGTCACATCACTGCCTTAAGCAGTCTGAGCCCCAATTATAGGAGTTGAATTACTGTCCTATATCCAGTGGTACATTTGAATGATTCTGGGGTTTAACTCTGTTCGTTCAAATCGTCTTCCAATTATTTCAAAAGCGGAATGAGTAAACAACTGTGTGAAGCAAGGGGCAGCTGAATGTCACACTGTGTTGGCTCATTGCAAATGAACATACAGAGCAGCAGTTACAACCACACTTACAATTCATCCTATATAATAATACAAAAAGAACGTGCCATGCCTCTTCATATCTTACTCAACTTAAACCTGATGTCTTCTAACTGTTTCACCACCATTTCTGTCTGAGCCTGTTTAAAATTTTCACAGTTCCCTATTCAAAAATCTGACTGCACTGCCCTTATCATCTTTTTGTTTCATTAAGCTTGTTTCTATTTTTCTATTTCCCTCTTCACAGACAGATGGGAATCAAAAGATCTTTCCAACACAATGGACTTGAGATGTTTATTAGTTAGGAAGGACATGAAGGCTTTGTAGAATGGTGTAAAAATAGAAAAGGCTGGAAATACTCAGATCTGGCAGCAGCTTTGGAGAGAGAAATAGTTAATGTCTCAGGTCGATGACCTTTTATCTAAACCAGTAAATGTTAGTGATGTAACAGGTTTTAAGCAAGTACAGAGGGAGGGCAAGGACAAAAGGATAGGCCTATGATAGGGTCAAAGGCAGGAGAGATTAAATGACAAAAGGGGTGATGGTGCAAAGTAAAAAGGATTGATAATGGGACAAGTAAAGAAACACTCGACTTCTTTGTCTCCATTTCTGGGATAGGCTACCAACCAATATTCATTATAAGGCCCTGACTTCCACAGCTATCTCGACTACACTTCCTCACAGTATGCTTCCTGTAAGGACTCTACTCCATTCTCCCAGTTTCTTCTTTTCTGTCACATTTGTTCTGACGATTCAATGTTCCATACCAGTGCTTCCGATATATCTTCCCTTTTCCTCCAGCAAGGATTCCCCCAGCATGGTTGAGAGGGCCCTTAACCTTGTCTATTTAATTCCCCACATTTCGCTTCGCACCTTCTCTCACCTCCCAGAATCAAGATAGGGTTCCCATTGTCCTCACCTTCCAGCCCACTAGACTGCATTTTCAAGGTATTATCTTTTGCCACCTGCAACACACCTTTCCCTCCCCTACCAAATGGACTGGTTCCTCTGTGACAACCTGGCACACCCCCAGTCATTCCCACCTTTTCCCATGGCACATTCCCACGCAAATACTTGAGATGCAACACCTGCCCTTTATCTTTTTTGTTTTCACTGTCCAAAGCTCCACACACTCATAGATGAAACAGTAATTTTCTTGTACTCCTTCCAATTTATTATACTGTATTTATTATTCACGGTGTGATGTCCTTGACGTTGGAGAAACCAAATGCAGAATCGATTACCACCATCATCCTGGGTGGGGGTCTCCCTTTTGAATGGACAAGACAGCATTCCTTTGTAGAATTCACAGCTGCCATTGTTCAAAGCTTACTCCATAATACAGAAACAGTGGGCTCCTAGACTCTGTCTTCAGGTTTGCAATGTAACAAAGGAAAGCTGATGAGACCAGTCACCCACAGTTAGGTGTGGAAGATCACCATTTACCTTCTTTTGTATATCAATGGCTGTTGACCATGTGACTGAAATTGGATGTCTGATACTGAAATCCTTTTATCCCAAAACTCAGAAGAGACCCAGGGGCTGTCTGCAGAATAACACTGACAATACAACAGCTGCAGAGAAACACTGTGGCACCTTTGCCTTTTAAGAACCGAGATGCTTAAAAGTCTTTTTAAAATGCATCCCAGCCTGATTCCAAAGCCCAGAGTTCATCTGTAAAGAAATTGGACCTCCTGATACAACAGTCACAAGTGCCTGTCTTCATGACCTGCTGAACAGTCTTCTCTTCGAAGGCATCCTGCAGTAATCCTGATATCTGACCCCCAGCTATCTGAACTTAACTGAATTAAATTCAAGAGTGGGAAAAAAGCCTCCTTCTGCACTGGACTTGCAAAGACACATCAACTGTTAACTATTTATTTTGGTTTAATACTTGTAGAAGTGCACTATCTTCTTTAACTGTATCTTTCTTGAGTGTGTGGTGTGTGATTGACATAGCATTTAAATCTTTTGGGGTGGGTGTATGAATAAATAACTCTCTTTGTTTAAACTCAGTCTGCTGCTGGTACTTTTAACATTGACCACACTAACAGATGTTTAGAAGCAAACACATACAACTGCCTTTTCAAAAATAAAACACACTGATTACGGACAGAAGGGAAGGGAATTTGCGGTTTCAGTTTATCTCTCCTGCCCTGTCTGTAACAAACATTAACTCAATTTTCTCTCTCCACAGATGCTGTTAGACATGCTGAGTATTTAAACATTTTCTATTTTATTTCTGATTTCTGGGATCTGCAGTATTTTGCCTTTTTTTATTATTACGGTTCCAGGGATGAGGGATTAGTTACGTGGATCGGATGGAGAGAATGGGATTGTTCTCCTTCAAGGAGAGAAGGCTAAGGAGAGCTTTGATGGACCTGTTTCAAATGATGAAAGGGTTAGATAGAGTGAAGTAAGAAAAGCCATTTCCAATGGCTGAAGGGTCAATAAGCAGAGAGCACAAATTTAAGGTTTTGACAAAAGAACTGGAGACGATTACATATTTTACACAATGTATGGTTAGGATTTGGAATGCATTGCCTGATAGAGTGGTGGAAACAGATTCAGCAGGAGCTTTCAAAGGAGAATTGGATAACTGCTTGAAGTAGAAAAAAATGCAGGGATATGGGGGAAGGGCTGGGCATTGGAACTGGATTGTTTTTGGAAACTCCAAGAGTTCGAGATTCAATAGGCTGAATGGCCTCCTTCTGTGCTGTACTATTTGGTGATTACCCAAACAAGCTAACAAATTACTCACAAAAACAAAAATTGCTGGAAAAACTCAGCAGGTCTGACAGCATCTGTGGAGAGGAAGACAGAGTTAACGTTTCGAGTCTGTATGACTCTTCTACAGAACTAAAGAGAAGTAGAAATGTGATGAAATATATACTGTTTAAGGGGGGCAGGACAGGTGAAGCTGGATAGAAGGCCAGTGATAGGTGGAGACAAAGGAGAGATGGCAAAAGATGTCATAAACAAAAGGTCTAAGGGGCGTTGATTTTGGTGATACTGGCTAAAGGAGGTGCTAATGGTGACATTAAGAATAGAAAGCAGAATGAGCAAGTGACAGATGGCCCTAGTGAGGGTGGGGTGGGGAGAGGGGATGGTGTGGGAAAAAAGATCGAAATAGGCTATAAGGTGGGGATAAAACAATGAAAGGAAATAAATTTTTAAAATAATAATAGAAATAGGTGGGAAAAAATATAAAAATTAAAAAATAAATATTGAAAAAAGGGGTGAGGATGGAGGAAAGAGTTCCTGATCTGAAGTTGTTGAACTCAATGTTAAGGCTGTAAAGTGCCTAATCGGAAGATGAGGTGCTGTTCCTCCAGTTTGCGTTGAGCTTCACCGGAACATTGTGGAAGGTCAAGGATGGACATGTGGGCATGAGAGCAGGGTGGTGTGTTGAAATGGCAAGCTACAGGAAGGTCTGGGTCATGCTTGTGGACAGACTGAAGGTGTTCCGCAAAGCGGTTACCCAGTTTGCGCTTGGTCTCTCCAATGTAGCGGTCTGCATTGGGAGCAGCGAATGCAGTAGACCAAATTGAGGGAAGTGCAAGTGAAGCGTTGCTTCACTTGAAAGGAGTGTTTGGGCCGTTGGACAGTGAGGAGGGGGCAGTAAAGGGTCAGGTGTTGCACCTTCTGCGATTGCATGGGAAGCTGCCGTGGGAGGGGGTTGAGGTGTAGGGGGTGATGGAGGAGTGGACCAAGGTGTAACGTAGCCAAATTTACTCGTAATTAATCTACTCAAATTTCCATCCAAACCTGTTTCAAAGGGCAGCATACTTATGGGAAAATAAATATTACATATCATCTCACCGTGTCTACCTATATACTTTATAGACATGCCCTCAAGTCCAACTATATCTGTCTCCATTTCAGGGCCTAGAACTTCTGTCCCAGGCGTCATACCATGGAGGTGCCCCAGAAGATGTACTCTTGGGAATTATCTGGGGAGTTTAAACATCTGTTGGGCAATTACCTTGCAACTGGAACCATCTGAAACTTTGACTTAAATTGGAGACTTCGGATGGCTCCAACTCTCTCAGCAGAATAGTTACCCAGGAAAAAAGTTAAGATTAAAACCACTTCTAACTTCTGGGTACTTCTGACCACCCCACTACCTCCGGTGCACCCCCGCCCCCCCCCAAACCACAATTCCCCAATTCCCACCTGGACTAGCCTCCCCAACACCCTCCTAACTATCTCTTCCCCCCCCCCCCCCCCGAATGCCCTCCCTATCCCCTGACCCCTCAACTTCTCTCCTGGCTACTCTCTGCAGCCACCGACTACCCCCCCCGGCCCAAAACCCCCGAATACCATCACAACCCTACCTGACTACCCTCCTGATCCCAACCCCGTCCCACCCTCCACCTACCCTCCCAACCCCACCCCATGTGAGCTGACCCTGACCCCCGTCTCTGACCACCCTAACCCCTCACCTGCTTACCTTCCACACTTAGCTTTTCCCTCACGTCTCAAAGTGACTGGGACCTTTAAACTTACCTGCTTTATGGCAGCTAGTGCTGTAAAAAGGGGGCATGGCTTCACTTCCCCAGACGCTGCTGCCCTGCTCTGGAAGGACTCTGGAGTTGCTGCGCTACAAATTTCTCATCTGGCCTCGGACGGAAGATCATGCAGGAAAAAGGCAGCTCCCGACCTGGGTAAGTTAAAAGGAATGGAGTGGCAATCCGATGGTGATTGCCACTCCACGGATGTTCTGGCCCCAAATACGTTAGCAGATCTACTGTAACCAATCCTCGCATAATTTTAGAAGCTTGATCATATGTCATGAGCCCACATTTGACAAAACAAATAACCCTAACCCTCTAAATGTATCCTTGTAGCTGAGAGACTAATGCTGCTCCTCTGCATTCATTGTAGAGCCTCAATAGCCATCACCAGAGGTGAGGATTAGGATTATAGCAAGTATCGACAAGCCAAAGCTTTACTTAACCAAATACAGTGATTGTAATTTTCTTTTCCTTGTGGTCAGCTCCCATTGCTTGTGAACCTTTGGTAAGTAGTTAGTGACTAACCTAAACCTTTTCCGTGTGATGTTACTTTTAATGGGCACCCACACATACCTTGAGCTTCTTGACTCTGTGCATAACATGGCATTTCACAGTAAATGGCATTTGCCATTTATAAGCCCATTCACAACTAATCTAAATCAATAATACAAAAGCAAAATCTTGGGGATGCTGGAAATCTGAAATAAAAACAAAAAAAAGCTGCAAATACCCAGCAGGTCAAGCAGCATCTATGGAGAGAGAAACAGAACTAATGTTTCAGGTTGATGATCTTTCATCAGAACTGGGAAAAGTTAGAAATGTAATAGTTTTAAGCAAGGGAAAGGGAAGAGTGTTGGAAAAAGAACAAAAGTAAAGGTCTGTGACAGGGTGGAAGAGATTCCAAAAGGATTGGTGATGCAAGACCAAAGGGAGCGGAAATGGGACAAGTAAAGAAACGAAAGACGTGTCTAGAGGAGGTTGAATAGCAAAATAATGAACATCTGCCACCTGAAAAGTAAAGAAAACATTAGAACCAAGATCTGCAGTGAAAATGGATACAAAATGGGGACAGAAGTTAAGGTCTGAAATTACTATTGAATTTAGTGTTGAGTACGAAAGACTAAAGCAAGGGTGGGGAACCCCTGGCTTGGGGGCCAGATCCGGCCCATTGCACTTTTCATCCAGCCTGCAATGAGGTTTCAAAATCTGGCCCAGCCCACACCTCTTCCCTCCCACCCCCCACTTGTGTTCTACACTCTGGGCCAGCTGCCACCATGTTTTGATGCCTGAGGCTCATCCACAGTCACCAGAGCCCCAGGCTGTGTGAGATACTGAGGCCCGAGATCAGGGAGCACTCCGCATGGCAGGGCGGGAGGCTGCCGGCTGCCGATTGGGTGGTGAGAGAGTGGGAAAGGAGATAGGGACAGACAGAGTGGGAAAGGAGAGAGAGATAGAGTGGGAAAGGAGAGAGAGAGAGATAGAGTGGGAAAGGAGAGAGAGAGAGAGATAGACAGAGTGGGAAAGGAGAGAGAGAGATAGAGTGGGAAAGGAGAGAGAGAGAGAGAGATAGACAGAGTGGGAAAGGAGAGAGAGAGAGAGGAGACAGATAGAGTGGGAAAGGAGAGAGAGGGACAGAGAGTGGGAAAGAAGAGAAAGAGGCACAGACAAAGTGGGAGAAGAGAGAGTTTGCCAGTTTCGGTTAACATCATCAGTACTAGCAGACATAACAAGGCTCATTCAGGAAAAGCAAACTCAGCCATCGCATTAAATCAGTGGGTGAGTTGAACGTTTCTGTATTTTCTCTTAAAAAATAAATTAAGTTGGTTTTTGTGGCCTGTGACTGATTTTGTCTATCTGTGAGTGGCCCTTGATATGAGAAAAGTTCCCCACCCATGCTGTAAAGTGCCTAATTGAAAGATGAGGTGCTGTCACTCGAGCTTGCTTTGAATTTTGTCCTTGACCTCTTGCAGGATTCCAATAGAGAGGTCAGTCAACATGACCGCAAGGTGGAGAATTAAAATGACAGGTGAGCGGAAGCTCCGAGTCATGTGTATGGAATGAACGGAGGTGTTCCCGAAAGTGATCACCCAATTTGTGTTTGGTTTCCCCAGTATTATGCAGACCACATATGAGCAGCAAATACAGTATATTAAATTGAAAGAAGTAGACATAAAGCACTGTTTCACTTTGAAGTAGAGTTTGAGTCCTTTGACAGTGAGGAGGGAGGAGGTGTTGCATCTCCTGTGCTTTTTATTAATTCATTCTTACATGAGATATGGGCATTGTTGGCTAGGCAGCATTTGTTGCCGATCCCTAATTGTTGTTGAGAAGGTGATGGTGAGCTGCCTGGTCACATCTGTGCACCTTCCTAGGAGCAATGATTTCGCAATTGTCCAAATGATCCTTTGAAGTTGTGCAACTCTAGAGAACCACAGCTGCAGCTTAGGATGCAGAATTCCTAATATGCAACATTTCCTGGATTCTAACACCTCTAGGTATTTACTGTCATTTCTATAGAGCTGATAGATATAGGTCTGCCTATTGTCAGGAAATTATGAAAGCCTATACATTGAGACTGGCTGCTTGGGCAAGATCATAGACAGTGCCTTATCTTATAGCACCGAACCAGGCCATTTGACTCAACAGCCCTATTATGGTGTTCATATTTCACACAAGCCTCCTTTCACCTTACTTCATATTATTATCTCAACATGTCCTTGTCCCTCATTATTTAACTAGCTTTCCCTTAAATACACCTACTTATTCACCTCAACCACACCTTGTGGTAGCGAGTTCCACATTATCATCACTCTCTGGTTAAAGAGTTTTTTCTTGAATTTCTTATTGAATTTATTAGTGACTTTTTTATGTTTATGGTGCCTAATTTTGGACCCCCAGTAAATAGAAACACCCCCTCTACGTTTACCCTATTGAACCCATTCATAATTTTAAAGACCTCTATCAGGCCACCTCTCAGCCCTTGCTAGAAAAGCTGACTCCAGGGGACTAGGAGTGGAGCTATTGTTGCAGGTGACTTGAGGATCAAATCCATTGAGTGAGAAAAGTGAGTGATCCTACTTTCAGAAGGCCGATTTGGAAACATTGTGAGACCGCGGTGCCATGTTTGTGCAGGGAGTGATACAAATGCTTGTAATCTTGTGAGATAGTCTTTGTTGTATCTGTTATTCCATGTGTGAATTATAGTTCATACTGACCGTAATTTGCCTGTTAATTAATGTTTAACTTACGTGAATTTTGATTTTTGTTAAAAGTAAGAGCTACAAAAAGTGGAATCTTGTTGGTAATTTCTTCATTTGGGGGTCATTCAGTAAAATTGGTTATTTTTGGTTTAGGCTTCCCTCATAGAGATGGTAACAGTACCTAAAAATATATTGTTTTCATGCAACTTCTCCATAATTAGTCTTTCTGTAAAGTTGCATAGCATTCAGGATGATTAGTTTTTGGACATAAAACTTAATTGGAAGCTTATGTGGGAAGTGTTACCCTTAAAACCTGAATTTCCAATGCTCGGATTATACGCATAACCTGTTCCTGAATAATCCATCTATAATTTTCTAGTTTGAAAAAATGATCTGAACATTGAAGATGGATAGAGTGTCTTTGCAGTTCAAAATTTGTACAGCTTCTCCCAGATAACCAAGTATAACTATTGCTTACTGTTATCAACAGATTTAACAGCTCTGTACAATGATTTCAACGTCACACAAGCACAGGAATTTTGTTTCCGAACCAATGGGGAACAAGTCAGTTTCCTCCCTGGCTGGTATTGGAACAACACTTGGAAGAAAGCTGGAAGAGCAAGGCTTTGATAAGGTAACACACTTTGATAGAAGGAGGCCACATACTCCTTGGAAATTAAATGTCTAAATGGGGAAGAGGAATTGAGTCTCTGTGCCTGAAATGTTAACTCTGTTTCTTTCTCCATAGATGCCGACTGATCTGCTGAGTATTTCCAGCATTTTCTGTTTACATTTCAGATTTCCAGCAACTGCAAGTATTTTGTTTATGTATTATGTTTAATTCACTGCCACTTTTCTTCCAGAGTGCCTACCATTAAGAAGTTCTGCTCTTCTGTCTGGCAGGATTTGTATTTGTCTCTTTTACCCTGTTCGCCTTCATTGTTTTCCACTTCTCTTCTCGTGTTTGACCAGATGTTTACTAAAAGTCAATTTCATACCCATATCTACTTCATCACCAACTGTCTCCGGCTCTACCTTATTCCATGGAGATTCCAACTGAATTTCCGCCCTTCCTTGTTTCAAACCCACCCATGATGACTGTTAGGAAATAGAGATAGTTTAAGTGAGTTATATGTGTATTTGGGTGTGTTAGGAATAAGATATATCTTTAAGTTCACGTTTTTTCTCTAATTTGTGGGTGCTGGAATGAATTTAAGTTTAATTTATATTTCTGTATCTGTGTGTTAAGAAAGGGTCAAGTTAAGCTTTAGTTTCACTTTAAAAGGTGATACCTGTGATTTCATTTCATTTTTGAGATAGACAGCAGGTCTAAAGCTGTTTGTATACCCACATTTCTAGTGAGTTTTACGACCATTGGGGAGAAGTTAAAGCAAACACTGGAGTAGAAAAAACCTGTGCTGTCACCCAGCAACAGGGGTCCAGAGAGACAGGACTCACCCACACACACACACACAGACAGAGAAAGAGCAGCAGTTTTGAGTTCAGTTGGAAGAAGGTGCCAGAACAGGCAGGACATGAAAAGGGACTTGATAGCAAGTCCCAAGATAAAGAAGAAAGATCCCAAGGCCAAGGAGTGAGACAGGAACTAAGGAGAAAGTCCCAAGAAGACTTTTTCATCAAAGGAAGGACCGGAACCTGGAAAAAGTCCTGTTAAGAGTGAGGAGCAGAGGAAGGCTCCAAGCTTAAAGGAAGAAAAGCTGCAGGAAGCAGATTTAAAGCAAGAGGCCAGAATGTCCAAAGAGATGGCTGAAGGTCTGTAATCCTTTGCTATGGGCATGTGAAGCAGTGGTGTACTGTTGATGACTGAGTTGGTGAGATAGAGTGTGTGGAAGAAAGCTTGAATGCATGTGGTGACCCAGGGGAAGAGGAATATTGGCAGGAAAGTTCGAAACCCTGGAGGCGGACCCTTGCCGAAGCCGTCTGAGAGAAAGCTTCGGTTTGGGAGAAGATTCCAAAGTGAGTTCTTCAAGAGTGGAGATTGGAAACCCCAGGCAGAATTTTACGGTCCTGTTTCGGCAGGGATGGGGTGGTAAAATGCAGCGAGCCATTATAAATCCCACTGAAGATAGTGGGAATGTAAAATCTCGCTGTCGTAAAAATTTGCCCCCCATGTGTGAAAGGCGAAGTTCAGTGAGACTGGTTGGCTCACGGTGTAACAAGCGTCTGGTGGGAGCTGTTGAGAAATTCATAGCATCTGTTCGGAGTGGCATCTGTCACTTGGTTTCACAGTGTGTTGTGCCTGACCACAGGTCGCCAATTGGTTTACATGGACTGTGTACTTTCTGTGGACATTAGACTGTTTTGTAACTTGCGTTATCCTTACAAATCTGTATTTACCTGTAAAAGTATCGTTGTGGGTGAAGGTGTATTGTAATATAGTTCCTCTTTTCTTGTTAAATAAATGTTTCTTTTTGTTAAAAGTTCATCAGCTGATTTCTGTGACTCTGTTCAGTAGCCTCCCTCCACGTATCTAAACAAAAAATGAAAGTCAGGATCTATCAAGCGGGTTCCACCCTGGGATTTGGCTTGTCCAGTAGTAACATTAGCTAGGATCGTAACATGACAGTTATCACCATGATCTTGAGCATTCTTTGAACGACTGTACTTGCCACCACCTGAGATCCACGCTCAAAGCCATTTCCCCACATGTCTTCTCTTGATCTCTCTCTTCAGCAGCACAGATGTGCTGTCTTTGAGTTGTCGCAGTTCCATTTCACCATCTGCCTCTTTAACAATTTATTTTTCTTTCAGGTGTCATGGACTGTAAGTTTCAACAACTCTTGAATACCAGCAGGCTTCCAGATCCCTTCACTTTCCTCCGTTCCCACCCCTCCTTCCAATTTCATTCCTTGTCCTGTTTTCACGATCACCTCCATTTCATCTCCTTATTTCATTGAATTTTGATCTCAGCATGATGCTGAACCTTTTTTTCTTTGCCTCTGTGGCCGCCTTTTTGGCCAAGTGCCTTACCCCCTGCTCACCCCCACACTATGGAGCCTTTCTCCTGTCTTCAGCATTCTCCTTCCATCAGGAACCCTTCCACTGGCCTCTGACTCGCTCTTGACCTTTTCATTGAGAACTGCTGGTGTGACATTGGCCATCTCAATTTCTCTACTCCCCTATTCTAAACGACCACCCTCTGGAACTTGCAACACTCCATTCCCTTCCAATCCTAACGTTGTCATTAAACATGCTGATGAGGTCGGCCCTTTTGTTTGGTGAATAGACCTCTACCTTACAGAGGCTGAACATTGTCTCCTACCTCCTCCTGGACCAATACCTTACCACCAGGTATAAAGCTATAATTTCCCACACTGTTACTGACAGACCTTATCTCTTTTGGAGATTATTCCCCCAACAGCCTCCAATCTCATAGTTCCCCAACCTGGCAAAGCCTGCTTTTACCTCCTTCCCACAATCCTCAAATAGGATTGCCCTGGTATACCCATCATTTCAGCCTGTTCTTGACCCGTAAAACTCATTTCATCCTATTTTAACCCTATGTTCTCTCTATGTCCAGTCTCTTCCAACTTACATCCGCGACTCTCCCGACACCCTCCACATTTCAACAGTTTCCAGGTTCCTGTCCTAAACATCTTCATTTCGCTATAGACTCCAGCCCCTCTAAATCCCCATCCCCTTACCCAAGACAACTTTCTTGAAGGGAGGACCATCCAATCTTCATCCACCACCACCTTCCTCCACCTGGATGAATATTTCTTCTTTGACTCCTTTCACTTCCCCCAAGTAAAAGGTATTGCTAAAGGAATCCTTATAGGCCTGGCTATACCTTTTTTTGTGGGATGTATGGACCATTCTTTGTTCTAGTCTTAACTCAGGTCCCCTCACTCCTCTCTTTTTCTGGTACATGGAATGCATCTGTACCATTTTATAGTCTCACCCTAAACTAGAAAATCTAATCAACTTTGCTTCAAATTTCCACCCCTCTCTCCCTGGTCCATCTCAGACTTTCACTTTCTCAACTTCTCGGTTATTTCTGCGGATAGGCTACCCACTGTAGGCACAATGATTCTTATAGCTCCCTGCAAGGACTCTATTCCGTACTCTGTTTCTTCGCCTCCATTTCCTCGGTTCTGACAATACCACCTTCAACTCCGAAGCCTCAGAAATGTCTTGCTTTTTCCTTAATCTAAACAGGGTTGGCAGGACAATCAACTCTGTTTGTCTCATTTCCTGCACTTCTGCCCTCACCTCTTCCCACCCTTCACAATATGGTGCCTTGTCCTCACACTAAACAGATCATTCTCCACCATTTTTGTCACCACCTGTGTGATGCCACCACGAATACATCTCCTCCCCTTGCAGCATTTGGAAGGGACTGTTCCCTTCACTTGACCCACTCTTCCATCATCCCCAAAACTTGAACCCTTTCCAATGCAAGCACAGGAGAATGGAACACTTGCCCTTTTCACCTCCTGTCCTACAGTCCAGAGCTTGCAGGTAAAACGGCAATTTACTTGTACTTCTTTCAATTTAGTATACTGTATTCAAATGTCATGTAGTAGTCTCCTCTGCACTGGAGAGATCAAATGCAGATTGGGCGATCATTTTGCTAAACACCCTCTTCAGGCCACTAGAATGACCCTGAGCTTTCATTTCAATTCTCCGCCCCACCCTGACCTCTCTCTACTCAGCTTCCTACAATGTTCCAATAACAACAACTTGTATCTACATAGCATCTATAATGCAGTAAAACATCTCTCCCTGCACCCCGTACTGCCTTCTAACTAATATTTGGGCCATTAACTATTTCTTTCTCCACTGATGTTGTCTAGCGTGCCACGTATTTCCAGCAACTGTGGTATTTTGCCTTTGAAAAGGAGTAGAGGGATCGAGGGTACAGATAGACAGTAATGCAGGTTAATAATGCATAAAATAAAGCAAAGAAAGCAATGGGGTTTATTTTTATAAGGATAGAATTGAAAAGCAGAGAAGGTATCTTAAACTTGTATAAAACTTTGGTTAGACTACACTTGGATTTACTAGAATTATACAAAAATTGAGATGTTACACCTATGAAGGAAGATTGAACAAGCTGGGGCTCTTTTCTGTAGAAAAGCAAAGGCTGATAGGTTACCTGATAAAAATCTTTAAGATTATGAAAGAGTTTGATAGGGTAGACAAAGAAAATGTTTTTACTTGCAGGCAAGAGAGAACTAGGGATAATAAATATAACATAGTCACTAACGGATTGAGTAGGGAATTTAGGGGAAACTTCTTTACCCATCGTGACTAAAATGGAACTTGCAACCACAAGGAGTAGTAAGGTGAATAGCATAAATGCATTTAAGGGTAAGCTACATAAGTACATAAGGGAGAAATAATAAAAGGATATGTTGATGAGGTTATATGAAGAAGGGTGGAAGGAGGCACTACCATATACCTGTTGGGCTGAACAGCTTGTTTCTATGTTGTATGTACGTAAAACATTTATGTACAGAGATCTTCATGGTTACAGTGTTACTGCAACTTGCTGCGACAGTGTGATGAGCATTGGTATTTGTCTGTACCTTTCATACACTGAGCTTTCTATAAATCAAACCGTAATATGCTTACTAAAAGAAATTAACATTTTTTTCTTTTTCAGGCATACGTAGTGTTAGGCCAGTTCCTTGTTTTGAGAAAGGATGATGAATTGTTTAAAGATTGGTTGAAAGACATCTGTGGGGCCAACAGCAAACAAGCTGGACAGTGCGCCACTTGTTTACAAGAATGGTGCAATGCCTTCCTGTAGTTAATATTCATGTCCAAAGCATGTATCGACCTAGGTTAAATAAATGTCTTGCAAACTAACACCAATTTTCCCATGCTTGCCCAAAATGTGTCTAAAGCTTATCTTAAGCATATGTGAATTTCACTACTTACGAATAATTGTTTTGTAGACTAATCAATTTTACATGCAACATCAATCCTCTGATACAGGCTTCAATAAATGGTTATGGTCAAACTTGTCTGTGTGCCCTTGCTCTTATAAAGAAAAGGAGGAAAAAAGCTCAGGGCTAAAGTTGCCATAAAAGTAGTAATCTAAAAAAAGGTCAAGGGAAAAATGAAATATAATAAATGAAAATCACCTGTTTTCCAATGAGGAGTATTGACTTTTGACCATCATTATGTATTTTAAATGTTTATGGACGGAATCCATTCTTTATAAAAAGCCAATATGCAAGAAGTTCAAAATCTTTAGAATTTAATCACAGCTACACGCCTAACATCAAAGTTTCACAAATCATTTAAACACATCTTCCCTTCACCCGCCCTGGTGGCATTCCGTAGGGATCGTTCCCTCCATGACACCCTGGTCCACTCCTCCATCACCCCCTACTCCTCAACCCCCACCTACGGCACCTCCCCATGCATACGCAAAATATGCAACACCTGCCCCTACACTTCCTCTCTCCTCACCGTCCAAGGGCCCAAACACTCTTTTCAAGTGAAGTAGCATTTCACTTGCATTTCCCCCAACTTAGTCTACTGCATTCGTTGCTCCCAATGCGGTTTCCTCTACATCGGAGAGACCAAACGCAGACTGGGCGACCGCTTTGCAGAACACCTTCGGTCTGCCCTCAAGAATGACCCAGACCTCCCTGTCGCTTACCATTTTAACACTCCACCCTGCTCTCTTGCCCACATGTCTGTCCTTGGCTTACTGCATTGTTCCAGTGAAGCTCAACGCAAACTGGAGGAACAGCACCTCATCTTCCGACTAGGCACTTTACAGCCTTCCGGACTGAATATTGAGTTCAACAACTTTAGATCTTGAACTCCCTCCTCCATCCCCACCCCCTTTCTGGTTCTTCCCACTCCCTTTTTTTCCAATAATTTATATAGATTTTTCTTTTCCCACCTATTTCCATTATTTTTAAATCTATTTTATGCCCTTTTAGTCTTATTTCACCCCACCCCCACTAGAGCTGTCTGTACCTTGCGTGTCCTGCCATCCATTCTTAATTAGCACATTCTTTTAGATAATATCACCACCTTCAACACCTCTTTGTTCTTTTGTCTGTGACATCTTTTGGTTATCTGCTCCTATCACTGCTTGCTTGTCCCTACAACCACCACCCCCCTTAAACCAGCTTATATTTCACCCCTCTCCTATTTTTACTTAGTTCTGTTGAAGGGTCATGAGGACTTGAAACATCAACTTTGTTCTTCTCCACTGATGCTGCCAGACCTGCTGAGTTTTTCCAGGTATTTCTGTTTTTGTTTCACAAATAATTGTTTTTTAAATGGTTCCATTGAGCCAAGAACATTGCAGGAATTTGGGGAGGGTCAGAGATTTGAGTTAGTCTGAAGATGTATGCATCATACTCAAGAATTTTATGCTCTCTAGCTGTACTGGGAGATGGTGAGTGAGTGAGTTTAAAGGGTTAATTTCTATCTAAAGTCGAGTTTTTTCTTTACTTTAGCAATTAAGAAAAATTATTACTTAAATTAGAAGTTAAGTTTTATTCCAGCCTAAAATAAGGGTATACAAGTTTTCTGAGAGCAGCAGTTACTTGATTAGCTAGCTAGCTAGCTGTTTTTTTTAGAAAATTTAATTAGTTGTTTTTCGGGAAGCATAAAACAGGCCGTCCTCAGTGCTGCATTGTCTGTATTGAGACTGCTGCATTGGGCAGAATACAAAGAGGAGTTTGGTGAGAGAGAGGGAGTTCAGGGAAGAGGAGCAGAACATGCTCCTTTTTTTCAGCCTCCAGGAGCTGGCTGTTACTTTGGTACAGGGAAAAAAACTGATTGATGAGTAACTGGTAAGCCATTCTATTCTATTCTACTTATTTTAATTACAATAAATAGTTTTTAAAGATAGCACATGTGATCAAGGTGCATTCTGTTCCTAAGGTTTAAAAAGAATACCAATTGGTGGTAAGGTTAATAAAATAGATTAAAGGAAAATAAGTAAGTGAATAATATAATTAAATAATTAATTAAATACATTAAGGATGGCAAGACAGGTGATGTGTCAAGGCTGCAGCATATGGGGGCTCCTGGCTGCCAGTGAGATTCAGGGCAAACATGTCTGCAATAAGTGTCTGTGGCTAGAGGAGCTTCGACTCAGCGTCATTGAACTGGAGGCTGAGCTGCAGACACTGGCACATCAGGGAGGGGGAAAGTTACCTGGATGCTTTGTACCAGGAGGCAGTCACGCCACTTAGGATAGGGTCTCCTGATGTAGTCAGGGACAGGACGGTGTGACTGAGCGAGGCAGTTTAGGGGACCCAGAGGACGGGAGTGCAGGATGCTCAGCTATTGTCCAATAGATTTGAGGTTCTCTCAGCTTGTTTGGATGAGAGTGGGGGCTGCAGGGTGGATGAGCAAATTGACAATGGCAGCATGGTACAGGAAGTCATTCAAGTGGGGGGGAGCAAAAAGAAATGTAGTGGTAGTAAGGGACAGTATAGTGAGGGGGAATTGGCAATGTTCTCTGCAGCAAAGAGCGAGAGTCTAGAAGGCTGTTTTCTGCCCAGTGCCAGGGTTCAGGACATCTTGGGTTTGGAGAGGAACTTGCAGTGGGAGGGCTAGGATCCAGTTGTCGTGGTCCACATAGGTAACAGCGACATAGGTAGAACTAGGAATGAGATTCTGCATAGAGTATGAGGAGCTAGGCACTAAATTGAAAAGCAGAACCTCAGAGGTAATAATCTCTGGGTTATTACCTGAGCCATGTGCAAATTGGCATAGGGTAAATAAGATTAGAGAAATGAATGCATGGCTCAAAGACTGGTGTGGGAGAAGTGGGTTTTGGTTTGTGGGGCACTGGCATCAATATTGGGGAAAGTGGGATCTGTACCTTTGGGATGGCCTACACCTGAACCGTTCTGGGACTGGTGTTCTAGCGAGCCGCAGAAGTAGGGAAGTAGACGGTTTTAGTGAAGGAGAGGGTCAAGGAGCAAAAGGAGAAAAGATCAGCAGATGCTAGATGTATGGTGAGGGAAGGTTCACAAAGGATATAAGGTGGGTGTTCTCCACTTTGTACCCACTTAGGATTGCTAACCCTGCAGGATTGTCCTGGAGTCTCCAGGAATTAAAGGCGAACCTCCAGGATATTGCTGCGAGCAAATCGGGGAGAAAAAAGTCTAGGGGTATTATAAAGAATTGTTTTTATTTTTCTTTTGCTTTGTTTCTCGGTTTTAAAAATATTGGGGGTGGGGGGGGCGGTGGGTAGGGATGGGGAGAGGCGGGAGGCTGTTTGACTGACAGTTAAGAATTATCTAATTGGGTCAAAGAATCTGTTCATTTTCCAACTGGGTATGAGAAGGTTGTGCACGGTTATGGAAGGCTCTGAGCTGCTGTAAGGCTGTTGGAAAAGCCAGACTGTTGAGTGATTGGGGTGGTAGGGAAGACAAACTGCTAAATTAATGTTTGGAGGTTGGAAAGAGGGATTGGAGTGAATGCGTGGGAGGGGAATGGGAGTTGGGAAGAGCTGCTGAGTGAGAGAGTGGTGAGGGAGAGGGGATGGTTACAATGTGTGTTTGGGGCGGTGGGGGAAGAGGGGCTTCTACCTTGGCTGAAACCTACATATGTATCGTAGGTCATGGCCTATAAGTAGACCCAGCTTACAAGATGACGACCCAATTTTTCCGGTCCCAAAAATCATGTCTTTGCATGTGCTCAGAATATAAGTCAACACCTCTTTTCTGCCACAACGTTATACATTAGTAGTCAGCCTCAGTTTTTCACCCCACAAAGCCATATTTTACTCACTGGCACCTTATAACTTGCACAAGGGATGATGCAGACATAGCAGCTGTGCTCCGAAGATGCGCAGGAGTTTAAGACGTGGCCACATGGTCAGAATGGTTACATCGTCACCATTTTCAAGGGTTTTTACATATTCATTGTGAGCATCACACGCAAGGCTAGCATTTGTTGTTTGTCCCTATTTGCTGTTGAGAAGGGAGTGGTGAGTTTAAATGGGGTCACATTAGAAAATAGTTTATGAAGCACTGCCATTGCCCTTTGCTTCGCATGTACATAATCCAACAAGGTCATATTCTGTTGTTAGTATGGACTTCATCCTGTATTACATGTGCTAACTGTTGAATGCTGAAATGCTGAGGTGACTTTGGTGATTTTATACAAGTCCATTGGTTAGAAGGTAAACAAAGGGGAAACTAATATTTGTACCCAATTAAAGTCTAGTAATTCCACCCATTTGAAATGGCCTAAAAGCATTTGCTTTTCACTAAAGGTCATGCTCAAAGAAAGTGCTATAATTACACGATTCCATGTCACAAAAAACCTGCAGACCATTTTTGTCTTCAGCCACTAATTTTCCGATCTTCTAGTCTTCGGCCACACTCATCCCTGTAGAGGAATAAATTTGCAAGGAAATTATAGCGAAGCCCAAGAATTATAGAGTAGTTATAATGGGGGAGACTTCAATTATCTGAATATGGATTGGGATAGTAGTAGTGTTAAGGGCAGAGAAGGGCAAGTGTTCCTAGCATGTATTCAGGAGAATTTTTTTACAGTTGTATGCTATAGTCCAGTGAGAAAGGAATATTATGGAGCTGGTTCTTGAGAATGAGATGGGCCAAGTGGATCAGGTGTCAGTAGGGAAACATTTAGGGGACAGGTGATCATTATATAAGGTTTAAGTTGGCTATGGAAAAGGACAAGGAACAATCTAGAGTAATAATAATTAGCTGGGGAAAAGTCAATTTCAATGGGGTAAGAATGGATCTGGCCAATATAAATTGAATAAGGTTAACAGGCAAAACTGTAATTGAACAGTAGGCTGCCCTTAAAGAGGAGATAGTTCAAGTACAGTCAAGGTGTATTCCCACGAAGGGTAAAGGTAGGACAAACAAATCCAGAGCTCACTGGATGACAAAAGAAACAGAAATTAAGATGAAGCAGAAAGAAGACAGATGTCAGGTGGATAATACAATTGAGAACCAGGACATTAAAGATGATAGAGGGGAATTGAAAAAGCAAAAAAGAGAAGCAAAGAGTGTATGAGAGGAGACTGGTAGCTAACATAAAAGGGAGTCCAGAAGTCTTCTATAGACACACAAATACGGTGGTAAGAGTGGGGCCAATCAAGGACCAAAAAAGGAATTTATGCATGGAGCATAGCTGAGGTGCTAAATGAATGCATTGCATCTGTCTTTATCAGGTAGATGCTGCCCAGGTAATGGTGAGAGAGGAGGGAGTTCAGACAGTTGAAGGATTTAAAATTGATAAGGTGGTGGCATTGGATAGATTATTTGCACTTAAAAGGTGATTAGGCAGCAGGACCGGATGCATCCAAGGATACAGAGGGAAGTGAGTGTGGAAATTGCAGAGGCACTGGCCATAATTTTCCAATCTTTCTTAGACTTAGGGGTGGTGCCAGAGGACTGGGGAATTGCAAATATTATACCCTTGTTCAAAAAAAAATGCAAAGCCCAGCAACTACAGGCCAGTCAGTTTAATCTTGGTGGTCGGGAAGCTTTTAAAGACAATGATTCAGGACAAAATTAATAGTCACTTGGGCAAATGCAGGTTAATTAAGGAAAGCCAGCATGAATTTATTAAAGGTAAATTGTCTTTAACCAACTTGGAGTTTTTCAATGAGATAACAGAGAGGGTTGATGAGGGTTATGCTGTTGATGTGGTGTATGTGGACTTCCAAAGGCATCTGATGAAGTGCTACACAACAGACTTGTAAGCAAAGTTCAAACTCATGTAATAAAAAGGAATAGTAACAATATGGATATGAAATTTGCTGAGTGACAGGAAAGATTAGTGGTGAACAGTTGTTTTTCAGACTGGAGGAAGGTTTATAGTCGAGTTCCCCAGGGACCAGTGTTAGCAGGACCCCTGATATATATGTGATCTACAACTTGTTGTACAGGGCACAATTTCAAAATTTGTGGATGATATGAAACTTGGAAGTATTGTGAACCATGAGGAGAATAGTGTAGAACTTCAAAAGGACACAGTTTGGTGGAATGGGCAGGCAAGTGGCAGATGAAGTTTAATGCTGAAAAGTGTGAAGTGATTAATTTTGGTAAGAAGAACGCAGAGAGACAATATAAAATAAAGGCGATAATTCTGAAGGGGATGTAGGAACAGAGCGACCTGGGTATATATATGCATAAATCAATGGTGGCAGGTTGAGAGTGCAGTTAACAAAGAATGTGGCATCCTGGACTTTATCAATAGAGGCATGGTGTACAAAAGCAACTCAACTCACACATTGTGCCTGGTTCTAGGCACCACAATTGGAAGGTGGTGAAGGTGTTAGAGAGGGTGCAGAAAAGATTCATGAGAATGGTTCCAGGAATGAGGAACTCGAGTTATGTAGAAAGATTGGAGAAGTTGGGATTGTTCTCCTTGTAGAAGAGGTTGAGAGGAGATTTGATAGAGGTATTCAAAATCATAAGGCGTCTGGACAGAGTAGGTGGGGAAGAACTCTTCCTACGGGTGGAAGGAATCGAGAACCAGAAGGCACAGATTTAAAGATAATTGGTAAAAGAAGCAATGGTGACATGAGGAGAAACTTTTTCATGCAGCAAATGGTTAGGGTCTGGAGTGCACTGCCCGTGTGGCAGAGGCAGGATCTATTGAGGATTTCAAAAGGCAACTGAATCATATCTGAAAGGGAGAAATTTTAGGGCTACAGGGAAAAGGCAAGGGAGCGGCAGTAGGTGAATTGCTCCTTCAGCGCAGCAGCACAGACGCAGTAGATTGAATGGGCTCCTTCTGTGCTGTAACCATTCTATGATTTATTCGTGCTATTGCCACTCAAAGCGCGTTAGTTCAATAGATGCCAGTCACCAAATACTCAATGTGCACTCAGTTGCAGTGAGAAAAATATTACATCCCTTTGCACTTCCCTTGGCGGCTCAATATATAAATTATTTTTAGAAAGTGTAGTTTTCTTTTTAAAGCAAATCCCAATTCAGAGGAAAGACAGAAGAGAACTCTGCACAGCCGAGTGTGTTTTGGAAATAATCCCTTCTCAGGAGATTTGAGTGCTTCTACACAACAGTGGTAAATATTTATAACTAAGCTGTTCATGCCCAGCCAAGAAATCTCAGGACTCACCTCACTGTCTAATGGTTTCATTCTTAAAGGGATTTTCATGTATTATGCACAGGATTGTAAATTCTTTAGTTCCATTAAAATATGGTAGATGTGAATGGGAACACTGTAGTAATTTACTTCTGCAAACCACATTAGCCAGGAAATTGGTGTTATGGCAGAAATCAGTGCAAAGTAGCGAGTGAGCCTCCAAGTTAAGGATGGGAAAGACAAACAGGATACTGCCAGCATGGTCTGACAGCAGCCTGTAGTATTGCTTTGAGCTATGAACACCACTCCTCGCTCCATATTAAGTTAAGGCAAGTAAAAAAAAAACCGGTTCTTTGGCAGTCCCCAGCAGCCTTTACGGAATCGTCAGTTGGGCTACTGTGGACCCGGAAAAACTGAGCTGAACGCATGCGTTTAAGTAAGCTTTGCCAAGTTTGGCACTTGGGTCCGAAAGCAGACATTAGGCCTCTGAGTAGCATTTAAGGGACCCAACAACTGTTGTAGGCAGATTCCCCGGGCAGTTGGAAGTAGCTAGCATCCAATTGGTGGGGGGTGGGCAGACTGGGAGAAAATCAGAAACAAAATATTGCTCCTCAGCTACTATTGCTGGGATAAGGAACGCGTGGAGTGCTCCATGAGACTTTTCTCACCTTTCAGCTCAATATTTTTCTCTGTAATTTAAAAACGTAAGGCAGAATTTTATGGTCTCCCGTCAGCGAGTTTGCACGTGGGAGGAGCCTGCAAAATTCTCCAAGGGCCTTACTTCTGCCCGCCTCTGACTTGTTCATAATTTTACATGGGGCGGGCAAGGCCAATGGGGCCCACCCTCACCCCAATTGAAGCCAATGGGGCCCACCCTCACCCCAATTGAAGCCAAGGGCCACTTGCCACCCAGCCTCAATTTTGAGCATGATGGCTGGAGTTCAGGGGCAGGGGGAAGCCCAGCAGGCTGGCCTGTTTGGGCCTCTGGTTGGAAAGGGGCAGGGGTGCTCCCTCAAGAGTCCCATCCCACACTGGGGCTCCCCCTCCCCCTGGTCTGCCCCCACGAGTGCTTCTTCCCCACAATACCCCCCTGCCCCAGCCTCTCCATCAACACCTCCAACCCCTTGTGAGATGTCTGCACTTAGCTGGCTCTGGACCCCAGGACTTAGAATCCGGGTATTGCTTGTAGTCCCAGTCTTGGCCACTGCTGCCACTGGCATTTCTGTGGCTATAGAACAGCCAATCAGATTGGCTGGCAGCTCTCAGGGGCAGAAGTCCCATCTCCAGCCAATTAACTCTCCTCGAAGTGTTAAAGGGCTGTGAGGCTTCGGGTGGTGGGAAATTCCACTATCTGAAAAATCCTGCCATGGAAACACAAAATTTATGGCACAAATGGAGGCCATTCGATAACCGTGCCAGTTGCTGTATGTTCAAACCAATAACGGCAATGAGACATCTAGGACCATGATGAACAGCAGAACCAATAGTGAATCTTAACAACTGAGAATTAAGGATTAAGAAAGACACAGGAACAACAAAGAAGGAAATGGTGAATTATAATCAAATTAGGCATTGAAAGAGAGAAAAAAAAGCAGAAAAGTAAAAATTGTAATGTTTAAAATTTTAAAACAGTCTCCAAGAACAATTTACTACCTACAAGAATAAGACTCCTCAATTTCAAATGTTCCTTTCCTGGGCTGGAGAGATCGAGTTGCAGTCTTGTCAATAAAAGGGTCTTTGTGCTGTTAACTGCCAGCCCAATCTTTCAATGGTGGGTTTATGTCAAATTTACAGGGTAAATGCACCAATTTCTTGAAACTCAAAGGGAGGTTGAGAGCGAGCTACTATTTTTGAGAGTCTACTGGAAGAGCGATGCAAATTGTCCGGCAATTTGTGGAGATTCACAGCTCATGGGATATCTTTTCCTTGTCATGATTTTCTGAGTTATTTGCACAATAACAAGGGCCGTTAAACTCTCTGGTATTTCCCAGCAAATTCTGTGCCTATGTTCTGCAAATTAAGTTTCTCTCTATATGACTTTATGACTTATGTATTATATTTTCCTTAAAATTGGTTAAAGTTTTAAAAAAGATTCTATTGGAATGTCTGAAGAGTTTTAAAAATGCAAACTATTCAGTGAATAGCTTATAACTAGGATAAGGAGTTCCTGGTAAGATCAATATAATGTGCGACAAATTCTCAATCTAACCAAAAATGCTGTCATCACACAGTAAAGGAAAAATAAATCCCAATTGAATATGCTTTCTTTGTCCTTTTCCTTCCTCACTGAGAGACAGGAATCAAAGCAACTTTACAATAAAATGGATGAGAGGCAGTTTATTCCTTTGGGAAGGTTGTGAAGTATTTGGAGACGGTATAGAAGAGACTAGAATGATTCCAGGGATGAGGAATTTGAGTTATGTGCGAGAAGTTGGGCTGTTCTCTATATAACAGGAAAGGTCAACCTGAGTCTTGATAAATGTCTTTCAAATCATGAGGGGTATAGTGTAGTCGAAAGTAAGAGACTGTTTCCAATGGCTGAAGGGCTGAAAACCAGAGGGCACAGATTTAAGGTGATTGGCAAAATAAGCAGCCCTGGCACAGGAAAAGAAGTTTTACACAACCAGTGATTAGGATTTAGAATGTGCTGATAGGGCAGTGGAAACAGATTCAATAACAACTTTCAAAAGGGAATTGGATAAAAGCCTGGAGAAGTGAAGGGAAATGGAAAAGCGCCAAGGATTAGAACCAACTGGATTGCTCTGCAAAGGAGCCGGCATAAACGTGATGCACCAATAAGTGACAAAAGTATCACTTTTCTGTTCAATAGTTCAACATCAGCAATAAAGCATTTGAATCAACTAATATGCTTAAACAATTGCTAAAGCCAAAAGTTGTACACCAAAAAGTAAATTTAATTTACACCATTTTTGGGAGACATGTGAATTTCCAACTACAGATTCTACTTTCAATTGAACTGAAGTGCGAACATCTTGCATGAGTTACGTAACAATATATATTTATTTTAAAAGTACAAATTAATCCACTTGTAATCAGGCAGTGAAGGAAGAATGGCTATTTAGATCTCATATTGAATGGAGACTGAACAAAACAATGGTACAAACACATCAGTAGCCACAAAAATTCTTAGCTTTCATGGGAAGAGATCTGAGGAAGAGCGGCATTTTCATCCAGCCTATGGATGTGCCCTCAACTCAGTCTTAAATCCCAGGAGCGTTAGCCAATTTTCAGTGTGCACCCACGCCACTTTCACTGATACAAAAGCAAAGCACTGCCGATGCTGGAAGTCTGAAGTAAAAACAAATACTGAAAATACTAAGCAGACCTTGTTCCATTCTCCCCGTAACTCCATTGCATCTGTTCTGATGATATCACCCTCCATGCAAGTGTTACCAATGTTTTCCTTTTTCCTCAACTGAGGGTTTCCTCCCTATACCCCTCAACATGGTTGACAGGGCCCTCAACAGGGCCATCCCATTCCCCACTCTTCTGCTATCACTTCTTCCCCTCTCTTTCAGAAGCACCACATGATTCCCTTTGTCCTCACCTTTCACTCAACTAGCCTTCAGATTTAATGGATCATTCTAAGCCACTGTAGTGAGAGCACCACTGAAGAAATCTTACCCCTCCCCACCCCTTTCAGCGCTCCAAAAGAACCGTTACCTCAACAATATTCTGAGCTACTCCTCTAGCAGCCCCTCCCCTCCATGCATGAGATGCAACACATGGCCTTTTACCTCCTCCCTTCCCACCACTCAAGGCCCCAAACACTCCATCCAAGCAAACCAGTAATTTACTTATACCTCTTTCAGCTTTATTTGCTGCTCACGATGCAGTCTCTTTTATACTGGGAAGACTAAATGCAGATCGGGTGATTGCTTTGCAGAACACATCCACAAAGCATGATCCTGCGCTTCTGTTCACTTGTCATTTTAATTCTCTGGCCTACTACCATTCTGACTTCTTAGTCTTGGCCTCCTACACTGTTCCAATGAAGTTCAAAGTAAGCAAGGGACAGCATCTTATCTTTGATTCAGCATTTTGCAAACTCCTGGACTTAACACGGAGTTCAACAACTTCACAGACACATTTTTTGGACGCCAGCTGCTGGTATTGATTCTGCTATTCCCACTTACACCTTTGTTCAACCCCTCTTTTGTTTTTCACTTGTCCCATTACCATCACCTTTTGCCTTGTACCATCACCCCCTTGTCATTGAATCGCTTCTGCCTTCCATCTCATCACAGACCTTCCCTTTTATTCTCTCCCCGTTCCCTGCCACTGTACTTGCTTAAAACCTGTTACATCCCTAACTTTTTCCAGTACTGACAAAAGGACATCAACCTGAAACTTTAACTGTTTCTCTGTCCACAGATGCTGCCTGGCTTGTTCAGTATCCATCAGCTGGGGATATATCACTGCAGCATCCCCCCACAGCATAAATGGGTTGACTGTGACAGGTGAAGATATGGAAAAAAAAACATTACAAGACCCTTTCATTTCAATTTAGCACTTTCCCTAAATGACATCCATAAAGAAACTGGAAAAACGACAAATTGTGCAATTGATGGTAGTCCTCCTTTGTAAGGAAAATAGGTCTCCTTTATCCTAAAATTAGGTCATCATGCAGACGCACAATGTTGGGGGCAGGGGCATAAGGATTCAAGAAGCACCCTTTCCCATTTCAGACAGGACTTTGGACAATCCAATAAAGACACAGAGGCTAGGTAGGGGTAACCAGGCTCTCTTCAAATACTTCCTCCGCTCTCCCAGATAATGATGATCTTTTGACAACAGTTCTGTGTTTCAGCTAATATAGGCGGAGTGCTGAATCAAAATTGATAGTGATAGCTAACAGGCAGCGAGCTTTCATCTACAGGCTGTACAGTACAAACAACCAACTCTGTATTTTCCACAAAAACAAAAGGTTTACCTTCATGGCTTGGAAAGCAGGAATCATGAATGTGGAAATTAGTTTTTGGGCATGGACCAGCTTGCAGTGTAGGTCTTCCGATATATAAACACTGGAACTATTTAATCAAAATAAGCCTGTCCTATAGTCTCTTCCAATTCAAGTAGTTATGCTATTGTCTCCAACAAACATTTTGTCAATTAAAATCAGTTATTACAACTAAAAAATAATTTGCTCTACTCATTTTGTTTGGTAAATTTGTGCAAAATAACTGCCAATATGTTGGAGTATTGCACCAATCAGTAACCTTATGATTCATTAGATTAAACACATGTAAGACTGTGGTAAAGACATTAATGGTATTACAATCCACAAAGCCCAGATCCACATTTGGAGATCTCCCAACTCCCCAAGCAGGGAGAGCAATGTTTTGTACAATGAGGCAATGAGTTCAATCCCGGCTGAATTGTTCCATAATGTAAACATTAGTTAATTTTTCACATTAGTTTCTATGAAGAGAGTCAATATAATGGAACGTGGCTCCCAGTGCCCAGCTGCTTTCAACACCATTGATCTTCCTGGCAAGCTGTAACGAGAGCCACAAGTTATTTCAGTTAAGACACCATCTATGAATTACAATGTGAATGTTAAACAAAAGTTGCCAATTTTATTAAGACATCCAAAATTACCTTCAAAACTGCATCTTTCTGAAAACCAAGTTCTTCTAGCAGCAGCGTTATGTATATAAGATCCATGCAAAGAAACGGTTTATCTGTTGATTCAGATTCCATACTTTGACATACTAATTCAAAATAAAAACAATTGATTTTTATTTCTTGTAGAACTACCTGAAAAGGATTTAAACGTGTTGAGTTAAATTATATACTTGGCAACTTTCAAATTGCACCAGCGGACAAACAAGCACAAAAAAGTTACCTTAGATCACAGTATTCAATGACAGTATAAAGGAGGTGGTATTGGAACAAAAGGACATAAAATACCTTTCTTCTCATAACAGCTGAAACATGATCCATGTTATAGGAGTATCACAAGAGCAAGATTAGGTTAATATTTAGAGATGGAAGAGGTTCTTACAGCTGTGAATAATTAAGGTAGAAAAATGAATTGTGCATATGTCGAGTAATTCACCAAGAAAGATTGATCTTTGCTTTTGCTGCTTACAAATTAAAAGGGGCAGGTGAAATCTCCGACGCTCCTCTCCCTCTAGCCATTTCTAACAGTCATTTTATTATCTCTAATAAAGAAAAATGGAAATTCTTGTTTCTCCCCTGCTCTTGTCAATGCTTCTCCCCACATGGACACTAGATGCCCCCTCATGATTGTGTGAGTGTGTAAGCCATAGCAGGAAAGGCCTGTGGGTTATTCAACTACAGAAGGTATTGCAGTGGAGCCCAAACCTTTCCTCAACAAATGTCTGTGCACATGTACTTCCTGCACAAAAACTAATGGGACCAAAGGCTGACAAGTCCCTTGGATCTGATGGCCTTCATCCTAGGGCCATTTCATTCCTAGATTCTGGAGAGGTGGCAGCGGATTGCAAAACTGGAAATATAACACTTCTATTCAAGACATGAGGGAGACAGAAAGCAAGAAACTATAGGCCAGTTCACCTAACATCTGAATTGGGAAAATGCTAGAATCCATTATTAAGGAGGTAGCAGCAGGACATTTAGAAAATCGTAGCAGCAGGACGTTTAGAAAATCATAATACAATCAGGCAGAGTCAATATGGTTTTGTAAAAGGGAAATAGTGTTTCAAATTTATTAGAGTTCTTTGAGGATGTAACAAGAAGCGTGGATAAGTGGGTCCCAGTAAACATACTGCATTTGGATTTCCAAAAGTCATTTGATAGTGTCACATAAAAGGTGCTTGCACAAGAGCTTATGGTGTTGGGGGTAATATATCAGCATGGATACAGGATTGGCTAACCAACAGGAAACACAGAGGCAGGATAAGTGGGTCATTTTCAGGTTGGCAAACTGTAACTAGTGGAGTGCCACAGGGATCAGTGCTGGGGTGTAACCTATTTGCGGTCTTTGCAGATGATACAAAGACAGTTAGCAAATCAAGTTGTGAGGAGGATACAAAGAGTCTGCAAAGGGACGTAGATAGCTTAAGTGTGCAGGCAAAACTTTGGCAGATGGAGTATAACGTGGGAAAATGTGAGGCTGTCCACTTTGGGACGAAGAATAGAAAAGCAGAAAATTATTTAAATGGAGAGAAACTGCAGAATGCTGTAGTACTGAGGGATCTGGATATCCATGTACATGAATTACAAAAAATTAACATGTAAATACAGCAAGTAATTAGCAAGCCAAATGAAATGTTGGCCTTAGTTGCAAAGAGGAAGGGAGGGAAATCTTGCTATAACTATACAGGACATTGGTGAGGCCACACTTGGAGTACTGTGTACAGTTTTGGTCTCCTTATTTAAGGAAGGATATATTTGCATCAAAGTCAGTTTAAAGAAGGTTTACTCGGTTGACCCTTGGAATAAAGGGGCTGTCTTATGAGGAAAGGTTGAACAGGTTGGGCCTATACTCATTGGAGTTTAGAAGAATGAGAGGTGATCTTATTGAAACATAAGATAATGAGGAGGCTTGACAAGGTAGACGCTGAGAATATGGTTTCCTCTTGTGGGGAATGTAGAACTAGGTGGCACAGTTTAAAAATATGGCATCTCCCATTTAAGATTGAGATGGGGAGGAATTTCTTCTCTCAAAGGGCTGTTAGTCTTTGGAATTCTCTTTCACAGGGAACAGTGGAAGCTGGGTCACAATATTTTCAAGGCTGAGTTTGACAGATCTTTGATCGAAAAGAGAGTTATGGGGGTCAGACAAGAAAGTGGAGTTAGGTCACAATCAGATCAGCCATGGTCTAGCTGAATGGTGGAGCAGGCTTGACTAGCTGAATGCCTGCTCCTACATCTTATGATCACAGACACGATGACCCGAATGGCCTCCTTCTGTGCTGTTAAAATTCTGTGATTCCGCGATTATATGATATTGGGAAGCCTAGGGATTTCCCCCCTCCGAAACCCATGGGATAATAATGCCAATTCAAGAACCCTGACTGAGGTCAGCTAGTTCAACTCAGGCCAGGGATTGAAAATAGGATCATCTTAATCGGTGTGTGTCAGTCATTCACTGGGTAAGTTCAATGAACTACTGAGGCAATCATTATGGCATAGGTCAACTAATGCTATATTATGGACCATATTAAAGGTAGATACAAAAACCATTTATAATAATAACTGGGGAAGCACAATAACAGAAGACATGCATTTATGATTTACCTATGTAGTCTTTCTCTTCCCCTCAAGTTTAATTTAATTTGAAACTACAAATTGACAAATCGAAGCAGATGCACAAATCTAGTTTTGTACCAAGAGAAAATAATCTCCTTCCGGATGATCAACTCCTGTCTCAGGACGATGTTTGTTTTATAATAAAACAATGTGCAATTTTTTAGTCCTTCCATTTGAGAGGAAAGAAGGGCAATGAAACAAAAATCACCACGCTTCTGCAAATCACCTCCTCCAAAAGCCAAAATTGAGACTTAGCCAAGAGGGAAATTAAGGTATAAAACCATTAACTCAGTTTCACTCGGCACATGATGGGAGGACCTACACACTGAGCCAACATTCACATGCTACATTTCTAATGAAGATCATTAGCTTGGGTTTCAAAATGCATGGAAAAAAATTAGGAATAGCAAAAGTTAGCACTTAGTTTATGGTAATAGTACATAGGAGTGGGAATGGGTGAATGGAGTGAAAAAAAATTCATTTACTGGAATGAGCTAGTATTTTTTTGCTGTTGTATCTAGAATTTGTTACGTAATTGTTGTTAGCAAAGTAGCTTACTGATGTCCAGCTGGATATATTAAAACCCTTTTCAAATCAAGGTCATTTTAACAGTGACAGTAAAACCCATGCTGCTAGCTAATTTTGCAGTTCTTACCGCGTTTGGCTGCTTTTCCATAATCCTCAACTTTTAAAGTGCCTCCTTTCTCTTCATCTGTAATAAAAACGGATTTTATTAAATCAGGAAGCCTATATGAAGAGATTATGATTTAAAATGTATTTAACTATATCCAGAATTTTAACTCACATTCCTGCCACTCTCTTAGCCACAATTGCCACATATCTTCCAGGTTGAAGAAGTAGATAACGTGGTCTTGCCAATTACTCCAAGCTATTGGTTCTACACCTCAATGAACCCAAGAGGGCTGTATCTTGCTGGATTGGAACAGGACCCGCTCTTTAATTCCATGAAGTGTTTTTACTTTGCTTGTTTGATGGTAATGGAATTCGCAAATATAAGAAAGGCAGATGTGTTCCCACCTTCAACACTATCCAGGTTTTTAGGAAGGAGAACTACTACTTAATCTCTCCACCCCTTGGCAGCAACAACTCTTGCTGGGATTGGGGTGGGAATAGTCCACACAGACACTTGGGTGTTGCACTCTTAGTGCGAGTGCTGATAGATTGCAACACAGGAAAACCCACTCGCATCCAATACCTACACATCCTCATTTTTCAGTAGATGTCTCTGGGTACCTAGAATCCTTCACTAATCTTTCTCCTTCCTAACTTAGGGGCACTGAGACCAGGGCCCTGATATTTGTGGGGAAGGAGCAGGAAAACATGATAGCCAGACATGGGAGACCTGGAAATTGAATTGAAGTTATAGGACATTATAATTTATTTTTATTCTGTTTCCCAGCCAGCAGCTGGCTAGATTGACAACAAGTCCAGTTGCTGGGCAGGAAAGCCAGTGGTAGAAGACTACCAGTGATTACCACGACCACTTTGCCAAGTTTGGTTATGATCTGTGAACTTTATAATGTTGTTCCCTACTCCTGGCAATCAGGGTAGGTTGTGGTTCGGGGATGGCTAGACCAATATCAGTCCTACAATCTGGAGGGATGGGAAGGTTGAAGGGGGGAAATCAGACAGGTAATTGAGGGAGGGAAAGATTTCAGGTTGAAGCAAGAGGTCGGCAGATTGCGGGGGCAGGAAGTTGGCGATTGTGGGTCAAAAGGTTATGAGGAAAGGCCAAATTCAGCAGAGATTTGCTTGAGGGGCTGGGAAGGGCAGAGGGAGCGCTCCTGCTTCTCCTGGCCCACAAGGGGTGCTATAAAAAGCACTTACTTTCTGAAGTCAGCTGTTCCAGTCTCCATTTAGCTGCGAGGCTTCTTGAGCCTTTGGGAAACCTGGCTGTTAGCTATTAAATTTATATCAGGCTCCCAACTGCACTGCAGGGGTCTGATTTAAATGTGTCCCACCTTTACAAGACATCCCATGCTACCCATCATCAAAAAACGTAAAATATATTGCTTTTCAATTCTTGCTGCCAAAGTGAACAAGTGCAAATTTCCCAACATTATACTTATCTGCTGAATTTTTGCCAACTCACTTAACTTATCCATATCCCTTTGCAGACTCCTTATGTCCTTTTCACAACCTACTTTCCTACCTATCTTTGTGTCATCAGCAAATTTAGCACTCATTCCTTCATCCAAGTCATTGTATTGATTGTAAGTAGTTAAGACCCTAATGCTGATCCCTGTGGCATTCCACTAGTTACAGATTGCCAATCTGAAAATGACCCATTTATCTCTACTCTCTGCTTCCTGTTAGCTAACCAATCCTCTATCATGTTAATGCTACCTCGTACACCATGAGCTCTAATTTTGCAGTAACCTTTGATGCAGTACCTTAGCAATTGTCTTTTGGAAATCCAAGTACACCACATCTACAGGTTCCCATTTATCCACGTTGCTTGTCACTTCCTCAAAGAACTCAATCTACATCCTGGGCGTTACCATTGACCAGAAACTGAACTAGACTAGCCATATAAATACTGTGGCTACAAGAGCAGTTCAGAGGCTAAGAATCCTGCGGCGAGTAACTCACTTCCTGACTCCCCAAAGTCTGTCCACCATCTACATGGCACAAGTCAGGAGTGTGATGGCGTACTCTCCGCTTGCCTGGAATAGTGCAGCTCCAATAAGCTTGACACCATCCAGGACAAAGCAACCCGCTTGATTGGCACCCCTTCCACAAACATTCACCCCCTCCACCACCAATGAACAGTGGTAGCAGTGTGTACCATCTACAAGATGCACTGCAGAAATTCATCAGGGTTCCTTAGACAGCACCTTCCAAACGCACAACCACTACCATCTAGAAGGACAAGGGCAGCAGATACATGGGAACACCACCGCCTGGAAGTTCCCCTCCAAGCCACTCACCATCCTGACTTGGAAATATATCGCCATTCCTTCACTGTCGCTGGGTCAAGATCCTGGAACTCTCTTCCTATCAGCACTATGGGTCTACCTATAGCACAGGGATTGTAGCGGTTCAAGAAGGCAGCTCACCACCACCTCCTCAAGGGCAATTAGGGATGGTCAATAAATGCTGGCCTAGCCAGTGACACCCACATCCCATGAATGATTAAAAAATAGTCAAACATGATTTTCCTTTCACAAAACCATGTTAAATTTCAATATAATCAAGCAAATTCAAGTTCCCTGCTATAACCACCTTAATAATAGATTCTAGTATTTTCCCTATGACAGCTGTTAGGCTAACTGACCTGTAGTTTCCTGCTTTCTGTCTCCCTCCTTTCTTGAATAGAGAAGTTACGTTTGCTATTTTACAAACTGATGGGACCTTTCCAAAATCTCAAGAATTTTGGAAAATTACAACCATTCGCATATACTATCTCTGCAGCTACTTCTTTTAAGATCCTAGGGTGCAGGCCATCAGGTCCTGTGGACTTATAAGACTTTAGTTCTAATAGTTTTCTCTGCACCCTTTCCCTGGTGATTGTAATTGTTTTGAGTTCCTCCTTGGATTTCATCTCGAGTTCCAAGTATTTTTGGAGTGTTATTTGTGTCTTCTACAGTGATGACAGACACAATATCTGTTCAACATTTCTACCATTTCCTTACTTCCCATTATTAATTCCCCATTCTTATTCTCTAAATGAACAACACCCCCTTTAATTACTCTTTTCCATTTTAAATACTTGTAGATACTTTAGTTTCTCCATCAGTTTTTTAGTCATTCTTTGCTAGTTTTTAAATTTTGCCCAATCTTCTGACCTACCACTAATCTTCGCAGAATTAAATGCTTTTTCTTTCAGTTTGATGCTATTTTTAACTTCCTTAGTTCGCCACGGATGGTGCATCTTTTTCCTAGAGTCTTTCCTTATCACTGGAATGTATCTTTCCTGAGTGCTATGAAATACCTCCTTAAATGTCTACTGTCCTACTCTTTAACCTAATTTTCTAGTTCATTTTAGCCAGCTCTGTCTTCATACCCTTGTAATTGTCTTTATTTAAGTTTAAAACACTAGTCTTAAGACTCGCTCTTCTCACCCTCAAACTGAATGCAAAATTCAATCATGTTATGATCACTGCTACCTAGAGGCGCCTCACTATGAGGTCATTACTTAATTCTGTCTCATTGCACGTTACCAGGCCAAGAATGGCTTGCTCTCTGGTTGGCTCTAGAACATGCTGCTGTAAGAAATTGTCTTGAAAACACTATGAACTCCCTCCAAACTACCTTTGCCAATCGGATTCATTTGATCTATATGTAGATTAAAATCACCCATGATTATTGCAGTACCTTTCTTACAAGCCCTCATTATTTCTTCCTGTATACTCTGTCCTACAATGTAGTTAGTTAGGGGACCTATAAACTCCTCCCACAAGTGACTTCTTATGTTTGCTATTTCTTATCTCTACCCAAATCGATTCTATATCTTGATCTTTAGAACTACAGTCATCTCCTGCTATTGTACAAATGTCATCCTTAACAGAGCTACCGCACCACCTTTTCCTGGCTTTCTGTCTTTTCAAATCATTCCAAAGGTCCCAGCCTTGGTCACCTTGCAGCCACATCTCTGTAATGGCTACCAGGTCACACATATTTATTTCTATTTGAGCTGTCAATTCATCTGTTTTTTTTACAAATGCTACATGCATTCAGATACAGAGCCTTTAGTTCTGTCTTTTTACTGTTTTTACCAACTCTGGCCTTATTTGCTGGCACAATCTTAAGTTTGAATGCTCTGTCCTTTCCTGCCATGCTCTGATCATTACCCTTATTGCTATCTCACTCTACTGCTACCTTACTTTATTGCCCTGGCCTTTCCCTTTAATCTACCATATGTTACCTCATGTGGTCCCTCCCCACTATTATTTAGTTTAAAGCCCTCTCTAATGCCTTAGTTATATAATTCACCAGAACACTGATCTCAGTACTGTTCAAGTGAAGACTGTCCCAATGGTACAGTTCCCACTTTCCCCAGTACAGGTTCCAATGCCCCATGAATCAAAACCCATCTTCCCTCACCACTTTTTGAGCCATGCATTCAACTCGCGAATCCTATCTACCCAACACCAATTTGTCCCCCAACTGGCTTGAGCTACATAGTTTTGAGAAGGGTGGAGAGCATATATAATGTGATACAACATCACAATAATGTGGGTCAGGCTGGATGGACCACAATCATTTCCTGTCTGTCAATGTCCATATTTTAAATTTGTGCCCCCTCACAACCCATCATGAGGAGGTGGGGGTGGGGGGGGGGCGTGATTAATATCAATCCCCGCATCTGTATTGTGACTCTTTACTACCCCCACTGGATGGTGACTTTACTCACATCAAGGCAACTGAACTGTAATTAGTCCCAAACACTTACCAATAAGTCCAACATCAACTGCTCTGTCATAGTAGTAGGAGAATGCATAAAATGACAAGTTTCCCACTTCTTCAGGTTTATGCACTTTTGTATACAGTATTTTTTCTATCCTTGCATAACAGGAATCATACAGAGGTTCTCCTAGAACATAAGCAGACAGAAAAAAACAGCTCATCAGCTGCAGATTCTCACACAAAACTAAGAATGAAAGAATACCTCCAGTTACGCAGTTTAATACTGGTGTAGCAAAAACTGAAAATCAAATGTTGCAACCTGGAGAAACCATTTAATAGCAGAATAACAGATGTCAGACTGAAGCAGGAGAAAAGAATAAATCACATTCACTTTCCTCAGGAAAATCAGAAATTTGGCTGCAAAATGGTTAATATGTCCCAAATTACAAGAGATGTAAAATTCAGATTAGTAACACTTTGTCTATTAGCCAGTCTAATTCGCATTTTATTATGAACAGTTTGTGAAAAGGACGTTTGTGTCTGAGATTCAGTTATTATTAAACACAGTGCAAGTCTAGGAGTCCAAACAGAAGGATGTGATTGGTATTCTATTCACAACAATCAAGTACATTTGCTTTAATGGCTGAGCACAATCAACCCTGGCATGACTGTCAGATGAACTGCTGAGCAACACCAACATTTGTGGACAGAGAGGGGAAAAAAATCAATACAACTTAACTTTGCTTCTGTGCTCCTACCAGTCAACTGCACCATAACAATTATGGGCACAATTCTTTGAATTAGGGCTGCAAATGTGGGTTATAAGGATAATCACAGGATGGAAAAAAAATTGATTGCCAATTAATGAAGGTGTAACTGAGAGTGAGACACATTAAATAATCTCTCGTTGCATTCACAAGTATGTAGGAATATGAGTAAGCCATTCAGTACCTTGAGCCTATTCAGCCATTCAATGAGATCACAGCTGGCCTATTTCTTAGCTTAACTTACTCACCTTGGTTCATGGTTTGGGGAAAGTGTAGGAGAGTGGGACTAATTTGATAGCTCTTAAAAAGAGCTGGCACGGGCACAATGAGCCAAGTGGTCTTTCCATGCTCTAAACTTCTGTAATAATCCATTATTTGTTATTTACCACTGTGTCAGGAGGTTGACAGGTTAAAAGTGAATGCCATTTAAACAGGCCGTTACCTGCTTTCTGTCCTTTAATGTTGTAAACAATTTCAGCATGCTTCCACTCCACTTTGTAGCCTGGTGATAAGCAAGAGCTTATTAGCTCTTGTCCTTCCTCAACTGTAAGTGAGTGAACAATAAAAGGACAACATAATTACAAAATCAGAATGATAGAACTGAACTGCTCTTTTTTCTGAGACAATTTTAAAATTAAAATAATTGTTAAATCGTTCTAGAATGAAGATATCTTATTCCTTTAATTTCTCCAGACTTATTTTTTATTCAATCTGTCCATTAAGACGAGTCAGGATGGTTAAATAAAAATACAAAGATCTACAGATTTGGACACTTCTATGGAACACTATTCGAATTCCCTAACAAGCTATCTCTAGCAAACTTAATGTAGACAAGTAAGATAACTGCACAAGGAGGTTAGCCTTCCAAGCAGCACTGTTTTTTTGCTAGTTTTAAAAGAATTTCCCTTCCACTAGCCATTCCAAGTTGTGGGCTAAGGTGGATGTAGAGATGTACCACTGAGCAGCTTCTTCAGTTGAACAACGAATTTTATTTACAGAGGTGTTAGATTAGCTGCCTGCCTCCAGCAAGGAGAGAATACAATCCCGACACTAGGAAAACACCACCCCTTGTGAGATTCCCCACGCTCGGTGTTGATTGGCTGTTCTGACCATGTGACCCTTACTCAGTAAGGCTGGCCTGAAAGCAACAAACACCTGCCCGAACTTCAAAAATTTCATTTCAAAATTTAACTTGATTTCTTTTAGCTAATCACAACCCAGAAGGCTTGGCCCTTCCTCAGTCACTATTATTACTGGGAGCTGGGCTGACTGGTGCCCATAACTCACAGGTACCATGGCGGTGCCTTTCACTTTTATGGCTTCTCCTATGTAAGTCTTCAACTGGGAAGAAGTTCTCAACAGGCTGAAGGGTTGGGTACCTTTTCTTAGGTACTGAAAAATGCACTCATCCAGCACTGTAGCTGATGCCCCTGTATCCACCTCCTTAACTAATGGCTTCCCATCTACCTTGAGTGTGACAATAATAGGGTCTGCCTTGACTGCTTTTAAGAGTAAAAAGAGTGAATGTCAGAATCAGTTATTTCAGGCTCTTTCATGTTATGTATTTCTAACATCTTTGCTGGCTGGTTATTTGCAGTCTGGACTCAGCTCTGCACTGCTTAATTAAATGTCATCTTTTGCAACAGTAATAGCACTCGGCTTCCTTAAATCTATATGTTTTATGAGTGTGGTTACCCCCACAACAGTAACACTACAACTTCAGGATCGCTGTCCAATTTCCTCCGGTATATTTTTTTGATTTCTGGGTGACTGGGAATGATTCCTGCCGAGTGGCTGCTTCAGCGGTTTTGGCACCATGCCTGGCTGCAGGTTCCCTACCTGGTGAACGGTGCCATTTTGCAAGCTCTGTAGCTCCTGCAAATCTTTTTCAGCACTTTCCATGGCCGTCGTTATCTCCCTTGCTCGTTTAAAATTTATATCAACGTCTGCCAGCAATCGACATTCTGAATGGCGTCGTTGCGCACGCCACAAACTAACCAATCCCGTAGCATGTCGTTCAAGGTTGCTCCGAAGTCACAATGCTCTGACAATTGCTTCAACTTAGCAATATAAGTCGCAATCGAATCGCCTGGGGCCCTCGCACTCATATTAAATTTGAATCTTTGTATAATAACTGATGGTTTGGGCTGAAAATGGCCCTTCACTAAATCCATAAGCTCACCGGACAATGTGGAGTCAGGTGCGCCTGGGGCTGTGAGACTGTGAATAAGATTGCAGGTTTGACTCCCACAGATGCTCAAGAGAATTGCTTTGCGCTTTGCCTCCTCCCCTATTTCGCTGGCCTGAAAATAAAACCCGAGGTGCTCGATGTATTAACTCCAGTCCTCCGGGAGGAGTCAAATGGGTCGATCCTCCCAAAGAGAGGCATCCTCGTGAGTATATATTTTCATCCTTTCTTTCCTTCTTTAAAAAAAGATACTCACAGTTGTAGGGCGAGAGGCAGCGCCAGGATTATTTATCCTCATTGCCAGATGTAGAGATGTACTACTGAAAGACTTTAGTTGAACAACAAACTTTATTTTCAGAGCTGCTGGATTAGCTGCACGCCTCTAGCAAAGCTACTGTACACTCCCTAGAATAGGAAAACTCCACCGCTTATAAGATTCCCTGCAGTCGGTGTTGATTGGCTGTTCTGACCACGTGACTGTTACTCAGTAAGGCTGGCCTTAAAGCAACAATCACCACTGTGGAAAAATTAATAGGGAACAGATAACTTGAATACAAATCCTGTTATATTATATTCAGAAGAATAATCTGACCTACAATCATACAATGTTACCAATCTTTTGTATGTCATGCCTTGTCTTAATTTCATGCACAGCCAATCCTTGCTACTTGAAAAGCCGAATACTGCAGATGTTGGAAATCTGAAATAAAAACATGGAATGCTGGAAATACTCAGCAGGTCAGGCAGCATCTATGGGGAGAGAAACAGTTAATTTTTCAGGTTGATGGCCTTTCATCAGAACTGGGAAAAAGTGAGAGATATAATAGGATTTGAGCAAAGAGTGGATGGAACAAGGACAAAAGGAAGGTCTGTGATAGGTGGAAGAGAGGAGAGACTGAATGACAGAAGAGTTAGTTCCCAAAGGGAATGGTGATGGGGCAAGAAAGAAACAAAAGATGTGCTCTAAATCACCTATCAAAAGATGAGGTGCTGTTCCTCAAGCTTATGTTGAGCTCCACTGGAACAGTGAAGCAGACCAAGGGCAGAGATGTCAGCATGAGAGCTAGGTGGAGAATTAAAAAGACAGGCTGCCTAATGAAGATATTAAAGGGTACATATAAAATTGCATATTTTAGGATCTACTGACACAGGGAGGAAGATGGTGGCATAGTGGCAATGTCACTGGATTTGTAATGCAGGGGCCAAAGCTCCGGGGATATGAGCTCAAATCCCACCATGGCAGCTGGTGGAATTTAAATTTAATTAATAAATCTGGAATTGAAAGCTAGCCTCACTAATAGTAACCATGAAACTATCGTTGATTGAAGTAAAAACCCACTGGTCCTTTAGGGAAGGAAATCTGCCATCCTACAGGAAACTCCAGATCCCCAGTAATGTGGTTGACCCTTAGCTGCCATCTGAAATAGCCTAACAAGTCACTCAGTTCAAGAGCAATTAGGGATGGGCAACAAATGCTGGCCTTGCCAGTGATGCTCACATCCCATGAAAGAATACATTTTTAAAAAGAAGTTGATAGCCAGAAATGGAGACAGAGGAGTCAAGGAAGGGAAGGGAAGAGGCGGAGATGGACCGTGTGAAACTGAGAGAAGGATAGAAATTGGAAGCAAAGTTGAAGGAGTTTTCCAATTCAGGGCGAGAGCAGGAAATGGCACCAGTACAGTCATCGATGTACCAGAAAAAGAGTTGAGGGAGGGGAACTGAGTAGTACTGGAACAAGGAGTGTTCCACAAATCCTACAAAAAGGCAGGCATTGCTAGGACCCATATGGATACCCATAGCAACATATTTTTATTTGGAGGGAGTGAGATGAATTAAAGGAGAAATCGTTCAATGAAAGAACAAGTTCAGCCAGCCAAAGGAGGGTAGTGGTCAATGGAAACTAGTTGGGCATCTATTGAAGGAAGAAGTGGAGAGCTCTTAGACAGTCCTGGTGGGGGTTGGAGGTGTAGAGAGATTGGACATCCATGATGAAGAGGAGACGGTTAGGGACGGCAAACTGGAAACCTTAAAGTGAAGGAGGATATCAAAAGATTCACATATGTAGGTGGGGAGAGACTGGACAAGGGGAGAAAAAAATGGAGTCAAGGTAGGAAGGAAACAGTTCAATGGGGCAGGGACAGAATGAAATGGTAGGGCTACTAGGCCAGTCCTGTTTATGGATCTTGGGAAGGAGGTAGAGGCCTGTCATTTTAATTCTCCACCTTGCTCTCACGCTGGCACCTCTGTCCTTGGCCTGCTGCACTAACCCAGTGAACCTGAACATTAGCTTGAGGAACAGCACCTCATCTTTCAGTTAGGCAATTTACAGTCTTCCAGACTCAATGATGACTTCAACAATTTCAGACCATAAACCCCCACTCATTTGTTTCCTTTTCTTTGCAAGTTTCGGTTTTTCTCTTATTTTTGCTTACAGACAGCAGCACAACTGCCCTATGTACATCTTTTGTTTCTTTTTTGCCTTATCACCATTCCCTCTGACCCTTTAAGACTAAGTCTTTTGTCATTCAATCTCTCCTGTCTTCCACCCTCTCATAGACCTTCCTTTGTCCTTGTCCAACCCATCCCTTGCTCAAACCATACTACATCCCTAACTTTTCCCAGTTCTGATGAAAGGTCATCAACCTGAAATGTTAACTCTATTTCTCCCTCCACAGATGTTGCCTGACTTGCTGATTATTTCTAGCATTTTCTATTCTTGACATGAACCAGAGGCAAAAATGGCACCTCAGGGTCAAATAATACAATCTATTTCCATTGTTTTCGTGACTGCGACTTTATAATACAGAACTCTACCATTAAAGAGATTCTGCAAGTACAGCTGGCCTTCACTGTTGACAAATTGCCCATTTACACCGTGGGGCTGGTATAGCAGTAACTAAACTGTACATGTACAAGGTTTGTACATTGATCACAAATGTGATTTAAAAGCAACTTTTAAAACAATTCATTCTCAGAATATGAGCATCGCTGGCAAGACTAGCATCTATTGCCCATTCCTCATCACCCCAGAGAAGGTGGTGGTGGGTCACCTTCTCGAAACACTGCAGTCTGAGTGCTAAAGGTACTCCGACAGTGCTGTTAGATGAGGGATTCTAGGACTTTGACTCAGCAATGACAAAGGAACAGCGATATATGTTCAAGTCGAAATGGTATGTGACTTAGAGGTGGTGAGGTCCCCACGAGTCAATGTAAATGTGCAAACTTTATACATTATTCCAGTCCTTCCATAATGTTGGGAAGGGGAGGAGAAGATGACTGCATCAGATTGATTGGGGAAAAGGGAGTGTTACTTAGCTTTGCAGCTTCCAGCGCTCCCACTAAAGAATTACAGCAGTCTTTAGTCTCACTCTTTGGCAGGTGACTGGGTATGCTTCTTGAAGTAGAAGAAATTATGACCATAATGCTAACTTACGTGGACTACCTTCAGTTCCTCCTAAAATTGCCAGTCTCGCTGACATCAAACCGAATCCTAGGTAACTGAAAATTGAAAGCGATATTAGTGAAATGTAGGAGGCTGAATTGGTCACTGAAATAAAAATCAGATATTCTTACATTAATGATAGGGTCTAACAAATCATGGAGCTTGGATGAATTCTATACATTTAAACAGAAGACAATCATATGAAGTTGGACTGCGCTCTGAAGTTGTCAGTCCAAAGGAAGAGTGAGTGTATAAATTAGAAACTAAACTATTTAAAAGTAATAGTAGGAAAATCATCAATTAAAAAATGTCTAATGATTACTATCAAGACTATTAAAGTACACAAGAACAGTTAAATCAAAAAGCATAAAATCTAAGTTTTACAATGAAGGAGACAACCATTTGGCCCATCACACTTGTGCTAGCTCACTAGAACAGCTACCTACTTCATTCTACTCCCCTGCCCTTTCAAATATTAATTCACTTACCATTTAAAAGCTATTATGGATTCTACTTACACCAAGCACATTACCGGTTGGAAATTAATAAATATTTGAATCTACAAAGGACTTATGGAAGTTTATAAGTTTCCTTCACCTAATAGCTACACAACAAACTGCCTTGGTCTGTGATTCAACAATCTTAGGGTTCCGCAACCCACCTTTCCTTCCCTTCTTCTCCCTAGGTGCTGTCCGCTTTCTTTGTAGGATGATCCAGATAGTGGGACAGGCTAACTTTGGCTCAGATGTCTGCCTTACTTTCCAGGACATCGCAGGATCTACAGTGTCTGCCTGGATCTATGTGCTGCACCTTTTCACCTACTATAGCTGCCTAAATGTGATGTAAGGTATAATATAATACAGTACAGGGACTTCTCTCCTCTCGTGAATTTTGTTTCTTTTATTAAACTGAAGATTTCATCTTATTGCAAAGAAGTGTTGAGTATTAAGAATTATTTTTAAAAGTAATATATCAAAATCACTGTATGAAAAAAGTATTGCGCCCTTACTGATTAAGTGGTTAATTCAATACAGAAAGGAACATGACCAGGATTTCCAGAAATAAAATTCACAAAATTGTCCAACTATTAGTAATTCTACATTTTCAATATTTTAGGCCTGGAACCAAAATTTTAATTAGCATATTGACAAAATTGTCCATTTGATTGACAACCATCCACCACCTTAAACGTTCATTGCCTCGACTACCGGTGCCCGGTGGCTTCAGTCTGTAATTTCTACAAGAGACACGGCAACAACTCTCCATGGCTTTGACGACAGCATCTTCCAAACCCACAAACTCTACCACTTGAAAGCACAAGGGCAGTAGATGCATGGTAATTCCATCACTTCCAAGATCCCCTCCAAGTCTCACACCATTACCATGTGGCCACACATTGTTCTTCATCATTGCTGGGTTAAAATGCTGGATCTACCTACCCAACAGCATTGCAGCAGCATCGCAGCAGCATCTTCAACACAAGGGCTGCAGCAGTTCAAGGATGTAACCTGCCGCCGCCACCATCATCTTCTCAAGATTAACTAGGAATATGCAATAAATGCTGGCCTTGCCAGTGACACCCAATTCCCAAGAAGCAATTTTTAAAAATTAATATGCAAATCTTAACATTCAAATGTTACACATTCAGATAGAAATCAAATATTATCAACATGGTGTGAAAAATCTCAAAATCACGTGGAACCTTTACTGGCATCTTTTTTGTCAAAAGGAATTTACTCTTTGGATTACACCTGTGATAAAGTAGAAGCGGGGCCAGGAATGATAGACCAATGATCAAACTTGAATAAATCTCAAATATTATGGATCAACTTTGAAAGTACAAGATTCAATAGACATCACCTGGCTCAATATTCTCCACTCCTTAATCTAAATGCAAGCACTTCTATAACATCCAGAGTTGTTACTTAAGGTTAGCTTCTATGGTCAAAGCCCAAAAATCTGTTCTCCATGATGTTTTTAGTTGGTTAGGCTGGCTTCTGAGGAGCTGTCTGGAGAATCTTGCACATATTGAGGCAATTGGCTGCAGACAGTTTCTTTGAGCAGCAGCTATGAACAATGTACCTTGACAGGTTCAGTGCTGAAAAATGCCTTTGCAACTGGCATAAATTGGGAAAAATTGCAAAACGAAGGCTGAAAACATGCCAGGGCTGAAATACTTGAGAGTCCACATGTTAACAAAACCTTGTAGAAGGGGAAAAAAAAATGGTTAAAGCCTTTGATGACAAATGGGCTCTGATGTACAAACAAGTATGCTGAATGGTCAGAGAATCTCCAGCAGAACAATTTCTGATGTGGAAATGTTCACAACAGGACGCTCAACAGTAATGAATTATTAGGAATTAACTCACAGCAGGATTCGAGTGATCACATGGTTTTGGGCACACCCTCAACACCATAAAGCCCCCACACATCTTTGATCTGCACTGATACTTATTTCATGAAGGAATTATTCATATTTAAACTCTAAAGTGATTTCAAAGCCAGAGAAGAACAAATGCAGACATACAAACTGCACCTAAAATTCTGTGTAATTTTAAAATTGATTTTAATAAGTTAGCCCAGGTTTGTTTTCTAACTGCTTAGATTTAAAGTTTGTTACGAACACAGCTTTACTTTATGTAATCATGACACGGTCCAGGAGAACCGGAAGGAAAAATTCTACTAACCTGTGTGAGTAGAGTGTGTAAGTGCTATTGAACATCTGAATTGAGGTAATATAGTTAATAGGAGAGGTCTGGAGTGTCATCTGTGGGAAAAGCCAAAAAGTACATTCAAAGTTATTACTGTTCAAAAGGATGAGAATAAAAACAGAAGCACTACCCCACAATATCTTACTGTGGCATTAAATGTACAATATAAAAATCAAACAACTGACTCTTTCAACAACTATGTTTAAAGATATCAAAGGGTATATATAAAATTGCTATCTTAGGGTCTACTGATACAGGATGAGGAGATGGTAGTGTAGTGGTAATGTCACTATTTCAGAGGCTAATGCTCTGGGGGGGTATGGGTTCAAATCCCACTACAACAGCTGGTGGAATTTAAATTAAATTAATACATCTGGAATTGAAAACTAGTCTCAGTAACAGCGGCCATGAAACTATCATCGAGTAAAAACCCATCTGGTTCACTGATGTCCTTTAGGGAAGGAAATCTGCTGTCCTTATCCGGTCTGGCCTACATGTGACTCCAGACCAACAGCAATTTGGTTGATTCTTAACTGTTCTCTGAAATGGCCAAGGGAAGGGAAATTAGGGATAGTCAACAAATGCCGGTTTTGCCAGCGACACCCTCGTCCCATGAAAGAACAAAGAAAGCAAACACACAAAAATCAGAATACAGTTCTGTATGGTATTCACTGACTCGAACCAATTAAATATGTGAGAGAGAGAAGTATTTACATAGCACCCTACCATGACCATGGGCAGAATCTTCAGCTCGGCGCATAAAATGACACGCGGTAACGTCAGGCGTGCATCCTGATGTCACTGAGCATCACTCAGATTTTCAGTTCGGTGGGCGGGTACCCGAGTCAGCTAAACTGTCAGAGGCCTGTTAACTATCAATTAAATCAATAAACTGAGCTGCCCATCCAACCCTAAGATTGGCGGGGCAGGCGAAGAACCCAGGCGGCCTTCGCATTTTTCGTGGAACCTCATCCACGGGCGGGATGAGGTTTCATGAAGGCTTTAAAGTCTTGCAAAAATTTTTTTATAAAATTAATAGACATGTCCCAGCTCATGTGACAGTTTCACATGAAGGGACATGTCTTAAAAATTTTTTTCCTTTATTAAATTTTTTTGAACTTCAACTAATCTCCGTGAGGCAGCTCTGTGCCTCAGGGAGATTTCTGCGCTGCGTAAAAGAGTGCAGGCCCCAACTCAGGCAACCCCCCGCCCGCCCGCACAGGGAGCACTTAGCGCTTCCAGGTGCGCATCACGCTGGGCGGGCTTTAATTGGCCAGCTCATGTAAAATGGCAGCACACAGCCAATCGCAGGCAGCGATCAGCTGCGCGCACACCTGCGCCCGCTCCCGCCCAACCACCCCCCAACTGGGAGAAAATTCTCCCCCATGAATTATTTTTGAAGCATATTTATTTTTGTGCAAACAAACTTAGCAATTTGTGCATAGTAGGAAGCCACAAATGAATGAATAACCTGTTAAACTATTTTTGCTGATGACCAGAACTCCCGATTCTTCTTTGAATAACACCATGGGATCTTTTACATCCATCCAAACAGATAGAACCCTGGTTGAACATCTTATGTGCACCTTCAACAACACAACTATGTCACTCAGTGCTGAACTGAGGTGACAGAATAAATTATGTACTCAAGACTTGGAGTGCGTTTTGACCCTCAACCATCTGACTGAGAATTGGTAGTGTTACCAACTGAGCCAAGTAAACACCTAAATAATGCAAAGAGGTGTTATTCCCAGGAAAGCAAAAAATTGGGAGAGGGGGGAAACTATTTTCTTTAAGGCAATTACATTGAAATTCTGACTGAGCTGCAATTAAAAAAAATTATCAGCAAGGTGACAGTGCCAGCTATATCACCTAGCCTTTTTGTTTTCTGTAATTTTTAACTTTGCAACCTTTAGCATCTAAAGGAAGCTTACATTTAAGGCAGCAGTAAAAAGTGTAAACATGTCAATCTGCAAAATGAAGCATTGTCAGACTCTGATGTTAACTAATTTGCAAAAGGAAAATTAATGTTTCTTCTTTCCACAAGCATGGTTCCCTTTCTGAGACCAGTGGGGCCACCAGCTCATAACAGCACTACAAGGCTAGTAACAGCACCCTAGCACACTGCACATTTCTTTGAAGGTCTGCTGAGAATAGGAACTCATTGTGTGGGAAATCCTGGAAGAGATCCTGCATGCTACCACTCTGCAGTGAAATGCTTCAATGTGCTGCTCCATTGGGCTCTTTCCAATTTCAGTACATTTAACTGGGCAAGTCACTTTAATTGATTGGGAAAGGCAAATCTTGAGAAATACCAAAAAGCAGATGCTTGCTGTATCTAACCTTCTGTTCACAAGAGGAAACTCTTCTGTTCTTGTGTGAGAACCCTAGCCCAAGATAGCAGAAAAAGTCTCGGTTGGCGTGGCAACTGCTGCTGAGTTTCCTGTTTCGGGTTAACTTGGCTCTGCAGAATAATGTGCCAGAAAACAGCCACAAAACAAGCAGAAATTGAACAATTTTTTAACGTCAATCCAAGGCATCACAATGTGTAAGAAGGAATCCTATGGAATCCCAAAGAACGGTACATAATGCAGGAGTTGCAGTGAAAGCAACTCCCACTAAATGGCAATATAGCTGCTGTTGAGATCTTGTGACAAGAATTTTTAAGTTTTGAGTAATAAAAAGCTGCAATAGTCATTTAGTAAAATACGGATTGTATTGTACATTAGATGCACAATCAGATGTACGTTAAATAAAGTTGGATCAACAGTGGCAACTAATAAATTGTGAAACATGAATGTACTCAGTCCTGAGCGACATGTTGCCAGATATCATCAGCACAAACCAGATTGAAACCAATTAAATTCCTCACAAATTCTCAATAATATACCAAGGAGGGATAAGGTTTAACTGTTTTCCCTTTGCAGTGCATTTTTAAAAAATTCTTGTGCTCAGGAAGTTCAATGTTAGGGATTTGATCACCTCCCCATTTTTAACAGCAGCATCAAATAATCCCAGAACAGATAAGGGTAATGATGCAAAGTGTAGATATCTCTCTGGACTTTGTCCCATCGATCTGTCTTAAATCTAACTTTAATCAGAACATCTCCCCACTGCATCAGATTGCCCAGAGTCCTTGGTTGGATTTTGAATTCATTCAGAGGCTAACAGACAGAATACACAAACAACATACCCATCCTCCTGCATATGCAGGCTAACAACAGGATTCAGTTCTGGCTTGAAGCAGGAGGCTGTGCCACCACCACCTAAACCCATTAACTTCATTATTAGCTTGAACCAAAGCTAGGCCTCAATTATTCTTTGTACCATTCATTGCTGTTTAGGTGAAATTTACATGAAAGGTTACACGACAAAACCACGTGGGTAAGGTAACTGATCATAATAAGGACATGGGAGCAGAGTAGCCCATTCAGCCCCTTGAGCCTGTTCTGCCAATCACTTAGATCGTGGTTGATCTGCACCTCAATTCCATTTACCCCTCCACCTTTGTTCCATATCTCTCAACATATCTAACAAAGATCTATCAGTCAGTTTTGAAAATCTCAATGGACCCAGCATCCACAGCATTTTTCTTCAGGAGAGGGGGAAGCGGGAGGGGAGAGGAAGAGGTTCAGATTCCCAGTGCCTCTTGTGTGAAAATGGCTCCTTGTTTCACTCCTGAAACCTAGCTCTAATTTTAAGGATGCGTATCCTTGTTCTGAACTCCCCCACGTGGTATCTTCCTTATCGAATCCTTTTATCATTTTCAACATCTCGATTAGATCACTCCTTATCCATCCCTTTCCCTGGCAAATGTCTGAGGCTGAATCAGACCATTCAGAACTCTGGTGTCGTATTTTACATTGTTATAACTGGTCTATAGAATGGATAAGGATGAGCTTCCAACACATATCTGCTCCATCACTAAGACTGCCCAGTTCCACCTCTAACATCACCTGGCTCCGCCCTGCTTCAGTTCACGTGCTGCTGAAAGCCTCATCCACAGCTTTGCTATCACTAGACTATTCAAGTATTCCCCTGGGCAGCTTCTATCTTCCACCCTAATATAAGCTCATCTAAAATTCTGCCCTCTCCTATCTTGCACCAAGTTCCATTCACCTCTCAACTCTGCGCTCGCTGATCTACACTGGCTCCTGGTACACCAATGTCTCAATATTAAAATTCTCAGCCTTGTTTCAAAACGGTCCAAGGACTTTCCCCTCCCTCATTTCTGTAACCTTCTCCAACCTTACCAGCCCTTAAATTTCTGCACTTCCCCAATTCTGGCCTCTTGCACAGCCCTGATTTTAATCACAGAATCACACAGTGCAGAAGAGGCCCTTCGGCCCATCGAGTCTGCACCAACATGTGAGAAACACCTGAACTACCTACCTACCTAATCCCATTTACTAGCACTTGGCCCATAGCCTTGAATGTTATGACGTGCCAAGTGCTCATCCAGGTACTTTTTAAAGGATGTGAGGCAATCCACCTCCTCCACCCTCCCAGGCAGCACATTCCAGACCATCACCACCCTCTGGGTAAAAAAGTTTTTCCTCACATCCCCCCTAAACCTCCTGCCCCTCACCTTGAGCTTGTGTCCCCTTGTGACTGACCCTTCAACTAAGGGGAACAGCTGCTCCCTATCCACCCTGTCCATGCCCCTCATAATCTTGTACACCTCGATCAGGTCGCACCTCAGTCTTCTCTGCTCCAACGAAAGCAACCCAAGTCTATCCAAACCTCTCTTCGTAACTTAAATGTTTCATCCCAGGCAACATCCTGGTGAATCTCCTCTGCACCCCATCCAGTGCAATCACATCCTTCCTATAATGTGGCGACCAGAACTACACACAGTACTCCAGCTGTGGCCTCACCAAGGTTTTATACAACTCCAACATGACCTCCCTACTTTTGTAATGTATGCCTCAATTGATAAAGGCAAGTGTCCCATACGCCATTTTCACCACCCCACTAACATGCCCCTCTGCCTTCAGAGATCTTTGAACACACACGTCAAGGTCCCTTTGTTCCTCAGAACTTCCTAGTGTCATGCCGTTCATTGAATACTTCCTTGTCAAATTACTTCTTCCAAAGTGTATCACCTCACACTTTTCAGGGTTAAATTCCATCTGCCACTTATCTGCCCATTTGACCATCCCGTCTATATCTTCCTGTAGCCCAAGACACTCAACCTCACTGCTAACCACCCAGCCAATCTTTGTGTCATCCGCAAACTTACTAATCCTACCCCCCACGTAGTCATCTATGTCGTTTATATAAATGACAAGTAATAGGGGACCCAGCACAGATCCCTGTGGTTCGTCACTGGACACTGGCTTCTAGTCACTAAAGCAGCCTTCTGTCATCACCCTCTGTCTCCTACAACTAAGCCAATTTTCAATCCACCTTATCAAATTACCCTGTATCCCATGTGCATTTGCCTTCTTTATAAGTCTCCCAAGTGGGACCTTGTCAAAGGCTTTGCTGAAATCCACATAAACTACATCAACTACACTACCCTTATCTACACACTTGTCACCTCCTCAAAAAATTCAATCAAATTTGTTAGGCATGACCTCCCTCTGACAAAGCCATGCTGACTATCCCTGATCAAACCTTGCCTCTCCAAGTGGAGATAGATTCTCTTCAGAATTTTCTCCAATAGTTTCCCTACCACTGATGTGAGGCTCACAGGTCTGTAGTTCCCTGGCTTACAATTTTGATAGAAAAGTGCTTAGAATTCAGTAGGTAAAATGCCATGTAATTAAAACTAAATGTGACTTCTTTAGTCATTGTAAATCAATGGCCTTAATTGTAAACGGATGTAACTGTGGCAGTTGATTCCCCAACACGCTAGCCCTCAAGTAATAAAGGCAAAATTTAATTTACTCAGTCACCAGTGGCAGTGGTGGTCACTATCCAGTGACCACCACTGGAATTGCATTGGTATTGGATAGACTCCAGCGCAATGCCCTGTGGTCAAATGACTTACCACAACCATCAAGGGTCATTTAAGATTAAGTACTAAATAGCAATCAATGTCTGTGAAACTGATTTTTACAGGAAAGGTAAGGGAGAAAACTGGCAGGATTGAAAAAGATAAATCAAGTAGTCATAAGATTAACTTATGGGAGAAAAAAAAACTTACCTCACTGTGAGGCAAAAATGTGATCTGGGTAGAGCCTCCTCCAAGATCAAGTATTCCACTGGTATTGTGCTTTGACCCTTGTAGACTATCTAAAAAGAATAAGCTACAATGAACACTGAAAATTCATCATATAGAGGAAGGTATCGAAATAACAGCACTGTGGATGTACCTACACCACACAGGCTGCAATGGTTCAGGAAGGCAGCTCACCACCACCTTCTCAAGGGCAAATTGGGATAAGCAATAAATGCTGGCCTAGCCAGTGATGCCCACGTCCCATGGACAAATAAATGAAATAAATAAATTTGTGATTAGGTAAACTGCCTTTCAATACAAAAAAGAATTGTGAAGTGGAATTTCTTAAAATTCATTCACAGGACATGGGCTTCGCTGGCTGGGCCAGCATTTGTTGCCCATTCCTAGTGGCCCTTGAGAAGGTGGTGGTGAGCTGCCTTCTTGAACTGCTACAGTCCATGTGGTGTAGGTACACCCACAGTGCTGTTAGGAAGGGAGTTCCAGGATTTTGACCCAGCGACAGTGAAGAACAGCGATATATTTCCAAGTCAGGATCGTGAGTGAACTGGAGGGGAACTTCCAGGTGGTGGTGTTCCCATCTTTCTGCTGCCCTTGTCCTTCTAGATGGTAGTGGTTGTGGGTTTGGAAGATGCTGTTGAAGAAGCCTTGGTGAATTCCTGCAGTGCATCTTGTAGATGGTACATATTGCTGCTACTGTGTGTCAGTGGTGGTGCAGTGAATGTTTGTGGAAGGGGTGCCAATCAAGTGGGCTGCTTTGTCCTGGATGGTGTCAAGCTTCTTGAGTGTTGTGGGAGCTGCACTCATCCAGGCAAGTGGGGGGTATTCCAGCACACTCCTGACTTGTGCCTTGTAGATAGTGGACAGACTTTGGGGAGTCAGGAGGTGGGCCACTCGTTGCACTATTCGTAGCCTCTGACCTGCTCTTGTAGCACAGTATTTATATAGCTAGTCTAGTTCAGTTTCTGGTCAATGGTAACCCCCAGGATGTTGATAGTGGGGGATTCAGTGATGGTAATGCCATTTAACATCAAGGGGCGATGATTCTCTCTTGTTGGAGATGGTCATTGCCTGACACTTGTGTGGTACGAATGTGACTTGCAACTTGTCAGCCCAAGCCTGGATATTGTCCAGGTCTTGCTGCATGTGGACATAGATAGCTTCAGTATCTGAGGAGTTGCGAATGGTGCTGAACATTGTGCAATCATCAGTGAACATCCCCCACTTCTGACCTTATGATGGAAGGAAGGTCATTGATGAAGCAGCTGAAGATGGTCGGTTTGAGCACACTGCCCTAGGGAACTCCTGCAGTGATGTCCTGCAGCTGAGATGACTGACCTCCAACAACCACAACCATCTTCCTTTGTGCTAGGTATGACTCCAACCAGCAGAGAGTTTTCCCCCTTATTCCCATTGATTCCAGTTTTGCTAGGGTTACTTGATGCCACACTCAGTCAAATGCTGCCTTTATGTCAAGGGCAGTCACTCTCACCTCACCTCGGGAGTTCAGCTCTTTTGTCCATGTTTGAACCAAGGCTGTAATGAGGTCAGGAGCTGAGTGGCCCTGGCAGAACCCAAACTGTTTGTCAGTGAGCAGGTTATTGCTAAGCAAGTGCCGCTTGATAGCACAGTAGATGACCCCTTCCATTATTTTACCGATGATGGAGAGTAGACTGATGGGGTGGCAATTGGCCAGGTTAGATTTGTCTTGCTTTTTGTGTACAGGGCATACCTGGGCAATTTTCCATCTAACCGGGTACATGCCAGCGTTGTAGCTGTACTGGAACAGCTTGGCTAGGGGCGCAAGTTCTGGAGCACAAGTCTTCAGTACTGTTGCCGGAATATTGTCAGGGCCCATAGCCTTTGCAGTATCCAATGCCTTCAGCCATTTCTTGATATCATGTGGAGTGTATCGATTTGGCTGAAGACTGGCATCTGTGATACTGGGGGCCTCCGGAGGAGACCGAGATGGATCATCCACTTAGCACTTTTGGCTGAAGATTGTAGCAAATGCTTCAGCCTTATCTTTTGCATTGGTGTACTGGATTCCTCCATCATTGAGGATGGGGATATTTGTGGAGCCTCCTCCTCCAGTGAGATGTTTAATTGTCCACCACTGTTCACGACTGGATGTGGCAGGAATGCAGAGCTTAGATCTGATCCGTTGGTTGTGGCATTGCTTAGCCCTGTCTACCACTTGCTGCTTATGCTGTCTGGCACGCAAGTAGTCCTGTGTTATAGCTTCACCAGGTTGACACCTCATTTTTAGGTATGCCTGGTGCTGCTCCTGGCATGCCCTTCTGCACTCTTCATTGAACCAAGGTTGATCCCCTGGCTTTCTGGTAATGGTAGAGTAGGGGATATGCCAGGCCATGAGGTTACAGATTGTGTTTGAATACAATTCTGCTGATGGCCCACAGTGCCTCATGGATGTCCAGTCTTGAGTTGCTAGACTTGTTCGAAATCTATCCAATTTAGCACGGTGGTAGTGCCACACAACACGATGGAGCATATCCTCAATGTGAAGCTGGGACTTCGTCTCCACAACGACAGTGCGGTGGTCACTCCTATTAATACTGTCATACATCTGCGGCAGGTATATTGGTGAGGATGAGGTCAAGCATGTTTTTCCCTCTTGTTGGTTCCCTCACCACCTGCTGCAGACCCAGTTTAGCAACAATGTCCTTTAGGACTCGGCCAGCTTGGTCAGTAGTGGTGCTACCGAGCCACTCTTGGTGGTGGACATTGAAATCCCCACCCAGTGTACATTCTGCGCCCTTGCCACCCTCAGTGCTTCCTCCAAGTAGTGTTCAACATGAAGGAGCATTGATTTATCAACTGAAGGAGGGCGGTATGTGACCTGATGCCATGAGAGTGTTGTCGATGTTGAGGATTCCCAGGGCAACTCCCTCCTGACTGTATACCACTGTGCTGCCATCTCTGCTGGGCCTGTCCTACTGGTGGGACAGGACATACCCAGGGATGATGATGGTGGTATCTGGGACATTATCTGTAAGGTGTGATTCCATGAGGGTGACTATGTCAGGCTGTTGCTTGACTAGTCAGTGAGCAGCTCTCCCAATTTTGGCACTAGCCTCCAGATGTTAGTAAGTTAGTAAGGAGGCCATTTCAGAGGGCATTTAAGAATCAACCACATTGCTGTGGGTCTGGAGTCACATGTAGGCCAAACCAGGTAAGGACAACAGATTTCCTTCCCTAAAGGGCATTAGTGAACCAGATGGGTTTTTGCAACAATTGACAATGGTTTCATGGTCATCATTGGACTTTTAATTCCAGATTTTTATTGAATTCAAATTCTACCATCTGCCGTGGCGGGATTCGAACCTGGGTCCCCAGAGCATTACCCTGGGTCCCTGGATCACTAGTCTGCGACAATATCACTCCGCCATCGCCTCCCCAAATTATATGAAGGCTAGCCAGTCTCCATTGGCATTTTCTCAAGTAGTTTGGGGGCTGAAGCAGTCATATGTGCAGTCGTTAACCAGGCTTGTCCCCTCTCCCTTGAAAGCTGTCAGTCACATACTTCCTTGCTGGGGGATGGGAATGGGGGAGGGTGGAAGGGTGGTGGTGGTGGCTGTAGAAAGCAGGGTTGTCTGGGGTCAGATAAGGATTATAATTGTTGGACATTTCTCTGGTCAAAAAAAATCAAATTCCAAATGGCCCCCTCCTTTCGGCAAACTGAAGTCTATTGAACTCACTGGTAGCAACTCTGAGCCCAAAAGATCGACAACAAACCACACAATTTAATTCAGTGGAACATTCAGATGAGAACTATTGCTGTAGGCATGAAAGGCTGAACGGGTCCATTGAGAGTCGAGCTCAGGTTCCTGACAGGTGAGAAAGGGGGAGTTTGTATTAATATTGACGTGGCCTCTATCTCAGGGGACTGGCTGCCTAAAACAGCAAGCATGCTGGCAAGCAGTGAAGAGACTGGTGAGCATAGGGGCGGGTGGGTAGGGGGGATTGGAGAAGACTCTCTGTGGTAATAATTTAAGGGAAGAGGTCTAAAAATGGAGAAAGGAGAACCTGGAAAAATTAAGAAAATAATTTTCTTAAATATACAATGAGGGGAAATTGAAGTAAGTGGAAAAGAATTTGTGTCATACAGAGGTGGTGTGACTGGAATGGTATTGCCTAAATAAAGAGTGCATGATGTACAGAGCAAATTTAATATATAAAAAACAAAAACAGAATTACCTGGAAAAACTCAGCAAGTCTGGCAGCATCGGCGGAGAAGAAATCAGTTAACGTTTCAAGCCTTCATGGCCCTTCGGCAGAACTGAAGCATAGTTAGAAGAAGGGAGAAATATAAATTGGTTTAAGGTGGGTGGGGGGGGAGAGAGACATTGAGGGTGTGGTGATTGTGGAGATGAGGAGATAATCAAAAGATGTCACAGACAAAAGGGTCAAAGAGGTGTTTTGTCTGAGAAAAGTGCTAATTAAGAATGGAAGACAGGATATTCAAAGTACAGCTCTAGTGGGGGTGGGGTGGAAAGGCTAACAAGGTTTTAGTTTTAGATTTAAATAATGGAAATAGGTGGGGAAAGAAGAATCTATATAAATTATTGAAAAAAAAAGCGGGTGGGGGGGGTGAGAAACGGGGTGGGGATGGGGGGAGGGGGAGTTTAAGATCTAAAGTTGTTGAATTCAATATTCAGCCCGGAAGGCTGTAAAGTGCCTAGTTGGAAGATGAGGTGCTGTTCCTCCAGTTTGCGTTGGGCTTCACTGGAACAATGCAGCAAGCCAAGGACAGACATGTTGGCAAGAGAACAGGGTGGAGTGTTAAAATGGCAAGCGACAGGGAGGTTTGGGTCTTTCTTGCGGACAGACCGCAGGTGTTCCGCAAAACGGTCGCCCAGTTTGCGTTTGGTCTCTCCAATGTAGAGGAGACCGCATTGGGAGCAACGAATGCAGTAGACTAAGTTAGGGGAAATGCAAGTGAAATGCTGCTTCACTTGAAAGGAGTGTTTGGGCCCTTGGACGGTGAGGAGAGAGGAAGTGAAGGGGCAGGTGTTGCATCTTCTGCGTGGGCATGGGGAGGTGCCATAAGTGGGGGTTGAGGAGTAGGGGGTGATGGAGGAGTGGACCAGGGTGTCCCAGAGGGAACGATCCCTATGGAATGCCGTCAGGGGGGGTGAAGGGAAGATGTGTTTGGTGGTGGCATCATGCTGGAGTTGGCGGAAATGGCGGAGGATGATCCTTTGAATGCGGAGGCTGGTGGGGTGATAAGTGAGGACAAGGGGGACCCTATCATGTTTCTGGGAATGAGGAGAAGGCGTGAGGGAGGATGCGCGGGATATGGGCCGGACACGGTTGAGGGCCCTGTCAACGACCATGGATGGAAAACCTCGGTTAAGGAAGGAGGACATGTCAGAGGAGCTGTTTTTGAAGGTAGCGTCATCAGAACAGATGCAACGGAGGCGAAGGAACTGAGAGAATGGGATGGAGTCTTTACAAGAAGCGGGGTGTGAGGAGCTGTAGTCGAGGTAGCTGTGGGAGTCGGTAGGCTTGTAATGGATATTGGTGGACAGTCTATCATCAGAAATTGAGACAGAGAGGTCAAGGAAGGGAAGAGAAGTGTCAGAGATGGACCATGTGAAGATGATGGAGGGGTGGAGATTGGAAGCAAAATTAATAAATTTTTCCAGGTCCCGACGAGAGCATGAAGCAGCACCGAAGTAATCATCGATGTACTGGAGAAAGAGTTGTGGGAGAGGGCCGGAGTAGGACTGGAACAAGGAATGTTCCACATACCCCATAAAGAGACAGGCATAGCTGGGGCCCATGCGGGTACCCATAGCCACACCTTTTATTTGGAGGAAGTGAGAGGAGTTAAAGGAGAAATTGTTCAGTGTGAGAACAAGTTCAGCCAGACGGAGGAGAGTAGTGGTGGATGGGGATTGTTGGGGCCTCTGTTCAAGGAAGAAGCTAAGGGCCCTCAGACCATCCTGGTGGGGGATGGAGGTGTAGAGGGATTGGACATCCATGGTGAAGAGGAAGCGGTTGGGGCCAGGGAACTGGAAATTGTTGATGTGACGTAAGGTGTCAGAGGAATCACGGATGTAGGTGGGAAGGGACTGGACAAGGGGAGAGAGAAGGGAGTCAAGATAACGAGAAATGAGTTCCGTGGGGCAGGAACAGGCTGACACGATCGGTCTGCCAGGACAGTTCTGTTTGTGGATTTTGGGTAGGAGGTAGAAGCGGGCCGTCCGAGGTTGGGCGACTATCAAGTTGGAAGCTGTGGGAGGAAGATCTCCAGAGGAGATGAGGTCAGTGACAGTCCTGGAAACAATGGCTTGATGTTCTGTGGTGGGGTCATGGTCCAGGGAGAGGTAGGAGGAAATGTCTGCGAGTTGACGCTCAGCCTCCGCGAGGTAGAGGTCAATGCGCCAGACAACAACAGTACCACCCTTGTCAGCGGGTTTGATGACAATGTTGGGGTTGTCACCCCCTACTCCTCAACCCCCACTTATGGCACCTCCCCATGCCCACGCAGAAGATGCCACACCTGCCCCTTCACTTCCTCTCTCCTCACCGTCCAAGGGCCCAAACACTCCTTTCAAGTGAAGCAGCATTTCACTTGCATTTCCCCTAACTTAGTTTACTGCATTCGTTGCTCCCAATGCGGTCTCCTCTACATTGGAGAGACCAAACGCAAACTGGGCGACCGTTTTGCGGAACACCTGCGGTCTGTCCGCAAGAAAGACCCAAACCTCCCTGTCGCTTGCCATTTTAACACTCCACCCTGTTCTCTTGCCAACATGTCTGTCCTTGGCTTGCTGCATTGTTCCAGTGAAGCCCAACGCAAACTGGAGGAACAGCGCCTCATCTTCCGACTAGGCACTTTACAGCCTTCCGGGCTGAATATTGAATTCAACAACTTTAGATCTTAAACTCCCCCTCCCCCCATCCCCACCCCATTTCTCCCCTCCCCCCCCCGCTTTTTTTTCAATAACTTATATAGATTCTTCTTTCCCCACCTATTTCCATTATTTTTAAATCTAAAACTAAAACCTTGTTAGCCTTTCCACCCCACCCCCACTAGAGCTGTACTTTGAATATCCTGTCTTCCATTCTTAATTAGCACTTTTCTCAGACAAAACACCTCTTTGACCCTTTTGTCTGTGACATCTTTTGATTATCTCCTCATCTCCACAATCACCACACCCTCAATGTCTCTCTCCCCCCCACCAGCTCCCCCATCCCCCCACCCACCTTAAACCAATTTATATTTCTCCCTTCTTCTAACTATGCTTCAGTTCTGCCGAAGGGCCATGAAGGCTCGAAACGTTAACTGATTTCTTCTCCGCCGATGCTGCCAGACCTGCTGAGTTTTTCCAGGTAATTCTGTTTTTGTTTTGGATTTCCAGCATCCGCAGTAGCTTTTAGCTTTTTGTTTTTAAATTTAATATATGATGAATAGAAAACAAGTAGATCTCTTGTGGCAGTATTTATGGGTAGTATGGGAATTAGTTACAATATTGACCTGCTAACCTGACCTGGTCCTTTAAGACCATTGCTCGTGCAGTCCCCTGTGGGATTCTCAGGTGGAAGCAGTTAGGTTAATCATTACTGTTGCAAAATTAAGCAGAGCTACTCGTATTAAAATTAAAAACTGGTCCCAATTAAATTACAAAAACTAATATTTCAGTTATTTTCAATTCTGTAGAACATGCAAACATTTGTATCATTATCCAATAGAAACTCTCTACAGGCTATTGCTTACCTATTAAAAAGTTGGCAGTAATCCAAGCAGAAATACCTGCAATTACAAGGCATTAATTAAGGGAAAATAAGCAAAGAATCAGTAACAGTACAGCATTTATTAACATGAAGACCCTTGGTGTTTAATTTCACACTGAAGTTTATCAGCAAACCACTGAAAGAGTGACTAACTTACACTGAAATGCAGAATTCAAAATGCAGTTTTAAGGATTGGAAACATAAGTGATAAGTGCCTTTAAATATAAATGGTGAATTTATCTCTCATCATAGAATCAAAGAATACAGGCGTCACTCAACCTATGATACTTGTGCCAGCCTTTTGAAAGCTATCCAAGTAGCCCCATTCACTTGTCCGTTCCCTATAATCCTGCAAAATTTTCACCTTCAAGTATTTATCCAACTCTCCTTTCACCACCCTTTCAAACAGTGCATTTAAGATATTAACAACTGTACTTTTAAAAAAAAACTGGCTCTTTTGCCAATTATCTTAAATCTGCATCCTCTGGTTACTGATCCTCCTGCCAGTGGAAACAGTTTCTCCTTATTAACTCTATCAAAACCATTCATGTCTTTGAACAACTCTATCAAACCTCCCCTTACCCTTCTAAGCTCTAAAGTGAAAACCCACAGCTTCCGTAGTCCCTCCATCCCTGGTAGCATTCCTAGTAAATCTAATAATATCCAAGATATAAGTGAAATGATTTGGTCTATTTCAGCCCAAGGCTGTACTCAGTGGGTTTAACCCTCAGACAATGCCAGGGAGCAGAACTTTATAGTTATGAGAAACTTGAGACACTGAAATATTTCCCATAAAGTAGAGAAGGCCAAAAGGAGACTAATGGAGGCTTTGCAAATTAACAAGTGTTTCGCTAAGAACAAATGGAGAAATACAATTTCCTCTGGTAGGGGACAAGGAATCATTACTTTTAAATTATCACCAAGAAATTGAGGAGCAGAGATATGAAAAATTTCTTGATGCAGAGGGCTGCTGGGAGGTTGGTAGCTTTACCACAGGAAGTGGTTGAGACAGAGCTAACCACATCTTTGAGGGAAAAGTTGGTGAATATCTGAATCAGATCAAGATATAAGGAGAGAATGGGCAGTAGAGTTAGATTTGGTTTGGCCTGACCAAGAAGTTGCATCGACAAAATGGCCCTTACTTCCAACATGACAATATAAAGCAGCCCATAACAGAGCACCAGCCAGTTTAATAAAACTGTATGCCTTCCTGCAACATCCTCTCTACTTCTCTCCAACTCATGTTCTTTTCATCTCCCTCTTGCACATCTGCTATTACTGTAGTCTCTGTCTATGTGTCCAAGACTCTCGTCCTTCTTTCCTAGTGCAAACCTCTCCTTCCCTCCGTGTCCTACTTTTTCTGTATGTGTCTCTCTCACTTTTCTTTATGAAGTAACTGTTTCTCATTTGTTTTAAGAAAGCCTGTAGATGATAGCTAACATATGATGTTTTGGAGATGGATACTAGGAAGGATAGCAAGATCATCAGTGGAGAGCTGGGATAAATAGGAAAGTGCCCGTGAGTTGCTGCAATACAAAAAGACAAACCAGGGTCAGGGCCTAGGGCTGAGAGTGAGCATTACAGAGGAGGTTTGAATTATAAGGAAAGATTAGAGAAACATGAGTTTTCAGACTTGAAGTGAGAGGTCAGAGAGGTAATCTTATTGAGTTTTACAAGCTAGGTATTCAAGATTGATAATGGAATGGGACAGATAAATCTTAAAAATTAAATTAAATCGCACGACTAGGATAAGGAGCCATGGGTTCCTATTGGTAGAGGGTAAATTTAGGGCTTATATTAAGATTTTTTCAGAAAGACAAAATTCCTGTTATCATTTAAAGAGCCATTTGGATGGTAATAGAAGGACTTTGAACGAAGACGAGCCAACTGGCCTTCATCTATAATTATCTTGAGATCCCCTCAATTCAATAGTCGGAATTACTTGTCACTTTCTATATGGTGTGGTTATAAAAGTTTTCACACCATGGATTACTGGATTAGCAGTGCCAGCAGATTAGACAACCAGCACTAGCCCTCTTAATAAAATCGGAGTTTGAATCTGGCTGAATAACATGAGAGATGATAGAAGATTCGTTATTGTGGCAGATGGAAATTAGTGCACACCGCTGTGTGACATCTGAGGTGCGCACACTTTTGGGAAGAACGAAAAGGAGGTGGAGAAAGCACCTCAAAATAGCAATACTTGACTTCGGAAGTATTTAACACAGACGTGACTTGTGCCAAGGTACAAAATGCAGCAGTGATGATTAAGAGCCAATATCATACCTTCATCACTCCCATCCATGATACCAACACAACCATTCGTTACCAGGAAAGGGCTCAAATGAAAGACTTCTTTTACCTAATAGAAAGGATTCAGTAAATGCAAGGTACTTAATTAAACCATCTTTTGCAATAACTTTTGTTCTAATTTTTTGACATTTGACTAGCAGAAAATAAACCCAGTATTGTGTACACAAAATTATAGCCAGTTCAAAAAAAGTTCTCTAACCCAAAAAGCTAACAGACAGCAACTGACAGCATGACATTACCCCAATACACACATACATTTAGATAATAGCATGCTCTGAGCAGAATAGTGCCAGAAGTCAAATCTGTTCATACCTGCTCTGTGATAATAAGAGCTCCAATAGTTTTAAGGATTCAAATACCTCATATTTTAGGCAGGATTATGAAGGATTTTCTGCACTTTTAAAAAAAATACACTTTGTATAGATAATCATAGTTTCATATTTTAAGTGTAGCAGAGTCTTGAGACTTAGAAGATCAGGATAAGCATAAAAAATTGAATATAATCAGACTCAAATACAAGGCATCAGTGCATATACAAAAATGTGCTTTGAAATCTCAGCACATCACTCAATTTCGAAATCAAAAAAAGATACACATTGGTGTCAAAAAAACCCAAAATTATAATATGCGAGGAGCCCTATTCCGAATACGAGGAATACCTGCACATTTAACATATAAAGCCTTTGGAGGTGGTTACAATTACCTCCTTACTAATGCAATATTGCTGTAAATCACATTTTATAGCATTATGCAACAACCTGAAAAAAATGCAGCCTTTTAATTAAATCTTATTTAAAAATACTAGACCTCCCATGATGTGTTCACAGGTAGTCTTACACTCAGCGTAGCTATGATTTTTAACTGCTCACCTGGTCTGTGCTTTTACAAAACACATCTCTACTTTTGCAAATCCAGTTATTGCACCTGCTTATAAGATGCTTGATCTGAGGGCAATGCTACTGGTTGACATTTTCTTTTTAAAAAGGATGCCTTTGGAGCTGTAACAAATATAAGTCTGGCCTGCAATACCTGAAGTGCCAGGTTTGCAACACATTCTCAGTATTAACATTGCACTTAGCATATCGTTTGCTCATCTTCCTCTTGTATTTGGAACCAATTGTCTGAAATTCTCAGCATCACATTTGTTATCGATAACACGACAACAAATCACAACTGAAGAGGTGGGTACACACAATATGAATTCAAGGAAAAAAGGTGCCTGTGTTTCTATAGGAAACTACAAAGGACAAGGATTCAAACATGAAAAGTCATTTAAATCTACCAAAGAAAAGTAAACTTATTGTTCCTAATTGCTGAAAAACCCTTTCCCTTGGAGTTCCCTATCTTGAATTTTCCAGCAAACTAAAAATATAAAATGGTTTCCAGTGTTCTGAACACAGTGATCATTCTCACTTATGGTTGTTTGAACAGTGCTGCAAATGGCTGGAAAACACTTGCTCAGAGAGTGCTGCTGTTCCATACAACCTGGGGCATCATGTGGAGTACTTGGCTAGTGCTTGAGTTCTTGAGTTTGTCTTTGCCGACACTGGATTCTATTTTATGACATGGAATTCTAATCACTACGAGCCCTTAGCTTACGGATTCTTTCCTTCTGAGGCCAACTAATGCCATTTACATTCCAAAATAATAGCCATTTTGTTTTGTAGGCATGGGGTATGAAGGATTTTAATAGAGTAGTTAGGGTGAAACAGTTTCCTCTGGGGTTGGGTTGTACAGAGTGGTCATGATTAGGGTGCAGCATAAACAATAGATCAGCAAGTTGAATCAGTATGAGTGGAGATAAGAAATAGCAAGAAGCAGCAAACACTGGCAGGGGGAGTTTATATGCCCCCAAGCAGTAGCTACACCTTTGGACAGAGTATCAATCAAAAGATGAGAGGATCTTGATCAAAGCCAATGTAATAATCGTGGACTTTAATTTTCATATGCATTGGTTAAATCAAATTAACAAAAGAGCTCTCAAAGGCAAGTTCATGAAATGCATTCTAAACAAACAGTTTCCTAGAATAAAAAGTTGTGGAACCAGCCAGGGAACAGGCTATTTTAGGTTGCATCTTGCGTAATGAGAAAGATTAATGAGTAATCTCATAGTAATCACATCCCAGACCTCAGCTGTCCCACATTTATACCCATGATTACTCCTAGGTACAGCGCTCACACACGTTGCCCAGCTACAGTATCTTTTCAAGAAACCCACCCTGCCCAATATTTTACCTCCCAGCTTGCTGCACACCCTAAACTTTAAAACAATGGAGGAGAAAGAGCACATCAGTGAAAGGACACACTTGAGAGTCTTATGGAGACAAAGAGAGGAGACAGCAAGAAAAAGAGAGAAACTTAAAGAGAAGGAAACAATGCCTTTACACAAACTTGGCTAAATGGCTTCTTATATAAAACATTCTGCAATTAGCAAACTTAAGGCCAACAAACCTAAGGTGGAAATTGGACAGAGTGAAATAGGCACAACCTGAAAAGTGTGGGACAGTCATATAGTTGGTTTTGAGAGAAGGTGGAATATCAAGGTGGAGAGAGTGACACATAAGGAAGCACAGAAACAGTAAGACATCTCCTTCATCTGTGATTAATGATATCATTCACATTGTGTAACTCTCTTGAATTGCCCGACTCATCGCGAAAATGCCAGAGATACACAAAGTGGCAACGTTAATACTGTATGATGCTCTGCTAAAGTGTGCCTCCAGAATTGTGGGATGTGGGCTCTTGCCCACATATTTTCCACATACCAGACAGACTACTAGTTTTGCCCAAATCTTCACGGAAATCCACAGCATAAATGTCATGCCTCATTCGCTCTGGGAGAGAAAAACAAGCTGGCAAATCACACTGGCGGTGCTCCTACACTTCCCTCAGCCAGCTTAAATGTGGCTATAGGCAAGGCTCAGTGTACCCAAAAGGCAAGAAACTTTATATACCCATTTTGGGAATCAGAAGTATGAAAATAATTAATTTGTGGCAGTAATGCTTAAGGATTACGATTCCTAAAGTCATGATTCTAGTTGCACATTATTTACTTCTCCACAGCAAGGTATAAACATTTATACATAAATTCTCCAAATCACTGATTTTGTTTTGATGTTAGTAAATACCGTAAGAAGGTTACTTCACTGAAGTTACCTTATCCAACAAATGCTGGGCTTTTACTCCTGGCAACAGACGTAAACCAGCAGTAGCTTTTAGTACTAAAGGTGTGCTTGCCCAAAGGTATCTAGGAACTGACTCTTTGGCAATGTCCAGTAGGTCCTGAATACCTTTCATGGCCTGTAACACATAAACCATATGTATCCACTGTTAAGCAAGACTCAGTTACAAAGTACATAATTCTAATTGAATAAGTTTCAGTGGCAATTAAACATCTATAAAGATTAATTTATGTTGTTTGGACAATATACATACACTATTCCTGCCTATTAATTAAGTAATAAAATTTAACAATGGCGTAAAAATTAAACCTCAATTCCAGAGAGTCACACTAAGTACCTAGGCATTTTCCACTTAATCATACCCTTTCATTTCCTTAATTAGTGCATATTTTATTTGTGATTAGAGGCTCTGGTGGTTCAGGTCTGGCTTTTCAATGAGGGTGTTGCATTTCTGAGTAACTTTCCATTATCACTTTGTAGTCTTTATGTTTTAAAATGACTGAATTTTAAAATTTGTTCTTGTGATGTGAGCATTTGGATGTTCTGAAAAGGCAGCATTTATTGCCCATTGCTTGTTGTCCTTGAAAAGTGGTGGTGACCTTCTTGAACTGATGTACTCCATATGGTGAAGGTACTCCCCAAAGTGCTGTTAAGTCGGGGAGTTCTGGGATTTTATCCCAGTGACAATGAAATAATGGTGACATATGTCCAAGTCAGGACAGAGAAAGACTCGGAGGGGAACTCTGAGATGATTACAAGGCTTGTTGCTGCAGTTTCTCCCAGCAGATAGGACCTGGAGTTACCATTTTCAATATTGGTACACACTTTTGAATGCAGATTTTAAACCTGATAAAAACGCCAGGATATTCATTTCTGGAGTAATAATGTCATTACATAAAGCTGCTATTAAAAAAAAACTCCAAACTAAAAATATATTAGTTAGAAAATTCTTAACAAACAGGATTGCATCAGTCTCCTGGCCATAATATGCACTTGCATTTCACACAAAGCCAGACTGTTCTAATTCTTGTCACTAAGACTGTGCTAAATTCCAGTCCAATTACAATTCTTCCATTCTATGCTTCTAGTCAACCAGAGCAGCCTTTAAACAAAGGCCAATTCCAGTTTGGATAACAAAGTTAGGCTCTTCATAATTGAATGCTAGAAACACATTGTGGCAATAGAATGAGTGTCTTATTGAAACATTTCTAGTCAGCCTGATTTGTGTTGAGAGAAAATGATGTGACCAGTACTCTGTCTTTCTCTGCATTCTCCTACAAAAACAATTTGTTACAGTCTTGGACATCACCAGAACCCTTGACAGGGTCAAGCACTGTATACTTCTAAACAAGTTAGATGGACAAACAAAACCGAAAAACAAATTCAGATTAAAACTTCAACTGAATGCTGAGGACTGACTAATCATAATGTCAAATCAAAGATGACTAATGTCACGAATGCTTGGTTATATTACACATTTTAAGGACAACTGCTTTAGAGGCACATTTCTGTTTTCAAACCTTTACATTGGGATTAAAAGCTTTTTTCAAAATAAAAGTAAGAGTAGAAAACATGGCACCTCCTGAAGTTTATTCAAATCTTGTCAGACTCATATCACTAGAGCTGCCTACGAAGAGTCATTAAAAAATGCAAAGACCCCTCCAGGGGTGTCCATTGAACTCTGAAAGGTGTGAAAAAATCCTTTTACTTCTGAGGGAACAGGAGACAGGAAGGGACTTCAAAGGACCTCAACATAATTAACTTCTTCAGCTGGTGGAACAACACTTCATCGAAGTTAACATAGCAGCCTTTTTAAGTTTTGGAATGCTATAAAGTCTGTCTGAGAACAGCCATTTGTGTGCAGAACCCCCGGAAGAACGCTGAGAAACAACTTCAGAGAGTGTTCCTGGCCAAGAGAGAACAAAGAGATAAAAACAAAAAACTACTGCGGATGCTGGAAATCCAAAACAAAAACAGAATTACCTGGAAAAACTCAGCAGGTCTGGCATGACCCTTTAGGGTCATGTGGACTCGAAACGTCAACTCCTTTCTTCTCCACCGATGCTGCCAGACCTGCTGAGTTTTTCCAGAGAACAAAGAGGAATGTATTAAGAAATCAACTGCTGTTCTGCTGACAAAAGTCCAGACAATCTGCAAGTGCCATAACCGGCACTTCTCTCTCTCTCCCAAAAAGCTGCTGACCTGCTGGGTCCACCTGAAAAGGCCAACCTCTGAAAGGTTGACTGCAGAAGCCACTGCAGCTGCTAAATTGAACCTCAAGTTTCAACCCTTTCACTTCGGAAAGAAGGAGCTCAAGCAACGAGCCCGCAATGATATCTCAGAGGGACTGATTTGAAATCTCATTTTTAAGTATTTTTTTTATTTTTATCTGCTTTTCATCTTTGTATCTGCATTTTAATTAACAACATTACTACTTTTACCTAAGTAGCTTTCAGCAGTAGTTTTTGTAATAAACTAACCTCGATCTTGGTTAAGACTGAAGTTTGTCTGCTGGATTATTTTCAAATTGAACCACTCAAATTAAAAGGGAGCTACATACATACACGCCAATTCTTAACTCTCAGACCACTTTGAGGAAACACCTTTTATGTAATCGGGACACTAATCTATAATATAGTTTATGACACCATTCTGAAGAAGAGCAGGGTGTCTTGGCCAATATTTATTCTTCAACCAGCATAATTTCAGTAGGTTGGTGGCATATGCAGAGAGAAAACAGTGTACCTGTTTCAGATGTTCTGACAAAAGGTGATCAATCTGATACCCTGTTTCTCTCTCCGCAGATGCTCCCAGACCTTCTAAGTGTTTCTAGCAGTTTCTGTTTTCATTTCAGGTATCCAGAAGCTGCATTATTTTGCTTTCGTCTGAGGGTCTACAAATTGCTACTCAGTACTGAGGATCTGTTAACACTGGTCAGCACAGAATAGCATGTAAGCCATTATATCTGATCCTTCCAACGAGAGAGCCATCAGTCTAGCAGCTTTGGATTTCCCTTAGATAAGGGTGCCCCAGCAAAAAACTGGGTTATTAAAGAAGGTGGCACAAAAGTTTCCCCTGATGACAGCTAGTAATCTGGTGCCTTTCAGACTGTGCTTCTTTGGGGATAGTCCAGGTATAACATAACTGAAACACCTCCCTGAGGATGCAATTAGAGAAGCTGCCTAAATCCAGCCCTGTCCTGAAGAAGTATTATGTGAGACAATCTCTGTGCTCGCTGTTGGGGGGCTGGGTACTTTACCATTAACCACATGAACGTGCTGGATTGTAGTTCTTGGTGAAAAGTTATCTAAGAATATTAAGCCTGATTATAACAATTTTTGTGGCTCTCAGGCTCCAATCTCGGAGATTATAAACACAGAGCCCTCCCTTTCCAACCAGTATGGATTAACGAGGCATTAGCTTTGGATTTTGTATGATAATTTCAAGGTGGCGTTCTGTGGAGGAATCCCTTGCAATTGATGGATGTGTGTCTGGCATGATGGAATACCCTCTGCAAAGGGACAATACAATGGTCCACCTGGCGCATCAGCCACTAAGGGCAGTAAGGTTAATTTTCGATTATTTTCAGACAGTAATGCAAGGTGATTAGTACAGGTATGTGTGTGATGGACAGCATTGTTTTTATACCTGTTGGTGTACCTGCTAGCATTCTGGTGTCCAATTCACAAGATTACAGTCTTGGCTAAGCATTTATCCTATTTAGACATCATGGTAGCAAACATTCTTGTTTAATGAATCCATATCAACTGGGAAATCCTGTGGTTCATGCAATTTTCAGGATTTGGGGAGCCCTATTTGGCTTCCTGTCTCCCATATTTTCAGTTCACTATTGGAGCCAAGTAGCCAGATAGTCCCCTTTTTCTGAACACAATCATTCCCTCTGCTTTTGGCAGCCCTGTTGATTTAAAAGATGATTAGTAGAAAGGCCAAAAGTTATCAATCCCAGAAACTAATTTTCAGAAATCCTGTAAATGACCGGGGCTTACATATCAGCGCCTTTCAAGGGAGCTCTCTTCTCACATTTGGACCTCGAGATGTTACAGTTGACAGTAGGTCCACAGGTAGATGCCTCTGACAGAACTCATAAAATCAAGTAGAAAATCTTTGCACATTGGTTGTCCACTGGTCAATTACTTTGATCTTGTCTGCCAAAACTCAACTAACTCTGACATTTATTTGAAATGGTTTTAAAACCTGCTTCTAACAAGGTTCATGATCCACTTGTCTTTGAATTATTTGGGGATTATCCATTGGTGTCCCATTTTATGCAGCTTATTTGAAAATTATGCCCAGTAAGGTCCCCACTGATTTGCAGTAAGGAACTTAATTGAGTTTGTCTAAAATCAATATGTCCATTGTATGAACCTCTTTTGAGTATGACCTTGGGTTTCTTGCACAAAAAGCTGCACAAATAGCATCAGTTTGAACTTGGAGTTAAGAAAGTAAGACTTGCACTTATATCATGCCTTTCTCATGGTATTCCAAAGTACTTTACAGCCAATGAAGTACTTTTGAAATGTTGTCACTGTTGTAATGCAGGATAACCTTGGCAATCAATTCGCACATACCAAGGTCCCACGACAAACAGTGTGATAATTGCCAGATTTTTTTTTTTTTTAAATTCGCTGGTTGAGGAATAAATATTGGCCAGGACACTGGCAAGAACCTCCCTGCTCTTCTTCAGAATGGTGCCATAAACTATATTATAGATTAGTGTCCTGTCCACATAAAAGGCGTTTCCTCAAAGTGGTCTGAGAGTTAACAATTGGTGCGCGTATGTATGTAGCTCCCTTTTAATTTGAGTGGTTCAATTTGAAACCCAGCAGACAAGCTTTAGTCTTAAACAAGATGAGGGTTAGTTTATTACAAAAACTACGGTTAAAAGTTACTTAGGTAAAAGTGATAAAGTTATTAATTAAAATGCAGATATAAAGATGAGCAGATAAAAGTAAAAAAGATACTTAAAAATGAGATTTCAAATCAGCTCCTCTGAGATATCATTGCGGGCTCATTGCTTGAGTTCCTTCTTTCCGAAGTGAAGGAGTTGAAACTCAAGGTTCGATTTAGCAGCTGCAATGGCTTCTGCAGTCGACTATTCAGAGGTTGGAAATTCTGTTTGTTTTGTTTATTTTTATCATTGTAGATCATCAGTTCTGACTGTTTATCAGTGCGTCATAGGAAGTCCAATGTTGCAGTCACTGTTGAATCCCGTGCTGTCGAACGTTCAGTAATATGCTATGTGGTCATGGTTGGATTTTACATATTTTTGTGCTTATTGATTTTGTTTGGAAATTATGTGGCAATGTACTGCAGCTGTTCTTTACGGGTGTGCTGAGGGATCCTGATGCAAATATAACAAGTCACAGTGCCAAATTTTCATGACGACACTTAAATACAATGACATGCTATATCACTCAATGGCCTGAGTGTCAAGTCTGCCATCACAAAAGTGCTACTAAACTATTTCCAACAGTTGCAGCCTTTGAGTGATGCTGCAGGTGTATGCTGGATCAACTCAAGACAATGTATTGTATCCTATTGTCAAAGTACTATGCTTCTGCATTGCACTACATGAGAAGACTCATCTGTTATGTCTCCAGTCTGCTGTTCAGCTGTTTAAGCTTTTAAAATAACTTTGTCAAGCCTACAGCCCATCCTCAATGCTCCCTCAGAGCTTGTGACTGTCACACAGGTCATACTGGTTTATCAGCTACAGTCTGGTTTCTGGCAAAACTGGCAGCGCTTACCTGCACTGCAAGAGGGTTAGATTAGATTTCTACCTGGAAAAACTCAGCAAGTCTGGCAGCATCCGCAGAGAGGAACACAGTTAACTGTATTTTTGCTTTTGTTTTGGATTTCCAGCATCCGCAGTTGGAGGAATTTAAAATCAAGGTGTGGTGGACAGGGAGTTAACAAATACAAGGGTAATGGGCGAACAACTCTGGTGCAAGTTAGGATATGGGCAGCAGAATTTTGCTTGAGGTGAGGTTTAAGGAGGTTGGAAGATGAAAGGCTAGCCAACTGAGCATTGGATTGGAACTCAAAGAACAAAATATTCAAAAGTGCATTGACCATAGTGCTATAGAGTAAAGAAAGACAAAAAAAAAGATTATGTTGAAGTGGGGAAGAGAACAGCTCTGGGTTCGAAAAGGGACAGGATTTAACTATCAGAAAGTAAGCTTTCTCTTCCAACTATCCAGGGGTGTGAAGATGATTTGGAGGACCAGTACTCAAGTTCTGAGCACAATCTAGGCATTACTTTGCATTTTTACATTACTTTACGGAACCAAACTCATTGTTTTGCTAAATCCCTCCATTCCGCTTGCAAACACAACCGAGCTTCTAGTCACCTGCCAATTTAATTCTCCAACCCACTTCCACTGTGATCTGTCTGTCTTTGGTTTCCTACACTGTTTCAATCAAGCTCAACACAGACTCGAGGAACAGCACCTCACTTTTCTATTAGGCATGTTACAGCGTTAACAAGGAATGAACAACTGGCAATGAAGGATACTGCATCAGTTCCTCCAGGTATGGCAGAGACTTAAGCTGGTGCGTCCAATATGTTTGCGGTCTGCTTGATTTTCTTCTGCAACATTCATGGAACACAGAAACCTTTTTGCCAGATTTTTCATTTTATGCCACCACCCTTCCTCCCCCAACTATTCTGCTGCAACTAGTTATACCTTCTCTGGACCCATCTTTGTTTCTATACTTGTCCTGATTCTGCTTCTCTCTCCATAGATGTTGGTTGACCTGTTGGGTGTTAACAGCATTTCCTGTTTTATATCACAAGCTGAGTTACTGGTAAATTTTATTCACTGATAAGCAAAAGAAAGAAAGAGAAAGTAATACCAAATGGGGCTCATCAGAATATGCTGACAATCCTGGCTTCAAGGCTTGGAAAGTTTCATGTGCAAGTTTAGGAGATTCTGTTGAAAAGAATCGCAAATTTAGAAAATTGAATGATTGGACTTCTCAAATCTGAGGTTCATATCAATTAGGTGAGCATACAGCAATATATAATAACCATTGTTTTACCTAATACCTTTAAAAGACCCAAGTTTATGAAATTGATTTTACAGTTTACAGACCTAGGCAACAAATACATTGAAAATACACAATAGGATACACATCTAAAGCCAGGTAACTGCTGTGCAGGATAGATGCTGGAGAGCTTTAAAAACTATTTTGATCTAAATTTATATGATAAAAATTAGGCCATCAAATGCTGGCAAAAAGCATTAAATGGACAACGAGGAGAACTGCTTTGTCGCTTTACCTCTGAACCTTCTATATTCAGCCTGGTTTCAATTGTATTATCCACCTGCCATCTGTTATTCTTCTTCCATCTTAATCGTTATCTCTTTTGTCACCCAGGGAGCTCTGGATTTGTTTGCTGTACTTTTCCCCTTCGAGGGGGTTTACCTTGACTGCTAGACCTGGTTCTTGGGAATGAGGTAGGGCAGGTCGATAGAGTATCAGTAGGAGAACATTTAGTGGACACCGACCATCGTATCATAAGGTTTAAGTTGGCCATGGAAGAGGACAAAGAACAATCTAGAGTAAGAATAACTAACTGGAGATAAATTCAATGGGGTAAGAATGGATCTAGGCTGAATAAATTGGAATCAAAGGTTGGCAGGAAAAATGGTAGCTGCATCAATTTGTCCTGCTACCTTTAAAGACATGTCTATGTTGTTATACTTGTGAAATTTCTCCGGTTATTATGCTTTAGGATTGTACCTTTTTGTTTATAAGATTACTATATTTTAGGACTTTAGCTTTAAATGTAGGGTAGATGAAAGGACCTGTGAACTGTGTTGGAGTCGTACTGACAGTAAGCCTGTGTGATTTAATTGATAGAGATCAGAGAAAGACTCAATTGTTTTAATGCGAGGGAGGGGCAAGTTATTTATGCTTAGGGACAATGACAGCAATTTCTAAGCCTACAATGAATGTTCTCCGAGTCTCCCAAAGTCAGAAAGAAGTTATGGACATAAAAATTGAAAACAGTTGTGCTGTAAACTATCCCTTTACTTCTAAGGCAGTTGGGATCAAGGATCGCTAGTTAACTTTCCTACTTAGATGCAAAGCTCATGTGTTTCCCATTGCCATGGGGAAAAGAATAGAGGAAGCCATTGTGAGATCAGGTTACAGGCTCCCCAGGAATATCACAGACAGACAGCACTTGCAGTTTAGTCTTGTGTGATCTGTAGCCAACGGAGTAGGAAGCAAATGATAGAACCAGCCAGGCCTGCACCTTAAGCAGAGAAAATGCTGACTCTATCGTTCAGCATCCAGAACGTGAGTGGGGGCTTGCACTCAGATTGAAGATTGTGTTTGTGAAGAGTTAAAAGAGGCTGGACAATTTATTTTTTATTCATTCATGAGATGTGGGCTTTGGTGGCCAGGCCAGCATTTATTGCCCATCTTTAATTGCCCATGAGAAAGTGGTAGTGAGTTGCCTTCTTGAATCGCTGCAGTCCATGTGGTGTAGGAACACCCACAGTGCTCTTAGGGAGGGAGTTCCAGGATTTTGACCCAGCAACAGTGAAGGAATGGCAACATAGTTTAAAGTCAGGATGGTGAGTGGCTTGGAGGGGTACCTCCAGGTGGTGGTGTTCCCATGTGCCTGCTGCCCTTGTCCTTCTAGATGGTAATAGTCGTGGTTTTTGAAAGTGCTGTCTAAGGAGGCTTGGTGAATTCCTGCAGTCCATTTTGTACAGCTGCAATGAAATGAAGTGGCATGAAGCATTTTACCACTAAAGGGCTGCCATCTCCATCTTCAATGATGGCAGATGTTCATGGAGCGTCCTCCTCCAGTGAATTAATTGTCCACCACCATTCATGACTCAATATGGCAGGACTTCAGAGCTTAGACTGATCTGTTGGTTGTGTATCGCTTAGCTCTGTCTATCTCTTGTTGTTTATGCTGTTTGGCACGCAAGTAGTCCTGTGTTGTAGCTTCACCAGGTTGACACCTTGGTAGCAATGGTAGAGTGGGGGATATGCCAGGCCATGAGTTACAGATTGTGATTGAGTACAATTCTGCTGCTGCTGATGGCCCATAGCGCCTCATGGATGCCTGGATTTGCTAGATCTGTTTGAAATTTATCCCATCCTGTAGTGCCACACAAAACGATGGAAGGTATCCTCAATGTGAAGGCAGGACTTCATCTCTGTCTGTGCAGTGGTCACTTCTACCGATACTGTCATCTGCGGCAGGCAGGTTGGTGAGGATGAGGTCAAGTATGTTTTTCCCGCAGACCTAGTCCTATGTCCTTTAAGACTCAGCCAGCTCGATCTGTGGTGGAGCTTGGTGATGGACATTGAAGTCCCCCAACTGGTACCACTGTGCTGCCACCTCTGCTGGGTCTGTCCTGCTGTTGGGATGGGACATTGGGGTACCCAGGTATGGTGATGGTGGCGCCTGGGACATTGTCTGTAGGTATATTTCCTTAAGTATGACTATGTCAGGCTGTTACCAGAATCGACAATGGTTTCATGGTCATCATTAGACTTATAATTCCAGATTTTTATTGAATTCAAATTTCACTATCTGTGTGGTGGGATTGGAACCCAGGTCCCCAGAGGATTACCTTAGGTCTCTGGATTACTAGCCCAGCGACAATACCACTACACCACCACCTCCTCCTGATTTACCTAGCTTTAAACTAGAGGAAGAAGTCTACAGTATAAATCTCACAGTGAGAAATAGTTCTGGGATTAAGAGTTATCTGGCTGGGACAGTAAAAAGGAAACAACCCATTGGAAGCTAGGAACAACTGTGAACTGTTTGTGACAGGAACTGTAATACCATGGAGAGTGCAACATGTGATAAGTAAAAAGAAACTCTAAAGTATACGTTGCCTACAAAAGAAAACAATATTTAGTCAATGGTGTTTGAAATCATATGATACAGATAAAGTTTTAAAACATGAAATCCTGACATTTTATTCTGTCCTCTGTTAACTGGAAGTTCGAATTTCTCTTTAAAAGTTATTGGTCCCTATGGAGATCATAACAATGTGAATCCACATGTTCCTGCACATCCCTTTAAAATAGCATAATTTGAATTCCTTGCAAAGTTCTTGATCTCAGTGACAAGACACAAAGACCATGCAGACATAGAGCAGTATTATCATAAGCTAAAGCTGCTGATTGCAGTAGGAAGTATTACAGGAGGGATTATGTTTCTCAGTATCAATAGCTGCATTTTAGCCAATTTTCAAAATAACTGGAAGTGAAAACTTACCGCTTGGCATCTTGGTAAACTTGAAGACATGGATGCGCGTCCCAGTACTGCCTGCATCAAACATGATTCCGTAAAAGTCTTGAGGGGTAGGTTGTTTGAGTGTTGCCTGTATGGTGAATCCAAGTCCATTTTGTATTCTTTGAAAAGGTTTCTTTAGATGTAAGTATACGAATAGGCATATGAAAAGGACAAACACATATGCAACTTTTGGTACCTTCATGGTTCGCAACAGTTAAATACATATTTTCTTTGCTGCAGATTCATGCATGGTATGTACAATCCACGATGGAATCTGTAATAAAAATCAGTTTAAACAATTAACCAATTTCATATATAATGAAGACTTATTTTCTCAAACTGGAAAGTAGAATACCTCATTTTCTTTAACTAGCCAGGACAGCGCAGCTTTGCAAAATTCTTTATCAAGGTGGCAAAAGTTAAAACCTAAAGACAATGCAGTTTGAGATACATAGGAAGCAACAAATCCAAGCAGTCAGTACTAGATCGCACATGAAAAGTAATGTGCACTAAAAGTTAAGCCATGGAAGTACATGCTGCAGTGCTGAGGCAAGAGTGCAACCAACCAAAAAAAAGTGTAGGAATCAGATCTTGCCTTACCTGGCCTATATGTGACACCAGCCCTACATCAAAATGGTTGACTCTTAAAGGCCCTTTGAAGTGGTGTGACAAGTCACTCAATTTAAACTTGGGCTGGGCAATTAGTGCCAGCCTTGCCAGCAATACGCACATCACAAGAATGAATGAAGAACAAAAAAAGACTTGGCCCGTGCACAAGCAAAACTGATGCAGAACTGTACTGGCCAAGGGGTCGTGACCAGTTTCTTCATCTTTTGATTAGTATTTTGGGGAAATTGACAATCTATTTAAAATGTCTGGTTGGTGTAGACCAAAAGTATAAGGCATGTTTAAACAACTGACAACCTGAAGATTAACATTACCAGCTTGGCTGTTGGTAGGACTCTCACCTCTGAGTCAGAAAGTTGTGGTTTCAACTTTCATTCCAACAGTTTGAGCACAAAATCTAAGATGACACTCTGGTGCAGTACTGAAGGAGTGCTGCACTGTTGGGAGGTGCCATCTTTTGGATGACATGTTTCCCCAAACAGAAAATTGAAAATGATCAAATTATCTGCTTTAGTGATGTTGTTTGCGAGATCAATATAGACCACAACGATGGGGAGTAATTCACTGTTCTTCTTTAAAACAGTGCCATGGAAACATTTACGCCCACCTAAGAGGGGAGAGGGTGAATATGTTTAATATCTCATGTAAAAAAATAACAATGAACAATGGAGCACTCCCTTACTCCTGCAATGCAGTATCAGTCTAGGTTACGTGATTAAGTCTATGGAGTGGGACTACAACATCCAATTTACAGCCCACAACATTCTGACTCACTCTATTACCACCAAGCCAAGGCTGACATAATGGTTGCAAAGACAGATTTTGCACAGAGCTATGGAATAGAATAAATTATACTAATGGACTTTCTATTCATGATGAGTCAGAGAATGCAAAACAATATTAAAACATGCATGATGTCATTGGGCTATTATAACAAATGGAGCTTAAAAAACATGGAATTCGGGCAATTAATGTGAGTCGATAATACAATACTCTGCCAGGAGAGACAAAATCTAGTGAATGGGAAGCAGCTTAAGATGGAACATGAAAACTCCCTGGATAAGCAAGGCTAGGGTATGATTTAATCGTCAACCTCATAGTAGGTATTTTAACTGTTCAGTTGGGAATAACTTGTAAACTCTGTATGGGTTGCCAACCGTTTTCTTTTCATTAAAAATGAATTGAAGCTGCATTGAAATGTTACATGAGCGTAATTGAGTGTATTCCCTCCAGAGTTTCTCTGCAGCTGAAATTGCAACTTTTGACAATTCAACACTGTTATCACACTCTTAAAAAAAGTGACAGTGAAAAATATCTAGAACTCCTGGTTATTTAATAGCTATTTGGAGTCTGAGGCCCAGCATTCAGGTGAAAGGTTCTACTGTCAGCTGCTTAAGTTACAGAAGCGGCTGTTAGTTGCAGATTATGAATACAGACCCCAATATTTTACTGCTAACAAAACTGTCAGGATGTAAGGACGACTCAAGCGATGCAACATATCCCGTCCCCGGCAATTTAATTCTGAGCAAAATGTCATCAATAAGAGGAGGGTGGGGCCGGAAGGGGGCCGGGGGGGGGGCGCGTGGGAGGGGGGCGCGGGGGAGAGGGGGGGGCGCGTGGGGGGGGAGAGGGGGGGGCGCGTGGGAGGGGAGGGGGGGGGCCATGGGAGGGGAGGGGGGATGCCAGGGAAGGGGGGGGGGGGGCGCGCCAGGGAAGGGGGGGGGGCGCGCCAGGGAAGGGGGGGGGGGCCAGGGAAGGGGGGGGGGGGGGCCAGGGAAAGGGGGGGGGGGGGGCAGGGAAGGGGGGGGGGCAGGGAAGGGGGGGGGCAGGGAAGGGGGGGGGGCCAGGGAAGGGGGGGGGGCCAGGGAAGGGGGGGGGGCCAGGGAAGGGGGGGGGGCCAGGGAAGGGGGGGGGGCCAGGGAAGGGGGGGGGGCCAGGGAAGGGGGGGGGCCAGGGAAGGGGGGGGGGCCAGGGAAGGGGGGGGGGCCAGGGAAGGGGGGGGGGGGCAGGGAAGGGGGGGGGGCAGGGAAGGGGGGGGGGCCAGGGAAGGGGGGGGGGCCAGGGAAGGGGGGGGGGCCAGGGAAGGGGGGGGGGCAGGGAAGGGGGGGGGGCAGGGAAGGGGGGGGGGGCAGGGAAGGGGGGGGGGCAGGGAAGGGGGGGGGGCAGGGAAGGGGGGGGGGGCAGGGAAGGGGGGGGGGCAGGGAAGGGGGGGGGCAGGGAAGGGGGGGGGCAGGGAAGGGGGGGGGGCAGGGAAGGGGGGGGGGGCAGGGAAGGGGGGGGCAGGGAAGGGGGGGCAGGGAAGGGGGGGGCAGGGAAGGGGGGGGCAGGGAAGGGGGGGAGGAAGGGGGGAGGGGGGGGAGAGAGGAGACGGGGGGGGGGAGAAGAGAGTGGAGACGTGGGGGGGGCAGGGGAGGGGGGGGGCAGGGAAGGGGGGGGCAGGGGAGAGGGGGGGGCAGGGGAGAGGGGGGGGCAGGGGAGAGGGGGGGGCAGGGGAGAGGGGGGGGCAGGGGAGAGGGGGGGGCAGGTGAGAGGGGGGGGGCAGGGGAGAGGGGGGGGGCAGGGGAGAGGAGGTGGGGGAAGAGAGAGGAGACGGGGGAGGTGGGGGGGGGGAAGAGAGAGGAGGGGGGGGGAAGAGAGAGGAGGGGGGGGGAAGAGAGAGGAGGGGGGGGGAAGAGAGAGGAGGGGGGGGGAAGAGAGAGGAGGGGGGGGGGAAGAGAGAGGAGGGGGGGGGAAGAGAGAGGAGGGGGGGGGGAAGAGAGAGGAGGGGGGGGGAAGAGAGAGGGGGGGGGGGGGAAGAGAGAGGAGGGGGGGGGGAAGAGAGAGGAGGGGGAGGGGGGGAGGAGACGGGGGAGGGGGGGAGGAGACGGGGGAGGGGGGGAGGAGACGGGGGAGGGGGGGAGGAGACGGGGGAGGGGGGGAGGAGACGGGGGAGGGGGGGAGGAGACGGGGGAGGGGGGGAGGAGACGGGGGAGGGGGGGAGGAGACGGGGGAGGGGGGGAGGAGACGGGGGAGGGGGGAGGAGACGGGGGAGGGGGGAGGAGACGGGGGAGGGGGGGAGGAGACGGGGGAGGGGGGGAGGAGACGGGGGAGGGGGGGAGGAGACGGGGGAGGGGGGGAGGAGACGGGGGAGGGGGGGAGGAGACGGGGGAGGGGGGGAGGAGACGGGGGAGGGGGGGAGGGGGGGAGGAGACGGGGGAGGGGGGGAGGAGACGGGGGAGGGGGGGAGGAGACGGGGGAGGGGGGGAGGAGACGGGGGAGGGGGGGAGGAGACGGGGGAGGGGGGGAGGAGACGGGGGAGGGGGGGAGGAGACGGGGGAGGGGGGGAGGAGACGGGGGAGGGGGGGAGGAGACGGGGGAGGGGGGGAGGAGACGGGGGAGGGGGGGAGGAGACGGGGGAGGGGGGGAGGAGACGGGGGAGGGGGGGAGGAGACGGGGGAGGGGGGGAGGAGACGGGGGAGGGGGGGAGGAGACGGGGGAGGGGGGGAGGAGACGGGGGAGGGGGGGAGGAGACGGGGGAGGGGGGGAGGAGACGGGGGAGGGGGGGAGGAGACGGGGGAGGGGGGGAGGAGACGGGGGAGGGGGGGAGGAGACGGGGGAGGGGGGGAGGAGACGGGGGAGGGGGGGAGGAGACGGGGGAGGGGGGGGGGAGGAGACGGGGGAGGGGGGGAGGAGACGGGGGAGGGGGGAGGAGACGGGGGAGGGGGGGAGGAGACGGGGGAGGGGGGGAGGAGACGGGGGAGGGGGGGAGGAGACGGGGGAGGGGGGGAGGAGACGGGGGAGGGGGGGAGGAGACGGGGGAGGGGGGGAGGAGACGGGGGAGGGGGGGAGGAGACGGGGGAGGGGGGGAGGAGACGGGGGAGGGGGGGAGGAGACGGGGGAGGGGGGGAGGAGACGGGGGAGGGGGGGAGGAGACGGGGGAGGGGGGGAGGAGACGGGGGAGGGGGGGAGGAGACGGGGGAGGGGGGGAGGAGACGGGGGAGGGGGGAGGAGACGGGGGAGGGGGGGAGGAGACGGGGGAGGGGGGGAGGAGACGGGGGAGGGGGGGAGGAGACGGGGGAGGGGGGGAGGAGACGGGGGAGGGGGGGAGGAGACGGGGGAGGGGGGGAGGAGACGGGGGAGGGGGGGAGGAGACGGGGGAGGGGGGGAGGAGACGGGGGAGGGGGGGAGGAGACGGGGGAGGGGGGGAGGAGACGGGGGAGGGGGGGAGGAGACGGGGGAGGGGGGGAGGAGACGGGGGAGGGGGGGAGGAGACGGGGGAGGGGGGGAGGAGACGGGGGAGGGGGGGAGGAGACGGGGGTGGGGGGGAGGAGACGGGGTTGGGGGGGAGGAGACGGGGGTGGGGGGGAGGAGACGGGGGTGGGGGGAGGAGACGGGGGTGGGGGGGAGGAGACGGGGGTGGGGGGGGTGTGGGGGGGAGGAGACGGGGGAGGAGACG